>NC_057865.1:210528053-211193887 GCF_019393635.1 Dromiciops gliroides
ACTTCCTACATCTTACTACTTCCATACACCTACTTCTGTGAATCAGTGACACTGGTCTCATTTCACAAGATGCTCTACCCCTTGACTTAAGGCATTTTTACTGGCTGTTGGCCCTCATGCCTGTGTTTCTTTCCCTCTTCATCTTTGCATCCTGGCTTCCCTCAAATCCCAATTAAAATTTCACCTTTTGCAAGAAAACTTTCCACATCCTTCTTTTTTTATTTTGTTTGTTGTGGGGCAATGGGGGTTAAGTGACTTGCCCAGGGTCACACAGCTAGTAAGTGTCAAGTGTCTGAGGCCGGATTTGAACTCAGATACTCCTCTGAATCCAGAGCCGGTGCTTTATCCACTGCACCACCTAGCCACCCCCATTTCCACATCCTTCTTAATGCCTCCCTTAAGGTTATCTCCAATTTATTCTATATATTGTTTGTTGTAGTTTAATCTTCATTCTTTTTTTTTTTTTTGGCGGGGCAATGAGGGTTAAGTGACTTGCCTAGGGTCACACAGTTAGTAAGTGTCAAGTATATGAGGTCAGATTTGAACTCTGGTCCTTCTGAATCCAAGGCTGGTGCTTTATCCACTGCACCAACTAGTTACCCCCTTGATCTTCATTCTTGAAGTGGACCAATAACATCATGAGGGTGATTTCTTGACTTTGCATGTGAATTGGATTTAAGTGAGGCAGAGGTTCTCAGAATCCTATCCTCACTTTATCCTCCAGTCATCTAAATCTAAGACAAGTGGCAAGACAAAAGTCAAATTGCCTGAGATGCAATGGATTCCCTTGGCCTTTCTGAATTAAGGTTTTTCCCAGGCTTAAGTTTGTCTGAGGCAACCCATTCAATGACTAAGGGCAAGGTAAGAATTGAGACAAAAAGGTAGCCTAATTTACCATCATAAAAATATCTATCAGAGGAGATAGCTAGGTGGTGCAGTGGATAAAGCACTGGCCCTGGAATCAGGAGGACCTGAGTTCAAATTCAGCCTCAGACACTTGACACTTACTTACTAGCTGTGTGACCCTGGGCAAGTCACTTAACCCTCATTGCCCTGCAAAAAAACCCCAAAACCAAAAACCAAAATGTCTATCAGAGAGGGGAAGGCCCATAAAGTTTCTGGCCAGAACAAAAAACAATTGCTGTTTACACTTATTCTAAGCCATCAAAACCTAAACAATGAGCCTTTGAGGCTTGGGCTGGGGGCTCAGGCTCAGACCTCTTAGTGAGTTGGGGGAATGTCTACCCCAAGCATGTAAAGACTTCCTTTGGCGAGAATTTGTGGTGGCTAAAGTAGGTGCTGTGGAGTGCTTAGAACTTGGTCAGACATCAGAGAGGCCAAGGTTATTCACTGCATTCTGACTTTTGTCACTGGATTTCAGTGATACTGGAAGAGTGAGGCTTTGCACTTTGTGCAACCTTGCCTCACTTAAATCCAACTCACAAGACCTCATTGGGGATGTCATTGATCCTCTTCTAAAGGAAGGACCAACAACAATTATTGGCCATTCGGGGCCAGATTTATGTTTTAAGAAATCATAAATGAAAACTGCACAAGACAAAAAGTAAATTGCAGCTTTTAGAAAAAAAACCTAGCCCCCAAGCCACAAAATATGTCAAAAAATATAAACAACCAAAAATTATATTCCTATGGACAGAACACCCGGCTGTAAGAATATGGTACCCTAGGTGGAGAGAGGGACCACGTGTGTCAGGGAGCTGTAATTGTGTCTGGGTGCAAGGGATGCAGAAGAGATATCTCTGGCTTCATCTTTCCCTACCCTTCTCCAAGAGAGACTTTCATTCTGCTCTGGTGCTTTTTTTCAGAGCTGCTTCTAGGGATCTGCTAACTTTCAGCTCTTGGAAGATGGCATGATCCAAGCTTCCTTCTGGCCTGTGCCATAAGTAGTTGTTGCAGTGGATTGAGCTGGGAATTTGATTTAGGTAGAGAGTTAGAATCCGATTTTAGACACTTGCTGAGCAAGTCACTTAAGCTTTCTGTGCCTCATCTGTAAAAATGGGGAAAATTATAGCACCTATATTACAGTAGAGTTGTTGTGAGGATGTTAAATGGGTTATAAAAGCACTGCATATTAGGTAGTAGTGGTGTAGTGGTAATGGTACTGGTAGTAGTAGTAGGTGGCATTTTATAAATGCTTATTGGCTGTCTTTTATGTGACAGAATACTTCATTCCTTAACAGATATTGTGAATTGTGGGACTATATCTCCAGAGTATAAACTTAAGTACTTGGAAGGATCTGTGCTCTCTTACTCCAGATTGCAGCTTATCCATGTCTTTCATCCTGTGCTAAAATTGCTCCTATCCTCCTATAAAAAAGTGTTGAGTTTTAGATTCAGAGGACCTTGGTTTGAATTCTTGCTTTTTTGGGGGGGAGGGATGGGGCAATGAGGGTTAAGTGACTTGCCCAGGGTCACACAGATAGTAAGTGTCAAAGGGTCTGAGGCAGGATTTGAACTCAGGTACTCCTGAATCCAGGGCTGGTGCTCTATCCACTGTGCCACCTAGCTGCCCAGCTCACATTCTTAATAGGGATATAGATCATGTATAGGTGGTTTTAGCTGCAAGTCATATGAGTTCTGGGCCTAAGTACATAGTAATGTGTCTTCTTTGATATAATTTCCATTTAAAAAACCATATCAGTTTTTTATTTTGATCCACTTAACAGTGCTGAGGACTTTGGTTATGAGAACTTTTTTTTTTTTTTGGCAGGGCAGTGAGGGTTAAGTGACTTGCCCAGGGTCACACAGCTAGTAAGTGTCAAGTGTCTGAGGCTGGATTTGAACTCAGGTCCTCCTGACTCCAGGGCTGGTACTTTATTCACTGTGCCACCTAGCTGCCCGAGAACTTTTTTTTTTAAAGCCAGAGTAGCTGTGGTCCTGCAGAACATTCAGAAATAGTCACCAGGTTGAATCTGCACAAGGGTTGTTTTCCTGGACAGTGGCTGCAAGGGCCAGTCTGGAAGCAAAGCCAAGGGTCTTAGGGTAGCAGAATACTGTTCTTCCCGGGCCTCTTGGGTTTAGTAGTGCTTGTTAGTGGTGGAAGGGATGGCAGGGCCCTTCCCTGCAAGGGTTGCTGTCCTTATTGAAGGGGCTGTGAGAGCCAAGTTGAAAACAGGACTGGTAGCCTAGGGGCATAGCTATTTCTGGGGTTCTTGGACTCAGATTCCTGGGCTAATTCCATTTGGGTCTGAGATGGGATGGTACTTCAGCTGAGTCTTAAAAGGAAACCAAAGATTCTTAGGAGTTGGAAGATGAGAGAACATTTCAGGCATGGGACTAGCCAATGCAAAGTCACAGAGACTGTGTCTTTTC
The DNA here is from genome assembly GCF_019393635.1 of Dromiciops gliroides. NCBI lineage: Eukaryota > Metazoa > Chordata > Mammalia > Microbiotheria > Microbiotheriidae > Dromiciops > Dromiciops gliroides. The sequence continues at coordinate 210,531,387 of NC_057865.1, forward strand.
TGATGTTTATAAAAATTTGAATGCTGTTTGAAACTTTTCCTATTCTCACCACATATATAGAGTTTTTTTCCCAAATCATTTCCCTTTTGAATATTTGGGACTGTTCTTTGAACAAACCCTTTGCCACCCTAATTCAATTTATATGATTTCTCCCATCTGTGAATTCTCTAATGTTTAGAAATTCTTGATTGATATTTGAATTCTTTTCCACATTCATCACATTAATAGGATTTCTCCCCATTGCGCATCTTCTGATGACCAGTGATGCTATGAGCTTTCTAATCAAACACTTAATCACACTGATGACATTTATAGGGTTTCTTGATAACCTTTGGAGAATGAAGTGTTATGTATGAGAAAAAGGTGCTAGGCCAGTAGGCTTGGATTTTAGATTACATAGAAGAGCGTAAGAATGTAAGGAGATTGGCTATGTAGGAAGAGAGCAGGACTTCATATTTGATCTTGGAGGTAATGATAATGACCTGGATTTTGAGTAGGAGGATGACATAGACCCACCTTTAAAACTTCATTTTGTTATCTGTGTGAAGGAGAGTCCAGGTTAAGGGTGATGAGGACCTGAACTAGGGTGGTAGTTGTGAAAGTGGAAAGAAGGGGACTTAAAAAAAAAAGATGTTGAGAGATGTTGAGAAAGAAATGCCAAGATTTGGCAACTGTTTGGATATATGGGATGATCAAGGTGACTGAAAGGATTTTGGTGCCTTGAAGTGTAGACGAGGGATGGGTTTGGAATGAAAAGATAATGAGTTCAGTTTTGGACATGTTGAGTTTGAGATATCTACAGGACATCCAGTTAGATAGGTATACCAGGCAGTTGGTCCTGCAGAACTGAGGAAAGAGAGTAGGACTGGATAAATAGAAGAGATTATAATTAACTCCATGAAAGACAATGTGATTTTATGTAAAACATTACCATATTAGTAGTTTTGTACAAGAAAACTCAAAAGAAAAAAATGAAAGAAATATTTAAGTGAAAAGTAGCATGTTTCTGTCTGTGTTCAGTCAATATCAGTACTTTCTTTGGAGGTGGATAGTATGCTTCATCATTAGGGCTTTGGGATTGTCTTGGATCACTGTATTGCTGAGAAGAGTTAAGTCATTCACAGTTCTTCATCTAACAATAGTGCTGTCACTGTGACCATTCCTGGTTCTATTCACTCTAATCTTTTAGAGGAGAGATTCTTAATCTGGGGTCTGTGAACTTGATTTTTTGAACGTTTTGATGACTGTTTCAATATAACTAATTTCCTTTGTAATCCTAGGTATTTTATTTTTCTGAGAAGGGGCCTGCATACTTCACTAACTGAAAAAAGGAGCCCGTGAAACAAATAAAAAATGAAGAACTTGTGGTATAGAAGTGGATGCTTAGGACAGAATTTTGTGGAGGACACCCAGAGTTAGTGGCTATGACATGATTGAAGAGCCAGGAAGAGACTAAGGAGAATTCAGATAGGTAGGAAGAAATAAGCTAAGAGGGAGCAAGTCCTGAAGACCCAGAGAAGAGAGTATCCAAGGAGCGGAGAAGGTGGTCATTAGTGTAATGCTGGAGAGAGATCAAGAAGCATGAGGATTGAGAAAGGGCCATTAGTTCGGACGAGAGCAGATTTCGAAGGGTTTATAAGAGAGGAAGAGGAGAGGAAGTGTATGCACCAAGTGCAGATGTCTTTTTTTCAAGTAGTTTAGTTGAAAAGAGTAGGATGGATGAGATGATTACATTTAAGAATGATAGAATTCAGCAAGGTTTTTTAAAATTTCAGGATGAGGAATATTAGGGCATGTTTGCAGGAAGGAGGGAAGAAACCAGCAGATGGAGAGAGAGTGAAGATTAGAGAGAGTGTTTATATAGTCAGGACAGTGAGTGGAGGTGGAAGGGGATGGGCTCAAGGTTACATAGAGAGGTGTTGACCTTGGTATGTAGAAGGACAGATTCATCATCAGAGCCTGGAATGAAGGAGCAGTCAGTGAAGATATCAAAAGGCTGTGAGAAGAGGATGAGGGGAGAAGATCTTATTCAATGGCCTCCATTGTTTTGTTGAAGTATGAGCAGAGCCTGAGGAGAGAAGAGATTTGGAACAGCTACTGTGGTTAGTGTAATAAATCAAGTAGGGAAGAATAGCAGGATTGCCTTGCTACAGTGAGGGCCTGGTTGAGATTAGCTAGATTAAATTTGTAGTGGATTTAGTCATCATGACTTCGTGATTTCCTTTAGCATGCTCAACAGCATGTAATTGAGTGGGAATAATCCAGGGTTAGTTTGGCCAGGCATGATCAATAATAGAATCAGAAGATAAAGGCTTCAAGAGTGAAGGATAATGTAGAATTGAACTAGTTTACCATCCTGTCAAAATTGGGAAGGGAGAAGAATACAGTCCAAGTGGCGTTAGAACTATCCCTGTGGCCTGGAATAGTTCTAAAGGATTGACGGATTAGAGGTCAGTTATGACCTCCTACTCAAGTAGCATTTATTTATTTATTCATTCCTGAAATGTGTTTTTTCAGGGTTTCCTCCCACTGTTTTTTTTTTTTTTTTTGCTAATAAGTGTTAAGTGTCTGAGGCTGGATTTGAACTCAGGTACTCCTGACTCCAGGGCCGGTGCACTATCCACTGTGCCACCTAGCTGCCCCAATCCCCACTATTTTTTTTGTTTTTTGTTTTTTTTGTTTTTTTTGCAGGGCAATGAGGGTTAAGTGACTTGCCCAGGGTCACACAGCTAGTAAGTGTCAAGTGTCTGAGGCCGGATTTGAACTCAGGTACTCCTGAATCCAGGGCCGGTGCTTTACCACTGCGCTATCTAGCTGCCCCCATTACTCTTTTTTTTTTTTTTTTTTAGTGAGGCAGTTGGGGTTAAGTGACTTGCCCAGGGTCACACAACTAATAAGTGTTAAGTGTCTGAGGTCAGATTTGAACTCAGGTACTCCTGACTCCAGAGCCAGTGCTCTATCCACTGCGCCATCTAGCTGCCCCCTCCCACTATGTTTTAATAAAAATATCCTTAAAAGGAAAAACACCAAGGACAAAATGTTTTAGCGCTATGAACCAGGAAATCAAATGATGTGTGTTCCAATCTTTATTTAATCCCAGATGATCAGAGAGACTGATGAATAAAGGTGAGGGTGTCAGTAATATGAAGAAATGAGAAGACAAAACAAAAATGGTTAAGTCTGGCATAGTGAAAATACAACCTTCAGAAATTTAAGGAGGAAAAAAAAAACCATAAAGAAAAATCGTTAAAGCAGCATAGATAGCCAAAGAGATACCCTAAGGAAAATTTGTGAAAAGGAGAAGCCTTTTGGCTTTTGTTCTTTGTTCTGTCCAGATTTCATGCAGAAGACTTAGTTGTAAAGGGAGAATTCACTTTCTTTGAAAAAAAATAGTATTTTATTTATTCCAATTCCACATAAAGACAATTTTCAGCATTCATTTTTTGAGAGATTGAGTTCCAAATTTTTCTCCCTCCCTTCCTCCTCTCCTTCTCCCCAAGAAGGCAAGCAATTTGATAGGTGTTATACACATGCGATAATATAAAACATATTTCCACATTAGTCATATTGTGAAAGGAGAAACAGAACAAAAGGAATGAAACCACGAACCCCCCCTCCCAGAAAAAATGTGAAAATAGTATGCTTCCATCTGCATTCAGACTATCTCTGGATGTGGATAGCATTTTCCTTTGTGAGTCTTTTGGAATTGTCTTGGATCATTGTATTGCTGAGAAGAGCTAAGTCAGTCAGAGCTGATCTTCACACAGTGTTACTGTTTCTGTGTATAATGTTCTCCTGGTTCTTCTCACTTTACTCAGCATCAGTTCACAAGATCTTTCCAGGTTTTTCTGAAATCTGCCTGCTCATCAAAATAGTATTCCATTTTCAGCCATTCCCCAATTGATGAACATCCTCTCACTTTTTTTTTTCTTTAGCATCTGCTTTATTTTAGAGTTCCAAATTTTTCTCCCTCCCTCCCTCCCTCCCTTTCCTGCCCCCTCCACAAGATCCCAACCAGGTTATATATGTACAATCCACAAGTGCTCTTTTTATCAGTTCTTTCTTTGGGGGTGGATAGTAAATTTCCTCTTTAGTCCCTTGGGATTGTCTTGCATCATTGCATTGCTGAGAGTAGTTAAGTCATTCACAATTGCTCATTGATCAATTCTGCTGTCACTATGCACAATGTCCTCCCAGCTCTGCTCACTTCACTATACTATAAGAGTCTTTCCAGGTAGAAAATTTCTGGGATGATCCTGTTTGTCATTTCCTATAGCACAATACCATTCCACTACAATCATATGCTACACCTTCTTCAGTCATTTTTCAATTGATGGACATTTCTTTGATTCCCAGTTCTTAGCAACCACAAAAAGTTGCTATAAAATTTTTTTGTGCAATTTTCTCTTTTTCAAAATTACTATTGTTAACTATTTCCCTTCCATCCTATTCCCTTTCCTATGATATTTATTCTGTTATCCATCTTCTTTCATCCTATTACTCTTCAAAAGGGATTTGCTTCTGTTTTTCCCCTCCCCCAATCTGCTCTTCCTTCTTTTGCCCCTCTCTCTTTATCCCCTCCCTCTCCTATTTTCCTACAGGGTTTGAGAGATTACTCTACCCAATTGAGTGTGTATGTTATTCCCTCCTTGAGCCAATTCTGATGAGATTGAGGTCTTTGAGCCAATTCTGATGAGTGTTAGGCTCATTTACTGCCCAGATTAAATAGATTACTCAGTTTTGTGTGTGTGTGTGTGTGTGTGTGTGTGTATGTATGTTCCTTGAGGCAACTCTGATGAGTTTAAGGTCTTTGAGCCTTTTCTGATGAGTGTAAAATTCATTTACTGCCCTGCTCCTCTCCCATCTCTTCCTCCACTCCATAAACCTTTTCCTGTTTCTTTCATGTAGGATTTCACCTCTGCCCTTCCCCCTCCCCCAGTGCATTCCCATAACCCCTCAATTTAACCCTAAAGATGTCACCACGGGGCAGCTAGGTGATACAGTGGACAAAGAATCCCCCCGTGGACCCAGGGGGATCCCAGCCAAAACCCGGCCTCAGATACAAGACAGTCACCCACTGCATGACCCGAGGTACGTTCCTCAACTCCAATTTTTTATGGTTCTTTAGGGTCTTGTATTTGAAAGTCAAATTTGTCATTCAGTTCAGGTCTTTTCATCATGAAAACCTGAAAGTCCTTTTTTTCATTAAAGTCCCATTTTTTCCTCTGAAAGATTATGATCAGTTTTTCTGGGTAGGTTATTCTTGGTTGTAATCCCAATTCCTTTGCCCTCTGGAATATCATATTCCATGCCCTCTGGTCCTGTAATGTAGAAGCTGCTAGATCTTGTGCTATCCTGACTGAAGGCTCCATAATACTTGAAATCTTGACCTGAGAGCTCTGGAATTTGGCTGTAATATTCCTAGGAATTTTCCTTTTGGGATCTCTTTCTGGACTGATTGGTGGATTCTTTCAATTTCTATTTTAGCTTCTGATTCTAGAATTTCAGAGCAGTTTTCCCTGAGAATATCTTGGAAGATGTGGGTTGTTTTTTTTTTTTGTTTGTTTGTTTGTTTTGCAGGGCAATGAGGGTTAAGTGACTTGCCCAAGGTCACACAGCTAGTAAGTGTCAAGTGTCTGAGACTAGATTTGAACTCAGGTCTTTTTGAATCCAGGGCCAGTGTTTTATCTACTGTGCCACCAAGCTGTCCCCTGAATATCTTGGATGATGTCTAAGCTCTTTCCTTGATCATGGTTTTCAGGTAGACCAGTAATTTTCAAATGATCTCTCCTGGACCTATTTTCAAGGTCAGCAGTTTTCCCCAGAAGATATTTCACATTGCCCTCTATTTTTTTATTCATTTGGATTTGCTTTATTGTGTCTTGGTTTCTCATAAAGTCATTGGCTTCCATTTGTTCAATCCTAATTCTTAGGCAATTATTTTCACCAGAGAGCTTTTCCATTTGGCTATTCAAGCTGTTGGCTTTTTTCTCACGTCTTTCCTGCATCACCCTCATTTCTCTTTCCATTTTTTCCTCTACCCCTCTAACTTTATCTTCAAAGTCCTTTTTTTAGTGCCTCTATGGCCTGAGACCAATTCGTATTTTTCTTGGAAGCTTTAGATATAGGAGTCCTGACGTTGACATCTTCCTCTGATGGTGCACCTCGATCTTCCTTGTCACTAAAGAAACTTTCTATGGTCCTCACCTTTCTCTGTCTGCTCATCTTGCCTTTCTTTTACTTGACTTTTAGCTGTTTAAAGTGGGGCACTGTTTTCAGGCTACAGTATCTCAAGCTTCAGAAGTCCCAGGTGGTATGATTTAAGGAGGATCAGGTTCTTCACTCACCTGGCCTGTTCCCTGGTCTGTAGATGACCCCAGACCAACTTGCCAATCAACCAGCTTTGTGTGTTGTGGTTGTCAGCTCTGAGGAGCCTGTGCCCCTCCCCCATTGGGCTACTGCTACTCAAGCCTACCTCCTGGTTCTCAGCAGGGGTGAAAAACCCAAGTTCTGCCTCAGCAGCAGCATAGAGCCCTGTGGTCCTCTCCCCTCCCAGGGCTCAGCACTCTCACCAGACTGTGAGCTTAGTTCCAGACAACACTGGTGTTTCAGCTGATTCAGAGGCTCTGGGGGTCTTTTTTCTCTGGTGAGGCCTTCCTGGGACTGGATCTGTGTCAGGGTGACTGTGGGGTTGGGCTCCACTCCTGTATCAGCACCACAGCTCCCTCCTTCTGACCTTCCAAAGCTCTTCTTGGTTAGAAGATGATTTCAGCACATTCTTCTGTGGGTTTTACGGCTCCAGGCATTGTCCTATGGCATTATTTGGATGTTTTTTGGAGTGATCCTGTCATGAGTTTGAGAGCTCACTGTCTTTCCTCCCCCATCTTGGCTCTGCCCCATATCTTCTCAATTTCTAATTCTTCGCCATCACAAAAAGAGTTGCTATAAATATTTTTGTACATGTGGATCCTTTTTCCTTTTTTATGATCTCTTTCAGATACAGACTTAGTAGTGGTATTGTTGGATCAAAGGGTATGCACAGTTTGATTGCCCTTTGGGCATATCAGCTAGCATTTAATAAGCACCTACTGGGACTATGTGCTACAACATTGATTATTTCCATCTTTTGTAGTCTTTGCTAATTTGTTTGGTGTGAAATGAAACCTCAGTTATTTTAATTTGCATTTCATCTTTCATATGTTGTTAATAGTTTAGAATTCTTTTGAGAACAATTTATCATATCCTTTGATTACTTTGTTATGAGGAATAACTTGTGCTTTTGTATATTTACTTTGATTCTCTTTATATTTGAAATAATAGAAGTATTTGGTACAAAATTTTTTCCTTATTGTTAGTTTCTCCTATCTGCATTTATTTTGTGTTTGGAAAAGTTTTTAAATTTCATGTAGTTGAAACTTTTATCTTTTGTGAATGCCTCTGTCTCTTGTTTTCTTAAGAATTCTTTCCTCAGCCATAACTTTAAAAGGTACCTATTTCTGTTCTCTATTTTTTTGATGTGATATTGTGTCATTCCATGCTTATTGTGTGATATATGGTATAAGGTTGGTCTGTGTGGTTTTATAAGATATTGTTCTAAATTTAATTCTTTCCTGCTGCTTTCAAGTTTTCTCAGAAGTTATCAATTAGGGATTGAATTTTTTTTCTATTACATTTTTTTTATAACAGTTGACTAACCTAAGCTAAGGTCAGAATTCATAATAAATAAGAACAAAGAATAAAATTGAGAAAATTATATTGCCTTCTCTTCAGAAGATTTAATTCTGAATTATTTCAAAAGCTATTGGAAATTTTAAAAAGTGAGAAGTTTGGTAACTGAAGTGACCTTGACACCAACTATGATAATTTAATTAGGATCTTAAACCAGTGTGAACTGCTACAATTAGGTGACAACAAAAGCATAGAAAGTACCTTAGAACACTTGTGACTTGACTTGCCAAGCACAGAGAAATGGATGTCAAAGGTCAGAATATAAACTTCGCTATGTAATCTTTCTTGCAAAAAAGGATGGTGGCTGATTATGAGCAGTATTAACTTTTTTTTATATCCTCTATATCTTTCATTTAATTTAAAAAATTATAAAAGTATTTTATTATTTTCCAGTTACATGTAGAGATAGTTTTCAGCATTTGTTTTTATAAGATTTCTAGTTTCAAATTTTTCTCCCTCCCTTCCCCCTTCCCCAAGACAGCAAGTAATCTGATATAGGTTATATATGTACAATAACATTAAACATATTTCTGCATTAGTCTTGCTGAGAAAGAAGAATCAGAGCAAAAAAGGAAAAACCTCAAAAAAGAAAAATAACAGCACCAGAAACAAAAGAACTAGTATGGTTCAATCTGCATCCATATTCCACAGTTCTTTTTTTTTTCTGGATTTGGAGAGCATTTTCCATCATGAGTCCTCTGGAACTATCTTGGACCATTGTATTGCTGAGAAGAATCAAGTCTATCACAGTTGATCAACGCATAATGTTGATGATACTGTGTACAATGTTCTCCTGGTTCTGCTCATCTCACTCATCATCAGTTCATGCAAGTCCTTCCGGGTTTCTCAGAAATCCACCTGCTCATTGTTTCTTACAGCAAAATAGAATTCCATTATGTTCATATACTACAACTTGTTCAGCCAGTTGATGGGCAGTCCCTCAATTTCCAATTCCATGCCACCACAAAAAGAGCAGCTATAAATATTTTTGTACATGTGGGTCCTTTTCCCTTTTATATGATCTCTTTGGGAAAAAGAGCCAATAGTGGTATTGCTGGGTCAAAGGGTATGCACAGCTTTATAACCCTTTGGGCATAATTCCAAATGTGAGCAGTATTATCTTATAAATCAGAGGGAAGCAGTGGAAATTCAAACTGGTTGAAGGAAAACTTGGCAAGATATCTGATTAAGCAAAGTCATTAGCACTACACAAAGAAGAAAAAGGGAAAAGCAAAAAGTATTACAGCAAACCTTTTTCTTCATCAAGTATAGCAGAATCCCCACACTTGGACCCTAATATCATAGTCCCTGAAGTGTTTGGCCATGGGCAGGCATTCATGAGTTTCTGTAGACAATTCCCAAATCAATGAGATCACAGATCAATTTGATAGCTTAGCATTTTATTTTATTTTTGGTGAGGCAATTGGGGTTAAGTGATTTGCCCAGGGTCACACAGCTAGTAAGTGTTAAGTGTCTGAGGCCGGATTTAGCATTTTATTATTATTAATTTAGATTCATCAAGAAGCATGAAAACTTTGTTGTTAGTTTTTTGCAGGGCAATGAGGGTTAAGTGACTTGCCCAGGGTCATACAGCTAGCAAGTGTCAAGTGTCTGAGGCTGGCTTTGAACTTAGGTCCTCCTGAATTCAGGGCTGATGATTTATTGACTGCGCCACCTAGCGGTCCCCAGCATGAAAACTTTAATAAAAATCAGAAAAGAGGATTATTTCTGTCACATATACTTTGAAAAGTACATATTATATTTAATATAACGAAATTGCCCTGTCTTCCTTTTTGAATTTTTTTGTTCTTTTCTTTATTGATATTCTTTCTCCATTTGCATCTTCATAACTCACCAACACTCCCTTCACCCCACTCTTCTAATCAAAAGGAGTAGTCAAGCAAAAGAAAGCAACATATAGACTTTGTGAATATGTCTCATTCTGAACCTTTAACCCATTACTTTTTTTTTTTTTTGTGGGGCAATGGGGGTTAAGTGTCTTGCCCAGGGGCCACACAGCTAGTCAGTGTCAAGTGTCCGAGGCCAGATTTGAACTCAGGTACTCCTGAATCCAGGGCCGGTGCCCTATCCACTGCGCCATCTAGCTGCCCCAATCCATTACTTCTTTGAAAAGATGTGGGAAACATTTTATCTTCTAAAGTTATGATTGTTCTGAGCATTCATCAGAGCTCTTAAGTCTTTGAGAGTTGTTTTCCTTTACATTTTTGTGGTTAGGGGCAGCAAAGTGGATAAATCATCAGCCCTAGATTCAGGAGGACCTGAGTTCAAATCCGGCCTCAGACACTTGACACTTACTAGCTGTGTGACCCTGGGCAAGTCACTTAACCCTCATTGCCCCCCCCTCCCATATCAAATAGAGCTAGAGCTAGGGCTTTGCACCAGGCATATGTGTCTCCCCCATCACACACATGGGGTAGAACAGAGTGTAAGAGATATGCTTCTTTTCTCTCTCTCTCTCTCTCTCTTTTTTTTTTTTTTGCAGGGCAATGGGGGTTAAGTGACTTGCCCAGGGTCACACAGCTAGTAAGTGTCTGAGGCTGGGTTTTAACTCAGGTCCTCCAGAATCCAAGGCTGGTGCCTTATCTACTGTGCCACCTAGCTTCCCCAGATATGCTTCTTCTCAAAGCTAGCTTCAGACACTTGACACTTACTAGCTGTGTGACCCTGGGCAAGTCACTTACCCCAATTGCCTCACCAAAAAAAAAAATTTACATTTTTGTGGTTATTATGTATATTATTGGGGCAGCTAGGTGGTGCAGTGGATAGAGTACTGGCCCTGGATTCGGGAGGACCTGAGTTCAAATCTGACCTCAGACACTTGACACTTACTAGCTGTGTGACCCTGGGCAAGTCACTTAACCCCAAATGCCTCACACACAAAAATAATAAAAATAAATTATGTATATTATTTTGTTACTTCTGCTCACTTCACTTTGTCAGTACATTACAAGTCATTCCAGGTTTCTCTAAATCCGTCCTTTTAGGTCATTTAATACAGTCCAATAATTCCATTCATATAATTCCATTATATCAATATTTCACAGTTTTTTCAGCTATTGCTCTTGATGGCTATACGGTTTCCAGTTCTTTGCTGCAATAGAAAGTGCTGCTTCAGGTATTTTTGTACATATGGGTCATTTTTCTTTCTTTGGCCTCTTTGGGTCAAATAATACCTAGTAGAGACATCATTGGGTAAAAATGTATAAACAATTTAGCTTGCCAGAATTGTTGGAACTATACAGAATTCTACCATTAGTATGTTTATTTTCCCACACTCCTTCCAACAGTTGCCATTTTCTTGTCATCTCTGTCAGTTTGATGGACATGAGATGGAACTTTGGAGTTGCTTTACTTTGCATTTCAATTTGCTATTTGGAGCATTTTCCATTGATTTTTTTTTTTTTGTGAGGCAATTGGGGTTAAGTGACTTGCTCAGGGTCACACAGCTAGTAAGTGTTAAGTGTCTGAGGCCAAATTTGAACTCAGGGACTCCTGACTCCAGGGCCGGTGCTCTATCACTGTGCCACCTAGCTGCCCCTTCCACTGAATTTTTGATGGGAGTTCTTTTCCAAGTAATTTATCTTGTCTGGTTCATAGGGTTATTGAGTTCATTTGTTTCTGATTCTTCTTTATCATTGTTCTCGGGCAGCTAGGTGGTGCAGGGGATAGAGTTGCCAAGACTGCAGTCAGGATGAGTAAGGTTCAAGGTTGATTCTCTGCCCCCCAAACTCCCTCCATTTCCCCCTCTACTCTAAAAGCTTTCATGCCTCTTTTCTGTGAAATAATATACCCCATTCTATCTCTTCCTTCCCCCCCTTTCCCAGTACAATCCATTTTTAACCTCTTTATTTTATTTTTTAGATATCATCCCATTATATTCAGCTCACACCCATGCCCTCTGTCTATGTATACTTTTTCAAACTACCCTAATAATGATAAAGTTCTTAGGAGTTTACAAGTATTATCTTCACATGTAGGAATGTTTAACCTTATTGAATCCCTTATGATTTCTCTTTTTTATATTTTGTAATCTCTCTATTTCTTTTTTGGTCATGAATTCTTTCTTTCTGACAGGCAAATATTCCTTACTATTCTGATGTCTAAATCATATACCCATTTTGACCTTATCTTGGTATACAGTTTAAGATGTTGGTCTAAGGGGCATCTAGGTGGTGTAGTGGATAGAGCACCAGCCCTGGAATCAGGAGGACCTGAGTTCAAATCTGGCCTCAGACACTTAATACTTATTAGCTGTGTGACCTCAAGCAAGTCACTTAACCCCAATTGCCTCACTTTAAAAAAAAAAAAAGAAAAGACGTTGGTTTATATCTAATTTCTGCCATATTTTCCAGTTTTTCCAGCAGTTTTTTCTTGGCTCTGCTTATGTAGCTCCCCATCACTTGATTTAGATATTTCCATACTTCTCTGTATTCATCACATTGTTTTTTATAGCACAATAATATTCCATTACATTTAGGTGCCACAATGTTTTTTTTTTACATTTAATTTAATTTAATTTTTAGTTTCAAAGGATCTCCTTTCTCCTTCCCCTCCTATTGATAAAGCGAGAAAATCCAAATTACATTTCAAATATGTATAGTCATGAAAAAACATTCCCACATTAGGTTTGTCCTTTCTCCCTCCAGAAAAAGCAAAGCAAAGAAAATATGATTTAATCTGTACTCGAGTTCTTCAGTTCTCTATCTGAAAGTACTGTCTTTTTCTCTTTTAATTTTTAACTCCTTTAATTTTTTCTTTAAGGCTTTCAATTAATCAGTAATCACTAAACATTTACTAAGTACCTACTATGTGCCAGGCACTGTGCTAACAAATACATATTTAGTATTGATATTTATTCATTCCTATGGTACTTTTTACTTTTTAAATTTTTTTTTGCGGGATAATGAGGGTTAAGTGACTTGCCCAGGGTGATGCAGCTAGTAAATGTCAAGTGTCTTGAGTCCAGTTTTGAACTCAGGTCTTCCTGAATCCAGGGATGGTACTCTATCTACTGCGCCACCTAGCTGCCCCCCCCATGATACTTTTTAGCAAAATGTAATTTCTTTGCTTATCTTTTAAAATTAGCTATATTTTTGTTTTTGCTTTGAGATTATGATGGTTACCTTTTTTAAAAAATTTCAGCTGAAGTGAAATAGATTCTATCTAGCCCATTTATTTAAGTGTGTTTCTTGTAGACAGCATATTGTTGGATTCTGCTTTCTAATCCAGTCGGCTAGCCTCTTCTTTTTTATGGGTGGCTTCATCCCATTTACATTCACAGTTATGATTCCTAACTCTGCATTTCTTTTTTTTTTCTTTCTTTCTTTTTTTTTTGTGGGGCAATGGGGGTTAAGTGACTTGCCCAAGGTCACACAGCTAGTCAGTGTCAAGTGTCTGAGGCCGGATTTGAACTCAGGTACTCCTGAATCCAGGGCCGGTGCCCTGTCCACTGCGCCACCTAGCTGCCCCCCTCTGCATTTCTTTTAATGCTATTATACATATTCTTCTCTCTTTTCCTTATCACTTCTTTGAGTGTTTTGCTTCTGATTAATGCCTCCCTTAATCTATCCTTCCTCTTATTATTCCTCCCTTTTCACTTAATCCCTTTCTCTTCTTACCCTATAGGGTAAGATGTACTTTTTTTGTACTCACTTTTCCCCCACCTCCTTTAACCAGTTCATATGAAAGTGATATTCAAGTGTTGTCTGCTGCCTTCCACTGCCCTCTCCTTATAAACTCTTTTTTGTACACTCTATTTATGTGATAAATTTCCCCATTCTTCCTCTGTCTTTTTCTCTCCATCCCCCACACTTACATTCTTATTACTCATCCATGCCATTTAAAAAAATACAAGCATAACAGAATTATACCTAGAGCCTATATAATTAGACTCCTTCTATGACCCTGGTGATGATAAAGTTCAGAGGGGCTGCATATTTCTTATCCTTATATAAGAATGTAAGCAGTTTAACCTTGTTTAGTCTGTTATGATTTCTTACTCGTGTTTACCATCTTGTGCTTCTCTTCCCTCATGTTTATATGTCAGATTTTATACCCTGCTCTGGTCTCGTCATCAGGAATGCTTAGAAGTCTTTTATTTCATTAAAGGTCCATTTTTCCTCATGTGAGATTATACTCAGTTTTGCTGGATTGGTTATTTTTGGTTGTAAGCCTAAAGTCTTTTCTTTCTGGAATATCATATTTCAAGTGCTCTCTTTTTCATAGTGGGGTGGCTCCTCAGAATGTGAATTCTTTCCTTCTGCTGCAGTATTTGTCTTTGACCTTAGAACTCTGGCTTTTGAGTATAATATTACTAGGAATTTTCATTTTGAGGTTTCTTTCTGGAGGGTGGATTCTTTCAGTTTCTACTTTGCCCTTTGGTTCTAAAACATCTGGATGATTTCTTTTATGATTTTTTGAAATATGATTTCTAAGTTCTTTCCTTTCGTCATGATTTTCAGGTAGTCCAGCAGTTCTTAAATTATCTCTCTTTCATCTGTTTTCTAGATTAGTTTTTCTTCCTATGTGATTTTTTTTTTGCATTCTCTTTTACTTTTTTCAATCTTTGGATTTTGTTTTATTATTTTGTAGGGTGTCATGGAATCATTAGCTTCCATTTGGCTAATTCTAATTTTCAAGGAATTCCTTACCTTCAGTGAGGTTTTTTTTTTTTAATTCCCCCCCAAACTGCTTATTTTCTTTTCATATCTTTCTTCCCTAGTTTTTCTCTTTTCTCATTCTTTCCTCTACTTACTCTCATTTTGTTTTTAAAATCCTTTTTTAGGTTCTTTAAGAAAGGCACGGTGGGACTGTCTAGCATAAGGTTTTGTCTTGTTACATCCTTTTGCTGCTTTCACAGTTTTCCATGCTCTCAAAGTGGGGTGATTTAGGGGTAAGGTCTATTCACTGTGCTCTTGCTCTGAGTTCCACAAGTTCCTGACCCAGATTTGAGTCTATTGTCTTATTTCTGGTTGTGAGTTTCAATAGATTGCTACTTGACCTAGCTACTATTTGACTCCTGGGAAGCTCTGCGGGTTCAGAGTGACTGAACTACCTGCTCCTCTTTGGTCTAGGATCAGAGCCATCCACACAACTATAGTTTGCTTTTGGAACTTGTTCCATACTCAGTTTACAGAGAGGGCCAACACTCACAACTGCTCCTCTCTGCCTTGTATTTGTTATCCGGAACTGGATAGTGAGTGACAGCTTCCAGATGGTGCCTGTTTCTGTACCCAGTTCTTGCTCAAGGATCCCATGGGATCTCTTCCTAGGTGTTTCCTGACCTGGTGCCCTGCCTTGGCCATATATCTGTACTCAGTGTCTACAGACCTTTCTGCCCATTTCTTTTAGCCACTATGGACTGGGGAAATGATTCCATGATTTCTTCTTGGCTTTCCCAATTAAAATTCAAATTGTAGTATTCTTTAGATCTTTGTGGGAGAGGTGGGAGGGGTGAGATAGATAAGATCTAATACTCCCAATCAGACTGTTTTGTTGATTCCACCCCTACAATTTGTTAGTGATTCTCTATTTGATGAACAATTACTTTGTTTCCAGTTGTTTGCCATGACAAAAAGTATTGCTATAAATATTTTGGTACATATTATTTCTTCTTCTTTTTTTTTACAGTTATTCTTTTAAAAAATTTTATTTTATTTTCAATTCATGGAACAAAACAAGCATTTTCATAACAGTATAATGAAAAAGATGATTGCATATGAAACTGCAAATCTACCATGTACAATTTGTTATTTCCTCCAAATGTACAACAAAGTTATCATGTAAACTTTTTTTTCCCTCTTCTCCCCTAAGATAGTAATTATAACTTTGAATGTGATTTTTATTTCTTCTTTTCAGTAGCTTCCTTAAGGTATAAGTCCAGTAATAGAATCTCTAAGAGATCAAGTGGTTTAGATATTTTAGCCATTTTATTTGCATTACTCTAAATTGCTTTCCTGAATGATAGATGGTACCAATTCACAGCTCCACCAGCAATGCATCAATGTGACTTACTTCTTGTAACCCCTCCAACATTTATTATTGCCATATTTTATCATCTTTACCAATTTTCAGGGTATGACCTGGTTAGATTTATATCTAGAATTCAAGGAAGATTCAACATTAGAAAAAACTATTAGAAAACTTAATCCCATCAGTAATAAGTTATTCTTCTATGTTAAAATGTGAAAGAATAGAAATAAAATGACTATTATAATTAATATTAATCTAAGTACTAATTGATAATCTAAGATTACAATCTAAAATAAAGATTGGGCTTTGTATTTATAATAGAAGCATTATAGAGGTGTTGTCAGTAAGATCCCCAGGGGCATTTTACTGAGCATTTGTTGTTTTCATTGTTAATTCATATAGCCCTAGAAATGCTACCTGTATCAATAAGACAAGAAAAAAAATTGAGAGAGTAAATGTAGGTAGAGAAGAAAAAAATCGTCTCTATTTGCATACCTTGAGGTTTGCTTAGAAAACTCCAGAGAATCAATGAAAAACATTGAGATAGTAGCTTCGGTATATATGATAAATTTTCAAAAATATATTACTGAGGAGCAGCTAAGGTGGCGCAGTGGATACAGCACCAGCCCTGGATTCAGGAGGATCTGAGTTCAAATTCGGCCTCAGACACTTTACACTTACTAGCTGTGTGACCCTAGGCATGTCACTTAATCCCAGTTGCCTCACCAAAAAAACAAAAACAAAAAACCAAAAAATATATTACTGAAAAACCAAGAGGAAGGACAAGGAAAATAAGTTTTATTTAAGATAAAAAAAAGTATTGAATATCTGGAAATTGACCTTTCAAGACACTTTCTGTACTTGTACAAATACATCTACAAAATAATATGGAAACAAATAACTGGAGAGAAGTTCTTTAGTTATAGCTAGACTGCTCCAACATAGTAAAAATGACTTTCCTATCCTAATTTGTTTTGTAGATTTATTCTTATACCAATCAGATTACCAAAGGGATAGTTAATGAACAGTTTAATGAACAGCCTTAACAGTTACAGTTTTTTAGAGCAATAAAACATCAAAGATATTGTGTCGTTTAAAATATTGGGGGACCTTGCCTGTTTCTGTTCTAAATTATTGGAGAACTTGGCTGGGGTTTTTCTAATATATTGCTGCTTATAAATTAATGGTTATTGCACCAGTTTTGGCAGTAAGCATTTATTATTAATTAAGTTCACATATTACTAAAATATTGACCACATGTCTGACCAACTTTCCCACTAGTTACAGGCCTAAGTAATTATGTACCCAGCATGGAATAAGAGTCCCAGAAAGAGGAGCCAGGAAGCGTGAGCCCAGGGTAAGAGAGTGACCCTCTGAGTTCTCAGGGATTTTTATCCTCTTTCAGGTAAAGGCGGATCACCACACATTGATCTAAGCCAATTGATTAGCATCATTCAACTCCATTGATTGACATGACTTTAGCTAATTAGAAAGGTCAATCTGCATTCCTTTTGTTAAACTACAGACTCTTCCCAGACTGGGGAGGGAGAGAGCAGCTTCTGGGTTTCTCCTAGAAATTCATTATTAATAATTATTTTCTCACAATATGAAATGATATGATGGAAGAAAAAGTAGGAAGGAATTGGGCACAGTAACAACAAATCACAAGCCATATCACAAAGCAATAATTATCAATAAACAATCTGCAGGATATAAACATATAGAAAAGTATATATTGGAATTGATTGGTAAGAATAAGTGATGAATGCTCAGAGAATTCTAGCGTTCAATAAAATCTAGGAGCACAAACTATTAGGAACAGTATTTTTTATTCAGTAAGAACTGCTGGGAAATCTGGAAAGCACTTTGACCAAAAAAAAATCAGTTTAGATTATGTTATATTTTATAATCACAATAAATTCCAAGAAGAAAAAATAGCTCAAAATTAAAATTTTTTTTCTTTTTAATAGCTCAATATTTAAAGTCAAACTACAAAATATTGTAATGGTTTGATATACTTTGGTACCATAAATTTCAAGTAGATTAAATAGTTAAAGATGAAGTTTCCCAGTTATGTTAAAGAAAAAAATTTGTAATTAGATTTGGGATAGGTGAGATTTTAAAAGGCAAAAGTAAATAGAGACTCCTATCTTATGTTTTTACAGAAATCAGATAAGTGCAACCAGAATGAAAAGTAAACATGTGAATTCACAAAATATATCTCCTATATCTGAAGGAAATTGACAGATCTAAAAAGGAAGAGCCATTTCTCAATTGTCAACTTGTCAATTTACAGGAAAGAAGAAATAGAACAAAATTAGTAATCTGATAAACACATTTATATACCCTTGAGGTACTTATCTCACTTATCAAATTGGCAAAGGTAGAAAAAGACAGAAAACCTAATTGTTAAATGAACTATGAGAAGGGAGGAGTCAAAATTCATTGTCTATGGAACAGTAAATTGGTTCAACTGTAGATAAGTTACTAAATTATTCATGGCCTTTGTCTTAGTGATCATACTTGTAAAAAAATTAATTATTATTCACTAGCTAATCTAATCTGGAAAAAATGATATAATTTTGGATTTATGAAAAATGAGAAGTTTAGAAAAATTATAATTGGGCCATAAATCCCTTCGTGGTCGCCATTAAAATGTGAAATATTTTTGATGACTAGGCTAATTTGAGGGGCTAATCTGCTTGGGGTACTTAATCTGGGACTGTTGACTAACTGGCTATCTGACTTCGTTTAATTTAATATGGGCCGTTTATAAAGTTCCACCACACTGCTGCCAAAACTGATAAACTAAAGATTAAGAAGGCTCTTAACTAAATAATCAAAGCAGAGTTTATTTATGAGATACTATTGAAAATTAAGAATACAGGGAAATAAAATGTACCACCTGATTGCTTTCCTGTGGTCTCTTTCCATTGTGTCTCTTTCCCACCTGCTGCTCTTAGAACTTTTTGAATACAATAAGGGCCTTAGCTGCCTCTCACCTCAGGGCACTCAGATACTTTATTCTAACTCCTCTTAATCTTCACTTTCTTCTGCCACCTTTGCTCCTGGTCCTGCATTGCTGTTCATCTTGTCCCCCGTCTCTCCTTTCTAATCTCGTCAGCCACCGCTTGACCTCTTCTCAGCCTCTCTCCCTCCTCCTTGTCCGCACCCCCCTTGCTATCTAACTCCCAGGTCTATATATACCTTTTCTTCTCTCCACTCAAATCTCAGGGCTTCCTGCGCCCACACACCAAGCTAATCCACTAGCCAGGGCTGCAGCTGGTGGGGGGCGGGGTGTGCCTCAGCTTCACATGCTCCGCATGGCCCACGCCAGAGCCCAGCATCTCTCAGATACCTCTGCTCAGGTCGGAGGGAGCTGGGGGCTTTTTTTACCCCCAGCTGTCTGACCTGGTGTCTTGTACAGCCCCCGGAGCTTTTTGACTCAGCTGAAGCTGAGGGGGAGGGGGAAGAGACCCTGAAGGCCTAAGGCTTTCTAATCTCAGCCTAAAGGTAGGGTCCCCAAGGCAAAATAAATTTCCACATACTGTTAGAACCATATGACCCAAGGAGGTTATTGACAGAGGGAAATGATCATACAACAAAGTTCATAGCAGCATTATTTGTGATAACAAAAAGCTAAAAACAAGTATGTGCCTAGTGATTGGGAGAAATAATTGAACAAATTATTGTATATGAATATAATGGCATTTAAAAAACTTAAAATTTTTTATATAATTGGTTTTATATCAATTAAATTTCCAAATATAATCAATCCCCACTTCTGATAAATATCCATTATGCCTGAATAATAAAGAAAAAAGAACTGTTCAGCAAAACTAACATTAAAAAAATCTGACATGTAGTTGTACCACTCATAGTTACCCACCTCAGAAAAGAGGTCTGAACTGGGGGCCCTGCGTTCTTTCACTGACCTGCTCTTCCTGGGTCTTTGAGATTCAGAGAACTGGATCTTCAAGACTCTCTGTAGGATAGACTCCTGGGAGACCTCCTGTGGATATATGGGCTGTTCTTGTCTGAGCAATGCTGTGCCACTTGCGGAGCTCATAGGTCCCTACCTTGGAACTTTCTGTCCACCTTTGTTCTTTCTGAGGTGGGGATCTCCACTCATTTAAAAAAAAATATTTTCTCCCTTATTACATATGAAAACTAATTTTAACATTCATTTAGGGGGGTAGCTAGGTGGTACAGTGGATAAAGCACTAGCCCTGGATTCAGGAGGATCTGAGTTCAAATCCAGCCTCAGACACTTGACACCTTACTATCTGTGTGACCCTGGGCAAGTCACTTAACCATCATTGCCCCACCAAAAAAACAAAAAACAAAAAGCAAAACAAAACAAAAACAACATTCATTTAAAAAAATTTCTGAGTTCCAAATTCTCTTTCTCCTCTTCCTTTGAGAAAGCAAGCAGTTTGATATGGGTTATACATGTGAAGTCATGCAAAAACATTTCCATGTTAGTCATATTGAGAAAGAAAACATTGACAAAAAACAAAATCTAAGAAAAATAAAGAAAAATGTTTTGCTCTGTATTCAGATTCCATCAGTTCTTTCTCTGGAGATAGAATTTTTCATCATAAATACTTCAGAATTATTTTGGCTCATTGTATTGCTGAGAATAGCTAAGCCATTCACAGTTGATCATCATACAATATTGCTGTTACTGTATATAATGTTCTCTTGGTTCTTTTCATTTCACTTTGCATCAGTTCATCTAAGTCTTTCTAGCTTTTTCTAAGAGCATCTTACTCATCATATCTTATATAGCACATTAGTATTGCATGGCAATCATGTATAAAAGCCTGTTCAGCTATTCTCCAGTTGATGGGCATCTCCTCAATTTCCAATTTTTGCTACCACAAAAAGAACTGCTATAAATATTTTGGCACATATAGGTCCTTTTCCTTTTTCTTTGTTCTCTTTGGGATATAGACATAGTAGTAGTATTGCTAGGTCAGAGGCACAGTGGATAGAGTACTGATCCCAGAGTCCAGAAGACTTGAGTTCAAATCCAGCCTCAGACACTGCCTCAGTTTCCTCTACTGTAAAATGGGGAGAATAATGGTACCTGCATCACAGTGTTGTTGTTTGTAAAGTGTTTAGCATGGTGCCTGGCACACAGTAAAAATGCTAGCTAATGTTATTAATTATTATTAATTAATTAACTTATTAATGTTATTAATGGTGGAGGCAACAGATAAACAATTATGTACAAACAAGCTTTATATGGGATAAATTGGAAATGGTCAATAGAGGGACTATACTAGAATGAAGGGCAATTGGAAAGGGCTTTCTGTAGAGGGTGGGCTTTTAGCTGATTGGGAGAAATAATTGAACAAATTATTGTATATGAATATAATGGCATTTAAAAAACTTAAAATTTTTTATATAATTGGTTTTATATCAATTAAATTTCCAAATATAATCAATCCCCCAGGGTAGCCAGAGATAAAGATGGAGGGCATTTTGGATATGAAATCTATGAGTTTCACTGGATTTCAGGGTAAGTAGGAGCATGTGGGGGCAGCTAGGTGGCGCAGTGAATAAAGCACTAGCCCTGGATTCAGGAGGACTTGAGTTCAAATCCAGCCTCAGACACTTGACACTTAGTAGCTGTGTGACCCTGGGCAAATCACTTAACCCTCATTGTCCCACGCCCCCCCCCCCCCCCCCAAAAAAAAAAGTAGGAGGATGTGAGTAGTAATAAGATTGGAAAGGTAAGGGAAGAGGTTGGGGTTGGTGTTCAGGTTCTGAAGGGTTTTCAACACCAGCAGATTTATATTTGATCCTGGAAGGTGATAGACAGCCAGTGGAGTTTATCGAGTAGGGGAAATGGCATGGGCAGACCTGTGCTTTGGGAACATCCCTTTGACAGTTGAGTCAGAGATTGGACTCAATGAAGAGAGACTTTTGGCAAGGATACCAAGCTACAGGCTACTGCTTTTGACCAGGTGTTAAGATGATGAGTGCTTTTACCAGGGTGGTGGCAGTGTCAGAGTAGAGAAGTAGGGTATTAGGGAGATGTTAGAAAGATAAAATTGATAGGCCTTGGTCATAAATTGCATGTGAAGAGTGAAAGAGTTTGAGAAGTTGAGGTTGTCTTATTTATTCACAACCTCTTTTCCCATTTTGAGAATCAGGGAAAAATTCTATGAGTGGTTGAGGTTCATGTCTATTAATCCTAAACACTTTATCAGCAGGCTTTTGAGTCATTAAGTACAGGTTTTTCCTGGTAATGGCATTCCACCTGCCACCTCAGTAGAGGTTTTCACAGGAAATCAAATATCTGGCATTTTGGTCATTGGTGTCCTAGGAAATAAGTGAGTGAGTGAATGGTGAGTGAAAGGAAAGGTCACAATGGAGCAATGATAGTGATTCATAGGGAAGAGGAATGTTGATGCTGCAGTCAGCAAACTTAATGATTAAATGTAATGTGCTTGGGGCAGCTAGGTCCCACAGTGGATAGAGCACCGGCCCTGGATTCAAGAGGACATGAGTTCAAATCCGGCCTCAGACACTTGACACATACTAGCTGTGTGACCCTGGGCAAGTCACTTAACCCCCATTGCCCCACCAAAAAAAAATGTAATGTGCTTTTCTATAATAGATAGACATATGATTTTATTTATTTGTTTATATATCTATAATCTATATTTTTTCAGTAATCTATGGTGATATCACTAATACATAAGATTGTCCTAACATATAGAACTTTTATCTTAAGGCATTAACTTATGTAACTAACTTAAACTTGATCTTGTTTTGCTTAATTCGCTAATTCAATTACTGATACCCATCAAATCATAGTAAATTTAGTAAATGCTGATTGATTTGAGTAGGAAATATCAAAATGAATGTCACAGTATAGACCTTTCTGTTTTGTTTTTGCAAAAGTGTCTAGCTTTTATAATCTTTGACTTATTTTTTTTTTATAGTGCCTTATTCGATAGCTCTTGAGACTCAATCTCTGAGTTCCTTTAAAATTATTGCCTTCATTATGGATTTCTTCATAGGTCAGTTTCATTTGCCTTAAAGATCTTAATTGTAATTTCCACTTCATAAAGTATGTGTGGTACAGTGTCAAATAATGTCAAAATAGAACTGTCCCAATATAGTTGACAACAAGAATGGATCACGGTGACCTTTCATTTTGTACATTTTTGTCGTGTCCAGACCTCCTTAGCACTATTCTCTGGATAATGTGTTTTAGTCGAATCTGAGTTAAACACTTTATGGGATCATTTTCTCCTCCAGTGTTTGCTTTTATAATTCTTTTGTGAAGCTGTTCTGTCATTATGTTTTTGTAAGTGAGCTTTTTACTCTAAATCATTGCTGCCCTAGGCTGCTACCATTTCTTTTCCTAGCAAGGTGGTAAAAGAGTTTGTTGCTTAGAGCAACTTTTATTTTTATACTCTCAGTTTTTCATTGTGAATATTTGCATTTGTTAAACTCTGGCTTGTAAAGTTCTCACAGTAGCTTATGCTCCTCATGAGCAGTCCAAGATGAGATGATTGAATGAAGTGCTTTGAGTGCCTGATGAAAGCAGTTCTTTATTTGTGTCTACAGAGAACCTGAACCACCTTTCTATTTAATCACAACTTCTTTATGTCTTCCGATTTCACTTAGGATACCAGTATTGCATTTGGTTCAATTTTATCAGCTATTGTGTATCAACTTTTTCATTATGGGACAGAGATCACACATTGAAAGCATCAATAATTAAACATGTATGTGATGATCTACTAATTCCCTCTGCCCATATTTAAAAAAATTTTTCTTATACTCTAATTATATTAGAAAAATTGGAAAATAGGGCAATAACTGTTAGCTATTTCATTGTATTGCTTCATGTTTTTATGTGATCTTTCTTTTGTAATTTCAGTCCTACAAGATTATCAACTTTGCTCCCAGTCTACTTCAGATTATAGTCTCAGACCAAGTTGAATTCCCAGTACGGCAAGCAGGTGAGTTTTATGTTTTATGTGGTTTTTTTTTCTATTTACAAATCACTAAAATGTATTTATACAGGTGAAAATGAGCTAAAAATGGCATTTTAACTTCTAACTATATTTTTTCTAGGGAAATAAGAAACAATTCTGAAATATCCCTGTTAGCTTAACAGCTCACTTTTCTTTTCAGAGGAATATATGGAAAGGTACCAGCCAGTACTCAAAATTTGAGGCAGGAAGAGGATATTGTTAGTGTCAGAAATATGTCACTAATGATTACATCTCCCCCTAACAGTCCTGTCTCCCCTTTTGCATTTTCTGTGGCTTTATACCTCTGCTATACTCTCTTCTCCAGCCGTTCTCTCATTTATTCTTCTTTCCAGTCACATTGTATGTTTTCTCATGGCAATTTAAGTTGGATCCGTGGAATAGAATGAGATGATTTTATATATGCCTATAAGGTATCATATATATTTATATATGTGTGTGCAATAATTCCACATTACATTGTATGTATATGTATACGCACACACACATATACATATGTGTTTATACACATCTGGCTTTGCTTTATGGAATTGATTAAAGTCTTGTCCTTAAATAAAAATCTGTAATGTAACAAATGTGTCATAATTAGGTGATGAAAGACTAACACTCCTCTGACTTTATGAGACTTGCCTCTAAGATTGCTGAGACCTTATAACTGATGACGAAATGCAATTTAGTGCCTGTAAGAGCACTTGGTTTATTTCCATACATCTCAAAAGCCAAGAATGGAGGTATATAAACTATCGATAACATGATAGAATAGTTTGTTTTAAGTTGGCTTTTGAAACATATATTATGTTCAGTGATATCCATTTTAAGCATTGCACAAATAAAAGGGGTTCTTAAAATAGTTTATTTTAAATTTTAAAGCTTTAATAAAATTAGGTTGTAGGCATGACAAATAGCAATTAAACATTTTTAAAAATTTACTATTCATTTTTTCCTGCTATAGGATGACATTTTTGTAGTTATTTTTTTGTAGCTTAATTACAACTTTCTCACCAGAAAGAGATTTTTTTCCCTTGTCACAGGATCTGAAATAAGTATAATTCTGATTTATATAGTACTTGCATATTTTTAAAAAAGCATTTTCCTCACAATTGTGAGGTAGGTAATATAAGCACTATTATTCTTATTTTCCAGATGAGCAAATTGGGGCCCAGAGAAGTTGATTATCATATATGGGGTAATGGAACTAGTAGGTATTGGAGGGGTAACTCATGCTTGGATCTTAAGACTGATCCCAGTGCTCTTTCCATTATATCATGTACCTTTGTAACTGTTGTAAACTTTTATATGTTTGCTTTTAATTGCCACATGCAAATAAGTTTTAAATATGATGGCAACAAAGTTATAAAAAGTGCACAAAAGTACATTTGTGTACTTTGGTAAACACATTATTTGTGCTTTTAACATAGTATGTGGTATTTCAAAAAGGATAGCTTGAGAATTATGGGGAATTAGTTTGTAAAGAAGCAAACCTGTGAAAATACTAAGCAGAAATGCATGTTGTTGTTCAGTTGTGTCTCTTTGTGACCCACGGACCCTACCACGCTAATACTTTTCATGGCTTTTTTTTTTTTTTTTTGGCAAAGATACTGAAGTGGTTTGCTATTTTCTTTTTTAGTGGATTAAGGCAAACAGAAGTTAAGTGACTTGCCCAGGGTCACACAGCTAGGCTGAGCCTGAATTTGAACTCGATTCTTCCTGACTCTAGACCCAGTGCTTTACTCACTGAGCCATCTAGCTGCCTCCAAGGCAAACAGGTTAAGTGACTTGCCTAGAGTCACACAGCTAGTTCTGATTTGAGTTCAGGTCTTCCTGATTCCAAGCCCAGTGCTCTATCTGCTGAACCACCTGGTTGCCTTCCTCTTTTATGGGTATACTTTTCTGCAAAATATATCACACTTAAGTTTTCACCTACTGAATAGCTAACCAACAAATTACTTTCATCTTCATCCATTTCTCTTCCATCATTCACTTAGTGAATGGGTAGGGAATACAATTTAATATTGGATTAAATGAGATTAAAGTAATTTAATTTTAATATTTGAAAGGCATGTAAGCTTTATAAATAGTATTAATTACAATCTTACCATACATTTTTTGACCCAAATGGGGGGTAATTTTTAGGATTGTTTACCCTTCAACTTCTTCTTAGAGTATGGGTGACCAGGATTTAACTATTTCTATTAATATGAAGAGAATAGGATGACAGACTGAAATAGCAGATAAATGGTTTTTGAATCTCATTTAAGTCAGTTTACTGTTCTTTCCATCACAACAAAGGAAGCTTTCATGAGAATATGTGTAAGGTTGAGGTTGGATGTATTAGGTGGAAGGACACTTGTATATAGAATTATAATTTCTGTTAGGGTAGGTTTAAATGAAATTGAGTAATTTGTATTATCAGTCATTTATATTATCAATCTGTTAACTTGGGACCAGAGTTGGGGGTTTTATTTCTTCCTTTTTTCTGCCTTCCTTTTGCTTACTTGACTGCCTGTTAATACTGAGACTAAAAGCCAGTCTACAGCAGAGGTGATAAACTCGTGGCTTTTAAGTGACCTGCAAAGTTCCTAAGTGCAGCTTGCCCAAACCAGATTAACAAAATAAATAAAAATAAAGTAAAAGCTAAATAATTATAAATGGTTTTCTAAGTCAGCATGCTGCCAGCAGAGATTCGTTTCTGTTTGAGTTGAACACAACTGGTCTGCAGTAACAATTTATTTATCTGGCTGTTTTCCTTCTCAGGAATACAATGGAAAACTGGAAGTAAGAATAATAGGACCCTTAGACGTTAAAATCCATGGTATATATTTCATGATGTTTACTTATAGAACAGCCTTTTAGGTCCTTGCGAGTTCACTTTTATTTAGATTACAATTATAACCAGTTTAGTTAAGTGATTTCTGAAAACTCTGAAGAAATAGAGTGAAGAAGAGAAAGAAGGAGAAAGATGAGGAGTAGTAATCAGGTTGTCAGCATACTTATTAATGACAGCAAAGAACATAATAGAAAATTGTACCTGTCAAGCACAGAATAACTGAAAGCATAGAAATAAGGTTTTACTGAGCATCTAGGACTATCCTATATACCTAAACAATCCACTACATTAGGGTACAGTAATTGACATTCATTATAATTACACTAAGTTGTCAAGAAAAACAAGGAAATATGTTAAATTATCTTTAATATATTCTACTTAAGAAGTCAAAGATATATGCAGTGCATTTAATAAAGATTTCAATCCCAAACTTTGAGAATTCCAACCCCAATGCCTCATCATGGCATGGAGACCCTGAGTTCTTGAAGGCTATGTAAGTGGATGTAACATAAATTCTGGCAAGTTCTATAATGTCGAAGAGGCTTTGAGTTTAGTCCTGCCAACAGTCTGAGTACAGTTTCTGACAGCTTGGTCAGTTAAGTATAAAGAGAATCATTACTAGTATACTGGCCAGTTGACAGTGAATTTTTTGGCCACAGCACCCCATGTAATGAAGAAAAACACAAAGTGGCCCTTATGTAGCACTGTCCACTGTTGCAGTGACAGTGACAGAATTGCAGAAAAGGGAGGAAGATAATGTTAAACTTAGTTTTTGGACTATTTATAGATTTTAAAATGACTTTTAGTTCTCTAAATGTTAGATCTTGTCCAATGACTAAATGAATAATCATAGTGCTCAAACAGCTGAATTATATTGGTCTTGATATTCTTGCTGTAATTGAAACAAAAAGAGAGAAGGAAGTTGCAGTTAAATACAGTGATGACTAACAGCAAAGCTAATACCATCCTTAGGGGAGATAAAGAAGTTGGAGCAGTTGATTTTATTATAAGAAACATTATTTCAAAGGATATCTTGTCATTTTGTATTGTGGAAACCTACTTCCAGGACCCCTTCTCCTCTTATTGATTGCTTTTTCTTTGGGATCACCATTTTAGGAAAGACCCTAGTACATGGCTGTACCTCATTCGCCTCCTCATTCCCTCCAGAATCTTTCTTCTTTTCATTGCTCCCACCTGGATAGGGCAGGGCCCTCTCTCACCCAGCTTTCCAGCACCTCTATGTGTGTTGTTTTCCCCAGTGATCATGTTGTCTTCTGATCATAAGCTCCTTGAGATAGGTATTATCTTGCTTGCTTGTTTTTTTTTTTTTTTAAATCTCCAAAACACTATCTGATACATTAGAAGGATTTAATAAATCCTCTTTTCTTCCCCCGTCCCTCCCCTTTCTCTTTCTGTGCCTTTCACTCTCCCTTTCTCTCCTATCTAATCTGGTTTTCTCTGGTTCTCTCTCTTTGATGCTTGATAACTTATTGTAAGGTCGATGAGAAATATGTTAAGGAAAAGACGTATAAACTACACAGAAGTCTCACATTTTCTACTTCCATATAAATATTTTCTTCAAGAAAGAGGATTGATAAGCACCTGACATAAAATAGAACAAATGATATTTTATATTTTGACAAACAGGAAAAGAGTTATTATTGATAGAGGAGTTCCTGAATCAGCACACTCTGTACAGTGAAACTACCTATTGTTAGGGCAAAGAGCTGAATTAGTAAAAATAAAAACAGTAATAATACTAAAAAAAATGTGGCGTATAGTTGAAACCATTTAAATAAGTAAATAGTAGTAAGAAATGATGAAACTGAAAAATTCATAGAAATCTAGGATGACTTGTATGAACTGATGTAGAGTGACACCAGCAGAATCAGGAGAACAATTTAATTAAATATTTTTAGATTCACCTTTTCTCCTTTACATTTCCTTTCCCTTAATTAAGAAAGCCAAACAAAAACATAAACAAAACCCATTCCAAATGTATAATCAAGCAAAACAAATCCCCACATTCCCTTATCTAAAAAAAAAATTATTTCCTCATATGCATTCTGAAACATCTATCTGAAGGTGGGTAGTCTGTTTCATTCTAAGTTGTCTAGAATAGTGGATAGTCATTGCTATGACCTAAGTCTTTCAAGATTGATTACAATATTGTTGTTCAGTCATTTTAGTTGTGTCAGATTCTTTGTCAGTCTATTTGGGGTGGTTTGCCATTTCCTTCTCCAGCTCATTTTTACAGATCAGGACATTGAGGCAAACAGGGTTAAGTGACTTTTCCAGTATCACAGAGCTAGTAAGTGTCTGAAGCCAGTTTGAACTCAGAAATATGAATATGACTTCAGGCCCAGTGTTCCAACCTCTGAACCACTTAGTTGCCCCAAATAATGACTACATAACTATAAAGAAAAACAACAGTTAGCAGGTACTACCTGGGTAAAGATTCAGCAAAGAAGACTGAGAAGAAAAATTCAGGTAGGAAGAGAGAGCGGTATTGTGAAAACCCAGAGAGAAGAACATATTGGAGATAAGGGTTATTTGACATTGTAAAAAACTGCAGAGATTGAGAAAAGACTTGGCAGTTTGAAAGGTCATTGATTGGTAACTTTGGAAAGAGCAGTTCTAGTTAAATGATGAGGTCAGAAGCCAGATTTGAGAGAGTTAGGAAGAGAGTGAGAAGAAAGGAAGTGAAGTCACCAATTTTAGACAGCCTTCTCACAGAGTTTAGTCACCAAAGGGAGGAGAGAGAGGATGGATTAAGTGAGTGTTTTTTGAAAATGGGGGAGACATGTAGATAACAGGAAAACAGCTAGTAGGCAGGGAGATAGAAGATAAGTGAGAGAGTAGTGGTGATAGAGGGTACATTCATTAGAGTGAGACTACTTGTGCTTGTAGAGGCATTTGCCTTAGGAAGGAGAAGGGCCACCTCTTTGTGAGACTGCAGTGAATTTGAGAATAATTGAGAACAGGGTTGAAGAGGAAGCTGTTGTCAGTGGCCTCGGAGTTTTCAGCAAATAGGATTGGGGGGAGGGGAACTATTGAAGATTCAAAGAGGGATGTAAAGGTTTGTAAAAGGTTGCTGTGGTCAGTGAGATAGTTTAGGGAGGGTGTAAAGAGTTTGCTAAGGAGAGGGCCCATGTTAGATTTCAGTAATCAGTAGTGGGAAATGGACATAAGAAATTACATCAACAATAATTTTATACTATTTAATTGCTAGAAATCTATTGCCACAACAAGAAGACCAAAAGAGCCTAGAAATTGCTTAAGTTGTTAAATAAACTACTTATTTCCCAGGTGGAGAGAGATGGCCACCAAAGGCAGTTTGTATGTAGAATATTAAGGATGATGGGTGATTGTGATTATCATCATCTCAGAGCAAAGGGAAGCAGTGGAGGGTAAAGCCAGTTTAATGAAAATTTGACAAGAGACCCAGGTACTTAAATTTATCCCAAGAGCATTTAAAGTTGAAAATGAAAAGATGAAAAATAGAAGACAGAAAAGATACGTAAATATAGCAGAATAAACTTTTTTTTTTTTGGTGGGGTAGTGAGGACTAAGTGACTTGCCCAAGGTCACACAGCTAGTAAGTGTCAAGTGTCTGAGGTCGAATTTGAACTCAGGCACTTTATCCACTGCGCCACCTAGCCACCCCCCAGAATAAACCTTTTACAATGGACAGTGAAACCACCGTACGTCGACCCTAAACGTCATGTACCATATGTACTTATCAGAAACACAAATGAGAACAAAAATGGAAAAAGCAATCAGATTGCATCATGTCTGTAAAAGAAATACAGTTATAAAGGTACTGAGGTATTTGCAGGGTATCTAAAGGAGGTTAAAGATACCAAATTTATGGGAAAAAATCTCTGACCTTATACCTAGGGAAAAAAAAAGATTGAGAAAACATCAATAATTACTGATATATACTTACTTTCATATCAACGTACAGTCTCCATTCAGTTTTTCACTTATATATGCATTGGGGACATCCTATATGAGTGAATCAATCAAGAACTTTTTCAAGCAGTATTCAACAGTGGACTATACCTTTAACATTTCACAGATGAGGGGGCAGCTAGGTGGCGCAGTGGATAGAGCACTGGCCCTGGATTCAGGAGGACCTGAGTTCAAATCTGGCCTCAGACCCTTGACACTAGCTGTGTGACCCTGGGCAAGTCACTTAACCCCAATTGCCTCACCCCCCCCCAAAAAAAAAGTCATCAATAAAACTTATTTTTAAAAAAACCATTTCACAGATGATTGAAAAATGTAAATAATATAAGATTTCCATTGTGTTTCTTGTTCATTGTTGAAAAGGATGGTGTTTTGCTCTACTGAATTAAATGCTTTTTTTCATAATCAAACTTTTTTCGAAGACTTTTTCAACAAGTTGTCTCCTATCCATATGTAATCAAGAATAATTCATTATTTCTTGAAAGATATAACAACAAAAATAACCTTACCAAACAATCACCCAGTGTTCATAAACATTAGGTGAGGTAGAAAACAGCAAGCATATGATTGTTAAAGGTATTTATTGTGATAGGAAAATCAATGCAGAGTCTAAATTGATGAATGGTTTCTCTGTGGATGGTGAGGTCTTTTGGGTGTTCCTGTTTGTAGATGACATTGTGCTGTTTTTATCAAGCTCTGGAATATTGGAGAGAAGAGAACTACAATGACCTGAATTTTTGATTTGACTAATCACACAGAAATGACCAAACAGATGAAGAATGTCTGTTGCCTAAATTAAGACATGAATTGGATAAACTATAGAACTTGTCCGTTAGTGTGCATGTTTGGGACAGACAGGCAAATTGGTCCTGGAATTAAGCTGAGAATTAGGCTGATTGCCTACAGTAAATTGCAAAGCTCCTTTAATCATCCCAAACTTTGTATGAAAGAATGTTTTTTTTAATTTAAAAAATTTTTAAAAATTTAATAGTATTTTATTTCCCCCAATTATATATATATATATATACACACACATACATACACACATGTATATATATATATAGAGAGAGAGAGACAGACAGACAGCTTTACAAATCTTTATAAGATTTTGAGTCCCACATTTTTCTTCCTCCCTCCCCTCTTCCTAAAATGGAGAGTAATTTGATACAGATTGCATATATGCAATCTTGTAAGAGATATTTCCATATTAGTCACAGTTGTGAAATAAGAAATAGACCAAAAGGAAAAAAAAACATAAAAAAAATAAAGTGAAAATAATATGCTTCAATTTGCATTCTGAGTCCATCAATTCTTTATCTGGATGTGGATCGTATTTTCCATCATGAGTCCATTGTAGCTGTCTTGGATCATTCTGTTGCTTGAGAATAGCTAAGTTATTCATACTTGATCATCATACAATATTGCCATTACTGTGTATAATATTTTCCTGGTTCTGCTCATTTTACTTTGCATCAGTTCATGTAAGTCTTTCTAGTTTTTTCTGAAACCAGCCTCTTCATCATTTCTTATTGCACAATAGTATTCCATTGCAGTCATATACCATAGCCTGTTTTCCCATTCCCCAGTTGATGGGCATCCCCTCAATTTCAAATATTTTGCCACCACGAAAAAGGCTGCTCTAAATATTTTTGTACATGTGGATCCTTTCCCCTTTTATATGATCTCTTTGGGATACAGATCTGGTAGTGGTATCGCTGGGTCAAAGCGTATGCACAATTTTATAGCCCTTTGGGCGTAGTTCCAAATTGCTCTCCAGAATGGTTGGATCAGTTCAAAACTCTACCAGCGGTGCATTAGTATTCCAATTTTCCCACATCCTTTCCAACATTTATCATTTCCCTTTTTTGTCATATTAGCCAATGTGACAGGTATGAGACTTGTTTTTATTTGCATTTCTTTAATCAGTAGTGATTTAGAGCTCTTTATATGACTATAATTAGCTTTGATTTCTTCATCGCAAAACTCCCTATTCATATCCTTTGACTATTTGTCAATTGGGGAATGACTTGTCTTATAAATTTGACTTAGTTCTCTATTTATTTGAGAAATGAGGCTTTTTTCAGAGATGCTGTAAAGATTGTTTCCCAGTTTTCTGCTTTCCTTATAATCTTGGTTACTCTTTTTATTTTAATATAATCAAAATTTTCAATTTTATATCATATCATATAATCTTATAATGTCCTCTACCTCTTGTTTGGTCATGAATTCTTCCCTTAGATATCCATAGATCTGACAGATAGACTATTTCTTGCTCTTCTAATTTATTTATAGTATCAATCTGTATGTCTCAATCATATACTCATTTTGACCTTATCCTTGGTTTACAGTGTGAGATGTTGGTCTACACCTGGCTTGTGCCCTGTTTTTTAATTTTTCCAGCAGTTTCTGTCAAATAATGAGTTCTTATCCCAGAGGCTCAGGTTTTGGGATTTATCAAACACTAGGTTACTATGGTCATTTACTACTGTGTCATGTGTAAAGGCTTATCTTTTTTTTTTTTTTAGTGAGGCAATGGGGGTTAAGCGACTTGCCCAGGGTCACACAGCTAGTAAGTGTCAAGTGTCTGAGGCCAGATTTGAACTCAGGTACTCCTGAATCCAGGGCCAACGCTTTAACCACTGCACCATCTAGCTGCCCCAAGGCTTATCTTTTTAATATCAGCATTCTACTGGCATTGCTGTGTGTCAGTGAGACGTGGAATAATATAATAGTCACTTTAGATATTTTGCTTAACTAATATCTATATGGTATCTTTCCTTATCCTTCTTCCACCCCAGCTATGAATTCTCCTCTCTTAAAAATTTACTATTTACTTATTTATGTATATGTTTGCATTCTAATAGAATGTAAGCACCTTAAAGGGCAAGGACAGTTTAATTTTTGTCTTTGTATCCTCAGTGCCTGGCACGTAGTGTCGCGGAAAAAATTTTAAGTCCGACGGAAGAATGAAAATAACAAAGTTTCCAGGCTGAAGCAAATGGGTTTATTGAGAGAGGGCCAGTCCCTCAACAAAACCGGTCATCCAGGCTTTGGGCCTGAAAGACCCAGAAGTACAAACTACATAGGTTTATATACCCTGGGGGGGGGCATTATCTAAAATTAGGACATAGTCTTGAGTAATAACAAGGGATCAGCACTATGATATCAATAGGGTGGATCATTGTTAGGCCAGTATAAAGTGGCATGAACAGTAGGCCAGTGTAAAGCGGCGTGAACAGTATTACTGACCACCTACAGACCCTGTGACATTTCCTAGGGTGGATATCACAAGATCTACTACACTATGTCATAGGAAAATTGAAAAACATGGAAAAAGGACTTGACCTACTAACCTTATGCAATCTATATGAATCACAATTATTTTTTGTTAATATATTGAATATTATTTTAATTAAAGCACTTAAAACTATAGTAAATCTCTTATAACTAAAGGACGGGGAAAATCTCACTCACAATAGTAAATCCTTGTTAGTTAAGTGATTAAAATTTAAGATGAATATCACATACAGAGTAGTGAAAAAATACATGATGGGTTGAACAAGATGCAGCATACAACCAGAGAATGGCATTAGAAAGATGACAGCCTGGTCATATGGTAAGGTCATAGGATGACAGGTCACCAGCTAGTGTTCCTCTAGTATTTTCAGGATATCAAAAGAAAGCCAGGAAGGCCTCCAGTATATTGGAAGTGACCTTCATGGTGAACTTATGTGGAGACAAGGTTAAGAGTTGCACATAGTGGCATGGATGGGTTGCTATCTACATTGAGGGAACTCTGAAATTGATAAGATTTCTTTATTTGAGATATAAAAATTCACTGATGTGGAACAGTTCTCACCCCATTCCTGAATGATTCCTGACAAGTGGATATTATTTTTTTTTGTAACTCACTAGTGTGTCTGGTAAAAGTTTAAAGAAATATGGACATTTGGATGGAATGAAAATTTTTAAATGATTGGTGGATTTTCAATTATTTATGGTGGCAATTTATATTATTCTTATTTAGAATCAGCAATAGCTACAATAAACAAATTCCTCTCTTAGTATTAAATTGAGTTCATTTTTAAATAGGACCTGCAATTTTATAGGTGTAGAGAACTTTTGTTTAAGGAAACCCCTCACAGTGCAGACTAGCTCTTTGAGAAAGTGTTAGCACTTTAATTTTTAGAAAATTGCCTGAACCACTGGAAGTGTTAGTCACTTGCCCCAAAGTTGTGTGACCATTATGTGTAAGAGATGAGATTTGAAAAGTTATTTATTGGAAATTTACTTAATCATTTACTAGTCACTATGCCTTTTGTTTTTGTTTTTGTTAGTTTGTTTTTTCTTTTTAGTGAGGCAATTGGGGTTAAATGACTTGCCCAGGGTCACACAGCTAGTAAGTGTTAAGTGTCTGAGGCCAGATTTGAACTCAGGTACTTCTGACTCCAGGGCTGGTGCTCTATCCACTGCACCACCTAGCTGCCCCCACTATGCCTTTTGTATTTGCTGATTGTATTATACTATAGAACAGTGATTCTCAAGTTTTTTTCCTGAAGTGTCATACTATGTATGGGAGACTCATATATTTGCACTAGTGTGCAACAATACCCTTTGAGAACCAGTACCGTAAACCATATAAAAGTATTTGTTCATGGGTTTTGCTTTTTGACTCTCAGTTATTACAAGGGCAAGATGATTAATTATAAAAAATAAGACTGTAGTGGAATTTTTGGTTTTTGCCTGGATTCACTTTAGAAGGCCAGTTGATTCCTTGCATCATACAAATAGGCTGACATATTGTTTGCCATGTTAGCCTGTATGATATCTTATATAATACAACTTTGAATGACATAGAACCATGCTGGGGTAAAAGGAGATACTTTATCCACTTCCCATATGGTCATTTTAATAAAATGGTTTTTTTATTTGTGTTTCTGTCAAAACAAATTGAATTCATAGGTGGACCAGACTTTCTCAGTGGTAAGGTCAACAGGAATGGAAGAGTCATATAAACCTATGCTAAGTCTATATAAATCAATAGAATATTATAGGAGGTTAATATTAGTAAGAAAATTTCATGGCTAAACTGTGGGTTAGGAAATGGTGATGGTTTTACTACTCGTGTCATCAGTGTATTCCCATAAAGTATAGAAATTATCCCATAAACAGAATTATGTATTTAAAATGTCTTTTAATATTTACTTATTAAACTCTTTAAAGACTAAGATGGTTTCACAGTCTACCTAAAGAATACTAGACTTCAGTTGTTACAATATTATTAAGCCTTTTACTTAAAAGATGCTTTAAAATTTCTTTTTATTAAACACTGAATGGCTATAGAAGATTTAAAAGGTATAAAAAAGCCTTTAATTTTTGCAAGGCATTTCTATTAAAATGTTTCTTTTTCTGTTATTTTCTTGAAATATTTGAAAGTTAATACTTACTAGAGATTTGTTAAGTGGGAATTAGAATAATAAAAATTTACTTGTATTTATTTTAAAGATTTATTTAAATAATATAAAGAAAAATGACCACACCTATCTAGGAAAATGAAAATTCAGTTCTGTCTAAGGCAAACATTTTTAATATATTAATAGGGATTTTTTTTTTTGGTCATTGAAAATCTTAGTCATGATTGAAAAAAATGCTTTTAAACTAAAATGTACCTTAATTGTTAAAAGAAAAGTCTTCAGTTTTTATATATTTTCCCATCTGTTGGTTGGTTGCTTAGAACAATATTCCCTGCCATCTTCATTGTGCTTCATGTTTAGCACATAATGGCATGTTTAGCACACTTTGTAAAGCTGAATTAAATCCATCCTTTCCGTGGTGCTATGTTAGGATTTTTTCTGTAACCCAGCTGCCATTTACCTGAAGAACATGGTGACGCAGTACTGGCCAGATCGAGAACCCCCACCTGGAGAAGCAATATTTCCATTCAACATTCATGAAAATGATCGCCAGCAGATTCGAGATAACATTGTGGAAGGAATAATTCGGTCTCCAGATTTAGTGAGGTACATTATACTATTTATTTATATATCAATAAGAGGCATAAAATATTTGGTTTTTATAGGGGAAAGAGCCAGTTATAAAGATTATGATTTTTGGTTTTCAAAAGGAACAATGCAATGAATATGAACTCATTCTTTCTTTATTAATTGCTTTCTTATATCAGGTAATCCTCTATCTTTGTGTTTATTGTATCTTATTTATCTTTTTTTCTCATTAAGAGAGTTAAGACGAAAGGCCTTCTTGATTAAATGAAATTGTGGGAACTCCAAATATGTATAATTTATTTTGCTTTAGTTGATCTCATTTACCTTTGTACCATTCTATTTTTACCTTACTTTTTTCTTTTATCTTCT
The DNA here is from genome assembly GCF_019393635.1 of Dromiciops gliroides. Lineage (NCBI taxonomy): Eukaryota > Metazoa > Chordata > Mammalia > Microbiotheria > Microbiotheriidae > Dromiciops > Dromiciops gliroides. The sequence goes on from NC_057865.1 coordinate 210,568,298, forward strand.
CCATTACAGGGAAATTTATTCCTAAGGCACTCTACCTGTCATCTAACCCATATATATGTGTGTGTGTTTGTGTGTGTGTGTGTGTGTGTATTTTTATATATGTGTGTATATATTATATATATCCTTCATTTGTTATGAGTTCAATTTCCATTCCTTTGGATGGATAATTCAGTAATATGTAAGACTAGGTTTCTCTTGGAGAAGTAAGAATACCAAGGGAATTAGGGATAGTTAAACAGCCAGTGAATATTTTTTCACTGCCAGTTATATGCCAGGTACTGTGCCAAGTGCTGGGGACACAAATGATAAAAAACAAAGAAATACCTGTTTGTAATCTAATATGGGAAGACATGCAAAATAAAGCTGAAAAATGAGAGGGGGGAGAAGGACCAGGCCTGGGGACATGGTGAAAAATTCCAAAAGGAGTACAACTGGGTGGGAAATGATATATTTGAGGGCGTGTCTGTCCTGCCTTCTCTCCTTAAATGGAGTTTATGACTCTACCCTCCAGATTGCAGAGGGTACTAATGAGTCTGATTGGACCTTATAAGATGTTGAGATTTCCAATTTTTTGCTGGGAGTAGAATGGAGAAGACAAAGAAATCAGAGATAGTATCATACAAAAACTGTTGTAAACTCTCTAGAACTAAGACTTTACCTTAATCCTGAGTGTTACTTCTAGGTACAAAACATTGCCTTCTGTTGTAAATGAAGTATAATTAGAGAAAAGGAACAAAGGAAGAAATAAGAATAGGATAATAGAAAGGAGGATAGGAAGGAGAGAAAAACTTTATAAATTAGGTAGTGGTAGACTGCTGCCTTAAGTGCCATGAATTCTTTACCTTTATTGTAGTATAGAGTCCATGGTCTCATACATCTCATACACCCAACCTTCAACATGGTGGGAAGAAGAGGAAAGTGATATGACTTTAGTGTGTGTGTGTGTGTGTGTGTGTGTGTGTGTGTGTGTGTGTGTATACACACACACACACACACACATATATATGTATACTGGCAGCATGGAGAAAGTAATAGCCGTAATAAAAAAATCTGAACATAAATCAATAAATGTAACTGATTTGATGAGAGATAGGATGGGAATAAGTGAGTAGATACTATAATGTTGTTTGGGGGGAGGGTTGCCTTTGCCACTTAAGTAGGAGTTTAGTTCTTTTATATCATTGATCTGTTACCCCCTCAAACTTTTCTGTTTTTGTTGTTGTTGGGTTGTTTCAGTTATGTCTAACTCTGACTCTTTATGTCCCCATTTGGGGTTTTCTTGGCAAGAATACTGGAGTGGTTTGCCATTTTCTTCTCCAGCTTATTTTATAAATGAGGAAACTGAGGCAAACAGGTTTAAGTGATTTACTCACTTAAACAGCTAGATTTAAACTCAGGAAGATGAGTCTTGCCTCTAGGCCTGGTACTCTTTCCAGTGTGCCCCCAACTGCCTCTTGAAAAAATATATTTTAATCCATTTCCAGAATAGCATAATTTTCAGATGGAAGGGACCTTAGTATGTACCTCCCTCCCTCAGCGTTCTAATTTTACAGATGAGGAGGAAACTGTGACCCAAAAAGGTTAAGCTACCTACATGAGGTCACATAAGCAAAAAGTAAGACTTGGGATTCAAATCCTGGTCTCCAACTCCAAATCCCGTGATTTTTGCCCCCCCTAATAATACCATATTCCCCTTTCAAGGCAGTTAGATGGTATAATGTGGATAGAATGCTAGAGTTAGAAAGACTGAGCTTGAATTGCATCTCTGATACTTATTAGTTTTATGACCTCAGGCAAGTTGCTAAACCTCTTAGCCTTAGTTTCCCCATCTGTAACATGGGGATAATAATAGCACCTGCCTCACAGATAAATGAGTTACGTAATGTTAGCTATTATTAATTTTGAAGAATATTTTAGAAACATTCCTAGAGTTGGTGACACTAAGGGATATATAATCAAGCTACTAGCTACTCTCAGCCACTATTTTATATAAGTATGCCTTTCTTTCAAAGGTAAGCATCTAAGATATATTTGATCAATACTGATTACTTATAGAGGAGAAATCTTTTTTTCACCCCATTACTCCTTTTATACTGCCCCTCACATTTTTCTCCTCAAGAAAAAAAGAAAATGATTATTGACTTTTTCATTTCAATTTTAGATAATTATAAAGTTGTTTATAGTTTTATTTGAGTGAGCTGCCTTATCTATTCCCTTACTCTCAGACCTTTTAAGACTTGCCTTTTTCTTCTACTTCTTTAGGAATTGCCAAAATACTTATTTTCCATATTTGAGCCAAAAAAACTTGTAACTTTCTTGCTACAACTTTTCAGGGTGCAACATAATAGAGCATTCCTGTGTGTATTACCTAAGTAGGACAGGTCTATTGTTTCTCGGTGATAAGAAGTCCTAACATATGTTGATTTTTGTTATTTGAACTATTTCTTAGACTTCCCTTAGTCTAGATTTGTTCAGATCAAACTGCTCTATTCATTGAGTTTCTTTGATCTTTCTAATCATATCATGTTATACTTAGGTACACAAATAGTGGGAAAATGACCTACCGTTGCTTAGGTGGTATTTTATTATTACTCCATGTAGTAGCTAATATTATTTGTTAGAATTTTTATGCGTTAATGCATTGTCAAATTCATAGGACGGAGAGATAGTGTAAAATGTTTTTTCCTTGGAAACTACTTCCTATATATGGTGCTCATTTTCAGGAAGTCATGTTATTGAGGCTGTCTTAAAGTATTCCTGTTTTTACTGCAGATTTACACCTTAGAAAATGAGTATGTGGGAACTTGGATGCTGTCTTTTTGGTAAAACAATAGACATATCTGAAATATGACAAATATAACTAAATATATGGTGGTGTATTTTTTATGGTTGTTTTTGTTATTTTACCTCCTAGGGTCCAATTAACAATGTGTCTCCGTGCCATCATTAAGCATGATTTTCCTGGTCACTGGACTGCGGTGGTAGACAAGATAGGCTATTACTTACAATCTCAAAGCAGTGGGAGCTGGCTTGGCAGCTTATTATGTCTATATCAGCTTGTGAAGACATATGAGTAAGTGAAGATTTCTCACTAGAAGATTACAGGGGTATGTTCAATTGATGTTTAAAGAATATTGAATAAGGGTGATTAGCAAGTTGGGTTTTATCATTTGTCTCTTAGATAAGTTCATTCCTTTGTAAATGAACCATTCTAATTTTTTTAGATGCAAAATAAAATAAAAAGACATTTTCTATCTAGTCAGGATGGATAACATTTTTTCCTTGAGGCTTTTTATAAGAATAGAGGAAAAAAAAGAATAGAGGGGGATAGAGATAGAGATTAGATTTATGATTTCATTAGTATGCACAACTTCCATTTGAGAAAATTCTGAGGGAATGTCTGGACTCTAAAGCACTAAGTTTAAATGACTGAATGCTTTTAATGACGTTTTACTTAAAATATTCTTACTTTCAACAACAATAACAACTACTACAACAACAATAGCTAGCATTTATATGGTGCTTTAAGGTTGGCAAAGCACTTTACAAACATCTCATTTTATCCTCATAATAATTCTGTAAAAGAGGTATTATTATTATCCCCATTTTACAGATGAGGAACTTGAGGCAGACAGAGAGTAAGTGATTTGCCTAGTGTCACATAGCTAATAAAGAGTCTGAGGTAGAGTTTGAACTCAGGTATTTCCTGACTCTAGGTCCAGTTGTCTTATTTACCTAGCACCTCAAGAATCAAGGAGAGAAAAGAATAAGACTTTTGAGTATCAACTGAATTATCTTTACAAAAAAGGAAAGGTTGTTATGAACAATTCATGTTGATGTTCTTAGAAAATATGTAGAGATGTTAGGGCATTATTTTTCTCTTTTCCTTTTATTTAATAAAAGCATTATACTTATCTTAGATTCTGTTTAAAATTTCTGGCATTTTTCATTCCTTTTTGTATTCATGTAGATACAAGAAATCAGAAGAAAGAGAACCTCTTATAGCAGCAATGCAAGTATTTTTGCCTCGAATTCAACAGCAAATTATCCAACTTCTTCCTGACCCATCCCATTACTCTGTACTACTTCAGAAGCAGATTTTGAAAATTTTCTATGCACTTGTTCAGGTAGGGCTCTAATTCACAAGATTAAATTCAAGTGTTTATTAAGTGCTTACCTTGACTTTGTACTAATTATTAAGCCCTAATGTTTACAAAGCACTCTGCTAGCCTTTGCGGAAAATGCAAAATTTAGAAACTTACAGTCTATTGGGGATAGAATACGCTGATAAATCTAATGATTAATAGAGTATTGATACCCAGGATGAGATTACCTAGTTGAATTCAAGTCACTTGGCCCAGGCATCCTGCATGCATGGATATATATTTTTTTGTAAATAGTATTTTATTTTTTCCAATCACATGTAAAGATAGTTTTTAGCATTCATTTTAATAATTTTTTTGAGTTCCAAATTTTCACCTCTCCTGCTTACTCAAGATGGTAAGCAATCTGATATTAGGTTATACATGTTCAATAATGTTAAATATATTTTCACATTAGTCATGTCTGAAAGAAGAAACAGAACAAAAGGAAAAAAAAACATGAAAAAACAAAAACCAGTGAAAATAGTGTGCTTCAATCTGCATTCAGACTCCATGGTTCTTTCTCTGGATGTGGATAGCATTTTTGATAGAGTCTTTTAGAATTGTCTTGGATTATTGTTTTGCTGAGAAGAGCTAAGGCTATTGGTTGATTGTTACACATTGTTGCTGTTACTGTGTATGATGTTTTGGTTGTGCTCACTTTACTCAACATCAGTTCATGTAAGACTTTCCAGGTTTTTCTGAAATCTGCCTGTTTATCATTTCTTACAGCACAGTAGTATTCCTATATCCATATACCACAGCTTGTTCAGCCCTTCCTCAATTGATGTATATCCCCTCAATTTCCAATTCTTTGCCACCACAAAAAGAGCTCCTTTAAGTATTTTTGTACTTGTGGGTCCTTTTCCCTTTTTTATGATCTCTTTGGGATACAGACCTAGTAGTCGTATTGCTGGATCAAAGGGTATGCATAGTTTTATAGTCCTTTAGGCATAGTTTCAAATTGCTCTCCAGAATGGTTGGATCAGTTCACAACTCCTCCAACAGTGAATTAGTATTCCAATTTCCCCACATCTTCAAAATTTAACATTTTCCTTTTTTGTCATATTAGCCAATGTGATAGGTGAGATAGTACCTCAGAGTTGTTTTAATCTGCATTTTTCTAATCAATAGTGTTTAAGAGCATTTTTATCATATGACTATAGATAGCTCTAATTTCTTTCTCTGAAAACTGCCTGATCATATCCTTTGACCATTGGGGAATGACTTGTATTCTTATAAATTCAAATCAGTTCACTATATATTTGAGAAATGAGGCCTTCATCTGAAACACTTGCTGTACAAATGGTTTCCCATTTTCTGTTTTCTTTTGAATCTTAGTTGCTCTTCGTTTTGTTTGTGCAAAATCTTTTCATTTAATGTAATCCATTTTGTATTTCATAATGTTCTCTATCTCTTGTTTGGTCATAATTCTTCTCTTCTCCATAGATCTGACAGGCAAACTATTCCTTGCTCTCCTAATTTTCTTATGGTTTCTACCTTTATGTCTAAATCATGTACCCATTTTGACCGTATCTTAGTATCTGCTGTGAAATGTTGGTCTATGCCTAGATTCTGCCATAATATTTTCTAGTTTTCCCAGTGGTTTTTGTCAGATAGTGAGTTCTTAACCCAGAAGCTAGAGTGTTTGGGTTTTTATTATAGTGTCTTGTTTACCTAATTTATTCCACTGATCCAACACTCTGTTTCTTAACCAGTACCAAAAAGTTTTGATGATTGCTGCTTTATAATATATTTTTAGATCTGGTATGGATAGACCACTTTCCTTTGCATTTTTTTCATGAATTCCCTTGATATCCTTGACCTTTGGTTCTTTCAGATGAATTTTGTTATGATTTTTTTTCTAGCTGTATTAATTTTTTGGGGCAAATTTGATTGGTATGGCACTGAATAAGTAAATTAATTTAGGTAGAATTGTCATTTTAATTTTATTGGCTTGGCCTGCCAATGAGTGATTGATATTTTTCCAGTTGTTTAGATCTATCTTTATTTTTATGAAAAGTATTTTGTAAATGTGTTGGTAGTTTCTGACTTTCTCTTGACAGACTCCCAAATATTTTATATTTTCTAGAGTTATTTCAAAAGGAATTTTTATTTCTATCTCTTGTTCCTGGACTTTGTTGGTAATATATAGAAATGTTGATGATTTATGTGGGTTTATTTTATAGCTGCAACTTTGCTAAAGTTGTTTATTATTTCAAGTATTTCAATTTTAGTTGATTTTCTAGGACTCTAATCATATCATCTGCAAAGAGTAATTGTTTTATTTCCTTATTTCCTATTCTAGTTCCTTCAATTTCTTTTTCTTCTTTTATCGCTAAAGCTAACATTTATAGTACAGTATTAAATAATAGCTGTAATAATGAATATCCTTGTTTCACCCCTGATTTTATTGGGAAGGCTTATCCACATTACAAATAATGCTTGTTAATGGTTTTAGGTGGACACTACTTAACATTTTAAGAAAAGCTCCATTTATTCTTGTGCTCTCTAGTGTTTTAAATAAGAATGGGTGCTGTATTTTGTCAAAAGCCTTTTCAGCATCTATTGGGATTATTATACAATTTCTGTTGGTTTCGTTAGATATGGTGAATTAAACTGGTAGTTTTCCTAATATTGAGCCAGCTGTGCTGGTTCTCACCTAAATATAGTATATTATCTTGGTGATAATTTGCTGTATTCTTTTTGCTAATATTTCATTAAAAATTTTTGCATCGAGGCAGCTAGGTGGTGCAGTGGATAGAGCACTGGCCCTGTATTTAGGAGGACCTGAGTTCAAATCTGGCCTCAGACACTTTACACTTACTAGCTGTGTGACCCTAGGCAAGTCACTTAACCCCAATTGCCTCACCAAAAAAAAAAAAAATTTGCATCAATCTTAATTAGGGAAATTGGTCTATATCTCTGTGTTGGCTTTTCCTGGTTTATATTAGAACCATATTTGTGTCATAAAAGGAATTTGGTAGGATTCCTTTGCGAACTATTTTTCCAAATAGTTTATATAGTATTAGAATTAATTGTTCTTTAAATGTTTGGTAGAACCTACAAAGAAAGAACTGATATTGATTAAACACAGACTGAAGCGTGCTATTTTTCACTTTCTTTTATTTTTTTTTCCTTTATTCAAGTTTTCTTATACAAAATTACTAATATGGAAATGTTTTACATAATTGTACATGTATCATCTATATTTGATTGTTGACCACTTCAGGAAGAGAGTGGAGGAAGGGAAGGAGGGATAAAATTTGGAACTCAAAACTTTAAACAAAGGAATATTTACCGAGAAAAAAGCATTTAAAAATGTTTGGTAGAATTCAGTTGTAAATCCATCTGACCCTGGAAATTTTTTACCTAGGGAGTTCATTGATGGCTTGTTCAGTTTCCTTTTCTAAAATGGAATTAAGTATTTTATTTCCTCTTCTGTTAATCTGGACAAATTATATTTTTGTAACTATTCATCTATTTCACTTAGAGTATCAGATTGATTGGCATGTAGTTGAGCAAAAGAGCTTCTGATCGTTGCTTTAATTTCCTCTTCATTGGTGTTGAATTCACCCTTTTAATTTTTGGGGGGGTGGGGCAATGAGGGTTAAGTGACTTGCCCAGGGTCACACAGCTAGTATGTGTCAAGTGTCTGAGGCCAGATTTGAACTCAGATCCTCCTAAATCCAGGGCCAGTGCTTTATCCACTGTGCCACCTAGCTGTCCCCATACCCTTTTCATTTTTGATACTGGTAATTTGATTTTCTTCTTTTTTAAAATCAAATTAACCAAAGATTTATTTTTTTTTCATAAAAACCCAGCTCTTAATTTTATTTATTAGTTCAATAGTTTTCTTGCTTTCAATTTTATTAATCTCTTCTTTGAGCTTCAGCATTTCTAATTTGGTATTTAAATTGGAGATTTAAAATTTGTTCTTTTTTCTAGCCTTTTTTAGTTGCATGCCCAATTATTTGATCTGCTCTTTCTCTGGGGATTTTTGTTTGTTTGTTTATTTGTTTGTTTGTTTGTTTTTGATGTAAGCATTTATAGAGAAAATTTCCCTTAAGTACTATTTTGGCTGCATCCCATAAAGTTTGGTGTGTTGTCTCGTTATTGTCATTCTCTTTGACAAAATTATTGATTGTTTCTATGATTTGTTGTTTCCAATTGATTTTTTTGGGGGTGGGGCAATGAAGGTTAAGTGACTTGCCCAGGATCACACAGCAAGGAAGTCAAGTGTCTGAGGCCAGATTTGAACTCAGGTTCTCCTGAATCCAGGGCCGGTGCTTTTTTCACTGTGCCACCTAGCTGCCCCCCCCCCCATTAATTTTTCATCTATCTTTTCATGGCCCTTTATTAAATGTACTTTTTATTGCATCATGATCTGAAGAGGGTACAGTTAAAATTTTTTCCTTTCTGCATTTGATTGTGAGGTTTTTATGTTCTAATACATGATCATGTGTAGGTTCCATGTACCACTGAGGACTTTTCTCCATAGGCCTATCATATCTAACTTTTCTAAAATTCTTTTTCATCTCTTTAACTGCTTTCTTGTTTATTTTGTGGTTAGATTTATCTAGTTCTGAGAGTGGGAGGATGAGGTCCCCTACTAGTATAGTTTTACTGTCTATTTCCTCCTATAACTTATTTAACTTCTTTAGATATTTGGATGCTATACCATTTGGTACATATATGTTTAGTATTGCTATTACTTCATTGACTATCGTTCTTTTTGGCAAGAAATAATTTCCTTCCTTGTCTCTTTTAATTAGATTTATTTTTTGCTTTTCTTTGTCTGAGATCATGATTGCTACCTTGCTTTTTTTTCTTTTTCTTTTACTTCAGCTGAAGCAAAATATATTCTGTTCCAGCCTTTTGCCTTTATTCTGTGTGTCTCTGCTTCAGATTCTGTTTCTTGTAAACACCATATTATAGGATTCTGGTTTTAATCTACTTTGCTATCTGCTTCTGTATCATGGGAGAGTTCATCCCATTTACACTCAGTTAAAATTACTGTGTATTTCTCTCCATACTATTTTCCCCCTCTTTATACTTTTCTTTCTCTCTTTTCCCCCTGTCCCTCCTCATCAGTATTTTACTTCTGACCACCACCTCCCTCAAACCGCCCTTCCTTCTATCAGGTGACCCCCCCCCCCCCACCTTCTTCCCTTTTCTTTTCTCCTTCCCCTCCAACTAGGGTAAGATAGATTTTTATACCCAACTGAGTATGTATGTTATTCCCTGTTTCAGCGAAATCCAATGAGAGTAAGGTTCAGACAATGGTCACTCCTTTCTTTTCCTCTAATGTAAGAGGTCTTTCATGCCTTGTCATGTGATATAATTTACCCTAGTCTACCTGACTTTTTTGTTCTCCTAGTACAATCCTTTTTTCCCCACCTCAGTTTTTTTTATATCATCTCATTGAAGTCAACTTATGCTCACACTGCCTTGTCTATGTGTACTTCTTCTAACTGCCCTAAAAGAGATTTAGTTCTTTTTAAAAAAAATCTTAAATGTATTTTATTTTTTTCCTAGTTACACATAAAGATAGTTTCCAGCATCTGTTTTTTTGGAGTTTTTTTGTGGGTCAGTGAGTGTTAAGTGACTTGCCCAGGGTCACACAGCTAGTAAGTGTCAAGTGTCTGAGGCCAGATTTGAACTCAGGTCCTCCTGAATCCAGGGCTGGTGCTTTATCCACTGTGCCACCTAGCTGCCCCCACCAACATTTGTTGTTGTTGTTGTTTTTTAAAGTGAGGCAATTGGGGTTAAGTGACTTGCCCAGGGTCACACAGCTAGCTAGTAAGTGTTAAGTGTCTGAGGCCAGATTTGAACTCAGGTACTCCTGACTTCAGGGATGGTGCTCTATCTACTGCGCCACCTAGCTGCCCCCAACATTTGTTTTTATAAGATTTTAAGTTCCAGATTTTTCTCTCTCCCTTTCCTCCCTGCTGCACAAGACAGGAACCAATCTGATATAGGTTATGTATGTGCAATCATGTTAAACATATTTCCACATTACTCATGTTGTGAAAGAAGAATCAGAAAAAAGGGGAAAAACCACAAGCAGGAAAAAACAAACAAAAAAACAACAATTGAATTGAAAATTGTATGCTTCAGTCTGCATTCAGACTTCATAGTTCTTTTTTCGGATGTGGAGAGAATTTTCCATCATTAGTCTTTTGGAATTGTTTTGGATCCTTGTATTGTTGAGAAGAGCTAAGTTTATCACAGCTGATCATCACACAATGTTGCTGTTACTGTGTACAATATTTTTCTGGTTTTGCTCACTTCACTCAGCATCAGTCCACTTAAGTTGTTCCAGGTTTTTCTGAAATCTTCCTGCTCATCATTTCTTTTAGCACAATAGTATTCCATTACATTCATATGCCATAACTTGTTTAGCCATTCCCCATTTGATGGGTATATCCTCAATTTCCAATTCTTTGCCACCTCAAAAAGAGCTCCTCTAAATATTTTTGTACATGTGGATCCTTTTCCCTTTTTTGTGATCTCTTTGGAATGTAGACCTAGTAGTTGTATTACTAGGTCAAAGGATATCCATAGTTTTATAGCCCTTTGGACACAGTTTCAAATTGCTCTCCAGAATGGAGTGCATTAATGTTCCAGTTTTCTGATATCCCTAAGACTATCATTTTCTGTTTTTGTCATATTAGCCAATCTGATAGGCATGAGGTGGTACCTCAGAGTAGTTTTAATTTGCATTTTTCTAATCAATAGTGGTTTAGAACTTTTAAAAAAAATAATAAATATTTTTATTTATAGTTTTGGGTTCTAATTTTTATCCTTTCCCTTCCTCCCTTTGCCCCTCCCTGAGGTAGCAAACAATCAGATATGGATTATACATGTATGATTATGTATAACATTACCACATTTGTCATTTTGTACAAGGAAATTTGATTAAAAGAAAAAAAAGAAATAAAGTGAAAAATAGCATGCGTTAGTCTGTTCTGTCAATATCAGTTCTTTCTTTGGAGGTGGATATAGTATTGTAAGGGGCTAAAATTCTAGCTATACTATCTAAAGTCTAATGAGTGGTCGCCAATATATTATAAGCTTTAGTAAGAGTATTTAAGTATTTATTAAAGAGCATTAGGATCAGAGAGAAAGGTAAAAATCTAACTATTTCTAAGAGACCCCATCATCTGACCCGTCATGGCGAGGTCAGGAACCAAAAAGACTCAACGCCTCCTGTGAAGCTGGGAGCATCCCCCCACATGCGCACACAGCTCCAAGCTAATTGGCTGGCAGCTTTGATAGACAGCACTCACAAGCAAATGTCACTTCCTGATGCCAAGGACCTGACCGCATGGCTTGCCCTCAGATGCCTTCTCCTCATGGCGCAGCTTTCCTACCGTCACTCTCCAGCAGGTGGCGTCACTCCAATCGTTACAGTATGTTTCATTAGTAGTCCTTTGGGATTGTCTTGGATCATTGTATTGTTGTGAATAGTCAAGTCATTCACAGTTCCTCATCAAACAATATTGCTGTCTCTGTGTACAATGTTCTCTTGGTTGTGCTTAATTCACAATACATCATTTCACATATGTCTTTCCAGGCCTTTCTGAAGTCATCCTGATTGTCATTTATTATAGCACAATAATATTCCATCACCATCATATACCACAGTTTTTTTAGCCATTCTTCAATCGATGGGCATTCTTTTGATTTCCACTTCTTAGCCACCACAAAAAGAGTTGCTATAAATATTTTTGTACCCTTTTTAATGATCTTGTTGGTATTGCTGAGTCAAAGGGTATGCTCTTGGATAGCCTTCTGGGTAGAATTCCAAATTGCTCTCCAGAATGGTTGGATCAGTTCACAGCTAAAATAGATTTAATTAAGAGATAAGCAGGGTAACTACATTTTTTTTTAAATGGGGCGATGGGGGTTAAGTGACTTGCCCAGGGTCACACAGCTAGTAAGTGTCAAGTGTCTGAGGCTGGATTTGAACTCAGGTCCTCCTGAATCCAGGGCTGGTACTTTATCTACTGTGCCATCTAGCTGCCCCCTATTATGTGACTTTTAAAGTTGAGCTCTGCTCCTGTGGTATAGGGAGCACTTGTCCCAAACTTCTTGCACTGGGGTTCAGGGGCTTAATTACTGGCTTTCTGCACTGGAGCCTCTGGTACTGGTGGATTGCCCATTGCACTATGGTGGCCCTGCGTAGTTGAGCCTGTTGTGCTCAGGGGCTTCGAGGTTTGCCTGTTATGCACTGGAACAAGCACTTTGCCTGCTGTGCCACTGGCCTACTGAGCTAGGACTGTGGGGCTTCTATTGCTGATCTGTGCTTTTGCCTCCTGCTGACTTTCTGGGACACCACCTCTGCTGGGCTGTGCTTCACCTTTAATCATGTGAGACAGACCATTCCAGAAGTCTTTTGAAGTTATCTTGGGCTGGAAAACTATTTCATTCCATCTTTTTGTGGGTTCTGTTACTCTAGAATTCATTTAAAGGCTTGATTTAACGTTTCTGAGGGAAACGGGGGAGAGCTCAGGCAGCTGCCTGTTTTTTCTCTGCCATCTTGGCTCTGCCTATCTATTTGCATGCATTTTGAAAGAAGTGGCAGATGTAATTGTTGAACCATTGTCAGTTATCTTTGAAAGATCTTAGGGAAAGGAGAATTAGCACATTATTTTTAAAAAGTTGGAAAAAATGTGCAAAGAATTGACTAGTGGGCTCGACTTAAATTGTCAGAATTCTAGCATGTAATAAAGACATGGGTAATGAACATTTAGGAAAGGGTTGAAATGACTTCCTCAAAAATGGGTCTCTCCAGACCTGTCTTTCTTTCTTTCTTCCTTTCTTCCTTTTGAGTGGGATGGGAAATACACCCACTGACCCCTGTAATAGAGACTTGAGGAGAAAGGAGGCCAAAGCACTGATTTTATTTCTTTTGAAAGAAAGGTGTACCACACTCACTGGGACAACCAGGAGGTGTGACACACCGAGATTAGGAAACCAAGCAGTTTTTATACTCTTTACAGACATCTAATTTGAGCAAAATGTGGTAATTGGGTTAATGCTATATGTTCAGCAATAAATCTTTCTCCTGGGATGTTCAGCGATAAGTCTCTCTCCTGGGTTGGTCAGAGTGCCCCAACCTCAGGGGTTCAGCCATAAGTTATTTTGCAAAATTTCTTGTTTCAGCAACAATTTATCATATCTACATAATGTCTCGGTGCAGACCCTATGAAGCACTTTTTAAGTTGATATGCCTATATTTAGAAAGGGGGATAGTAGCTTCCCATTATTGCCTCTCTAGAGAAAAAGAAGAGAGAGAGAAATTATGGACTCTTAGGGGCTTTAAGACTTTGAGATCAGATCACTAGGCCGAAGGGGTGGGGCACTTTCCATCTCAGTGGAGGGTCATATCCCTGTGTCCCTCTCTCTTCCTTCCTCCCTCCCTTCCAGTCATTTTACTGGTAAGACAAAGGTTTACTTAGCCCTAACAGGAAGGACATTAAGAGCAGAGCAGGAAGGGATGATTATTGAAGATGAATTTAATGAAGTTTAGTGTTAGTTTTCTGTGCTAGTTATTTCTGTATTATTCATGCTGCTGGTTTTCTGTCCAAAGCCTGAGGGGAGAGTTCTTGCCTTGTTCTCCTTTTTATTCTCAGGATACCAGTAAACTATGTCTGTGGTCTGAGCCTCAGTCCTCTGAGCCAATATAACCTCAAGGATGGTTGAAAAACTGGCATGCCTTGCCTGGTATAAGTTCTTAGGATTTGTTCTGGCTACAGTCAACTGGTAGATTAGGAGAATACTTCAGTAATAATTTATCTAGATTTTAGCAGAGAATTTAATAAATTCACTCGTTGTGGAAATGATGTAGAGATGTGGTTTAAGTGGTAGTACAATTCATTGGGTTTAGAAGTTGGCAAATTGACTGAATCCAGCAGTAGTCATTAAGTGTTTGAAGTTAGCTTGGCAAGACCTCTTTAGTGTATTGCTTCAAGGTGCTTTGTGTGACCCTGTGTTGTTTAATATTTTTTATTATAATTTGGATAATGGTGTAAATGACATAACTGATAAAATTTGTATTAACATGAAGCTGGATGGAATAGCTGACCTACTGAATGGTAATCAGGATCCACAAAAAAGATTTCCATGAGTGATAACCTTGTGATAAATTCAATAAGATGAAATTTAGGAGATAGGAATTGGACCTATGATTTCATTGTTACTCCTTCTACTAATTCTTGTCAACTTCTTTTCTTCCACTTACAGTGTTAGAGTGACTAGATCGCTGAGGGGTTAAGTAATTAAGTAAAGGGGTCACATAATTCAGCTGGAAATGTGTCAAAGGCCTGACTTGAATGCAGGTTCTTCAGGGTTTGAGAATAGTTCTATATCCACTGTGATTGAAATTTAGTATTCAATATCCACAAAAATGAAATTTAGTAGTGATAAATATAAAATATTACAGTGAGGTTAAAAACAATTGGCACTGGGGGCCCCTAGATGGCACAGTGGATAGAGCACTGGCCTTGGAGTTGGGAGTACCTGAGTTCAAATCCGGCCTCAGACACTTAATACTTACTGGCTATGTGACCCTGGGCAAGTCACTTAACCCCAATTGCCCCCCCCCCAAAATTGGCATTGAAGCTAGAAGTTTAAAAAAATGAATGAACCAATGAATAAATAAAAAATAATTGTTAAGTTTTTATTTTGTGCTAAGCACTGTGCTATTTATAGTGGCTACAAATAGAAAAGTAAGACAGTTCCTGACTTCAGAGCGCTGATATATAGAGAGATAGAAGCTAGGTGAAATAGTGGATAGAGTTCTGGGCCTGGAATCAGGAAGTCTCTTCCTGAGTTCAAATCTGACCTCAGAAACTTACTAGCTATGTGACCCTGGGCAAATTGCTTAACACTGTTTGCCTCAGTTTATTCAATCAACAAGAAGGAAACGGCAAACCACGCCAGTATCTTTGCCTCCTAAGAAAACCTCAAAAAAGGTCATTAAGAGGCAGACATGATTGAAAAAAGACTAAACAACAACAAAAACACATAGGAGGGTCAGCTGCAGGGCAACTGGAAAAGACTGTAGCTGCAAAGCATTTTCTGAAGTATTATTTCCATGGATAAATTCATTCCTGTTTCTGATGTTGAACCTCAAGGTTCATTCTTTATATTTCTTTCTTTTTATTTCTATCCTCAGCATCTAGCATGTTGTTTGCCACAAGGTAGACATTTAACAGATGCTTACTGGTTGAATGATTGACTTCATGGTGCTGATGACTCAAGCACTGAGAATTTTCTTTTTTGGATCTTCAGTAACTGTGGCTACTGAGGAGGCATGGGCTGCTGTACTGACCAAGATAGTTGCCAGGCCAGATCTCCATGGGGTTTGTTCTCTTGGGTGATTTAGGGTCTGGTTTGGAAAATGGGTCATGGCTTGTGGATTTTGTGATGCCTCCATTAGGTGCTAATGGGAGATGGTACTTGAGTTGGTAGCAATATTTTGACCCCCACGGTGTATGTTGCCTCTTGCCTTTCTCTCAGGGTACCTTGCTATGTAGGAATGGGGGAACTGTTGGCCAGTAATCAGTTTGTCTAAAAGAGTGTTATAAATTTCACTGGACTGAAAACTCAACTCGAATCAGTAGTTTGGTGTGGCCCCCAAAAAGAAAAAAAGGAAAAAAAAAAAAGGAATGCAGTCTTACAGTGTGTTAGGTATAGTGTCCCGAAATAAGGAGATGATCTTTTCATTGTATTCTGAGCTTGTTAGAACCAAACCTGGGAGTATAGTGTTCAGTTCTTGGTGCCACATTTTAGGAAGTAGGACATCCAGAGAAGGGTAGCCAGGATGGTGAAGCTCCTTGAGGTCATGTCATATTTAAGGATTGGTTGATACAATTGGGAATGTTTAGCCTGGAGAAGTGGAAAATTTAGGCTTGATGTAAGGAAAAAAATGTAAAAATTTTTGGGCATCCTCCAGTTCTCTGGGGTGGAGCCTCTTCTTTTCTCCCTCTCTACCATTTGGTGATCTCATTTGTTCTTATGAATTCAGTTGTCATCTCTATGCTTATGATTTTCAGACCTACACATCTCATTCTTTTCTCTCTGTGAAACTTCAGTTTCAGCTCACCTCCCAGCTACCTACTGGATATCTGAATTGGATGTCCTATAGATAGTGAATTAAGTTTTGGACATCTTAATTCCACATGTCCAAAACTTAATTCATTATCTTTCTCCCCAAAGTCCAAACTCTGCCCCTTTCCTGACTTCCCTGTTGCTATTGCTATCCTCCTAGTCACTGAGACTTACAACGTGTATAAATAAATTTATAATATTTATATAATTTTATATAATATGGGTATATGATATATGTTTGATATAAATATATAGAAACAATATGTGTATATATACACACAATACATAAATACATACATTCTGTATGTATGCATACAAAGATGTATGTATAAATATATATACACACAAATCTATTATATGTTTGTATGTGTCACATAACATAGCCTAGTATATTTAAGTTATTTGGTTTATTTTTCATCTTATCACAAAAATATGTTTTTGTCAAAGTATGTTTCACTTTTAAGTGCACCACAATGCTACTTCTCAGGAATTTAGACTTCCAGCAACAGTGAGTAGCTTAGTAGAGAAGTAGGAAGTAAGGTTTGGGGTTTTTTTAAGGCTTTTTTAACAGGCAAAACTGTCGTTGTCATGTCTGTACTGAAGTTTTATGCTGTATTTTCTCGGAAAATCCAGCACTGAGCTTTGGCTTTTAATTTGCTCAGAATTCTAATAATCTTCATTGTCTGAATTTTTATACTACAACATATTAGAATGGAAAAAGCTGCAAGAAGCAGGCATAGTGACTGGGAAAACAGAGGAAGAGACGTTAAAACATCAGCACTATACATTATTTGGTGGTGATGATGGTAACCCTGAAGCATCATTAAAAACTTATATCTGGCATACCTTATTTTAAAAAGAAGAGCAGTGTAAAATACCATAGTAAGATTTAAAATAAACAATGTAATAAAGTCACTTAACTAAAAATTTTACTATATTATCTGGAGAATTTGCTTTTGGTGGAGTACATTATTTCTTATTGATGGCAGATAACGATCTGTTTAGGTGAAATGTGTTTCATAACAAAACATTAGCTTATGTATTTTTTCATTTTCTTCTTTCCTAGTATGCATTACCACTTCAGTTGGTGAACAACCAGACTATGATGCATTGGATGGAGATCTTCCGCACAATCATTGATAGAATAGTTCCCCCTGTAAGTAGACATTTTTCCTTAAGGAGAATTATAGTTGGGGATTGGGTGCTTGCTGAATACAGATTTTGGTTGAGTGAAAAATCTTTGTATTGATTTTAAATTTGAACTTGTTCAAAGATGATTGTGTGCATATCACTATTTTGATGATGGGATTTCAGTTGATCAGCTCATCCTTGGGGTAGGGGAAGGTAGGAGATGTTTTTCCATGAAGTGGAAGCCAAGGAGAGATCCTGATGGAATATGGAGTCTTAAGTCCTGTATCTACTTGGAGCCTTTTGGGGTGTATATTGTGACATGTTGGTTTTTACCTGACTGAGGTTTCTAAGACTACTTCATAATTTTCCAAACAGTTTTTTGTTTAATAACGAGTCTTTTTTGGAGTCTTTGGATTTATCTATTGCTATTTGCTTCTGTATGTTGTACACCTAATCTGTTTTGCTGATCAGTCTATGTATTAACTGGCAGTAAATGGTACCCCCCCACCAAACAAAAATCTGCTTTCTCAGCCTTCCCCTTCCCACTGCACTCCACTAGCACCAGAAGATTTAATGATAATTGCTTTGTAGTAACTGCTTTCTTTTTTGTTTTTGTTTTTGTTTGTTTGTTTTTGCGGGGCAATGGGGGTTAAGTGACTTGTCCAAGGTCACACAGCTAGTAAGTGTCAAGTGTCTGAGACCAGATTTGAACTCAGGTTCTCCTGAATCCAGGACAGTCACCTAGCTGCCCCCAACTGCTTTCTTTTTTGAGATCTGGTCCAGTTATGCCTCCTTCATTCCCACTTTTTTCATTATTTCCTTTTAGATTTTTGACCATTTGTTTCTGCAGGTGGATTTCACCATTGTTTTTTTTCTTTTTTTCTTTCTTTTTTTAAAAAAAAATTTATTTTATTTAAATTTATTTTTTTGGCAGGGCAGTGAGGGTTAAGTGACCTGCCCAGGGTCACACAGCTAGTTAAGTGTTAAGTGTCAGAGGCCGGATTTGAACTCAGGTCCTCCTGAATCCAGGGCCAGTGCTTTATCCACTGTGCCAACTAGCTGCCCTCATAGTTGCTTTTATATAGTGTGTGTCTTGACCTTTAGATATTTCATACATTCTATAGTTATTTTGAATTGGAATTTCTTTCTGCTAGATTTTGTGTGTGATATTGGTAACTTTGGAAAGTTAATGTTTCCATTAATATTTTAGTTGATTTTCTAGGTCCTCTAAGTAAATGTTCATTTCATCTCTAATAATTGATCATTTTGTTTCTCCTTTCCTTATGCTTATTTTTTGTTTATATTTAATTTATTATTGCTATAGCTAGTATTTCTATATTATATAATAAGCACAGCTAGGTGACTTAGTGGTTAGAGTGCTAGGTTTGGGATCAGGAAGAAACTGAGTTCAAATCTGTCCTCAGACACGTACTAGCTCTGTGACCCTGGGCAAGTCACTTACCTTCTCTTTGTTTTAATCCATTGGAGAAGGAAATGGCAAACCCACTCCAGTATCTTTGTGAAGAAAACCCTATGGACAGTATTGGTGTGGTATGATTCATGGGCTCATGAAGAGTTGGACATGACTGAACAACTCTGTGTGTGTATACAGATGTACATGTATATACACATGTTATTGTGGAATAGACATATCTATATATATATGTATATATAGATATCCAAATATATATATACATATACATATCATTTCTATACTACACTATGTCAAATAATTGTGGTGATAGTGGACATTTTTGTTTTATCCCTGTTCTGATTGTGAAGGCCTCGTTTGTTCCCATTATATATAATGCTTTTTCTTGGTTCTAATATTGTGTTTTCAGCATTATGTCATTGTAACCAAAAGATTGGAAAAATGCCTTTTGAATCTGGCAGGAAAGTAGTCAACAGTGATTTTTTTTATGTGCCAGGTACAGCACCTGCACTGAAGGAGCTCACATTGTATCGATGGGAAACAACATGTACTCACAGACATAAGTATCAGGGTGGGTATCAGGAAAGACCTCATATAGAAGGTGCTCCTTGAACTAAACTTTGAAGATCCTAAGAAGCTGAGCTGAGGAGGAAACTCACTCTGGGTCTGGGAGAGGATAGCTTCTACAGAGGCATGGAGATAAAAGATGTAATATTGTATATAAACAGTTACAACCTAGTTACCTGGATCATGGAGTATGTGAAAGAAAATATGTAATAATTTTGGAGAAGTAGCCATGAGCCAGATTGTAAAGGATTATAGACGAGGAAAGGTGATAGCATTGTTTAGCTCTAGCCAAAATCCATCCTGATGTATTAAGCTATTGTGATCTATATAAAACAAAAACAAATTATAGTTTAGCGTGACTCAGTTTAATTTATAACAGAAGTTTATATGCTCTTATCTATGCTTATGATTTTTTCATTTTGTCTTTATATCCCCAGCTTTTGCCACAGGGCCTGGCACATAGGTATTTAACAGTTGATTCATTAATCATTCTATATTTGTAATTGATTCTTTGATTGCAATCAATGTATATCTGTTCTTTTAGGAGACTTTACAGATTGACGAAGATGATAGACCAGAACTGGTATGGTGGAAATGTAAGAAGTGGGCATTACACATTGTAGCTCGTCTTTTTGAAAGGTAATATTCTAATGTGAATTAATATTTCTATCTATAGTATTTCCTTCATTGTGGGATACTTCCTTTCCAGGGCTGTAGCACTTACGATTATATGTCACTTGGAATCTAAGAGGGAAGAAACTTCTAGTTTTTTCCCCTAAAAAGGCTTGTGTTTATGAGGGTAGGTAGGTTTTGACTTGGTAACCTTCATGAGGTTATTTCAGACACTTCTGTATGCTTCTCATATGATAGAAATGATATTGCTATGCCTCTTGGAATGCAGTTTTCAGAAAGAAGGGGCAGAATTCCTCTATACCTTGCTAGAATTTGTAAATGATTTGTTTCTTTTATAACCTTTTGAAGGTATTCCTTAGAAGTTCTATGCAAAACTCTGGTTTTAAACCCATAAAATAGGAAATTGAAATTATTATTACAATGTTATTGTCCAAATGATTAGAAAAATTTCTTTTAACTTTAAAAAAATGTCTTAGTTCTAGAAATGTGCTGTGAGCACATATGGCAAATAACTATTTTTGTAAGAGGAAATATTCTGGGAGAAAGGTGATATTTTTTTTTTAAAAAGGAAAAATAGAACTTTTACAAGGGGAGAGACCTCACTGCAATTTAAAATATTATACATCCAGAGTTGCTTCAAAGAAAAAAAAATAATTTCTTCCTGAGGTCATTTAAGGATACTTAGCTGGATAAAAGCTATTTGATCCTCATATGTGAGTCTAGGAATTATCTTCTTTCTTATTTTTATCTATATAAATAGGATTTACTAAGTTTATTTGAAATACAATTTAAGAAACCTTTTTCTTTTTTGATTGCTCACAACATGTAGAACACTGTGCTAGGTCCTGGAGGAGATGTAATAATTCGGTAAAACAATCCTTCCTCTCATAGAGCTCATAATCCAATAGATAGGGGGATAAAAACATACAAAAATATAATGCAAAAAGCTATGTTAAAGGTGAAAACCTAGTGTCATAAAATGTCCAATATAGTATTGATAATTTTTGAGTGACAGGATAAGAGAAGACTTTAGGGAATGAGATGAAATTTGAAGCTGGGCCCCAAAAGATTGGTAGAAATTTAGTAGGGAGAAATGGGTGAAGAGCAGTCCAGGCATAGGAAGCAACATGGAGTGAGGCACAGAAATAGGACATTACTAAGCATGTGAAGAGTATAACTTGGAACCCATAGTACTTGTGGAGGTGAGATGAAGGAGTGGCGAGACAAAGCTGAAAAGATCAAGTTGTTCCAGATTATGGAGAGCTTTATATAATAGGTTACAGACTTTGAATTTTATTTAGTATATAGCAGGGATACATTCAAAGAAAGTAGACATGAAAAGATTTTAAGCAAAAGAGACATGGTTGGATCAGCAAATCTGTGTAAAATTAATGTGGCAGCAATATGAAGGATAGATTGGAAGGATGAATCCATGCAACTTTTATGAATTCATTCAGGCAGATGGTAATTATGGCCTTAAATGATGATATGACAGTGGGAATACAGAGGAAAAAATAGAGCTGTGAGAAATTGCTAAGCTAGAAACATTAAAACTTCACAATTGATGAGGGAAGGGTGACTATAAGGTAATTCTTAAGTTCCAAACAGGAGTGACTGGGTAAATACTGTTGCCATTGACAGGAATAGAGAAGAAGGAAGATTCAGGTTTGGAGAAAATATAATCGGTTTAGTTTCAGACATTCATTTTGAAGTGCCAGTAGAACATTCAGATAAAGATATCCTATAACATTGTTGGTGTGAAGGCTCTGAAGAAGGATCACTGTTGGAGATTTAGACTTCTGTAGGAGTGATAGAATGATTGTATGTGCTCAGTCACCAAGGGATAGTGGGGAGAAGAGAAAAGAACCAATGACAGAACCTTGGGGAACACTGTATTAGGTAATCAGGAAGAGAAAAAAAAAAGAGCAAAGGAGGAGTTAGAGAAGTAGGAGGAAATTTTGGAGAATGTGGTGTTTGGGAAGAAAATATGTCCACAAGGTAGAATTAAATAAGTGTCAGGAATGCTACAGAAAGGTCAAAGAGAACTGGACAAAAAGCATTTAGATTTGGTAATGGAGGTCAGTGATGAATTCTTGGGAAGTAGTTTCATTAGAGTGATGGGGACAAAAGATTGCAAGAGGTTGAAGATCTGAGTAAGTAGTGAGGAAATGGAAACATTATGCATAGATTACTTTTTTGAGAAGTTAGGTATATATGAGAAGAAAGAAACTTTATAGGGGCCTAATGGCAGAGAAGGGGTGAGGAAATATGCCTTAATGGGGGGGTGCAAAGCTGAGCATGTTTGTTGGCAGATGGGAAGGAGCCTAGTATAAAGAGAAATGGAAGATTCTGGAGATACTGGGATGAGTTATGGAAAGGAGAAGTCTTGGAGGAGGATTGAGGTGAAGGGATCTAGGTAGAAGAGAGATTATAGGAGTGTGGGCACTTCTCAGATAGGAAAGTAGGATATGAAGAGAGGATTGGTGAACATAGAGAAAGGTTTTAAAGTGTGGAGTAGGAAGCTTATGTTGAATGCTATGATGGTCTCAGTAAAATAGTAAATTAGGTGATCTGTAGGAGGGTGGAAGAAGGCCTTGAGAAGAAAAGTTTTGGAATTGCTTGGAATGAAGTAGAGAAATCATTGAAAAATGGCTTGCAGGGGGCAGCTATGTGGTGCAGTGGATAAAGCACAGGCCCTGGATTCAGGTGGATCATAGTACAAATCGGGCCTCAGACACTTGACACTTTACTAGCTGTGTGACCTTGGGCAAGTCACTTAACCCTCATTGCCCCTCAAAAAAGAAAGAAAGAAAGAAAAATGGCTTGCAGAGGAGTAGTAAGTAACTTAAGTATTAGAAATTTGTCATTTGTGAAGTACTTAGTTTCAGTGTTTTCTCTGATATACCTGGAATAGGAGTGGAGAAATCTGAATGAGTTACTTAGGGTTCAAGATTAGAAGGTCTATAATAGTAAAGTGTGGGAGGAAAAAGTAAGAGATAAGACATTCTAGGGTGGGTGAATCATCTTGGTGGCTGACCATAGGGTTAAAATTGGATATGAAGCCAAAATGGAGGAGAGTGTTAAGGGCTAAAATTCTAGCTAAACTGTCTAAACTATTTAATGAGTGGTCGCCAATAAATTATAAGCTTTAGCAAGAGTTAGGCTTTTAAGCATTTATTAAGGAGAATAAGAATTTGGTAAAGAGAAAGAAAGGCCTAGATTCCTATCTATTAAAGGGAGAGCACATTTCTAGCTCCACTCTCCGCCAGAGTCCAAAAGGAAGAGAGCGAGACCGAGCGCCAGTCTCTTCCTTCCTCCTCCCACTAGTCCGCGTCACTTCCTGAAGCCTGGTCTTGCCCTCAAAGACCTTTGCTTCATGGGCAGAACTCTTCTACAGTAAGTATCCAGCAGGTGGCGTCATTCCAATCGTTACAGTCCCCCCTGTTGTTCCTCAAGAAACAAAATGTTTCCTTGACGCAACAGTAAAAACAATATAATAACTATTGCTAACTAATAATATGTGAACAACAATATAGAAAAGGAAGAGAGGAAAGTTTTGTCCAGAGGGGCGATTTTTTTTTTTTTTGTCCTCATGAACCGACGCTTTGACATTGGTCTTGCAAAGGGAGGGCCTCTGCAGAGAATACATGTTACAGATGGTGTATATTATAACAGAAAGAGAAAAAAAAAACAACAAAAACAAATCAAAACTGTTCATTTAAAGTCTCTGAAAGTCTTTTCTCAGATGTCCTCTAGGTGTAGTCGTGGAATGGAAGTCTTTTCAGGAGTTGAGGTATGGATGCTGGTAATCAGCCAGGAAAATTTCCTACAAAATTGAGCTTAACACAACTTTAAAATAGCTTTGTCAATAATCAAATCAAACAATGAAAGTTTTCAAAAACATGTCTAAGGGAATTCAGAATCTTAGTTGTTACACATGAAACATATAATAAAACAAAAATTGAACCATTCTTTAAAATTATAATATTACTATAGTCCCCCCCTTATGGAGGGTAATTGAGAAGACAATTGCTGCGATATTAATTATTAAAAATAATTTTTTATCTTTGTTTCATCACTTTTTGCATCATCTGCCTAATTATCCTCATGCCATTATGAGAAATTAAAAAATCTAATATAATTGGTAACAGGTGTCAAGGCCAAATTCAACACTGTATTTATCATGACACCTGAGATAATTATGGGGGTTACCATAAAAGAACAGAGAAATGATGGGATATGAGCATTCCCACACTTGAGCAGTATGTACTGCCCATACAGTATGCCAGGCTTAAAAGAGGTGGATGGAATATACGTCCATGCCACTGAACATATTGGAGGAAACTGAGTCAGACTTAATCAGATCCATGGGATTAAGATGTCCATGGCATCAGGCATATAGGAGGGAGCATAGAAGCCAGGTGTAGAAGTGAGATGGGTGGGATGAATACTTCCAGCCATCTGTACAATATTGTGGGGAAAAATAAAATAAATATTAAACCAAGAGAATCCAACCTCAACATTTGTCAAAAGCCGTTCCCTCGGCCATACCTTAACTTCGTGCATGTCTCCCCTCATGTAACAGTTCAATGTCTGCTCTTTGCATGTATTCCTCTTGTGATTGGATGGCATCTTGGCCAACTGGCATCTGATAACTCAGAATAAAGGCAATTAATGTCTTAAATGATAAGTTCCCATAATCCAAGTCTCATATGGATTTAAAAATTGAGGATAATAAATGATTGCAAAAAATGTGAATACATCTTGACTCAGAACACAATATATAATTATGCAACAATTTCAAATAATACCCCTTTTTTTGCACTTAGTATACAATTACTTTTGTGAAAAATCAGAACATATTTAAATACAAGTTAAAGCACAACAGAATATCAAAGAAAACTTTTTTCTGAAAAAAGAAAACTTTTACAAATGTTCCCCTCTTTTTTTTTTTTTGGAATATGCTTATCAAAAATAATACTTCTAGAATCAATTTACACTTGCCATGGCAAACAATTTGCCAGGGAAATGCTTTAAAGAGTTTGATCAAATAATCAGTTGAGAAAAAATAACAAAAACAAACAACTCAGAATATGGGAGCACAATACTCCTAGAATTAACACTGTATTATGAAATCAAAACCATCTTGCAATTTTTTAAAATTAGATAAATGTATAGAAGAAAATACACATGGAACAATAAAAGACAGTGAAATTCAAACTAAGGAAATCTAAATGAGCATGAACTTAATATTAATGAGTATTACAAAATATAAACTTGATCGCATGACTATAAAAAGCTTTTACAAATATTCTCCTTGTTTTAGAAACTAAGTATAAGACACAATCTCAAAAGCATTAAAATCTCTATGAAAATAAACCTATACCATTAATTCCAAAATGTATATGTAATAGCATAGAAATCCTATGTAACCTCTGAACTGACATTAATAATCTGAGTGAATTCAGAACACTCTTGATTCCGATATCTAAAATCCCCAATACTCATATCAATACCTTGCTGCTTACTTCTACATTTCTGTAAAATATATACCCTTCCATGGCAAAAGAAGCAGAGTCTTGAACTATGTTGATTGTCATTCTTATTCAGCTTAAGTTTTTCTTCTTTAACCCCTCTATATTGTCTGTCGGGCTTTTCACCATACAAATGCTTTATAAGATTACTAATTAAAGACAAAAGCAGGTTAGCAAAATTATGAACAAAACAAGCATATCTGGAATTTAAAGGGCTTTCTAAGGTTGTCTCAGAAGCACAGCCAGGCTGGGAAAGGGCTGAGCCTGAAGCTGCAAATGCAGGTAGAAAAAGTTGAGCATGCGCATCAGTTCTCTGGACTTCCCAGGCCGGGGAAGCAATGGGCTTGGCCATGGGAGGAGTAGAGGGTGGGGTCTGGGGAGGAGGGGAGGGACCAGAGCAATTTGAATCAGACTTGATTTTGAACTCAGGCCTGGATTCCTCTTCCCCCACTTTGCCTCCAGGTGCTAGGGGATTAAAAGCTTCTAGAGGGTGGGTCATTGCCTCCAGGCATGCAAAATTAGAGCAACAATTAGTGTTAGAATTGGGAAAAGCTGCAGGAATCTCTTCAGGTTTCTCTGAAAAAGCATGGTTGGGAGAGGGAGAGATATTTCCTTGTGTGAGTAAGTTGCTGGCTCTTTTAACAAAAAGAAAAAGAAAAATAGAAAATCCACAAAAACAAAGCATTAACATGATCTTATCTCCCATTTGTCTGGTTAAACAGACCAAAATCAAAAATAGGATAATTAGGGAGTTTAAAAGGTCCATTCGAAAAAATTCAAAGGAAAAACACAGCCAGTACACCAGTACTTAGCAGTTAAAGGGAGAGGGAGGGGAAATTTCTTACCCAACCAGCAGATCAGAAGACTGAGGGTTAGCTTTCCTCTTCGTGGTCAGCCATCTGTTAAGGGCTAAAATTCTAGCTAAACTGTCTAAACTATTTAATGAGTGGTCGCCAATAAATTATAAGCTTTAGCAAGAGTTAGGCTTTTAAGCATTTATTAAGGAGAATAAGAATTTGGTAAAGAGAAAGAAAGGCCTAGATTCCTATCTATTAAAGGGAGAGCACATTTCTAGCTCCACTCTCCGCCAGAGTCCAAAAGGAAGAGAGCGAGACCGAGCGCCAGTCTCTTCCTTCCTCCTCCCACTAGTCCGCGTCACTTCCTGAAGCCTGGTCTTGCCCTCAAAGACCTTTGCTTCATGGGCAGAACTCTTCTACAGTAAGTATCCAGCAGGTGGCGTCATTCCAATCGTTACAAGAGGCATATGTCAAGGGGCTGGAGAGCAGATGAAAATGAAGATCTATAGACTGGGGGACATGTAAGATTGGAGTGAATTTCAGAAATCTTTAAGAATTTCAGATCTTGGAAGATAGTCGAATTTAGTATATGACTGTTAGTATGTGGTGAAAGTGGAATGCAGGTAGAAGTCACTATGAAGAGATTGAATTAGAAGTATCTGAGTCATCAGCATTTATATTGAATTATATATTTATATTGTATTATGTCCAGGGATAGGTAGAAGAGACTCTGAGATGGTAAAGTCATCAAGGAAGTTGAGAGAGTAACCTGGGGTTAGTAAATAGTAGATAGCAACAAGGAGAGAGATGCTTTTCTTCATCCTTGTAGTTTGTGAACAAATCTTAGCTCTTTTGTTTCTTATAACAAAAGAATTAAAATTTATGTTTGTGTCCACCTTTACTTATACTTAGGACCAGCCTTAAATTTATGTACAGAAATTATTTATTCATTTAACACATTTACTGATGACCTTTTATGTGCAAGACACTGTAGTTCTCATTAAGTTCTTATGCTTACTTTTAAAAATCCAAGTATTGAAACCCTTTCTCTCTATGTGTTTTAAGATATGGAAGCCCAGGAAATGTGACCAAGGAATACTTTGAATTTTCAGAATTCTTTTTGAAAACTTATGCAGTAGGAATCCAACAGGTAAATACCATCTTTCTCCTTTTTAGGTTGAAGGGTATTTTCGTTGTGGATTTGTTTGTTACCAATTTTAAAAATATATAATGACGGGGGCAGCTAGATGGCGCAGTGGATAAAGCACCGGCCCTGGATTCAGGAGTACCTGAGTTCAAATCCGGCCTCGGACACTTGACATTTGCTAGCTGTGTGACCGTGGGCAAGTCACTTAACCCCCATTGCCCCGCAAAAAAACAAAAACAAAAACAAAAACAATATATAATGACTCACATTTACATAGTGCTTTAAAGGATATCATGTCTTTTCCACATAATAAACCTAGGAAGTAGGTATTAAGAATCTGTAAATGTTTATGAAGATTAGAATCTCTCCCCCCCCAGAGCCATATTCTTTTTTTTTTTTTTAATAATTTTTTCTTTATTTTTTAAAATTCAGATTTATTTATTTATTTTGCCGTTGCATGTAAAGATAGTTCTCAACTTTTGTTTATACAAGCTTTACAATTTCAGATTTTTCTCCCTCCCTCCCCCCTCCCCTAGACAGCAGGTAATCTGATATAGGATATATATATATATATATATATACACACATATATATATATATATATACATACATACATAATAACATTAATCCTATTTCTGCATTAGTCATGTTATAAGAGAAAAATCAGAGCAATGATGAAAAACCTCAAAATAGAAAAAACAACAGCACCAAAAACAAAAGAAATAGTATGGTTCATTCAGCATCTATACTCCACAGTTCAGCCATATTCTTAATAGAGGACAATTTTATAACTAGGCCATCTGGGACTTCTGCCTTCAAGGAGTTCTGCACTTTGGACCGAAATGACCAGAACTTGCTTATAATCTGACTAATTTTAAGAAAAGAGTGAGCCAAACTGGTTACTAGTTCTAACTTAGGCTTTATCATTAACTCCCCTTTACCTTGTGCAAGTTGTTTTTTTGTCTCTGAGCCATGCATCTTTTTTTTTTTTTTTTTAGTGAGGCAATTGGGGTTAAGTGACTTGCCCAGGGTCACACAGCTAGTAAGTGTTAAGTGTCTGAGGCCGGATTTGAACTCAGGTACTCCTGACTCCAGGGCCGGTGCTCTATCCACTGCGCCACCTAGCTGCCCCATGAGCCATGCATCTTTAGCATCACTGTAGTTTAGCACTAATTGGAGGATAGAGCTTTAAAAAAAGTTTGGAGTATAAGAGGCAAAATATATTTATGAAAAAATTAGGAGTCCTAATTTGAGGAAAAATCCTTGCACTTAGATATTGTTAGTATTTTCTTTTAGATCTGAACAAAAATAAGCATATATGATTGTTTTGAGGGACAATATCCATGTTTGAATTTTAGCTTATTTGTTTATTCCTAATTGGTGTCTTGGTCCTTTTCCCTCTTGTATATTATAATACAATATAGGAGAGATGTGGATTTACTTCCCACATCTGACACTTAACAGTTGGGTGGCCATAGACAAATTAATTACATACTCTTTTTCTGTCTCAGTTTCCTCTTTTGTAGAAGGATAGCAATACCTGTAGTACTTGCTTTATAGGGCTATCATGAGGATTATCTCAGATTGTAGTTGATGTATTTAGAGTTGGAAGGAGTGTCAGAAGTTCAATCTTATTTCATACGTGAGGAGACTGTTGCCCAGAGAGGTTAAATGACTTGTCCAAGGTCACTTAGTTCATGGAGCCAAAATGTAAACTCAGGTCCTCTGACTTTAATTCCAGCACAATAGATAGATATTTTATCATACTACCTAACTACTACATAGCAATGTTAAAAATGCTTATTGACTTTGGTAAAAGCTTTATGCAACTGAACTCTATATAAATTCAGCTGCTATTATTAATAATAACTGAATGTGAAGGAAATTTCAAGCCTTGGGTCAAAGAACTGAGAATATTGGTATCAAAGATTCATAGAACTTGATGACAAGTGGTAATTTAGTCTCAGTTTGATAACTTCCAATAAGGAGGAACCTATCACTTCTTGAGGCAACCTATTTTTGAATAGGAATTTTGGACAGCTCTAATTGTTTGGAAGTTTTTCATATCAAACCTTAAAGTGCTTCTTTGCAACTTTAACTACCTTGTTCAGCCCTCTACAGCTAAACAGAACAAGTCTAATTCCTTTTCCTCCTATCATCCCTTTGTTTCCTTTAGAGTTTCTGGGTTAGGCTTATCGGGGTACCAGAACAAGAAGAACCACAATGTGGTAGTGAAAAGAACTTTTGTTGAAGGTGATAGGAGAAAAAAAAAAAGATTAGCTAAGGAGCTTCTAGAAACTGGTGGAAGGCCCAACAAAATCTTGGAAGTCTATAAAATGAGGCTTTTAAATGGCTTTTAAAGTCCTTTTCAGCTTTATATCTATGACTTTATTTTTTGATGAGGTAATTGGGGTTAAGTGACTTGCTCAGGGTCACACAGCTAATAAGTGTCAAATGTCTGAGGCTTGATTTGAACTCAGGTCCTCCTGACTCCAGGGCTGGTGCTCTATTCTCTGCACCACCTAGCTGCCCCTGTCTATGACTTTTTTTTTTTTTTTTAGCGAGGCAATTGGGGTTAAGTGACTTGCCCAGGGTCACACAGCTAGTAAGTGTTAAGTGTCTGAGGCCAGATTTGAACTCAGGTACTCCTGACTCCAGGGCCAGTGCTCTATCCACTGCGCCACCTAGCTGCCCCTGTCTATGACTTTCTGTTTTTGTTTTTTTTTTTAAATGTGTTTCCATCTATTTTCAGATACTATCACTTCTTTCTCTGTAGATGGATTGCCATTTTCATAAGTCCTTCAGGGTTATATTGGACCATTGCCTTGCTGAAAATAACCACATGCTTCCCAGCAGATCATCTTGCACTATTGCTGTTATTTTGTATACAGTACATTTCACTCTGCTTCAGTTCATGTAGGTCTTTCCAGGTTTTTCTGATAGTATCCTGTTCATCATAACCTAAATAAAGTACCTTAAACTTGACAAAGAATTTTCTTCATATTAGCCCAGCAAAGTAGGTACCATATGTTTTGCCATTATATTCAATTGTCATAACTATTTCCCTCCATCCTATTCCCTTCCCATGATATTTACTCTATTTTCTAGTTTCTTTTTTTTTTAGTGAGGCAATTGGGGTTAAGTGACTTGCCCAGGGTCACACAGCTAGTGTCAAGTGTCTGAGGTCGGATTTGAACTCAGGTACTCCTGAATCCAGGGCCAGTGCTTTATCCACTGCGACACCTAGCCTCCCCTTCTATCTTCTTTTAAACTATTTCTCCTCAAAAGTGTTTTACTTCTGACTGTCCCCTCCCCTACTCTGCACTCCCTTTTTTTTTCACCTTTCCTTCCTTATCCTTTTCCCCTCATACTTTCCTGTAGGGTTAAATAGATTACTTCTCCCAACTGGGTGTGAATGTTATTCCCTCCATGAGCCAACTCTTATGAGTTTAAGGTCTTTGAGCTAATTCTGTGTTCCAAATTTTCTTCCTCCCTCTCTCCTCAACCCTCTCTATGAAATCAAGCAATTCAATATGTCATACTTGTGCCGTTACGCAGAACATCTTTACCTTCCTTGAAAGTATTTTGCTTTTTACTGCTCTCTCCCCCAATCTGCCCTTCCCTCCTTTCCCTCTCCCCGCCCTTATCTCCCTCCCCTCCCTCAGGGCAAATATATATTACTATACCCACTTGAGTATGTATGTTAGTCCTTCTTTGAGTCAATTCTGATGATATTAAGGTTCACTCACTCCCCAATTCCTTCCCCCCTCTTCCCCTCCCCTCCATAAGCTTTTTTCTTGTTTCCTTCATGTGAACAACCTCTCCCCAGACCATCTCTCCCCTTCCCCCTCCCCCAGTCTATTTCTCCTACACCTCAAACTTATTTTAAGGATGTCATTATGGGTTAGTTAGGTGGCACAGTGGACAATGCACCAGCCCTGGACCCAGGAGGCCCCAAGCCCAAATCCGGCCCCAGACATAAGACACCCCACAAAGAACAAAACATAAAATCCCTTCGTATTCAGTTCAGACCTCTGTCCTCTGTTAAATCCTTACTGATATAGTTCTTATGAGTTTGAAGTATTATCTTCCTATGTAGGAATATAAATAGTTTGATCTTTTAATATCCCTCATGAAGTCTTTTTCCTGTTTATCTTTTTATGCTTCTCCAGGGTCTTGTATTTGAAAGTCAAATTTTCTATTCAGTTCAGGTCTTTTCATCACAAATGCCTGAAAGTCTTCTTTTTCATTGAAATTCCATGTTTGCCTCTGAAAGATGATGCTTAGTTTTGCTGGGTATGTGATTTTTGGCTGTAGTCCCAGTTCCTTTGCCCTCTGGAATATCATATTCCATGCCCTCCGGTCCTTTAATGTAGAAGCTGCTAGATCTTGCTTTATCCTTACTGGAGCTCCACAGTATTTAAATTCCTTTTTCCTAGCTGCTTGCAATATTTTCTCCTTGACCTGGGAGTTCTGGAATTTGGCTCTAATATTCCTGGAGCTTTTCCTTTTGGGATCTCTTTCAGGAGGTGATCGGTGGATTCTTTCAATTTCTATTTTAGCTTCTGCTTCTAGAATATCTGGGCAATTTTCCCTCACAATCTCTTGGAGGATGGTGTCTAAGCTCTTGTTTTGGTCATGGTTTTCAGGTAGTCCAATGATTTTCAAATTATCTCTCCTAGATTCATTTTCTAGGTCAGCTATTTTTCCAAGGAGATATTTCACATTGCCCTCTATTTTTTCATTCATTTGGATTTGCTTTACTGTGTCTTGGTTTCTCATAAGGTCACTAGCTTCCATTTGTTCAATCCTAATTCTTAGGCAATTATTTTCATCAGACAGTTTTTTAATCTCCTTTTCCATTTGGCTTTTCAAACGGTTGACTTTTTTCTCATGACTCTCCTGCATTGCTCTCATTTCTCTTTCCATTTCTTCCTCTCTTTCTCTACATCTTCATTCTCTCTCTCCTACTTTCTCTTCAAAGTCCCTTTTGAGAGCTTCCATGGCCTGAGACCAGTTCATATTTTTCTTGGAAGCTTTGGATGTTGGAGCTTTGACCCTATTATTATCTTCTTCTTCTGAGGATGTATTGTGGTCTACCTTTCCCCCAAAGAAGTTTTCAATGGTCTTCTGCTTTCTCTGCCTACTCATCCTGGCTTATTATTTCCTGGCTTTTTACTCCTTCTTAAAGTGTAGCGCTGCTTCCAGGACACACTATTCGTGCTACAGCGTGGCCCAAGGGGTGATTGGGCTTCTTCTCAGCCTGCCTGGCTTGTGAGTAATCACAGCCGCTTTCTCTTTGACCCGGAAACAGAAGTCTGATTGAACTCTGATTCTCTATGGTCGGAAGCTTGGCGTGCTTTTACCCCTCCCTCACTGGGCCACCACCACTCGATTCAGCCTACTGGTTCAGACCCAGGGCTCTTTGCCCCAACTCCAGTAGATACTGCTTCCACTTCACCCCGGCCTACCACCGAACCCCCTCACCAGTCCATAATTGGAGCCTCAGAAGCTGCTGGTGCTGAAGACTCTAACATGCGCTGGAAGCAGTGTCCCTGGCTGGGTCCAGACCGCGCGCTGAGCTGTTCAGCCTCATCAGTAGGTGATCAGAATTGCCCTCTTTTGCGGAGAAATAGTCCCACTCTGTTCTTATGTGCATTAGGCTGATCTGGGTTTTGATTGTTACCGCATTATTTGGGCATGAATGGACAGGTTTATCTGGAGCTTGTGAGAGTCACAGCCTCTCCTCTGCCATCTTGGCCTGTCTATGACTTTCTAATCCTATTGTTATTGTTGCATTATCCATGGTATCTTTAAACATAATATATTCTCCCTGCTTATGTCTTTTGTCAGTGTGAATTTTTATTTGCTTTGTGTGATAGCATAATTCTAATGGCTGCATTTTGGAATCATCTGCCTAGTGTATTTTGTTCCCTTCCCTTAATTTTGTTCTTTGTATTTTTTCAATCTTCATTTAGACATGATTCTTTTATGCAGCAAGTCATTGGACTTTGTTTTCCTATCCATTCTTTTTTATTTGATTGGATTGTTTAATCCTTTTACATTTAAGGTGATATTTTGTTGGGTTTGAGTCTTGTTCCATTTATTTCTTTGATAGTAATTTTTTCCTCCTTTTTATGTTGGCTCATTTTCCCTAGAATTAGCCTTGCATGTTTTAGTCCATTCTCTACTCAGTTTTTAAAAATACCTTCCTGAAGCCCAGCTCTGACCATGTAATCCCCCTATATAGTAAAATCCACTGGCTTCCTATCACTTCCAGGATAAAATAGAAAATCCTGTTAGGTATTCAAAGCCCTTCATAATCTTGTGACTTCCTACTTTTCTAGTCTTCTTACATCTTACTACCCGCCCCCCCCCCCCCATCCACACCCCGCCATGTACTCTGTGATCCAATGACATTCCATCTCCTGACCCTGGATACTTTCACCAGCTGTAGCCCATTCCTGGATTTCTTTCCTTCCTCATATTTGTCTGGCTTCTCATATCTTTTCTGGTTTCCTTTGTATCCCATCTTCTGCAAAGAATATTTTCCTGATTTTCCTTAGTGCTAGTGCTTTTACTTTTAGATTATCTCTGATTTTTCCTGTGTATATCTTGTTTGTACATTGTTTGTTGCATATTTGCTTCCTCATTAGACAGTGCAGTACTTGTGATTAGATACTGTTTTAATTTTTATTAATTTTGCCTTTGTATCCATGGCACTTAGCACATTTCCTGGTTTACTAAATCCTTGTTGAATTGAATTACATTACAGTCACAAATGGTATCATTTTAAATCTCAATTTTCTCAAGGACCATTAGCTGCTAAAACATCAAATTATAGAGCCCACTAATTTCAGTTGTCTCTGTTCCAAAGATTTATAGTGGCAGACTCATATTTTCATTCTTGAAATATTTTAGCATTTATGAAAATCTTCAAACTGTAATTTGAAAATTCACAGCAAAAATATTATACTTCAGTTATGAATTTAGTCTAATTAGTGTATAATGCCACACATTTCTAAAAACTAGGAAAAAGTTTTCTTTTCTTCGTTGCTTGTCTGACTTTTAACCACAAAGTGGCCAGGGCTGAAATGACAGAGAGAAAGAATTTTACAAGCTTCGTGCGCCTCCCCCCCCCCCCCCATCTCCCATTGAAAATCTAAAGGAATAAATCCCTGCTTACTGTTATGGAGAGTTTAGCCTCAGATTACAGAAACCTGGAAGAACTGTTTCAAGTATGAAACTTAATTTATCTCCAGCATTCCAAACTTCCTAGCCACAGTTTTTTGTTTGTTTGGTTTTTTTTACAGTTTTCTTTCTGACTGGCTGCATTTTCTTCTACAAATCTTCCAGTGTGGCCCATCAATTGGAAGATGGCTAAACAAATTGGGCCATATGAATGTAATGAAATAGTGCTCTCCTATAAAAAATGGTGTGTGTGTGTGTGTGTGTGAGAGAGAGAGAGAGAGAGAGAGAGAGAGAGAAATATACAGAAGTATGGAAAGACCTATATGCAATGATTGCAGAGTGAAGTAAGCAGAGCTAAAAGATCAATATATATATAGTTACTACACCAATGTAATTGAAACTAATAACTATGTACTCCAAACTCAAAAGGAAATGTAAAATGTAAAAAAAATAAAAGGAAAATGATAAAGATCAAGCAGGACTCAGTTGAAGAGATGTGAAAGGTCATCCAACACATCCCTTCCTGGAGGTGGGAGGTCCACAGATATACAAATTGGACAGAATTTTGAACTTTTTCATGGTATTGATTAGTTATGTTGATTTTTTTTTTCCCCCTCTAAAAATTCTATTATATGGCTTGGCTTTCTGGGATGGGGAGGAGAGGTATACTTGGATAATAGTGTGAATTTTCTTTCCAGGTCTCGCCTCCATTATTCTCATTTCTTTTCAGTTTTTTCTTTTGCTCTTATTTTAAAAATAATTTTAAACTCTTGAGTAATTGTACAAATTTTCATTGACCTTGTGGGCAAGCTGTGTTTTTCTGTAAGTCATTACTTGTGGACATTTTGGACTTACATTCCTGTACTTCTGGGATTGAGTATCCTTGTTCTTGTAATCTCTGTCTCTGTCGTTTTGCCTTTCTCTCTGTCTCTGTCTCTGTCTCTGTCTCTGTCTCTTCCAATAATCTGCTTCAGGGAACCCCGTGATGTTGCCCTACCTGGGAAGCTCTGGAGACTAAATCTGTCTTCCTGGCTTCTCTAAGAAACCCACTGGTACTGCTAACCAGGGCAAGGGACTGGGGCCACAATCTGTTTACTACCCTTTTGGAAGATCCTCCTAGACTGGTAGTGGGCTAAGCCTGTGATTAATTACAGAAATTATTCTGTTAGCCTGGAAGCTTTGGATCATGATCCTGGCCCACTCTTGTTCTACAGTTCCTGCTTTGGTCACTTGGGTTTTGTAAGGAAACCACATTTTACATATGAATATTTATGAGTCCCGAATCCACCTATTTTTGAGTAAGGACTAGAGCAACCTGTAGCCATAAAATATTTAATACAGGCTATCCAGCAGTCTCTCCTCTATCCTGTGATATCTGTATCACAGAAGTTCTCTTTTCACATGGACCAAGCTGAGTAGAGCCTATGGTAGCTATAAAAGGAACAGTGGCTAGATTACATGACTGTTGGGGCAGCTAGGTGGTGCAGTGGATAGAGCACTGGCCCTGGATTCAGGAGGACCTGAGTTCAAATCTGGCCTCAGACACTTGACACATACTAGCTGTATGACCCTGGGCAAGTCACTTAACCCCAATTGCCTCACCAAAAAAAAAAGATTACATGGCTTTTGAGCTTCTGGAGCTGTGTGTTGCCTCTCTGAGATGGCCACTTGTCTTATTATGTTTGGGGAAATATTGTTTTTATGTTATTAAGCTACAGAATGAATGTCGTAGGGCCTCATGATTACACTTTGGTCCATCATTTCCTGGGTAATACTGGATGGATCTTCTAGCAAGATACTTTCCATTGTTAATTGCAAATGGCCTATCCAGAATCATGATCATTTGTGCCCATCAGGCATATTAGTGCCCTTTAGTTGTAACATTATTGGAGGCTGAGAATGAAGAATCCTAGCCCCAATGCTTTACCCTCTCCGTGAGACTGGTGGGCTTCTGACAATGATGACTTGGAACATTGTTTAGTTTGGGTTATTGATGGTTCTGCCCTTTATGAGAAAAGTATATGAAACTGAATTTCAGCAACTATTAAACTCATGACTTTGGATACCCTGAGGTTTACTGATCTTGTCAAGGCTTCCTGATAGGCTTAGATGTGAGCCTCACGGTTGGCCAGAGAGATCTTTGAGGTATGGAATAAATAGAATTTTTCTTTATATTGATTCCAGGACACCGGTTCTGGTTTTGGCTGAGTTTTCTGGGGCCTAGAGAAAACATAGTTGGATAATTACAGGTTCTTTATTCATCAGTTACTCATTTAACAGGATCAATAGAAGAATTTTGCTGCTGCTTCTTATGGCCTAACATGTCCTGGGACCTGTTAGTACCCATCAGATACATTGTGATTCTTCTCCCAGACTGAATAGGTTAGTGCCCTTATAAGAACAGTTAAGATGAGGGATTGGGTTCAGCATCAGTTTGGACAGGGGAGCTATGATGCTGTTGACTGTGGGTTCATATGTTCTGTGTCACTTCTGCACAGTGATACTCTTTATGTCCTTCTGTGTGTCCACCTCTTTATTTTTTTTTTATTTGATAAACATTTATTATGTTTCTACTGTATGGAGCACAAAGTTCTGATAGGACATAGCCCTCATGGGCTAGTAAGGGAATGGGACACAAACACATGTGACATTCCATAAGTGTATTAGGGGATTCTATGACATATGATGAGAGAGGTCATTTGTAATTTCCTGGAGAGGGTGACATCTGATTTGAGCTTTAAAGGATCTACTCTGTATGCAACCCCAACTTTTGAGCTCCTTCTGTGTGCGTTGTCTTTCTCCATTAGACCATAGGCTCTTTGAGGGCAGGAGTGTCTTTATATTTTGTATTTGTATTCCAGTGTTTAGCAGTTGGCTCATAGTAGGCACTTCAAAAATGTTTATTGACTGACTGAAAGACATTTGAGAGAAAGCTGAAAAAAAGATACGGTGGCACCAAATTGCTCATTGCCTTCAATACCAGAAAGAAAAGTTTCAACTTTACTGGGGAAGAATTAGGGAGGCATGACAGGATTTCAGGATGAGATTGTTTAGTTTCCAATTAATTTTCAGTCTACCTTTCCATGGCTCTTTATTTATTACATATAATTTTTATTGCATCATGATCTGAGAAGGATGCGTTTACTATTTCTGCCTTTCTATGAGGTTTTTGTGTCCTATGGTCAGTTTTGGAGTATGTGCCATGTACTACTGAGAATGTATATTCCTTTCTATCCCCATTCAGTTTTCTCCAGATGTCTATCATATCTTACTTTTCTAATATTCTATTCACCTCTAACTTCTTTCTTATTTATTTTGCAGTTAGATTTATCTAATACTGAGAGGGGAAGGTTCAGATCCTCCACTAGTATAGTTTTGCTGTCTATTTCCTCTCATAACTCATTTAACTTCTCCCTAAGAATTTGGATGCTATACCATTTGTTGCATACATGTTTAGTATTGATATTACTTCATTATCAATCATACCTTTTTAGCAAGATGTAGTTTTCTTTCTTATCTCTTTTAATTAGATCTCTTTTTGCTTTTGCTTTGTCTGAGATAAGAATTGCTACCCCTACTTTTTGCTGAAGCATAATATATTTTGTTCCAACCTTTTACCTTTATTCTGTGTGTATCTCTCTACTTCAAATGTGTTTCTTGTAAACAACATATTGTAGGATTCTGATTTTTAATCCACTTTGCTATTCATTTCTGTTTTATGGGAGAGTTCATCCCATTCACATTCACAGTTAAAATTATTAACTGTTTATTTCCCTCCATCCTCTTTTCCCCTTTGTACTCTTTTTTTTTCCTTCTTTCACCCTATTCCACTTGACCAGTGTTTTGCTTCTGACCACTGCCTCTCTCAATATGCCCTCCCTTTTATCAGCTGCCCTTCTTTTTCTTGCCCCTTCCCCCCCCACTTATGTCCTCCCTTCTATCAATACCACCCTTTTCCCCCTTCCCCTTTTGTTTCCTTTAAAGAGTAAGCTAAGTTTCTTTATACAAATGGGAGTGTATTTTATTCCCTCCCTGAATCAAATCTGATGAGAGTAAGGTTGCAACAATGCCCACCCCTCCCTTCTTTTCCTCTATTGTAATGGGTTCTTTTTGTGCCTCTTCATATGATGTAATAAACCCCATTCCACCTCCCCCTTCCTCTCCTCCCCCTAGTCTTCTTTTATTTTGCCGCTTAAGTTTCTTTATATTATCACATCAAAGTTGATTTAATAACAGTACCTTAACAGACATACAGATCCCAAGAGTTAAAAGTATTATCCTCCTTAATAGGGATGCAAGCAGTTTAACATCATTGAACAACCTTTCTCCACTGCCCCTCCCCCCTTCTCCCCCCCCCCCCCCCCGCCCCTGTTTACCTCTTTATGTTTCTCTAGAGTCTTGTATTTGGAGATCACATTTTCTGTTCAGTTCTGGTCTTTTTCTTAGGAAGACTTGGAAGTCCTCTAATTTATTGAATGTCCATCTTTTCTTCTGAAAGAGAATGATCAGTTTTGCTGGGTAGTTGATCATGGGTTGTAATCTAAGCTCCTTTGCCTTCCTGAATATCATATTTCAAACCCTGCAATCCTTTAATGTTGAAGCTGCGAGGCCCTGTGCAATCCTGACTGTGGTTCCATGATATTTAAATGGTTTCTTTCTAGCTGTTTGGAGTATTTTCTCCTTCACCTGATAATTCTGGAGTTTGGCTACAATATTCCTTGAAGTGTTCCTTTTGGGGTCTCTTTCAGGAGGTGATCGGTGGATTCTTTCAATGATGATTTATCCTCTGATTCTACAATTTCAGGACAATTCTCCTTGATAATTTCCTGGAATATGGTGTCTAGACTCTTTTCTTGATCATGGCTTTCAGGTAGTCCAGTAATTCTCAGATTATCTCTCCTGGACCTATTTTCCAGGTCAGTTGTTTTTCCAATGAGGTATTTCACATTTTCTTTTATTTTTTTAGTCTTTTGATTCTGCTTGGCAGATTCTTGGTGTCTCATGGAGTTATC
Organism: Dromiciops gliroides; assembly: GCF_019393635.1. Classification (NCBI taxonomy): domain Eukaryota; kingdom Metazoa; phylum Chordata; class Mammalia; order Microbiotheria; family Microbiotheriidae; genus Dromiciops; species Dromiciops gliroides. Next base: position 210,608,004 of record NC_057865.1, read on the forward strand.
AGCTTCCGTCTGCTCAATTTAAATTTTTAAGGCCTTATTTTCCTCATTAAGCTTTTGTACTTTTTCCATTTGGCCATTTTTTTCTCTCATTTGGCCAATTGTATTTTTCTTTTTTTAAGTGAGGCTGGGGGCAGCTAGGTGGCGCAGTGGGTAAAGCACCAGCCCTGAATTCAGGAGGACCTGACTTTAAATCCGGCCACAGACACTTGACACTTACTAGCTGTGTGACCCTGGGCAAGTCACTTAACTCCCCATTGCCCTGCCAAAAAAAAAAAAAAAGAGGGAGAGAGAGAGAGGAATATCTTCCAAGAATGAAAAGGCAATAGTCAGTAAATAAGCATCTATTAAGTGCCTACCATGTGCCAGGCACTGTGCTATAAGTTCTGGGGATACAAAGAAAGGCAAAAGATAATCCCTAGCTTTGCATAGTCTGCAAATTTTTTTTTGGTGGGGTAATGAGGGTTAAATGACTTGCCTAGGGTCACACAGCTAATAAGTGTCAAGTATCCGAGGTCACATTTGAACTCAGGTCCTCCTGAATCTAGGGCTGGTGCTTTATCCACTGTGCCACCTAGCTGCACCCCTGGTCTACAAATTTAATGAATATACTATCTTTGCTTAATAGGACATGGTAAAGCCTAGATTCACAAAGGTACTCCACTGGAAGCCTTTTGCCATGTTGATTGATAATACATTTATGAATACTCTTTGAGTCCAACCACTCAACCAGTTTTGAATCCATCTTTTTTCTTATAGTTCTGAATATTTTAATATCAGTGTATCTGACACTATAAATTTTTCTTATCTTGGTTCTTTCATTTGTATATTTACAAAATTTTAAATAAATGCCTCTCATTTGTATGAACTCAGTAGATTGGAAAGAACTCTATTTTCAAAAACAAAGTATACTTTTATTATTATACTTATTTTTAACCTATGGAATAGGCCTGGGTCTTGAAGCTCACTGGCTTACTGACAGATTTTGTAAACCTAGAATTTAAGATAACTTGAACTAAATTTATTCTTTGATTTATAATTCACACACTTTAATTATAAATCATACTGTGTCCCTTCAGCCCCTTACTTGGATTGGTCAGTGAGGTTCTTAAGAACCTCCATTTTAAGGAAATTGCCCAAGCCAGCTACTTTTATACCTTAATTTCTTTGTGGGCTTCATCCTCCTACACCCCCCCCCTTTCCTTTTCTTAATCATCTTGCCTTCAGTTTCCTTTTATGTGTTTTTTTCCCTTGTTAGATTTTTAAGCTCCTTGAGTAAAGGGACTATCTTTTTCTTTTTCTTTCTTTTTGGTCTTGTATTTTTATCCGAGCCCTTAGCACAGTGCCTGGTACATAATAACCCTTAAGAAATGCTTTTTGACTTGACTTAATACCCATACTACCTATTTACATACTACATTTATGTTAAGGGTACAATTTTTATTTAGCCAATTCAATAATAAGTTTGTGTATATAATAGAAGGAGCATTATACTTCTAAGAGTCAGAAAGCCTGAATACATTTTGCATTCTCTTCTTACATGATGAATGAACTTGGGCTTCTCACTGAACCTCACTGGACATCAGTTTTGTCATTTATAAATTGAAGGGGTTGGTATAGCTTGACTCAGAAGTCATTTATAGCTCTAAAATTCTGTCTTTGTTTATAATACTCTTTTTTTCTCCTGAAAACTTTTCTTAGGTACTTTTAAAAATTTTAAACCAGTATAGACAAAAAGAATATGTAGCTCCACGTGTTCTTCAGCAAACACTGAACTATCTTAATCAAGGGGTAATTCATTCTATAACTTGGAAACAGATGAAGCCACATATACAGGTCAGTGTCAACCTAAAATTCTTCAGAATTTGTTTTCTGCTTAAATTTAGAACTTCCTAACGAGATAATGTTAAGTACAACATGGGGTATTTTTAATACCCTTAAATGAATAATAATGTCAAAAATAAATGGGATAGTTTGATGTTATTGGGAGGAAAATTGAGACCATTGGTGGTGTTACAGCAGGAGGGCTGGAGTAAGAGTCAGAAGATCTTTGTTTTAGTTTCAGATTTTACCATCTGAATGACCTTGAACAAGTTACTTAACTTTTCTGAATTTTGGTTTTAACCTTGGCCAAGTGATACAGTCTTCATAGTCTACTTTACTGGTATGTTATGAGGATCAAATATGGTATATTGTGAAAGTACTTTGAAAACTACTATTTAGTATAATATTGAAGTTTCTTAGAGGATACTATAATATTTCCTATTCTGTTTACAGGTTCTTTACCCTTTTAGACTGTGATGAAAGTTCACAAGTTTCTGTTTTTAGTGTTTGTTCTTTATCTTAATGTTGGTATTTAAAGTTGTGACTTATGTGAGATAAAGCAGATTCTGATTTTAGGAATTTTAGTTAATAAATGAATTTTTTTCTTGATTTGCTTTGGAGAAATCCATAAAATTTTCTAATTCTTCAGTATGATAACCATAAAAATGTTTTCTTAAGTGCTTGAGGAAAATTAACTGTTTTGCTATACTTTTTTGTGATGAAAATCACATCTGCATAGTAACCATATTAATCTTTTAAAAATATTTTTTTTACATTATGCTGTATTATGTTATAAATTTACCCATTTGTTTTGCTGAAGGAATGATATTTTCTTGCAAGAGAGAAAAAAATACTTTAAATTTGTATAGCATTCTTTGTACGTCTCATGAAGAAAATATTAATTTTTTAGTAGTTAATTGCAGAGTTGAGGTGATAAGTTGCCTCAAAATTGACTCAAATTATAAAAAAAATTCTTCTTTGATACCATACAGAAGTTTGTTTTGTGAGAATCTACAGGACTTGGGACTCTTTGGCCTTTGGAATCATACATCTGGATCTTGAAGGGATCTCAGAAGCCATCTAGTTGACCCTTTTATTTTTAAAATATAGAAATTGAGGACAAGGAAGGTTAAGTAACTTGCTCAAGGTGACACAGGGAGCATATGTGAGGTGGGATTTGAACCCAGGTCACCTGTCTAAAGCCAGTGCTTTCTTGGTTTAATTTACTATTTTATATTTCTCTCTTTGAAAGCCTTTTTACTTTTGTGCCACTTTTTTGAGCCTTTTTTTCCTTTGGTCAATGGATCAGTTGTCCTTTACAAATCCTTATTCTTCTTTTAGTAAATATAGATGTCTTTTTTTTTTTAAATAGAATCATTGTGGACTAAAGTCATTAAATAAATGTTAAAATGATAATGATACTGCCAAAATGTAGACAAGCCTACATTCTTTTGTTTTGGCTTTCCTTGCTCTTAGAATATATGTGAAGATGTGATTTTCACTGTGATGTGTTATAAAGATGAGGATGAAGAGCTATGGCAAGAGGATCCATATGAATATATACGAATGAAGTTTGGTAATTGAGATGGTTTTGTTTCTCACCTATTGCTCTTTTTTTTTTGAAGTTATTTAGATTAGTTGTTTTAAAATTGTATAAAATTAAGAGATCTATTTAGCTATACACATAAAATTGTATTATATAGATTTCATGTTATGTATTAGATTCCTAAAGTTATATTAGTGTGGCTGTGGGCATTGTTTTTAGCTTAGACTTGGAAACTTTGTGGTGAGAACTTTTTTGCACTGTGTTGCTTATGACTTTTGCATCCCTACCTAGGGCAGTCTCTTCTGAATTAAATGGTTCTTTGTTTGGAAGATCACTATTGGCTTCAACTGTTTTAGAGAGATGTGAGAGGTTTCTTTTGGTCTGCCCCACCCTGAGTAGCTCAAAATCTTTTTTAAAAAATTAATATTTTATTCCTCCCTCCAATTACTTGTAAAAACAATTTTTAACATTCATTTTTTAAAATTTTGAGTTTCAAATTGTATGCAGTCATACAAAACAAATCTCCTTTGTTAGTCATGTTGTGAAAGAAAACACAGACAAAAAACTCCCAAGAAAAATAAAGTAAAGAAAAAATATACTTCAATCTGTATTCAGACTTCATCAGTTTTTTCTCTGGAGATAGGTAACATTTTTTCATCATAAGTCCTTCAGAATTGTCTTGCATCATTATATGGTTGAGAATTCCTAAGTCATTCACAATTGATCACAATATATTACTGCTGTTACTGTATATAATGTTCTCCTAGTTCTGCTCCTTTTACTTTGCATCAGTTCATGTAAGTCTTCTCCAGTTTTTCTGAAACCATCCTGCTTGTCATTTCTTATAGCACAATAGTATTTTATCACAATCATAAACAACAAGTTGACTGGAGATAGCCCCAGATGTTTAAGGCAGTTGGTGTTAAGGGACTTGCCCAGGTTCACACAGCTAGTAAGTCTCTGAGGTGAGATTTGAACTCAGGTCTTTGCAGCTTCAGGGCCAGTGCTTTATCCACTGCACTACAGACACTTAATAGCTGATCCTGGGCAAGTCCCTTAACCCCATTTGCCTTTAAAAATACATCCTGGGCCATCTCCAGTTGTACTGATATGTCTTGCCACTGGACCCAGATGGCTCTGGAGGAGAGAGTGAGGTTGGTGACTTTGCACAGCCTTTCCTCTCTTAAATCCAGTTCAGTGCAAGTCATGACATCACACCAATGTCACAGTCCTCTTAGAGAATGAAGGACAAACAACAACAACATACAACAACCAGTTCGGCCATTCACTAATTGTTGGACATCCCCTCTATTTCCCATTCTTTGCATGACTAAAAGAATAGTTCAGAATCTTTACCAGACTTTGTATACATGGAAGTTTTTTTACAAAGAATTGCCTAGAAATAGATTTTTTGGGCCTGGTTGGCCCAAAAGCAGACCTTCATGATAACTACTGGTTATTTTAGATCTGAATTCTAAATTCTTCAGAAATGTGCATTCTCCAAGGTGTACTGAGGATATTCTTTGGAAAACCTTTACTTTAAGGTAGCTTCCTTACCAATTCACATTTATGCTGAATTGTTATGGTTTGCTTTTTTTTTTTTTAACAAGCGAAGATGTTCCTTTTTTATGTGGGGCAGTGAGGCTTAAGTGACTTGCCCAGGGTCACACAGCTAGCCTAGTGTCAAGTGTCTGAGGCTGGATTTGAACTCAGGTCCTCCTGAATCCAGGGCCAGTGCTTTATCCACTGTGCCACCTAGCTGACCCCCAAGATGTTCTTTTAAAGACAGGTCTATACAATTCTGTAGGACTTATGATGAAAAATGCTACCCACCTCCAGAAGAACTGATAATGCAGATTAAAGCATACTTCTTAAAGTTTTGTTATTCTTGGGGTTTTTTTGTTTGTGTTTTCTTTTGCAATATGGCTATGAAAATATTTTGCTTGACTGCACATGTATAATCTCTATCACACTGCATTCTCAAGGAGGGGGTTGAGGGTGGAGAGAGAGAGAAACAAGGAATTTAGAACTCAAAATTTTAAAAAACAAATGTTGAAAAATACATATGGGGTGGCTAGGTGGCGCAGTGGATAAAGCACTGGCCCTGGATTCAGGACTACCTGAGTTCAAATCCGGCCTCAGACACTTGACACTTACTAGCTGTGTGACCCTGGGCAAGTCACTTAACCCCCATTGCCCTGCAAAAAAAAAAAAAGAAAAAAAAATGCATATAATTGAGAAAAAATAAACAACATAAAAATGAAGTCAAATCAATTTAAAAACCCTTAAACTTATGAAAAATGACCTTTTAATTTATGGACTTTTCCCTTTTTTTTTCTCTTTTAACGCTTAAAGATAGGTAAATGACCTTGTTTCCCTCAGCTTTCTCTTTTTTTTCTTGTGTCACCATTTTTATTGCCGATAAATACTTGAATGGCCTTTTGAATGGCAATCTCTTTTTTACTTTCTTTCCATGAGTAGTTTTTTGAATTTAAAAAAAAATTAGATTTTAGTTAATGCCAAATAAAATTGCATAGTAGTACAGAAAATCAGTTGTAAATAAAATTGTGAATTTTTGTTATGTTTAGTTAACTTTTTTTTTCGAGCAATGAGGGTTAAGTGACTTGCACAGGGTCACACAGCTAGTGTCAAGTGTCTGAGGCTGGATTTGAACTCAGGTCCTCCTGAATCCAGGGTCAGTGCTTTATCTAATACACCATCTAGCTGCCCCTAGTTAACTTTTTAAAAAAGATAAATCCAGTGTTTGACTTTCAAAGCTGTCTTGCTTTTTTGTAATTCTTTCTAGACTTCCTTCTTTTCACTCGCATGCATTAGAAAAATGCTTCAGTGGTCCTTTTTGCTACTTTATCCCTAGCCCTACTATTTATCTCCCACTCACCCCCAAATTGGGAAAAAAAAAACCCAGAAAAAAAAAGAAAACTCTCATTACAAATATGTACAAACAAAATAGATTTTCACACTGGCCATGTCCAAAAATATATTTCTTATTTTGTGTCTTGAGAGCATCAGTTTTCAGATGATCAGATGATCATTGGTCCTCCGGAGTTATGTCTGGGTATTCTCTTGATCAGAATTCTCAAGTCTTTCAAAGTTGCATGAAACAAATGAAGTTCTATGAGCTCTCTTTTCTTTCAATTTCACAACCCAACTTAAAGGCTTTAAAAAACATTGTGATTATTGATGATGAGATTTATTAAATAATGTATTGTTTATGATGGGGATCATAGCCAGAGTCATCTCTGTGAAAAGTGAAAATAGGTGGTCAATGGATTTCTCTAAACTATTTCATTCTGCTTTCCATTCTAGTCATTTTTCTCATGCACTTACTAGTCCACGTGCAAATGACACAAAGAAATAATTCTTTGTGTCATTTAGCCTTAGAAATTTCCCCAAACTGTAGTTCATTTGGTTCTGTCAAAGTATATCACAATTTCTTTTCTCCCATGGCACTTAATTGTCAATTTTGAGATTTTTTTCTTTCCTATAGCAAAGCCCTCCCAATTTTCTGTAGTCCTTTTAAAGGTATAACATCATCAGTTCCAAAATCTCTTTGGAAAGGGCTATTTAAGCTGGGTTGAACTAATGTATTTATATTGTTAGCATATATTTGTTTAATTTCCCCTTTGTACTTACCATATTAATTTATCTTTAATGTTGAGCAATGATAGCATTAAATTATTTTTTCAAATTATGTAAAACATATAGGAGCTATATGTGGATTTTGTGTTGACTGAGATTTTGTTAATCATGTTTTGGAAGTGAGTATATACATACTTATTTTGTCTGAACCTTTGATTTTATCAATATGGGAAACTCCTGGGTAGGACCTCTCTACATTAATCTAGAATAGCAGCTTTGTTTTAATTTAGAATCTTAGAGAGTTATCTGGGAGACTGACAGGTTAGGTGACTAACTCATGTTCACACAGCTGGTAAGATTAAGAGTAAGAGGCAGGACTTGAAAGCATGTCTTTCTGATCACAAGTCTAGACCTCTCCAGTATACCATAAGTATATTATGATTGAAATGCTTCTTCCTTCTTTATTTCTGTTCTTTGTGACTAATTTGTAGGTATGACATTTTGTATGGATTTTTACTTTTAGTTGAGCTAATTATAGTGAAGAATAATTGGCATATTCATCAATTAGGGAGGGCTGTGTTTGTATTTCTATTATAAATTCTAATAATTTCTCTGAAGAATTTCTTTACTGGAGAAATAATTTCTCCAGTGTTCAGTAGTGGCTTGCAGTAAATGATTGCTTTTGAGTTCTACAGATATTTAAATTTTACTTTATATATATATATGTGTGTGTGTGTGTGTGTGTGTATTTTTTTTTTTTGGTGGGGGCAATGGGGGTTAAGTGACTTGCCCAGGGTCACACAGCTAGTAAGTGTCAACTGTCTGAGGCCACATTTGAACTTAAGTCCTCCTGAATCCAGGGCCGGCACTTTATCCATTGCTCCACCTAGCTGCCCTCTTACTTAATATATATTGAAGAGGCTAAGAATTAGTATCTTTATATATAAAAGCAGACATTTTCATATACTTTGAAATCTGTTAGATAATTTTCTTATGTAAGCTACCTTTATTGAATGTCATGTGCCAGAATTCTTTGTACCAAAAATTTCATGACCTAGCATTCTGTATTAAATTTCAAGTAAATCTTTATGACTACTACTCTTCCCTGTAGATAAGTTTTATAAATGAATAAACATGTGTTTTGTTACAGATGACTTTTTCAGTAGATAGTTGCATTGAAAGACCTCTCTGTACTTCAGTTTTTCCATATAAGAAATAAGTATTTTATATAGTAGGATAAATTTTCCTTTTATTACTATGCATTAGAGTGGGAAGTAATTGTATAAGGCTTTAAATCTTTAATGAAAAAAATTATTCTATTAACAGTTTAATTATCTGAAATTTTAGATGTTTTTGAAGATTATGCATCTCCAACAACAGCAGCTCAGAATCTGTTATATACTGCAGCAAAGAAAAGAAAAGAGGTACTCATTTTATCCATTTTAAGATATTTTCTTAACTTTTGACAAAAGAAAAATATTGCTTTAAGTCAGTTACTTGGGAATGTTTTTGTAGTATGAGGAATGGAAAGGATTTAATGTTATTGGTTATTATTGTTTTTACATTCCTTAGCACAATGCATCATCCTATATTAGACTGATAAACTTTTGGTAATATATATAGTAATATGATTGTTTAATTTTTGTAAACTGCTTTTAATCTTTGATTTTCAAAAGTGATTTTAAAATGAGGGAGCATTTTAGAATTTATGTAGACTAAAATTGATATAATTCTTCTCTTCAGGTGTTGCCCAAAATGATGTCGTTCTGTTATCAAATCCTTACAGAACCGAACTTTGACCCCAGGAAGAAAGATGGAGCATTGCATGTGATAGGCTCCCTAGCTGATATATTATTGAAGGTTAAGATCTTATATTTAATACTCTTTTTGGGGGGTGGGGTGGGGCAATGAGGGTTAAGTGACTTGCCCAAGGTCACACAGCTAGTGTGTGTCAAGTGTCTGAGGCTGGATTTGAACTCAGGTCTTCCTGAATCCAGGGCCAGTGCTTTATCCACTGCATCACCTAGCTGCTCCCCCATTTAATACCCTTTTTTTTTGGTTTTGTTTGGTTTTGGTTTTTGTCTTTTTTTCTGTGGGGCAGTGAGGGTTAAGTGACTTGCTGAGGGTCATACAGCTAGTAAGTGTCAAGTGTCTGAGGCTGGATTTGAACTCAGGTCCTCCTGAATCCAGGGCCAGTGCTTTATCCACTGTGCCATCTAGCTGCCCCTGCAATACTCTTAATATGACTTTTTTTTTTTAGTGAGGCAATTAGGATTAAGCGACTTGCCCAGGGTCACAGAGCTAATAGGTGTCAAGTGTCTGAGGTCGGATTTGAACTCAGGTACTCCTGAATCCAGGGCCGGTGCTCTATCCACTGCACCATCTAGCTGCCCCTTAATATGACTTTTAATAGACTTTTATTTTGATTGGAAGGTGAATAAGATGGTTTGATAGATTAAAATTTGTTATAGGGCAAAACATTCTTTTATTCTTGAAAAATTATAAGTAATGGTGACTATGTTCTTGTTAGTTGGTATATTTTTCAACCAAATGTGGTCTGTGGAACACATGACTTAAAAAATGTCAACCTTTGCCTGTTACCTTCCTACGCTTAAATGAATGGTTTTAGGTTGAATATTGATTATCCATGGGGATAGAGCAAATTTGTCAGTGAATTTTTATTTTAAACAATAGTTTCAGTCTTTTCCTTTGTAAACATTTTTTTACCAGAGCTTATATGAGAAAAAAAATTAATTGGGGTAAATTTTGTCTTTTATTTCCTCTGTTATACATCAGGAAGCTGTAAAAATCTGGCTTAAGAACTCTAGAAAAAATGGAAAAAGAAGTATTATAGATTGAGAGTTAGAAGAAATCTGAGAAGCCATCTGGTTATTTTATGAATTTTCAGTAAATTTTCATGGCCACTAGTCTTTCTTTTTTCCTGCTAAATAGTAAACTTTATCAATTGATGAACATTTATTGTGGTACAGATAATTTTTCAGTAGGTAGTTACAATGTCCTCAAAGACCTCTCTGTTTTTTAATTTCTCCCTATAGGAATCTTATAGTATCTTATATAGTAGAATAGATTTTAAAATTTATTATGTAGTAGAATAATTACTATTTCTCCATGAAAAATCTCAACTTCTTACTGATGTATATTTGTCTTTTATTACAAAATTATTACTTCCAAAAGAAGGCTAATAAAAGAGACTTTCAGTTGTGAAATCTTGCATTTTCCTTAAAAAACCCTAAAATTCATTTGAGATATTTTTGAATTTCAAAATTGTACATGTTGGGGGGGTTTGTTTGTTTGTTTGTTTTTTAGTGAGGCAATTGGGGTTAAGTGACTTGCCCAGGGTCACACAGCTAGTAAGTGTTAAGTGTCTGAGGCCAGATTTGAACTCAGGTACTCCTGACTCCAGGGCCGGTGCTTTATCCACTGCACTACCTAGCTGCCCTGTACATCTTGTTTGGATTTCATCCATTTGTAGCACAGTATTCATTCATCTAGTTGAATCCATCAAAAGTGGTTCATACAAATAAATATGAACTGAGATTAAGGAAGTAATATTTTTCCTTTCTACAGAAGAGTATATTCAAGGACCAAATGGAATTAATGCTGCAGAATCATGTATTTCCATTGTTTTTGTCCAACCTGGGATACCTCAGAGCAAGAGTAAGTTTATGGTTGTATGTTTTACTTGTTTAAGACCCCCTTCTTAGCACAGAATGTTGAACCATATTTTCTTTTTTCTAGAAAAATTTTATTACTAGTTTATTACTATACTAATTTCAACCCTGTTTCATCTTGGCAATCAGTGCTAGATCTAAAATTTATATCTTAAGACTATTTTCCAAAATTACATATTTAGACCTGAGCTTCTTTATGCTGAACTTTTCAGATATGAAAAGCCAAAAGTCTGATCACGTAAAAAGCTTTCATAAAGTAATGAGTTTTAATTCTAGCAATTTAAAAATTTTATCTAATTCTAACCATGGTTGCATGATATATCAGGTATAAAAGTAAGTTAATTATGTGCTTATTAAAGTCCAATATATTGTTACATATACATTATTAATTTGGTAACCTAATGCTGTTTTAGATATTAGATCCATGTGAAACCTATGTTATACTTACCCTTTTTGAAAACTATTATATGGGGGGGGGTGTAAATGAGGGTTAAGTGACTTGCCCAGCTATTAAGTGTCAAGTGTCTGAGGTCAGATTTGAACTCGGGTTGTTCTAAATCCAGGGCCAGTACCACCCAGCTGCCCCCATTACATAGTTTTTATAATTAAGTCTATCAAGCAAATATTTAGAGAAATAAAAAATAAATACTGTACCTAAATTTACTTTTTAATCCATTTTTAATAAGCTTTGTACTTCATTTGGTGAGATTTTTTCCCCTAGTTTCTCGAGTTTCTTTTTTCTTGATTGGATCTTTTAAATGAAAAATAATACCAGTAATTAAATTAAACCACATGGCAAGCTTTTTTTTTTTGCGGGGCAATGAGGGTTAAGTGATGTGAGATTCAAAATTGGATATACGGAGCATTAATCTCCCCCTTTAACTTTTCCCTTTTATATATATCTCCCAGATCAATAAGAAAAAGGAGCTTCTGCGCTTTAATCTGTGAGGGATTAGTTTTTATTGCTTGGGAATTAAGTAGGCAAAAAAAGTAAAACCAATTAGGGAAACAGGGAAGTAGAAATACAGATGAATGGTCTTAGATCCAAGCTTAGTCTATTTTCCTTTATAAAACTCACCGAATCCCAAACTGCCCACCAGGCCACAAACCAGCACACCCAAGCTCGAACACCAACCATGTGTTTCTAAACTCCTCTCACCAGCACGCCGCCAAGGCTAAGTTTCACAGCCAGAGAGTATGAACTTCCATTCCTGCCCTCACGTTCTTGCGTTTTCCTCCCAAAAGGGGAGGTCCTTCAAAAGCTGTTTCAGTAGCATGCACAATCTCTCAAATGATTCAGCTAAAACTTCCTATATTAATCTTTACTACAAATAATTTTTACCACAGTGACTTGCCCAGGGTCATGTGGGTAAAAAGTTTTAACAGTCGGTTAGATAATGGAGAGACGCCAGTTTTTTTTAGGACCACCCTTTTGGGGAGGAGACCAATAGCATGAGCTACGCACACCAATCTGCCTGCGACGCATGTCAGATTGCCTGCTGAGCACTCTACTTCCGGGGTGCGAGCTTAAAAGGCAAGGAGAGAACGGAAGTGGGGCCTTTTTTCCTGCTCTGCTGGTCTCCTGGCTGCGCTGCAGACAGACGCTGACTGGAGTTCGACTCGGCCCAGCTCTCGGTTAACAGCACGTGCTTGATTCGGTCTCTCTCTCTCTCCCCAAAGGTGGCTTTGGGTTTTGGTGAGTTTTATACAGAATATAGACTAAGCCTAGACTTAAGACGCTTTGTATTGTATTTCTACTTTCCTATCCTTCTAATCAACATCACCTTGTGACTACCATAACAATAAAAGCTCTAACTAGAAAACCAGAAGCTTCTTCCATTTACTAGTCTGGGAGATAAATTAAGGGAAAGGTTAAGTAGGGGAGATTTATGATCTAATATCCAATTTTAAATCTCACCGTCACACAGCTATTAAGTGTCAAGTGTCTGAGGTTGGATTTGAACTCTGGACTTCCTGAATCCAGGGCCAGTCCTTTATCCACTGTGTCACCTAGCTGCCCCCAGAAAACAATTTTTAAAAAATAGTAAATTATTTAAAAGTTTTTGTGAAGAAGGAATTGATCATCAAAGTTAATTTACTAAGAACATTTTATGCCAAGTGAATTTCATTTATTTGTTTTTTTTTTTTTGTAGGGTAACTAGACTATTGTTAATTAAATGTTGTAGACATAGTATATTTGGTGTTCTTGATAAGAAGAGAAGTTCAGGCTGGATAATATGTAGTTAGGTAGATGAACTGTTCATTGGTTGGTTTTCTTATCCTGAAGGGATGTGACATGGCTTTGTCGTTGGCATTCTCTTCCTTAACTTTTTTAAAAGTCATGCTTTAGTTAAGTTCAAGAACATATCTCAAGTTTCAAATGGGCACAAGGCATTAAGATGTATTAGGGTAAATAAAATGTAGTCTCTGTCCTAGTGAGCTTATTTTAGAATTTTAGAATAGAACCATAGAGTCAGACGTAAGCTTCAGAAGTAGCTTCATACCCGAACCAGAATTGCCTTCTAAAATATCCCTTGCAAGTGACTGTTCTCATCACTAGAACTGAAAAAGAATCTAGAACTCCTCAGACAGCTCAGTCTAGTTTTGAACCATTCCAATTATCAGGAGTATTTTCAGTATATTGCTGAAATCTTTCTCTGACTTATACCTATGAGTCCAAGTTCTTCACTCTGGACATAAACAGGGTGTGTTTAATCCCCGTTCCATATATTGTATGTTTTTTTTTGTTTGTTTTTTGTTTTTAATTTAGTGAGGCAATTGGGGTTAAGTGACTTGCCCAGGGTCACACAGCTAGTAAATGTCTGAGGTCAGGTACTCCTGACTCCAGGGCTGGTGCTCTATCCACTGTGCCACCTAGCTGCCCTTTTTGTTTGTTTGTTTGTTTTTTTAAATTTAGTCCATATATTGTAAGAGTTTCTTAGCTCCTTTGTAGGATTTGGTACTACTCTCATGTACTTATTTTCTATTTTTTATATAGTGCTTTTGAAGTCAGTCACCATTTATTTTTTTAAGCACCTACTATGTGCCAGTAACTGACAGGAGCTGGAGATAAAAAGAAAGACAATAGTGCAATCCATGCCCTCAACGATTTTATGTTATAATTGGAAAAAACTATATATGAGACATATGTAGTATAAATGGAAGATAATCTCAGAGAGAAGGCACTAGCAGATTTAAGGTTGGAGGGGCTTGGAAAAACCTGCAGAAGGTAAAATTTGAACTGACTTTTAAAGGATCCCAGGAAATTCAGGAGGTGGGGGGTGGGGCAGGGAGATCATTCTAGGTATGGGAGAAAGACCATGGAAAAGTCCAGGTAGAAGATGGAGTGTTGTGTGAGAGGAATAGCTAGAAGGTTGGCTTTATTGGATCATAGAATATGGGGAGGCAAATAAAATGTGAGAATGCTAGAAAGGTAGGAAGGGACCAGGTTGTGATTTTATATTTGACCTTGGCAGTATCACTGAGTAAGGGGTGGTTATAGTATGACATGGTCAGACCCTTACTTATAAAAAGTTTATTTTGGAAGCTGAGCAGAAGTTGGATTGGAGAATCTTGAAACATGATATGGGATGATAGAGGGGGCAATCTATTAGAGAAGAACAAATAGAATGGGATCAGTGGTGCGTGTAGAGAGATTTGCCTTCGCAAAGATAGGGACCACCTTTTCATAATAAATATGGGTGAGGGAAGAATAGTGGGGGAAGACATTGGAATGATGTTGAGGGGGAGGAAAGAAGAGGGAGCTCTTAGTGAATAACTTCAGTGATTTTCAGTGAAATATGAGGTAAGGTCTTCAGCTGAGAAGGGTGGGGGGCTGGGATTCCACAGAAGGCTTAAGGAGGGATGAAAAAAAATTGGCTCTGTGGTGAGTGGTATAGAGAGATGATTAGGGAGGTGTAAAGGAATTGCCTTGTTGCTTTGAGGGCTCAGTTGAGATTTTATAACATAAAATTGTACTGGAGCTACTCAATACAGCTTTTTAATTTTTTTTCCCCATGTCTCTTCTACAGCAGATGAAAAGGAACAAGGTTGAGGCTTGGCAAAGCATGATCAGAGATAGGATAAGGAGGTCAGGGAACTCTAGTGTAGGAGAACTGACCTGGTTCGCTAAGCATTCAAGAGATCGAAGGAAAGAGAATGTAGCCACTACAGTGGGGATGGTCTGGGAGAGAACTGAGGGATAGTGAAGAATGTATGACAGGTTTAGGGGTCATAAGAGAGAAGGAAAGATGGAATTATAAAAAATGATCAGATGTTTCTTCAGCTGTAAAGGGTGGATAATAATACTTGTTTACTACCTACCTTACAGGACTAATATGCAGAATTCACTTTTATATACCTTAAGTGTTAG
The DNA here is from genome assembly GCF_019393635.1 of Dromiciops gliroides. Classification (NCBI taxonomy): domain Eukaryota; kingdom Metazoa; phylum Chordata; class Mammalia; order Microbiotheria; family Microbiotheriidae; genus Dromiciops; species Dromiciops gliroides. Next base: position 210,623,035 of record NC_057865.1, read on the forward strand.
GCAGTGATGATGATGATGATGATGATGGTGATTTTAGAATCTGCAAAGTTACTCCTTTGAGAGGATACTCTAGTCATTACTCAGCAAAGGAACCTGGGGAAGTGAACAAAACTGATTAACTTTTGCTAGAAAAGGCATGACTGGATCTTGCTTAAGATAGAGCCAGTTCAGTTTTTGCTCATCCCTCATATTAGAAGAAGGAACTTAGTGAGAGGTTCAACAAGTTACATGGACTTTGAAATCAGAAGAAAATAGGCTGTTTTTTTTGTCTTTTATGTAAGTGGTAGGAGGAAGACCAGAACTAGCATGAGGATCATCTGCTTGTTCACATCATATGACAAGTAGTGAATTTGAGTAAGATAAGGGATTTCTAAGAGTGAGAGGAATTGGTCTCCAGGGAAAATGAAGAATGGAATTAACCCAGGTCAGAATCAGGTTGAAAATTACCTCCTTCAATCATGAGCCCCATACCTACAAATAAAATTATGAAGCGGATTTTTCAGTGCTAATTGACCATGCCAACCTACTGTGGTGTGGGATCCTTAGATTGTGATTATTTAACTTCCATTCTCTGTTAGAGGGGTGCGAGGTTTAATCCTCAGATTATAAGTATCAGTGAGGAGAAGAGTTGCTAAGATTTTTTAGACAAAGCTCCATTTTGCAGTTTGCTGAAGACGAGCATTAACTTTATGGTGTTGTGACTTGCTTCCTTTTATTTATGGAAACGAGTTTTAAACAGTATAGTTACTAGCAATAAAACATCACAGACAGCCTAAAGCAGCATAACGGGGAAATGCTTGGAAATTGAATTCCTTTCTACAAAAAGAGGAACCAGGGTAGAGCAGGATGGTGGCAGGGATAACCATGGTAGCAGGTGGGCAAGGATTGGGAGGAACAAAGTAGGGCATGGGGGAATTAGCCTGGGACTGAAAAGCATATGGAGTTTATTACCATGAATCTTTGTGTGGCATAACATAATGAATCTGCCTGTCTCTCCTGTCCCATTTAAATAGTTATTGCATCTAGCATTTTGAAAGGACTAAAATAACATTTCTTTAAAGGCATTCTCTAACAGTTCACCAAGTAAGACTAACTCCTCCCCTGAACTCCCCCTCTCCCAACCCCAACTAGATTGTTTTATTGCATAGGTAGTTTTTACATAAGTAATTGATATTATAATTGCTTTCCATTTATTTTCTTATACTACAGTCCTGTTGGGTTCTTCATTCATTCAGCACTTTGAAATTCCATAATGAGCTCAACTTAAGAAATGCAGTTGAACTAACAAAAAAGAGCCTAATTGAAGACAAGGAAATGCCTGTCAAGGTGGAGGCAGCGATAGCTCTTCAGTCATTAATTTGTAATCAGGAACAAGGTAAGGTCAAAATCTGTTAAATGGTACTTGTTTATCTCTCACCCCGCGCCCCCCCCCCCCCCCCCCCCCCCCCCGCTTAAATTGTTTTCTTAATGTGCTTTCTTCTGTCTCCCAGAAGGATCCTTTGAAATGAGTCCTGGTCTCTCATTTTAATAACTCATTGTCCCAGAGGACAAATTAGGAAAACTTTGAGACTGTAGGATATTAGAATGAATTTTGTGTTTGTTGTTCAGTGTTTCTGTGTTGTAGTGAAAAGAGTATTGGGTTGTGGAGTAGGAGTCCTGCATCCTAGCTTCAGCTATGCCATTAATTAGCTGTGTTACCTAGAAAAAGTGACTTAATCATTCTGGACCACATTTTTCTCATTTGTAAAATGAAGAAGTTGGAATACATAATCTCTAAGGAATCCTTCAGCTCTAAAATTCAGTTTAATAACATAATTAAAGAATTTCAGAACCAGAAGACCATGTAATCTAATCCATACTTGAATAAGCATCCTCTACAACATGTCCAACAAATGGCCATCTACTTTTTGTTTGAAGAGCATCAGTGCAGAGTAACTGATCTCTTGAAGCAGCTCTTTCCACTTTTGGTTACTTTTTATTATTAGGAATACTTTCCTTATATCAAGGCCATTTTTTTCTTTTTAAAAAATGTCTATTCTTTGCTCTTCTTCTGTCTGGATCCAAGTAGAACAGATCTACTCCTTCCATGTAGAAGACTTTCAAATATATATAAACTACTATCCTTGTAATGATTGGAATGACGCCACCTACTAGAGACTTAACTATAGGATAGTTCTGCCATGAAGTGAAGGTCTTTGAGGGCAAGACCAGCAGTCTTTTCTTTGGCATCAGGAAGTGACGTTTGCTTGTGGGAGGAAGAAGGGGGGAGCATGGCGCTCTGACTGGGGCTCTTTCCTGAGGATGCTGGTGGAGAAGGGAGCGAGAAATGTGCTCTCCCTTTAATAGATAGATGAATGTAGGCCTTTCTCTCTCTTTACCAAATTCTTATTCGCCTTAATAAATGCTTAAAAGTCTAACTCTTGGGGCAGCTAGGTGGCGCAGTGGATAGAGCACTGGCCCTGGAGTCAGGAGTACCTGAGTTCAAATCTGGCCTCAGACACTTAACACACACTTACTAGCTGTGTGACCCTGGGCAAGTCACTTAACCCCAATTGCCTCACTTTAAAAAAAAAAAAGTCTAACTCTTGCTAAAGCTTATAATTTATTGGCGATCACTCATTAGATATTTTAGACAGACTAGCTAGAATTTTAGCCTCAACAATTCTGTTCCCCTTAAGTCTTTTTTATTCTCTGTTCTAAACATTCAGGCAGTTGTCATATGCCATGAATGGAGATCATACTTTATATCTTTATATACTTATATATTTCCTTAAAATTTGGTGCCCGGGGGGCAGCTAGGTGGCGCACTGGATAAAGCACTGGCCTTGGATTCAGGAGGACCTGAGTTCAAATCCAGCCTCAGCTACTTGACACTTACTAGCTGTGTGACCCTGGGTAAATCACTTAACCCCAATTGCCTCACCCCCCAAAAAAAATTTTGGCACCCAGAACTAAATTGATTTCTCCAAATGAGCTCTGGCTAGAGCAGGGTATGAAGGGAGTATCACTTCTATTTCTGACAACAAGAAGACCATAATTTTGGCTTCTGTATCCAAACTGTTAACTTTTTTTTTTTTTTTTTTTTAGAGTTTACACTTTTAAGCATATTTATTTTATTTATTTTTTTTTTTTAGTGAGGCAATTGGGGTTAAGTGACTTGCCCAGGGTCACACAGCTAGTAAGTGTTAAGTGTCTGAGGCCGGATTTTGAACTCAGGTCCTCCTGACTCCAGGGTCAGTGCTCTATCCACTGCACCACCTAGCTGCCCCCAAACTGTTAACTTTTTTGAGTTGATGGTATACTTATACCTCAAGATCCTTGTAAGATGAGCTATCTATTACTTGTACTTGTACTTGAAGATGATTTTATTTTGAACCCAAGAGTAAGACTTTGCATTTATGTTTATTAAGTCTTATACTAGATTTCATTCAGCCCAATGTTCTCTCTTGTTAAGATATTTTTGGCTTCTGATTCTGCCATTCCCACTGTGTTCACTATCCTTTCCAATATAATTTTAGATATCTCTAGACAGGGAATAGCATATTTAAGGAAAAAGAAGAGAACTCTTTAAAAAATAGATGAATGCTTATTGTTGCATTTAAAAGAAACCTTTGAAATCAACTTCAAACTTCATACATTCTTTGACATATCTAAAGGCACTTGAATCTAACTGACCTCTTCACTAGTGTTAGCTGTGGGGCATTGACTTGGTATTGGGCTAGAAGTAAGGAGAAAAATGGTAATAAGACTGGTGGGGAAAATCCTTAATAATATGAAATAAGGAAATGCTGATATTGTGTTGTATAAGTACAACTTCCATATTCTTCTTCTTCCATTCTCCATCCCTCTCTCCCCACAAGTGATCAATGAAGTGTGTTAGGAAACATAACTTGGAGAGCATAATGAAAATCTCATCTAGTTACTTTGTTTTTCTTCTTGAATCTAGAAGTAGATTATTCTTACAGTATACTTTGAAATAAAATTGTTTCTGTTTGCTTCACTGACTAAACAAAGTTTCCCTCATTTTCCTTTTTGAACTTTTTTGATTTTATTAATTTTGTTTATTTCCATTTGAATTAGCCAAAGAATATGTGAAGCCACATGTGAGGCCTGTTATGCAGGAACTATTACACATTGTTAGAGAGACAGAAAATGATGATGTCACTAATGTCATCCAGAAGATGATCTGTGAGTACAGTCAAGAGGTGGCTACTTTTGCTGTGGACATGACTCAGCATTTGGTAAGATAGCAGAACTCCATTCAAGACTAAAGCAAGAACCTGATTTTATGTTGTTTTAGAATAAGCTCTGCCAAATCTGAGTAAATTAAGTTCCAAAATTTGAAGTTTAGTCAAAGCTGTGGATTTAACTGAACAAGAAACAAAGTCATTATAGGAATGACTGTCATGTCAAGATCTTTTTCTCTGTCTTGCAGGGTTTCCAGTTTGGAGACACTAGTTTATGAACAGAAATAGAATTTGAATGCTGTGTTGCATCCTGATGGTTCTGGGAAATGATTCCATTTTTTTTCTAATGTTAGGATAGATTAATTTTATGTTTATATGGTTTTGAGATTTTTACTACCCTTATAACAAAATTTTGAAACTACATATTCATTAAGCTTAAGGCCTTCCTAATACCTACATATGATTTTGATTTTTTTTTAAAGAAATAAAGACTATTATAAATGCTGGCATTGTTTAAAATGTTTATAAATGACATTAATTGCTGTTAAGTTCATTATTTGAGGCTGATTATTAAGTCTGTGGATAATCACAAATGTGTTTATTTCTCTTCCTTTTCCACTCTGTTCTTTGCTTTTTCTTTCTGTGCTCATCCACTCAGGTTGAAAGTGTAAAAGTTCATCTTTTAACTCTGATAAATGGTTTGGATGAAGGAAATTTTGTTATTATTTGTAGGATACTGATCTTCCTTATTGTTTTTCCTTGATCCTTATTGATCTTCCTTCCTGTTTTTTATAGGGTACTGATCTTCCTTATTGACAAAGATAATAAAATTTTAACCACATTTAAAATATGATAAATTGTTGTAACTATAGAAAACAGTATGATTCAGTGGAAAGAGTTTAGACTTAAAATTTCAGAGTGCTGCCTGATGTGTCCTAATGCTAATCTTTTACAAGAAGGAATATTAAAATAGTAACTAAATATTCTTACTTTACAGGCTGAGATATTTGGCAAAGTTCTTCATAGTGATGAATATGAAGAAGTAGAAGATAAAACTGTTATGGCTATGGGAATTTTACATACTATTGACACTATTTTGACAGTTGTAGAAGATCATAAAGAGGTGTGTTTTCTCAAATCTAATATTTAAATTTAAATCATTCCATTTTATTACAATGTTAACATTTTACATAAATTGAAAGAAGAGATAAAAATCTTAATTAGAATGTACATTAAATTCAAAACCTTATATACACTTACTAACTGTGTGACCCTGGGCAAGTCACTTAACCCCCATTGCCCCGCAAAAAAACCTCAAACAAAACAAACAAAAAGCCAACCCTTGTTACAAAGAATAAAAGAGAAAAACAAGCATTTAAGCAAAACTAACCAAGATATCAACTTCGTTTGACACTATATGTAGCATTTCATACCCATTGTTCCATAATTCTGTCCTTCCCCCCATCTCACCCCCCTACACCTCCCCTTCCCAGGGGAAAAAAAAACCGGTTGCATTTTATCTTTTCTTCTTCAGGGTGGAATTGGGTTATGTAGACTTTAATTTCACTTTTTTTTTGTTCTTTTCATTTGTATTTTTGTCGTTGTATATATTTTCCTTCCCCTTCCCGGGGCAGTGAGGGTTAAGTGACTTTCCCAGGGTCACACAGCTAGCAAGTGTCAAGTGTATGAGGCCGGATCTGAACTCAGGTCCTCCTGAATCCAGGGCCGGTGCTCCTTCCACTGCACCACCTAGCTGCCCCATTTTCCTATTTCTTATAAATTTTGCATTAATTTTTCTTTCTTCTTATGCCTCTCTATAATTTTCATATTCATTTTTTACTGCACAATAATATTCCATTGCATCCATGTACCATAAATTATTTAGCCTTTCTCCAATCACTAGCAAGCTTCCCTGCTTTATAGGTGAGGAAATTGAGAAAAGTTATAGAATCCAGTTTTATGTCTTTCTGGTCCAGAGTTATTGAACTTTTAACTGTTAGAGATAATATTAACAAGTTCTTTTTTTGGGGGAAGAGTGGGGGATAAAGGACAACATATCAGGCATAGATAAGTCATTTGTACATCTTTACATCCTGTGTATAAGTTTTTATGTTCATCAGTATGTCCATATGTAAATTTAAACATATATTATTTTCTGATTCCTTTTAGATAACTCAGCAGTTGGAGTGCATTTGTCTTCGGATCATTGGTCTAGTTTTGCAAAAGCATGTGATAGGTATGTTCAAGATTGTATTAAAGAAGTTAGATTCTTTACTTGGGAAATTTCTGTTTTCTATTTTTGAATTTAATGTAATACATTTTATGTGCCTTTTTATTGGTCTCATTTTTTCAACAAAAGGAAATTTGTTATCTGTTTAGTTTCCTAATCATTTTTCTGATTGGATCTCTCATAATAAAAATGTACCTTGTCACTTAGAGGTAATAGGATGATATATCAATTGAAGTTAAAATTTGAGTGAATTTTTTAAAAGACACATTTTTCTTTTAATCATAAAAGTATTTTATTATTTTCCAATTACATGTAGAGAGAGTTTTCAGAATTTCTAAATTTTTCTCCCTTCCTCTCTTCCCTCTCCTCCCTCTCCCTTCCCCAAGATAGCTAGCAGTCTGATATAGGTTATATTTATACAGCCACATTAAATATATTTCTGCATTAATCATGTTGTGAAAGAAGAATCAGAACAAAAGGGAAAAACCTCAAAAAAAAGAAAAAAAAAAACAAAAAAAGTAGAAACAGCATGGCTCAATCTGCATCCAGATTCCACAGTTCTTTTTTCTGGATGTGGAGAATATTTTCCATCATGAGTCCTTTGGAATTATCTTGGATTGTTGTATTGCTGAGAAGTGTTAAGTAAAAGACACATTTTAATAGACACACATGTTTAGATTGAAAATAATTGTTATCAGGATTCAAAAACTGTAAGAGACTAGATGCCAGGCACATTTCTTTCCAACTATGTGGGTGTTTTATTGGTGGACAAGAACTTTTTAACCTACCTTTGTGTTTGTCTGAATAAAAGCAAGAGTTCTTGCTGGATTTTATGGGTTGGAATTTTGGAGGGTAGACTATTTTACCATAGAATCAAGGACATAGATGGGATATTCTAAGGAAATTATAATGAAATATAAGAGGAGTGCAAGAATTTAGGAAAACAGGGACACAAATTTCCTGTTTTTCAGTAATCATGATGTAGCTTAGGTTCCAAGTCTTGCCCTTTCTAAGAAAGAAATCAAAAGGACCCCCCCCCTCCAAAAACAACAATAACAACAAAAACAACACAACCAACCCTTACTAGGTCTCTATTTTGTTTTCTTACTCATATCCCAGACCTTTATAAACTGACTTCTAATTTTGCCGTTCCACTGCTATAATTATTTTCAAAATTTCCAGTGATCCATTAATTGCCAAGTCTGATTACTTTTTCTCAGTCCTAATTCTTCTAGACCTCTTTAGGTAAATAGCCAGATAGAGAATTTTTTAAGTGCTTACTTTGCATGCTAGACTCTGGGAATACAAAAACACATTGAAGGGAACTGAAAAGTGCTTCTGAGGTGTAATTGGCTGTTCTGGAGCAGTATGGCTAACATTGCTCCCTCAAATAGAGATTTGGAAAGAAACTCTTGGAGGAAAATGTAAGAAGGGAGGCATCGCCAGTGTAAGAAAGCCACCGTGCAGAGGTCAAGAGGTTGTCTGGAGAATCATGGATTGGTCTGAGTTTGACTAGAGCGTGATGTCTGGGGTTAATGTTTCTTCAGATAGTTTGCAGAGGAACTCTTTTCTCTCTAGGTTTCTGGATTATTTCTTAGATCTCCCTCTTCATGTCTGATTGCTCCTTTAGTTTTTCTTTGCTAGTTCATTACCTATATCATTTGTTCCCAGCTATGGATGTAACTCAGGGTTCAGCTCCGGGTCTCCTCCTCTTTCTATATCTCTTATGTATCTGCATACATCTATGTGTGTATATACATATATATATACACATACATGTATATATTTGTATATGTATACGCACATATAGATCCACCTCCACCAACATTAACAGTTGACCAACTGCCACCAAGTACATAAACACAAGAGCCTCTTGTGTGACAGCATCTCCCACACAACTGGTCCAGTTTTTAAGCCCAGTCTTCACAGCCACCACCCCAGGAACTGGTTCTTATGTAAAAGGAGCCAGCCATTCACACCAATTTCTACCTACAGTGCAGGAAGGTAGAGCTGGCTGAAGTAGCAAGACATCTTGAGAGAGAGAAGGAAGGCAACAAGTGCCAGCCAAGTCAAACCATCCCCACTACCTTGACCAGTCTCCACTCTGACTCTTGTGGACATAGCCCAGGATCCTGATCTCAAGAACCTTGGGCATGACAGTGTACTCCAGACCACCAAACCTGCTTCCAACCCAGGCTGTGCAACTACCATTGAGAGGAGAAATCATTGTAGAAAGGGGGCCCATCTTTCTCATTACTATTACCAAAAACTGTGTTTTATTAGCAAGCATATAGGCATAGGAGTCTGGGAAGCACCCCCTCCAGACCACTGGTCTTCCTGCAAGCCCAGCCCTCATAGCCATTACCTGGGGAAGCAACTCTTAGAGGGCACTCTGTCCATCCCCACAGCTGCTGACTGGTTGCCACCCACAGGGTGGTCAAGCCAACCTGGCTGAAGCAGCATGACATTCTGAGGAAGAGACAGGAACCAGCATGTTCCAGTCAAATCAAAACACCACTGCCACCCCTGACCACCATCTGTCTTCTAACTTCTCTGGAGACAGCCCAGGACCCTGAACCCAAGAGCCTTTGGAGCAGTAATGATCCTTCCCAGTGTCTGTAGTCATTAACCTGGGAAGCAACCCCTGTGGAGAAGAAACCTGGCAACTGGTCCTGCAGGCACTACAGTCACACCCACTGCAGACCCAGAAAAGAAAGTTCTTGTTACCCAAGTCATTGGTGCTGTCAGATGGTTCAGTATCAGAAACTGTTTGTTTTTTTTTTAAATAGAATTAACATTAAAGAAAAGGCACTATGATGTACTTTGCCAATTTTCCCTGAGGAGCATGGAAACTTTCCATCGGACGTGTAGTGGAAATCTTCTGTAGGTGTTGTCTTCCCCCATTAGAATGTGAGCTCTTTGAGAGCAAGGACTATCTATCTATCTTACTTTTCTTTTTTGTGTTCCCAGCACTTAGCCCATTATTTTGTACACAGTAAGGACTTAACAAATGGTTCATTCATTCATTCATATATCCATGCCTAGTCTCTCCCATTCAAACTGGTTGTTTGTCAGGCATCTCGAACTTAACATGTTCAGATCAGAATTCATTTTTCTCCTCAAACTCAACTCTGTTATAGACTTGGCTATTTCTGTCAATAACACCAACTATCCGGATTTGAAACTTTGGTATTATTCTTAACTCCTTTTTTCCTTAATTTTACATATGCTAAATCTTGTCATTTCTATTTCTGTAACATTTTTTGTATCTTTCCCCCTCTTTCTACTCACATAGTCATTACTTAGGGACCTTATTACTTGTCCTTACTATTGTAATAGCTCCCAAATTGGTCTCCTTCACTCCTCTCCTCACTCTATTCTATCTTCTACATAATTGTGGAAGTGATTTTTTTTAAAAGTTCAGAAATGCACTTTATTTTTTACTGAATGATCTTCAGTGGCTTCCTGTTACCTTAAGGATTTTTTTATTTTTAAATTTTTTTTTTAGTTTGGTTGGTTTTTTTTTTTTTTGCAGGGCAATGAGGGTTGTGACTTGCCCAGGGTAATATAGCTAGTAAGTGTCAAGTGTCTGAGGCCAGATTCGAACTCAGGTCCTCCTGAATCTAGGGCTGGTGCTTTATCCACTGTGCCACCTAACTGCCCCTACCTTTAGGATTAATATAAAATCTTCAGCTTGGTTTTTTAAAGTCCTTTACTATTGCTCATGTCTGGAATGCACTTCTCACTACCTGTACTACTGTTCTCTCTCTCTCTCTTTTTTTTTTAAAGTAATAAACATTTTTATTTCTAGTTTTGGATTCCAATTTTTATCCCTGCTTCCCTCCCTCCCCTCTGCCTTCCTTGAAGTGGCAAGCAATCAGATATAGGTTATACATGTGCAATTATGCAAAACATCACCATATTAGTCATTTTGTACAAGAAAACTTGAATAAAAGAAAAAAATGAAATAAAGTAAATGCTTCAGTCCATGTTCAGTCAATATCAGTTCTTTCTTTGGAAGTGGACAATATTTTATCATTAGTCCTTTGGGATTGTCTTGGATCATTATATTGCTGAGAAGAGTTAAATCATTCACAGTTCTTCATCAAACAATATTACTTTTACTGCACAGTGTTCTGGTTCTGCTCATTTCACTATGCATCAGTTCATATAAGTCTTTCCAGGCCTTTCCAAAATTGTCCTGTTTGTCATTTCTTATAGCACAATAATATTCCATCACCATCATATACCACAGGTTGTTTAGCCATTCCTCAATTGATGGGTATTCCTTTGATTTCCAATTCTTAGCCACCACATAAAGAACTGCTATAAATCTTTTTGCACAAATAGGTAATTTTTCTTTTTTGGGAATACCTCAGAATTGTTTTAATTTGCATTTCTCTGATCAGTAGTAATCTAGAGCATTTTTTCATATTTTTTCATATTTCATATCTAGAGCATATATTTTCATAGATAGCTTTGATTTCTTTGTCTGAAAACATTTTTTGACCATTTATCAATTGGAGAATGACTTGTATTTTTATAAATTTGACTCAATTCTCTATATTTTTGAGAAATGAGGCCTTTATTAGAGATATTTGTTTCAAAAATTCCCAGTTTTCTGTTTTCCTTGTAATCTTGGTTACATTAGTTTTGTTTATGTAAAAACTTTTTAATTTTATATAATCAAAATGATCTATTTTACATTTTGTTTTATTTTCTATATCTTCTCCGGTCCTAAATTCTTCTTCTACCCTGAAATCTGACAGATAAACGATTCCATACTACTACTGTTCTCTTACCAAATTGTCAGAATAGACTATTTGTTAGGTTTTTTTTTGTTTGTTTTTTTTGTGAGGCAATTGGGGTTAAGTGACTTGCCCAGGGTCACACAGCTAGTAAGTGTTAAGTGTCTGAGGCCGGATTTGAACTCAGGTACTCCCGAATCCAGGGCTGGTGCTTTTATCCACTGAGCCATCTAGCTGCCCCTGTTAGTTTTTTTAACAACCTTCTAAATAATTTCGAAAGGCTGGGCACCCATCATTTAACTAGTTAATTAATGTGATTTGGTCTCTCCTACTGTCCACCTAGTTATTTGGGTCATTTAAAAATATTTCTTATTCCAATTTTAACACCAAATAAAATGAGCATTTCAAATAACAGCAATAATAACATCTAGCATTTATATGTACATAGTGCTTTAAAAATAGTATCTTATTTGATCCGATAGGTGCTATTTTATACTTGAGGAAATTATGTCAAACAGTGAGGCTAAGTGACATGCCCAAAGTAACATAGGTAGTAAGTGTTGAGGCTGGTTTTAAATTCAGGTCTTCCTGATTCCACACGCAGTGCTTTATCCACTATGTGTGTGTTTGTGTGTGTTTTTAAGTGGATGGCAAGTTTGGTTTATTTTCTTATAATTCTGGTAGATGCCAGCAAAAACCAAGTAAATTACATATATAAATTTTACAACAGAACAAAATGCTTTTAGCAAAGTAAGTATAAAGGAAAAATTAAATTGATTGAGTAACATTGGTTAACCTAGCCAATATCCTAACTTTTTGGATGTTAAATTTATTTCTAAAGCCTTGAAAATTTGAACAGAGGTAGAAATAAAGATAAAGTAGCAATTTTTAAAAATTGGGAACATTGCTATTTTATTTTTATATAATGCAATATATTTATGTATGTTTTTATACAAATAATAGAACAGAAAATGAGTATTGTATATGAAAGTGCAGATCTCTTATATACAGCTTGTTGGGTTTTTTAAAGTATGTAATAAATTGGACTTTTTGCTTTCAGAATTGTCCTGCTTGTATTCTGGTATTCCATCTCTTCATTTAAAAAAAAAAAAGATGTGTCAATTCTTCTTCTTCTTTTTTTTTTTTTTTGGTGGGGCAATGGGGGTTAAGTGACTTGCCCATGGTCACACAGCTAGTAAGTGTCAAGTGTCCGAGGCCGGATTTGAACTCAGGTACTCCTGAATCCAGGGCTGGTGCTTTATCCACTGTGCCACCTAGCTGCCCTTCTCTTCCTTTCTTTTTAATTTTTTGCTACTCTGTTCCTTTTTCCCCCCTTTCTTCCTTATTCCATTGTGAGTAGGGGTACAAAGTAACTTTAAAAATGTGCAAAGTTAAAAAAGACAAATTTCTACATTGGCTGTGTCTAAAAATGTGCATCTTGTTCTGCATCTTGAATTTGTCACCTCTTTAATGAGCTGCTAATATACTTAATCATTAGTCCTTTGGAATCATGGTTCATTGCACTGATCAGAGTTTTCAAGTCTTTCAAAGTGTTACCCTATTTTTGTATAAATTGTTCTGCTGGTTCTGCTCACATTCTGAATAAGTTCATACAGCTCTTTCCAACTTTCTCTGAAACCATCTATTTCTTATGGCACAATTACACATTTTATTCGTATACCATATAATAGATGAGTAACCCTTTAATTTTTATTCTTTGTCACTACAAAAAGGACTGCTATCAATATTTTTGTATGTGTTTCCTTTTTGTCTTTCTTTGATCTCTGGGGTATAGGCCTAGAAGTGTCCTGGCTAGGTTAAGTTTCAAGTTACTTTTTAGAATGACTGGACCAATTCATAGTTTTATTAACAGTAAGTTACTATGCCTGCTTTCTCACAACACCTCCAACATTTGTTATGTTCTTTTTCTGTATCTTTACTAATCCTTTAATGTGAGTTTCTCTTATTAGTGATTTGGAACATTTAAATATATGTTTGTTGATAGCCTAGAAAGTTCATATTATTTAAAAATTGAGCACATAAGTAAAAATATTTGCTTAATAGTGTTTTTGTATTTACTATTGGTGACATTTTTTCATAAATGCACATGGTCCAGAGTAGCAGTTTATAAAGAAAACATTGGCATTCTGAATCCTGGAGAGAAAAAAATCATAGTGAGTCATTTTTCCAACCCATATCAACACAGGGAGACAGCTAGAGAGGTCTGAACAAACTGGGGACCAGACTGTAGCAGAGCATACCAGCACCCAATGAGAGCTTGTGAACCAGGACGAGAAGAGGTCCCAGACTCATACCAGGGCATTCCCACATTCATAAGGGCACTATAACAGAGACAGGTTCAAATTGGTAGCTTTGTCACCCCTTACCAATATCTGGGTCACAGATCCAGGATGTACTGAGAGGGAGACCTATACCTATAGGCAGTCTACTCCTTCCCCTCCTATTCCAACCATCTCAGGCCCAGGGAAGTATATTAAGATTGGAGCAAGTTCAGAAAGAAGCAGCAGTGGTATGGCTCACATCCCAGGAATAGAGTGTCATATCAGTTCCATCTGTCAGCCCAGTCTGAAGCCTGAAGAGGAGTAACCAGGACAGGAATCCCAGACCAAAGGGGAGCTTGCAGTTGTCACTCTGAAATAAGAGTTTCCCACCAAACTGACAGGGGCTTAATCTTAAAGTAGTTGGCTGTTACTGACACCAAAAACCAGGTCAGGCACTTAAAGAGCTCAAAACCAAGGGAAGCAACAATCAGATTTGTCCCAAATCAGACCAACTGGGAGTACTGAAAGCTTGCAGGTCCCCAGCCTGAGCTGTCTCTGAGATCCTGGAAATATATAACATTCATTACCCATGAAAACAGCAACAGGACCAGCCCAGACCTTCTCAAACAAAGTGCCCAGAATCCAGTTCCAACATTAAGTTCAAAGTTAAGAAGTAGACTGGAAGAATTAATAAACAAACAAAAAACAGATCCCACCAGTAAAAGCTATTATGACAGGGATAAGAGAGAACCAGAGCTTCCCCCTTCTTCATCCCACAAGCCACCTGTGAAAAACCGGAAACATCCCGTTCACCCATACATAGCTCCAAGCTAATTGGCTTGGTAGCTTTGATCGACAGTACCCACGAGGAAACATCACTTCCTGACACCAAGGAACTGACCTTCCAAGACATTTTGTAACAGGTAGGAAGGCTTGAAAATAGGAGGCTAAGAGTACTTAAGAGTTAAAGTATATACTTAACAGCCAATTTAAAAGTTAAAGAGACAAGCACATGGGAAATGTGCTTACCAGACTGGAAGATCAGAAGATTCAGCTTTCCTCTTCATGGTCAGCCATCTGAATGGTTGGTTTTTGTAATGTGGCTAAAATTCTAGCTATACTGTCTAAAAATCTAATGAGTGGTTGCCAGTAAATTAGAAGCTTTAGCAAGAGTTTAGACTTTTAAGCATTTATTAAGGAATATAAGAATTTGGTGAACAGAGAGAAAGAGGCCTAGATGACTTTATCTCAGGGAGCCAGCATTTCTAGCTCCATTCCCCACGAGGTCCTGACAAAAGAGGGAGCCTCGCCCCTTCTTCGTCCCACAAGCCTCCTGTCTAAACCGGAAACATCAAACGTCACTTCCTGATGCCAAGGAACTGACCTTCCAAGCCACATGGCTTGCCCTCAGACGCCTTCTCCTCATGGCAGAACTTTTCTACAGTATCTTTCCATCAGGGGGCGTCACTCCAATTGTCACAGTTCAAAGGAGGGAAAAGTACATACACATAGTTGAGTATTAAAATACATTTCACTCAACAGGGAAATAAAGAAGAAAGGGGAGAAGATAGAGGAGAAAATTAGAGGGAGAGTAGATTAAGGAAGGGATTTTTCCTAAGTAAAATAAACCCTAAGTGTGTAGGCAAAATGTCTATAGATATTTAGAACTTTTTTTTTGAATAGTAAACTATGGGAATTAGAGAATAGCT
This sequence comes from Dromiciops gliroides, assembly GCF_019393635.1. Classification (NCBI taxonomy): domain Eukaryota; kingdom Metazoa; phylum Chordata; class Mammalia; order Microbiotheria; family Microbiotheriidae; genus Dromiciops; species Dromiciops gliroides. The sequence goes on from NC_057865.1 coordinate 210,638,191, forward strand.
GACCAAGTTATGATATATGAATGTGATGGAATTCTATTGTATGAAAGAGGACGATTTTGGAGAAATTTGGGAAGACATATATGAAACTGATTCAGAGTAAAGTAAACAAGCAGAACAATTTATACAATGACAGCTATGGTAAGGCAAACAAATTTGAAAGAATTAGGAACTCCCATTAGTGTAATGACCATAGAAGTCTAATGATGAAATATGCTACCTACCTCCTGATAGAAAAGTGAAGGACTCAGAGCAGAATGAGCATTTTTGTGAGTGAAAATGGCCAGTGTGGAAATTTATTTTGCTTGACTATATCTGTTTATGATGTTTTTATTTTTCTTTTTCAATGTAGAAGGGAAGGGGAAAAAGGTGAATCTTTCTGGATAGAAAAATATAATTAAATAAAACAAAAGCAGATGATGGAAAGTATTAGAAACTCATTATATAAATTACATTCTAATTAATGTTAACAGACAATAGTTTTTCTATCTTGCTTTTTTCGTGTTTTGCTTATTAACATTTTAGTGCTATATAAGTTTTAGTTTTTCAGTCTTATCACTGGTGAATGGGGTAGTAAATTAATATTCTATTTGAACTTATCAGAGAACATTTTGATATAGTAGGTTCCAATCAAGTAAGATATTCCTTAGTTGAATTATAATTGTTGCATATTGTACATCGAAATTCAAATTTTTAATTTAAATATGAATGGTAACTATTCCTTTGGGGGGAGAGTGTGTGTGTGTGTGTGTGTGTGTGTGTGTGTGTGTGTGTGTGTGTGTGTGTTCGTTCTGTAAGAGAGATTTGTGATTATTAAGATATTTGGTAGCAAATTATTTTTCCAGTACATAAGTTTGATCTTATTATTAAGAGCAAAATTGGCATTTTGGGGGTCTAATATCACCTTAGTATTAACCTTTGTCCAATTTCTGGAATAAATGATATGAGAATGTGAAGACTCTGTCCTAATTTCTAGAGTAACTGGCTCTACCTGGAAAGAGGAAAATATACTTAATCACAATTGGAATTCTCTTTTAATGACATTTTAGGTGACACGAATGGAACTGTTAGATTGAGCTTTATTGCTATATTGCCCCTTGGTTTGCAGTAAAAGTAATAACTATATGTATAGTTCTTGGAGAAACATTATGGGAATATATGTTCTAATAGACTATGCTAAACAACAAAGAAAATAAAGGATAAACTGCTTTTATAAGGATAAAAAAGGCAACAGAAAAAGGTGGACATAAAACCACTGCAATATGTAACTATATAATTATATGTTGGTGTAGGACTGTTTGAAGGACAAGATATTTTGGTTTAGCCTAAGAAAACTGTCCAAAGAATACCTTTAGGCAACTCCCAGTGGGAGCTTTTTTCTGACTCATAACTTAAATTCTTTTATTTTTCAAATATACTTATTTTTTGTTATCATGAAAGTATTTTATTATTTTCCAGTTACATGTAAAGATAGTTTTCAACATTTGTTTTCATAAGATTTTTAGTTCCAAATTTTTCTCCCTCTCCCCTCCCCAAGACAGAAAGCAATCTGATATAGGTTATATATGTACAATCACATTAAACATATTTCTGCATTAGTCATATTGTAAAAGAAGAATCAGAACACAAGAGAAAAACAACAAAAAAGTAGAAACAGTATGGTTCAATCTGCATTCAGAATCCACAGTTCTTTTTTTCTGGATGTGGAGAACATTTTCCATCACGAATTCTTTGGAATTGTCTTAGATCATTGCACTGCTGAGAAGAGCCAAGTCTATCACAGCTGATCATCACAGTGTTGCCGTTACTGTGTACAATATTCCCCCGGTTCTGCTCACTTCACTCAGCATCAGTCCACCTAAGTCTTTCCAGGTTTTTCTGAAATCTGCCTGCTCATCATTTCTTACAGCACAATATGTACTTAATTTTTTAAGTCTTGCTAGTAAAATAAAAGTAAAAACAGAAACTTAGCTATTATGGATTACATCCTTTCAAAATAAAGGGCACTGTAGAAATTGTTGATTGTAGAACCAAAGGAGTAAACTTGAGTGAATTACAAGATGAAATACTCACAGATATTGCATGGGTGAAGACTTGGGTAGTTGGATTAATGTTATATTCCCTGAATTCTCTGGTGTTGTTTTAATAATTTGGCTTTTGCTGTTTTAAAATTTTCTAATCATATTTTTTTCCTTCCAGAATTTTATGAAGAAATTCTTTCATTGGCATATAGTTTGACTTGCCAGATGATTTCACCTCAAATGTGGCAGCTGTTAGGTATATTGTTTGAAGTTTTTCAGCAGGATTGCTTTGAATACTTTGCAGGTAAAGCCACTTTTTCCTGCTGCTATTTTGTAATTTAATATTCCTATATATGTAAAGTCCAAACAGCAATTCAAAGAAACAAAACAAAGACAAAAAATATAATTCCTTCTAGTAACTGATCACAAACCCCTCATTTTTTCTGTTGGCAAAAGGTTTGGTGAGCTTTAGAAGTAGTATGTATAGAAGATTATTTCTAAGTCTCCTTCCAAGTTTAAAATGATATGATTCCAAGGAAAGGTAATAATGAGAGGGTATTATCTATGGAAATATTTATTTTCTTGATATTTTATTCTAATGCAGACTTTGACATATCCTTTTTTTTTAGACATGATGCCTCTCCTGCACAATTATGTTACTATAGATACGGTTACTTTATTATCCAATCCTAAGCATTTAGAGATAATTTATACAATGTGTAGAAAGGTAAGAATGCTCTTCCTTATCTTTTGTATTAATTATAGTGTCCAATGTATAATTGATTATCGGCAAATGTGCTCCTTATTAATCTTTCCAAACTTTTCTTCCCCAAATATATTTATTTTAAAATATCCTTAGCATTGGCAATTTATATAGTTCAGTCACATATTCATCAACTTGTAACTTCAAATCATAAGACATTATTTGTTTTCATAATTTGGAAAATTCATATTGATAGTACTTTTTAGTATTTAGAGTGATTTCTTTCATAATAAGCAGGTAGTATTTAAAAGTTAAATATCTTGCGATTCTTAGCAACATAACCAAGTAAAAATCAACTATAACTATCATTGTAGTTTCAAAGTCATGGATGAATTTTTTTCAAAAATTAAGTCTGTCTGAATTGAAAAGAAATGTGATATATAAGTGTTTACAGGGTGAGGCAGAAATTACTAAACAGTTAAAGAACTATGTGTATGGTAAGATGATAAGGTAATGCTAATTTATAAAAGATTGTATCCACATTGTCTCCGGTTGTATAGTTTGTATTTCCACTTGGTTCTCTAGTAGGCTCTTCTTAGAACCATTGCAGCAACTTTTGCTTCTCTGATTATATTCTATGTAAATGTATGTACATATTTTTCATATATGCATGTGTATGCATGCATATATGTGTATAAATTATAGTACAAAATATGCATACACATATATAATACAATGCACTTGCAGATTAGAGATGAGTTTTAATTACTGTAACCATTCTAAATATTCAGGAGACTGAGACTTAACTCTGTAAAGAGGTGTGAATCAAGAGCTATTTATTTAAAATTGCACATAGAACAGTACACTCAAAAATAACCTCTCTACCCTTTTTTTTTCCTCTTTGGGACCTCATCAATGTTCCATGTATTTAGTGATCATCCTTCCATATATGCCTCCCAGATCTCTATCTTCTGTCTTGTATCATAGATCCTGTATCACCTATTGAGGATTTCAAAATATATATCTCCAGTGCATCTAAAACTAAACATATCAAAACCAGAATATATCTTTCCCTGAACTTACTTATTTCTAAGTATTCCTTTTTAGTGACCCAGATTGAACCCTTGGTGTCATCCTTGACTTCTCACTCTCCTTGACCCCATTCATACAATTAGTTGATTCTGTCTTTATAGACTCTCTCATATCTGACACCTTATTGCTAATCACACAGTCAATAAGTTAATTCATATTGTCATTGCCTCTTTTTTGTACTAGTAAAATAGTCTCCAGATTGGTCTCACTGCCTCATCTCTTTCCATTCCAACCTTACCTTCCCTGAAGTGATAACTGCTTAAATGTAGGTCTTAGCCATGTGACTCCTCTGCTTATAAACTACAGTGCCTTATTAGTTTAAGATCAAATATAAACTCTTTCTTCTGGCATTTAAAGTTCTTCTCAATCTGGCTCCTGTCTTCTTTTCCAGCTTATTTTACATTATTCTGCTTCACTCTATCTTCTAACAAGCCTTTTGTTGTTTTTTACACTAAGCATTCCTTCTCCCATCTCTGCCTTTGCACAGGATGTTCCTCTTTCCTGGAATGTACTCTCCCCTCAACTCTGCTTTTTAGTATTCTTTGTTTCCTTCAACACTCTGCCAGCCAACTTTCATTTTCTACATGAAAGTCTTTTTAGACCTCTGGTACTAGTGCCACTCTTCCCCACTCACTGCTTACCTTTATTTTGTATATATTTTTATATACTTTTGTACATGTTGTCTACCCTGATACAATGTAAACTTTTTGAGGACAGAGAGTGTTTTAGTTTTGTTTTTGAATTCTCATTACCTATCATGGTACCAGATACCTGGTAGGTGATTAATAAATACTTGTTGGGGCAGCTAGGTGGCGCAGTGGATAGAGCACTGGCCCTGGAGTCAGCAGTACCTGAGTTCAAATCCGGCCTCAGACACTTAACACTTACTAGCTGTGTGACCCTGGGCAAGTCACTTAACCCCAATTGCCTCACTAAAATAAATAAATAAATAAATAAATTAATTAATACATGCATACATACATACATACTTGTTGATTGATCAGTAATTGAACTGCAAATCAGAAGCCAAGTTCTAGTTCTAATTCTGGGTTTGCAACTAACTAGCTTATGTGACCTGCTCTTTCATCTATGAAATGGATGAGGGTATTAGACTATGTAATTCCGTGATCTCTGTGTTACCCTGAATTCTTTGATCTCTTGGTTATCTTGAATTCTTCTTAGGTTATAGACCTAGCAAGCAAGGAAGGTGAGCAAAAATATTGACTAGAAAGCACAATTGCTTGGAAAAATAAAGCAAACTAAGCTCTGCTACCTTCAATAACCATATTTATATTACTGCTCTGTACAAAAATTTGTTTTTATAACTCATCATTTGTAACTCAAGATAATTGAATTTTAATTAATAATACAGTATATCTTAGAAATGATTCCATAAAAATGATTAAAATAGAAGTTTTGGTGCTAGTCATTTGGAAAATTTGCTTGTATGTCATTTCCTGATCTGTGTGACTAGAGGATTACTATATTTTTCTGGGTTAAGCAGCTGCAATAGAGCATTGGAATGAGAAGACCTGGGTTTGAATCACAGCCTTTTCATGATCAAGGATAAATCATTTAAACCTTTCTAAAACCTAAATTTCCTTATCTAAATAATAAGATTAAGATAATTTGCCCTGCCCACGTCACAGATTTGTTGTGAAAATCAGATCAGATAATGTATATAATTTGCTATATAAAATGTCAATTAATATTTTGTGTGATTATGTAGAATCAAAAAAGAAAAGAAGTACATTTTTTTCCTCCTTCCTTTGGTTGAAAGGTAAACTTTAAAGAGTAGCAAAGCAATGGTTTTAGTTTCAAAGCAAGTTTTAATTGAAATGTCACATTAACTATTGATATGCTAATTTGTAGCAAATAATTATAGGTATTGACTGGAGATGCAGGAGAAGATGCAGAATGTCATGCAGCCAAACTGTTAGAAGTAATTGTTCTTCAGTGCAGAGGAAGAGGAATTGATCAGGTAATTAATGTTATGAAAGCAGCCTTTTTATTGTTTGTATATAAAATCATGCACTTAACAGATATTTGCTTTTTAAAAGTAACAGAAAAGGTGTTCTATGCTTTGGGTCAACTGGTAGCAAATCCTGTTCAATATAGGGTTAAAAACACTTATGGTTATTTTGGAATATTTTATTATACTCTAGTCAGGAAAGGATAGATGAAGAATTGTATAATGCTTTTCAATAGTTATTAATGAAACACTGTAGAGGACATTAAAATATTGATTCTTTTGATCTAGGTTTCTTATAAAAAGTATATATTCTTCATATTCAATATTTTTAGTCTTTACATTCTTCACCTGATCTTTCCTTTATCAGTTTTATCTTAATATCTCATTTTCTAGGTTGAATTGAAAATAGTTCCTATTCTTAACACATCCTTCATGACCACTTTCAAAAACATTCTTGACTTCTTACTTATTGATTGCTCACTTTTTTTTTTTAAGGCATTCAGGGTTAACTGACTTGTTCACAGTGCCACAGCTAGTAAGTGTCTGAGGCTGGATTTGAAGTCAGTTTCCCCTGACTCTAGGGCTGGTCCTCTATCCATGGTGCTACCTCATTGCACCATATTGCTCACTTTTTAAGACATCTTAGATAAACTTCCCAGTTTCAACAAGAGAATTTGATCTGCTATTATTTTTGTTATATGGAATTGCAATGTAACCCTCCATTCACTTTTCCATCTTCCATTGGTTCCTGTATTTCAAATTCCCACAATAAATGCTATTTTTGATTCTCTTTTGAAATTACCTGTTTGACTTGAATTGTGAGCCAGTATTGAAAACTTTTATTAGATCTCATCAAATAAATATTCATTGAGTAAATATTTATTGAGCTTCTTCTGTGTACAAAGTATTTTGCTGGACTCTACAGGAATTAAAGACTTATAAGATAGGTCATGATCTCAGGGGGTTTACAATTTATCTGGAGGGACAAAGGATTTTTAGCAAAGATGACACTGAAAAGTTACACCTGAGACTACCTCTACATAGGAACTCTCCAGCAAGAATTTTTTTAAAAGGCACCAGAAGAAATAGTGATTAATAAAACCAAAAGGAAGCATTAGAATCTTCACATAAGCTAGGATTATTGCTGAAGAAGATGGTGAGAAATCTGTCAGGGCCTGGGAGAGTAGGTACTCAAGCCAATGTGTTCTCTGGCAAATGGGGCCTGAAGAATTAGGAGTGCTATGCAAGAGGCAGGATGCAAGGAGAAGGGACCTGGACCATTCTTGCATATCTGTGGCTCTCCAAGAACTGAGAAGTCAGTTTAATTTTCGATATATTGTCAGAGTTATAGCAGGAGAGGAAGCCAACTCCAAACAGGTGATTACTAAGGGAGATGGAGGTAGTGGAGCACCTCTGTGCCCTGAGGGTCCTCCAAAAGGTGGGAAAACCAGAATGATCTTTGATAGTGCTTGTGTTGTAGTACACAACAGGAAAACATAAGCAGAGAACAGAAAAAGAAGTCTCAGAGCCCTTTGTTAGGCCTGAATCCAGGATGATTTCCTCTGTCATACTTATGGCCTTGAAAGAGTTGTGACAGGGTATAAAACCAGCTTCCAGCTGGTGATTCCTCAAGGAGAGTAACCTCGCCCAACACTCATTTTAGGTTGCTAGAACATGTATGCAGAAATCAGAGATTGATACAGAGGGTGGGGCCTTGTCCTAATTCTACCCTAGCTTATTGCTAGGGTAGAATTAGGACAAGGATTGAAGGAGAGTGGGGACTAAGGGGATCAGGAACCAATTGCTTTATCAAGAACATTGACAAGACAATATTAGTAACCTTCATGCTGCAGAGGAGATAAGACCAGGGCTACCCCCATCCAAGAGAATAAGAAGGTGGTCCTAACACAGTCTCCAAAAAAAAAAAATGAGTTTAGAGACCTGAGTCTAAACACTAAGTACACAGTGAGGAAAATGTAGGTTAAAAGAAGCCTAACAAAATAACTTTATAATAAATAGAGAAAGAGCTATGGAGAAAAAGGGCTTGGTTATAAAAATGCCAAGAATGGATAGAAGAAATAAAGCAAGAAATTTAAAATTAAATTAGAGCTCTTGAGGAAAAAACCAGACGGAGAATTTAGAACATTTAGAACAGAAAGTGGAAGAGAAGTGAACTCCCTGAAAAATAGAATGAGGTCAAAAGAACTCAGATTCTATGATACAACAAGAAATATTAGTACAAAGTGAAAAAGCCCGAAAAAATTGGAAGAACATGTTGGACACCTATTATAGAAAATTCTGACCTGGAAGATAGGGAGAGTGACTTTTAGATAGAGCCTTCCCAGTAATGGAAGGAGAGAAGAGAAGAAGAGAATTTGGGACTCAAAAAATTTAAATATGAATGTTAAAAATTGCTTTGACATGTAATTGGAAAAAGTAAAATATTTTTAAGAGTATAAAATAAAATGGAGACAAAGAATTATTAGACCCTGAAAATTGTGATTACATGCAAAAAACTTGGATGCCATATTTCAAGAAATCATAAAAAACCTCAAGGTACAGAAAGATATACATTTTTGGACACAGTCAATAAGGGGAATTGGTTTTGCTTGATTATGAGATGTATTACAAAGTTGTTGTTTTTTTTCCCCACTCAATTTGTGGATTTGAAGATGTGATGTTACCTTGTCTTTTGGCAAAAGCTAAAAAAAAGATTATCCTTGCTGCATTTAAAATTTTTTTAAATTAATTTTTTGGCGGGGGCAATGAGGGTTAAGTGACTTGCCCAGGGTCACACAACTAGTAAGTGTCAAGTGTCTGAGGCTGGATTTGAACTCAGGTCCTCCTGAATCCAAGGCTGGTGCTTTATCCACTATGCCACCTAGCTGCCCGAAATGAATGACCAAAAAAAAAAAAAAAGAAAGAAAGGAAGAAATGAACAGAAGCAGGGTGCTGGGAAACAGAGACAAGCAGGTAAGGATTGAGTTCATCCCAGGCATAAAGGATTGATGGTGGAAATATCAAGGAGGTGGGAAATTAAGTTATATGTATGAAGAATAGAGAAAGCCCATTTCACTGGATTGCAGAGTGTAGGAGGAAGAATAATGTATAGTAAGTCTAGAAAAATAGGTTGGAGACAGATTACAAGGGCTTTAAAAATTAAACAGAGGAATTTATATTTGATTATAGAGGCAGTAGGAAGCTACTAAAATTTATTGTTATGGTAGTGACCTGGTCAGATTTGGGCTTAAGGAAAATCACTTTGGTAGCATTTTGGAGAATAGATTAATATAGTGAGACTTGAGTGAGGGAGATCAAGGATCTTCAATCAGAATTATCCAGGGCTATATAGTATAAAAAATATGTGGAAGGAGAATTAGAAAGCGAAGGAAAATGCTTATACTGAATAGTGTATTTGTTTTTCAAAGTTAAGTATATTTCCTCTGGGGTGGGGTGTGTGTGTGTGGGTTTAAGCGATGGGGGAATGGAGATTAGTATTATTATCATTATTATTTTGTGGGGCAATGAGGATTAAGTGACTTGCCCAGGGTTACACAATTAGTAATAAGTGTCAAGTGTCTGAGACCGGATTTGAACTCAGGTCCTCCTGAATCCAGGGCTGATCCTTTATCCACTATGTCACCTAGCTGCCCCCATGGAGATTATTTTTTAACAGAATTGATGACTTCCATGTATTTCATTTGAGATAACTACAGTTGGATATGTCTTTGAAATGCAAATACAGTGGACAAAAAGAAAGTAAAAAAAAACTGGGTTGAATAGTTCTAAAGGACTGAAGGATTGATTCAGGACTTAGATACTAAATAGGGTAAGGGAAGAAATTTAATATTTTATGAAATTGGGCTATTCAGAGAGAGGGAGAGGAAATCTCATAAATTTCCCTTTTTTCATATCATGGTAGTAATATTTATAGTAGTAAGTACCCATAACCTCAGGAGGAAGAAAAAGACTGTCCAAATCAAAAAGTATGGTCCAAGAGGAGGTATTCTTAAGCAACAACAATTACTCCTGGCTACTGGGCTGATCACACAAAAAAGAGAGGAGTCAAGTCAGCAAACATTAGTTGCCTACTATTTGGCAGGCACTGTGCTAAATACTGAGAATACAAACATAAGCAAAGACATATAGGCGATAGCCTCATAAAACTTACATTCTACTTAGGGAAGACAACACATAAAGGAAGATGAAAAGTAAGGGGAAGGGGCAGCTAGGTGGTGCAGTGGATAGAGCACCAGCCCTGGAGTCAGGAGGACCTGAGTTCAAATCTGGCCTCAGACACTTAACACTTAACTAGCTGTGTGACCCTGGGAAATTCACTTAACCCCAGTTGCCTCACTAAAAAACAAAAGTAAGGGGAAGAGAAAGGTACCAGTTTGGGGGGGGGGGAGGGTCTTTAGAAAAAGAAGTACAAGGAGTTAGGAATGAAGCTGAGAGAGCAGTGTGCACTTTCTTAAAATGTAATAACTGGGAGGACCTGACCACTTAAAAGAAGGGGTCACAGAGGCAGAAAGATCTTTCAGGGAGAGAAGGCTACGGGGTATAATTGTGGAAGAGCCTGTAATTTATGCCTGAACTGGAAAGGAGGATACAAATTGGATTGTTCCAAGCAATATAAAACATAGATAGCTAATGCTGATTTTTTTTTCAAGAGAAAAAATATAGCAAGATTTGAAGGAAAAAAACCAGCTAACCGTCATAACTGTGACTATGAATAGGATAAACAACAATAAAACAGAGGATTATGATGGATTAGAAAACATCTCAGTTTTCTTTATACAAATAACATACTTGAAACACAAGAATTTACAGTGAATTGAAATAAGGTATAGGAGTCAAAAGAGTAGGAATAGTTATTATCTCAGATAAAGCAACAGTAAAAATAGATATGGTTGAGAGAACAAGCAGGGAAACTACATTATACTTGGAGGCCCTATAGATACTGAAGTTATAAATAATAAATATGTATACTGAATATCATAATCTTAAATTATATTTAAAGGAAAAGATAATTGATTTTTAAAGGGACCCAGATAGAAAGCAGCAATTGAATACTTCATTTTAGATTTAAACAAATCTCACAAATTGATAAACCATAAAGAAATTAAGGATCTGAACATAATATTAGAATAAGTAGTTAGGACAGCCTTTTGGCTATCCTTTTTTTTTTTTTTTTTTTAGTGAGGCAATTGGGGTTAAGTGACTTGCCCAGGGTCACACAGCTAGTAAGTGTTAAGTGTCTGAGGCCGGATTTGAACTCAGGTACTCCTGACTCCAGGGCCGGTGCTCTATCCACTGTGCCACCTAGCTGCCCCCTTGGCTATCCTTTTGAATGGAAAATTTAAGAGAATATATTTATTTTTCAGCATCATAGGTTAACTTTACAAAAAAAAGATCATATATAAAGAAGGTATGAAGAATTCAAATTCAGATATGTAATTAATTGTTTATATTATAATCAGTGAGGGAAATATTGACATGATTCAGACTTCGAGATTTTAATTGTTGTCCTAAAGATTAAATGATGCAGGGGGTGGAGCCAAGATGGCGGCGAGAAGCCAGTAAGCTATCTGAGCTCTTCCAAATTTCCCTTTATGGGAAACAACATTAAATCAAGCCTCTAAACTGATTCTGAAACTACAAAACCTACAAAAAGAAAGAGGATCACAATCTTCCAAACAGAGATAATTTAAAAGACTTCAGGAAAGGTCAGTTTCACTTGGGCTGGGGTGATGGGAGGGAAGCACAGTGCACCTTAGCACAGTGCAGTGTGGAGGGGGTCGGGGCAAGTCAGTCAGGCTTGGTGGGCTAGTGGCACAGTAGGCCAGTGGTGAGATCCACCAGCACTAGCTGAGAGGGCAGGCTGCCAGCTAGGGGGCCACCCACAGGACGGGTGTGACCAGGCCTGACCATCCCAGCGCGCACCCAGGAGTAAACCCAGGGCAGTGAGAAATCCGCAAGCCATAGAGGCCTCAGAGCAGAAAGCCAGTGACACAGTCCCTATCTCCCAGCATAAGAAGCTTGAAACAGTGACCCTGGTGCCCAAGGAGTGAACCTCAACTTTAAAAAAAATAATATGCTGCAATATGAGCAAGAAACAAAAAAGAACTCTCACCATTGAGAGCTTCTGTGTCGATAGGGAAGAGACAAACACAAACTCAGATGAGGACAATACTCTCAAATTGCCTACATATGAAGCCTCAAGAGAAACTCATCTCAAGAACAAAAAGCCTTCTTGGAAGAATAAATGATGTGGGGCAGCTAGGTGGCACAGTGGATAAAGCACTAGCCCTGGATTCAGGAGGACCTGAGTTCAAATCTGGCCTCAGACACTTGACATACTAGCTGTGTGATCTTGGGCAAGTCACTTAACTCTCATTCCCCCCCCCACACACACACACAAAATGGTCCAAACAACAAAAAAAAAGAATAAATGATGCTATTCCCCAATAGAAGAGTGGGCATAAGATGTAAATATTTTCTAAAAGAATTATTGCATTCATATGAGAGACTGTTCAGATCACTAATAATGAGAAAAATACAAGTTAAAACAATTCTGAGGTTTCACCTCATGCCTACCACATGGACAAAGCTTCAAAAAATGATTAGTCAACTAGCATATATTAAGCACCTACTATGTGTCAAGCACTGTGCTAAGCACTGAGGATACAAAGAAAGGCAAAGGAGGCCCTACTCTTAAAGAGCTTACAGTCTAATGGGGAGACATTATACAAACAACTAAGTACAAACAGCATATTGATGGAACAAATAGGTAATCAGCAGAGAGGAGGCCCTTGCATTAAGGGGGATTTGGAAAGCAAAGCCTTCTTCCTGAAAGTAGACACTTTAGCTGAGACTTAAAGGAAGACCAGGGAAGCCAGGATGCAGAGATTAGAAGAGAATTCAAAGGGGCAGCTATGTGGCACAGTGGATAGAGCACTGGTCCTGGATTCAGGAGGACCTGAGTTCAAGGGCCTCAGACATTTGACACTTACTAGCTGTGTGACCCTGGGCAAGTCACTTAACCCTCAAAGAAGAGAGTTCCAGGCATAGAATGGAAGGATACAGAGTACATTATGGAGTGGCATATAAAGTGTGAGAAGACCAAAATGGTAGAGGGGTCAGGTTATGGAGAGCTTTAAGCATAAGTTTTTTGGTTTTGGTTTTGGTTTTGGTTTTGGTTTTTGTGGGGCAGTGAGGGTTAAGTGACTTGCCCAGGGTCACACAGCTAGTAAGTGTCAAGTGTCTGAGGTCAGATTTGAACTCAGGTCCTCCTGAATCCAGGGCAGATGCTTTATCCACTGCACCACCTAGCTGTCCCCTAGCATAAGTTTTAATCGCACAGGATAAAACATGTTTTTTTTAAACAATACGGAAGTTCTTCATCTTAAAATATTTACATTTTCTTCTGTCAGATTGTTTTTTTAAGCATATAAGAAATTTTCCCAGGTTACGAAAAAATTTGATTTCAGTTGCAGATAGTTGTCTTTTTTTCTCCCCTCTTTTTTTTCCTCATCTAAAGTACATATTTTCATTAGTAGTGTTTCATTAAATGTCTTGTTTGGATTAGGCATTCAGAGAGGTAGGTAAAAGACAATAACTGTCAATAAAATTACTTCCTAACACTTTCATGTTGTTAATAAATGAAAGGATTTGTGTTGGAATAGTTTATTATATTCTTTTTCTATACTTCTAAACATCATCTCTCTTGAGGTCCTGTCCCATATCACCTTGTGTATTGGACATTGCCTACTGGATATCTCATAGTCACCTCAAACTGAATTATCTCCAAAAGAATATTTATCATTTCTGCCAGGTTTTCAAAAAGCTATTAGAGATGTGTGACTATAGCTCAGGAGAAAGAGTAGGGGTGGATATATGATGTTTTAGGAATCCTTTGCAAAGAGATGGTCATTGAATCTATGGATGAGATCATCAAGTGAAATGGGTATAGAAGGAAAAGAGCGCTTAGGACAGAACCTTTGGGAACCTTACATTCTGTTAGGGAAAACAACATGTAAATAGTAGGACAGCTAGGTTCCCACTAGTGAGATTAATGAATTTTGTGAAATCATCTCAGGTATTTGAATTCACACTATTAAAAATTTAAATTATGTAAAATATTGTTTTTGTTTCCAGCCCAGTGGAAATATACAGCATGACTTTGAATAATGGGACTCATTAGTCACTTCAGAGGATTTATTATTCACACTAATTGGCACAAGCAGTACATAAAAGATATAGATAGATATCAATGTAGATGTAGACACACAGTGTAAATGAAGTTATCTGAAAGAGAAAGGCACCTTGGCAGCTTAATGGAGGATGGATTAGAGTAGAGAGAGACTTGAGACAACGAAGCCACTCAAAACCATTGCATTAGTCTAATCAAGATGTGATAAGGTATAAACTAGAGTTGTGACTGTATGAGTAGAAGAAAGAGGAATTTTTTATTCATCAGATTTTTATGAAGGTAGAAATGGCAAGATTTGATGACATTGTTTATGTGGCTTGAGAGTGAGGAATCAAATATGGCACTGGTTTTAAGCTTTGGTGACTGGGAGAATGGCAATGCTCTTTCTTGTTGTTTATTTAGAATTTTCTTTTTTTACCAATTACATGTAAAAACAACCTCCAACATACATTTTCAAAACTTTTGTGTTCCTAATTCTCTTCCTTCCCTCTGCTTCCCTCCCCCACCTTTATGAAGGCAAGCAATTCAATATAAGCTATACATGTGTAGTCATGCAAAACATTTCTACATTAGTCAGGTTGTGAAAGAAAATGGATCAAATAACCTCAAGAAAAATAAAGTAAAAAAAATTATGCTTCAATCTGTATTCAAACATCATCAGTTCTTTCTCTGGGAATGGATAGCATCCTTCATAAATCCTTCTCTGGGAATGGATAGCATCCTTCATAAATCCTTCAGAATTGTCCTGTATTATTGGAATGGCAATATTTTTGAAAGTAATAGGGAAGTTCAGAAGTAGGGAAAATTTGTAGGGAAAGATGAACTCTGTTTTAGACATGTTTTTGTTTTAGTTTTAGCCTAAGGGATATCCTATCTGAGATATTCAAAAAGTTATCAGAGATACATGACTAGCTCAGAAGAAAGACTAGCGTTGAATATGTGATAATCTGGGAATCTTTTGCATAGGTATGATAATCAAAACCATGGGAGTTTATAGATCATCAAATGACATAATGTAGAAGGAAAAGAAAAGAGGGTTTTGGATAGAACCTTTGGGGATTTTCATGGTTAGTAGGCAAGACATGGACATAGAGCCATAAAAAATACTTAGAAAAGATGTTTAGATAGCTGTAGGATAGAGCATGGACCATTGTAATAGCCTACATTTTTGTCTCTTTTCCTTTCCATAAATTTACCAAATTGATATTCCTTAAGCTCAGGTCTGACTTTGGCATGCCACTACTCAAAAACACCCAAGAAGTCCCTGTTGACTATCAAATACATGCAACTCTGGCATTTAAAGCCTTTCAAAATTTGTATATGGCACCTCATTTGCAAATATGGGCCACTGGTATGATGGTGATACCCTCAAAAGAAACAGAAAAGTTTGGAAGAGGGCTGAGTTTGTAGGGAAAGATAATGAATCCTGTTTTGGACATACTGACTTTGAGGGGCTTTTCCTAATCCTTCTAGGCTCCAGTGCCTTCCTAAAATTATTCTGTATTTGTAGTAGTCTTCTCCCCTCCCCTGCTCACTCTCCCAATCCAAATTCACACTAGCGGGTTGGATTCCCAGAGAGCGATGATTATTTGTCCTTCTAGTAACCCTGATAGATTGTTGCTTCTAATGAGATTTATGAGACCTCATCTAGTGTACTTCCCCAGTAGTGCTTAATTACTTGATA
This sequence comes from Dromiciops gliroides, assembly GCF_019393635.1. Classification (NCBI taxonomy): domain Eukaryota; kingdom Metazoa; phylum Chordata; class Mammalia; order Microbiotheria; family Microbiotheriidae; genus Dromiciops; species Dromiciops gliroides. Next base: position 210,653,872 of record NC_057865.1, read on the forward strand.
TCAGTTTACTTTACAAAGGATTGTTTCCTGAGAAAGTATAGCAAAGACAGAAGTTACAAAAATATCCCCCTAAGCCAGTGGTACTTTCTGGTCCCTAGGGAGAGTGGGCTCAAGCATAAAGCACAAAGGTTTGAAGATTTCTTCTAGAAAACTGAATTTCTCGCTCTGGGAATCCTCTTCTTTGCAGACTCTCAATGACTTCACTTATGGGCAATGAACAACTTGCTCACTTGCCTATTTGGGCTACCTCCTGGTGGGACTTGGTTTGTTATCTGGGTCAGGCAGAATTCTCCTCAACAAATTCAACTACTGATGTTATACTTTCATGGACACATGGTGGCCAGGTTGGAGTTAGGGCCTGTTGTCCTCACCCAACCTAGCTGCTCATAGCAATCCTCAGTTGAAAGATGCCAGTGAAGAGCAAGATCCTGTTCAAACCTTTTGTATGCATGCTAAATTATGGCTCAACCTTCATTGCATCATCAACCCTTCTGGTTCTTCAGCCATCTAGACGACTTCAGTTTCATGTAGTACTAGCTCCTCAGTCATTCTTGGAAGAAAACTGAGTTCCTAAAATTTTACATGTTGGTTTGGCAGTAGGTGTGTAGATAGAGATAGATAGATAGATAGATAGATAGATAGATAGATAGATAGATAGATAGATAGATAGATAGATAGATAGATGATACATACATAGGTAGGTAGGCCTCCACCAGTCGCAGATGACCATGGATCAGCGCCTTGAAGAGCCACAGGCCACAATGTGGCTGTGCAGTCCGATACAGGAGCCGCAGCTCCTGAGTGACTTATAACTGGTAACTGCCACATCCTGTGTTGTATCTACCCCATGAGGAGTAGCTGGAGTGTCCTCTCCAGGGCGCTGGCCTGGGTAGATCAATATGGAAAACAAGCTGTTGCCCATGAAGCAGGTTTTCCCTCTCCGCAACATTGGTGGATCCAAAGGAGAGGCAGAGCCAATACAGTTTGGCATCAGTGCCGCCGCGGGAGTTGCCACAGGGATGTGATGTACAACATCCAACTGCCTAAGGAATTCCGATACATACATAATACATATGTATTAGATATAGATTATATGAATGTAAGTATGCATTTATGTGTATGTATATGTGTGTATATATATAAATCTCTTTGAAAGGCAAATCACTGTGAGGATTAAACCTTCACTGGCAAATCATTACATATTTATGTACATACATACATATATATACACCCACACACACTCTTCCCCCCCATAGAATATAAGCTACTTGAGGGAAATATGGAAGAAAAAAAAAGTACTGTATACTCTGCATTCTAAGCATAAGCCTTCTAGAAACAATTTTTGTTAATTTAGATCAAACTTAGTCTTAACATTTCCACTTAGGGAAAGAGGTCTAAAGATTGCCATTTATGTAGTTTGAGTTTACAGCATTACTAGTCTGTATACAAAATTCCACAGTCAAGACTGAGGAAAAGTTCAGAGTAAAAGTTAAGTCGTGTTCAATTAAAAGTTAAGTTTTTGTTAAGTTTTGTTCAGTTAAGAGTTTGTATCATGGGGCAGCTAGGTGGCACAGTGGATAGAGTACCAGCCCTGGAGTCAGGAGTACCTGAGTTCAAATCCAGCCTCAGACACTTAACACTTACTAGCTGTGTGACCCTGGGCAAGTCACTTAACCCCAATTTCCTCACTTAAAAAAAAAAGTTTGTATCATTATGGAGGACAATAGTTATTTAACTTTCTGCATACCCCTAGAGAACAATTTTCCAAAAATCATTCAATGCCTCTTCAACTAATTCTTTTCTTGGGGAGGGGGGTTCTGGGGGGGGGCACAATGAGGGTTAAGTGACTTGCCCAAGGTTACACAGCTAGTAAGTATCAAGTGTCTGAGGCTGGATTTGAACTCAGGTCCATTTGAATCCAGGGCCAGTGCTCTATCCACTGTGCCACCTAGCTGCCTCTTCTCTTCAACTGTTCTTTAAAAAAAAAATTCTCCTTTCCAGCTTGTCAAAGGTAAACTTGAGATAGTTCCATTAGCTGAAATGACCAAAGACATCATTACCCTAAATCTGGTTAGTGTCTGGGGAAACAAGATACTGCCATTTGGTAAATTAATCAGTGATCCTTTACTTTTATCTGGTCACTGCCCTAATTCTGTCAAAAGGAAAGAAAGTTCTTCCCAGTTTCCTCAAAGAAAGTGGTTAGGCTTTTGGTTAGAGCAAAAAAGGATTTAGTTCAGGTAATTGTTTTGGAATTGACAGTTAAAGAGTGTTAACATTTCTCATTAAGGTTAATCCAAAAACTTCAGACTAGCTTCAGACTTCTTTCTTAATATTTCTAAAAGAAGGAGCCTTAGTCTGATTCTATAGCAGACTTTGTCTTTGGATCCTACCTCCCAATGCCTTACACATAGTAGGTGCTTAACAAATGCACGTTAATTTTCTATAAAGTAACATTATTTTATTGAGTTGTTTTGATCACAGCCCTTTTCATTTGATTTCAGTTGAAAATTTTGTTAACTCTACTTTGTGTCTCTCCTACCTTCAGTTTACTATTTAATTCTTAAAAACATGAAACTTTCTAAATTTGTTTATCTTTGCTTTCTATTAAGTGGCTATATAAACATTATATATTTATTCATTTTTTACATATACTTTTTTTTGGTCTATCTTTCCTATTGTGTTTTAGGTAACTTTTGTTACTCATTGTGATTTGGAGTATAAAAGTCATTGTTCTGCTGCAGCTAGGTGGTGCAGTGGATAAAGCACTGGCCTTGGATTCAGAGGGACCTGAGTTCAAATCCAGCCTCAAACACTTGACACTTACTAGCTATGTGACCTTGGGCAAGTCACTTAACCCTCATTGCCCCACCAAAAAAAAAGTCATTGTTCTGTTGATAATTAGGTAGGGGGGAGGGGGGAGGGGGGGAGATAATTAGATACCTGATCTAAGGCAAACCACTTCTTTGTTTCTCAGCTTTCTGTTTGTCAAATGAATATTGTGAAATAAACCCTGGCTATTTTATAGAGAAACAAAAGATGTGCAAATGATACAAGAAATTTAAAAGTGTTAAATATGCTTCATAATAGATAATATCTGTATGATAGTATTTATTCTTAAAAAGACATTATGCTATAATTGATGGAATGCGGGATTTGGAGTTAGAAGGATTTAGGTTGAAATCCTACCTGTCCTGCTTTTACTGACTTTGGGTGATAGACAAATCACTTAATCTCTCTGAGCCTTAGTTTCTTCATCTGTAAAATGGTCAAAGTAATAGCTATTGCCTGCCTCACAGTGTTATTGTGAAGTTCAAATGAGGCAACATAAAGACTTTATATACATTCAAATGCTATATAAATGCCAGCCATTGTCATTATTATTAATTTCTTTATAGGCAATAGGAATTTATAATAAATTCTCTGTTAACTTTTATTTTCTGCTTTGTATTTAGTGCATTCCACTGTTTGTAGAAGTTGTGTTGGAAAGATTAACCAGAGGGGTTAAAACAAGTGAACTCCGTACCATGTGTCTTCAGGTTGCTATTGCTGCCTTGTACTACAATCCTGATCTGCTTTTGCATACTTTAGAACGCCTTCATTTTCCACATAACCCTGGACCTATAACTGCACAGTTTATAAATCAATGGATGAATGATACTGATTGTTTTCTGGGGTAAGTTTTCTTATTTTATATTTTTATGCATTTTTTGCATGTTGTTGACTACTAAGCATAATAGCCAAGTAAATAATTTGCATTTCTGTTAATGCATCATTAATATTTATTAAACATACAAATTTGCTGTTATGGGAATCCTTTACAAGTATTTAAGTCCCTTCTTGGTTTATTAAATTTATAATTATAGGCATTCTGGATTGAGTTGGTGCCTAATGGAGGTACCAGCCAGCCTTTCAGTAGAATAAAATACAGACCTGGAAAGTTAATTACTTGAGGCTTGTTGTTAAGACCTCCAGCCCTGTATTCATGTCTGACCAGCCTTAGAAATATGAGAAAAGAGGGTTTCTGATAGAGTCTCAGGTGCATTATCATTGTTGAATGACTACAAGACATGGAATACAATAGTCTGAAGAATTGAAATTGAGTATCTAAGTGACAGCATGGAGAGGTAGATACATAATAGTTGTGAACATGTTGCAACATAACAAATGAGAAATTTAAAAGGACAAGAAGCATCAAGGAATTATATGGTAGAAAAAGAAGATGGGAAAAATAGATGGGCTGGTCATATGGTAGGAGTGAGTGTAACTGGTTGACAGACCAGCTGCTCCATTGGAATCTTCATAATGCTAATGAAAATAAAGAAGCCTTTTGGGACCACAGGGATGGACTCCTGTGGTGAATTTCTGGGAGGAAATGACAAAGGAATTGCACATGATAAACTGTCATGGATAGGTTTATGATGTGTTTTATTGGCAGGAATATCCAAATTGATGAGAACCCAAATCTACTTGAGTATTTTTAGAATGGAATTATTGAAGCTTTAACATTGAAGCTCTTTTCCTTAGTATTTTGCTAAGAAGATTCTTTCACAATTATTCTTCTTGCAGTTAGAGGAAATGAAATTCCAAAAGGTTTTATTAAATTGCTGGTAAAGCTAACTGTCAGTTTTGTGACTAAGGCTGTGACAAATGAAATCTGAAATAACTGAGGAAACAAAGATTTGAGCTTCTGAGCATGTCATTTTTATTAAGTAATGCATGCCACTTGCATAACAAATGGGGGACAGGCTTCCTCATCTTGGTATTGGACTCTGAGATAGATTTTTATGCATTAAAAGAAAATATTAACAGGATATAAGCTAGGATACAAGATTAGGTAATCTGATTTCTAACTGGAGGAAAGATATGGGGCTTTCCAAGTTGAGAGGGGGAGAGCGAACAGGTGCAGTTCCCTGAAATCAGGAAAAGGTGTCCCACTCTCTGCCAAGTCTCTGTATTCAATCAAAGAATCAAGAAAACAGTAACAGATTGACCAATATGAAGCCAGTTTTCAGATAAGACACAGGGGTTACTTTAGATGTATAATTTTGAGAAAACTCCTTGCATCATTCTTCAGAACTGCCTGGGTTTCTGGTGAGCATAACCTAGGTCCTTTGTTAAAGGTCTTTAAGCAACAGGTAGAAGTGGTCCCACTTTCCAGCCATACAGGGCTAGTTTCAGTAAAGTTGCAATAAAGTTTTCTGATAATTCCCATAATTGAATAAACTTTTCACATGAGACAAAATTGCACTAGATCCACAATTGAATAGAAAAGGAACTGAGCTAAATCTAGAATTGAGTCAAAAGATGGATTCTGTATGGTTCACTCAATTTCCACAATTCCCATAGCCCCATCTGGTTTGCTTTAACAATTCTCAGAATGCTTTTTAATTCCTGTGATTTTGCATTCATTTAGCAGACATTTATTAAGTACCTCTTATGTACAAAGCCTTTAAATTCCTTCATTTTGTTCTCTTTTGGTTGTAATCAGAACTAAGGGTTGTTTTTGTTTTGTCTTTAAAGAATTACAAATGGAACTTTCCAGTCAAAATAGTGATTTGAGAGGTGGTAATGGAGACTGGCTTCTCATATACAATGTTTGATAACAGTGAGAAGAAAAATATCTAAGAATGCCACACCAAAACAAGCCCTCAAATTTTTTCCAAAAGAAAAGTGTCAGAAGTTTTTTTTTTTTTAAATACTATGTAGCAGCTAAAACAATTAAGGCAATAGGAAAAACACCTGGAATAAGAAAGTGTTCTCAAATTAATATAAGGTATCCTTAAAGAAATTAAGAATTAACATTGGTAAGAAATTCACAAGAGCAAAAAAGAGTTTGGAGAAAAGGAATAAATTTGAGGAAGAGCTGAAGCCAGAATTAAAATATGCTAAAACAAAAATCTTTGATAGAGTTGATGGATGTGTCTTTTGTGGAACATATGAAAAAAAGACTGAAAAAAATCAATCCACTGCATCACACTAATAAACCTCAAGTCATATGTTTATTACTTTTCAGTAACTTAATCTTTTTTGATGTAATTGTTTCCCTCACATGAATATAGAGTGGAGCCATGACTGATTTATATGAGATAATCTGCTTATTAAATAGTGTTAAGTGCTGGTAAGCAGCATGTATATAAAATATAAGCATGAAAGATGGCCTCTGCCTTCACAGAGCTTACCTTGGGATGGGCCAAGATGCCACATAAAGGAGAGCTGGAAAGGGAGGATGAGCTTATTGGTACCTGTGGGACTATATGATTTGGAGCTGGTGTTGAAGAAAAGTGAAGGCCAGGATCTGGGCAAGAAGTCATCTATTAGAGCCCAGGAAGTTCTGAGGATAGAGTTCAGGGTTCCTGTGTGGAGGACGGTTTGGAGCTGGTGAGACTGTTCGGTTTTTCTACACAGGTGTGAGCTTTAAGCCAAATACCTTCCATCACCATCTTTGTTCCCTTTACCTTTAACCACCTACTTAGTACAGTGCCTTCTGCATAGTCAGCATCAAATACATTTTTTAAAAAAATCTTCAAATAACACAGTATCTACTCTCAGGAAGCTTACAGTTTAGGAAGGGTACTTACTCTATTTCGCTGAAGGGATCTTGTGTTAGGAACGTTTATTAACAGTTCTTTTGATTAATAAAGACATGACAGAGGCAGCTATGTGATGCAGTGGATAAAGCACTGGCCTTGGATTCAGGAGGGCCTGGGTTCAAATCCAGCCTCAGACACTTGACACTAGCTGTGTGACCTTGGGCAAGTCACTTAACCCTCATTGCCCCCACCTCCCCAAAAAACAGTAATGACATGAAGATGACCATGGCTTCACTCCAAAGATAGGAGAAGAATGTAAACTCTAGCTTTTAGAACTTCTTAAAAGGCCCTGGTTTACTAGCTGTGTGATCCTGGGCAAGTCACTTAACCCTCATTGCCCCACCAAAAAAAAAAAAAAAGGCCCTGGTGACAGAATGTGTGTCTGTCATCTGAGGCCTAGCCCAAGATTCTCTCAGCACCAGAAGACAACTAGGTGATTTTATTTTTTGCCACAGCAACTTATGGAGACCATCTACTAAGGAATAAAGGGATAATGATCCATATCAATAATAATAACACTGATAAACTTAATCTTAATAAACTGAGGTAATATAGTAATAGTCCTAAAAAATGGCCCTTCTGTCAAATTATTGATGGCTTTCTAATATGTTAGTACAACAGTTACATCAATTATATCATTGTCTTCAAATGAATATAAGATTCAGAGACATAAACACTTTCTAGTTCTGAGATTCTGTGATTATAACATACCACATAGAAACACTGAAAACTTCAAAGAATTAACTGGCCTATCAATAAGCATTTGTTATGTACCTATTCTGCTAGGTGCTGGTTACACAAAGACAAAAGTGAAACATTCCATGCCCTTTAGGATCTTACATTCTGGTGAGAGAGTGAGTGAGTGAATGAGTGAGAGAGAATATAAGCAAGAAAATTAAAGTAATTTTGGTGGGGACTGCACTAGTAGCTGAGGAGGTCAGGAAAGGCCCCATGTTATGGGGTACTTTAGCTTTCTCTTGATGATGGCTGGTGATTCCAAGAGGCAGAGGTGAGGTACAATGTAGACATGGGGGGATAGCTAGTGCAAAGACACATAAATGAGAAGTAGAGGGCATAAGAAGGCCAGTTTGACTTGACTATAGAGAATGAAAAAGGAAATATTGTATAATAAGGTTTCAAATCTTAGGTTGAGACTATATTGTGAAGTACTTTAAGTGCTAACTAAAGAGTTTATATTTGGTATTAAAGGCAATAGGGAGTCACTATAGTTTATTGAGAAGGGGAATGTTATGGTCAGACCAAGAAGTGGTTAGATAAGTAGGAAGAGAATCAAAAGAGAGCACTGTCATAAAATCCCAGACAGGTGAGAGTGTCAAGGAGTAGAGAGTGGTCAATGGTGCCAGATACTGAAGAGAGGTCAAAAAATAATAAGAGTTGGTAAAAGATTAGTAGGAAACAGTCTTTGCCTTCAGTGAGATTATTAAATGGGAGAAATAAGACAGTTATATAAAGACACAATTCAAAATAGAATATTAGTAAGAGTATACTATGGAAGTTCAGTAATAACAATAACAACACATCTATATAGTGCTTTAAGATTTACAGAGCACTTTACAATATCCATGTGATATATGCAGTGCAAATATTATCTCTATTTTACAGATGGGGGAACTGAGGCTCAAAGAGGTTTAGTAGCAGCTTGATTTAAGTCACATTGCTAGTAAGTATTAAAGCTGGGACTTAAACCCAGGTGTCTTGTCTCAAAGCCAGTTCTTATTCTTCTCTACCACATTGCTTTGTTTTTTTCATTACATGGCATAGGGATGATTTGGGTTGACCTATAGAAGTGGTATGGAGGAAGGTGTTCAGTAAGTAGTAGGGAATGGAACAAGATGTGAAGGAAGGAAAATATGGGATGTGTATTGGGAACACTAATTTATTTTGGCTAGCACATAGAATAAGGGAAGGGGAGTATTAAAAGGCTGAGAAGAGAAAGTGATATCAAGCTGAGTTGACTGAATGTCAGGCTAATGAATTACAGACATTATTTGATAGACAATAATGAGATATTGAAGCATTTTGAGGGACATAAGGAGTGTGACTTGATAAGATCTGTACCCAAGTGATTAATTCGACAGTTATTATGAAAGATGAATTAGAAAGAAATGAGTTGAATCTGGGAGATCTATTAGGATGCTGTTTTGAGAGATTTCTCCCTGGCTGGTGTGGTGGCATTGAGAATGACAATGTATGGCATCTGTACTATCAAGAGAACATAGCAAGTAAATTGAACTTGAGAAGTGAGTAAGAAAAAGTCAAATGGTATTTTGAGTATGGATGACTGGCTGATGGCCTTAGTTATAGAACATTCTCCCTTCACCTCATTTACTCCTGGCATCAACAACCTTTTCTATGTTGATTATTTCCAAATTATCATCACCATCCCAACTTCTCTCCTCAGCTCAAGGCACAAATTTCTAAATGCCTATGGAATATCTCCACTTAAATGTTACCACCAACATTTTAAATTGAACATGTTCAAAAGTGAACTTTTAAAAAATTTGATAATTTTTGTTTTAGTGTAATTGAGGAACTTAAAGATAGAAGCCACAATTCTTGCTTTCTAAAGACGATGAAGTAAAATAATTAATACTGTATATATTACTTTACACTCTTGTAACTTTTCCCAAAACCATTTTTCTTACCTTTTTTAGACTTTTGAGGTAAAGTGAGTTAAGTAGAAAAATTTGGAGGAGGCATTATCATAAAGCTGCCAAAAATGATGTCAAAGAGATGAGGTGTAAAGTAAAGCTGTGAATTTACTGTTAGTCCCTATTCTCTGAATCTGTCCCTGAAACTCTTGACCATTTTAGTCCTACTTACTTCCACCATCTTACTTCCTATTGTCCAAATACTGTTAGAAATTAAACTGATGACTAGGTCCTGATAAAATATTATCCAGTATCAGTTGACACCTCGCTGCTGAGATTAGATGATTCCTAAAACTTCTGATTCTAAATGCTATGATCTCTAAGCCATCAGAATATCTTCTAGCCCTAATAGTCTATGACTTTGTACTGATTTGTAGCTTTTAAGCCTGGGTGATTAGGTCAACTGTAGTGCTTTGTACAAAAATTTGAAAATTGTGAATGCCTGAAGACAAAAGTAGAATGATACAATGGAAAGCAAGTGCTTGTGTTCAAATCCTGCTTCTGAATATTTTACTATTTGTATGATCTTGGGCAAGACACTTAATGTCCCTGACCTTTAGTTTCCTTATAAAGTAGTTGAACTTGATGGGCTCTGAAGTGCCTTCATATGTGTATCATATCCTTTAGCCCTGTGAGTCATTTTACTTTGCTTAAATTTGCTTAAAATATAATTTGTTTAAAGTGAATCTTTATAGAAATCAGATTCCCAGAATGGAGATGCAGATGAAGCAGAACTGATGTTAAGCTTTGGGCCTTTTTTATTTCTTTAAATATGTATTTTGGAACTTTAGAAAGATAGTATTTTGCTGACTAAAGAAAAGATCTATTGGTTGGCCATATATAGTTCTGCTGTCCTTTCTGCCTACAGTGCAGAAAACATTCATTCACAGAGAATGGTGATTTGGAAACCTTAGAAATCATTCTTAGGGGGCAGCTAGGTGGCACAGTGGATAAAGCACTGGCCCTGGATTCAGGAGGACCCGAGTTCAAAGCTGGCCTCAGACACTTGACACGTACTAGCTGTGTGACCCTGGGCAAGTCACTTAACCCTCATTGCCCTGCAAAAAAAAAAAAAAGAAATCATTCTTAGAATTATAGCAATACATGATAATCTGATTTGACTGTTACTGAACAGTAATCAAGGTATTTAAGTTTTTTTGGTAACAAACATTTATTTTATTTTTTCCACTTACATGTAAAGGTAGTTTTCCACATTCATTTTCATAAGCTTTAGAGTTCCAAATTTTTCTCCCTCCCTCCCTTTCCTCCCCGCCTCGACAAGACAGCAACCAATCTGATACAGGTTAGATATGTACAATCTACAAGTGCTCTTTTTTTTTTAGTCTGTGTTCAATCAATATCAGTTTTTTCTCTGGGAGTAGATAGTATGTTTCATCGTTAGTCTCTTGGGATTGTCTTGGATCATTGTATGGCCGAGAGTAGTTAAGTCATTCACAACTGCTCATAGAACAATACTGCTGTCACTGTGCACAATGTAATCAAGGTATTTAAGGTAAAAATCTTACAGGGAGTTTTGTATAAGGAATGGTTTTGTGCAGCAAAGGATGGTTTAAAAATACACACACAGAGATTCATACATACCTTTTTCTAAAATGATATTGGATTTTGGAGAATATCCTCAATCCAGTCCAGATGAGAGTAACAGTGGAGGGGATAACATTTATACTAATATTTGACAGTTCTTTTGTAGTGTATAGAACACTTTACTTGGAGACAGGAAGACCTGAACTTTACTCTCACTTTCAATTCCCTCATTTGTAAAATGGAGACAGTAACACCTACCTCATGAGTTATTATGAGGCTCAAATAAGAGGTCTGTGTGTATGCTTGTGCACTTTGTAAATCTTAAACCATTGTTTAAATGTCAGCTGCTTAAAAAACAATCCCCCCCCACCACCCCGAATAGAAATCAAGACAGGCAAGAGAGGAAGGAGAGGGACATGAGTCCTGCCTTTCTAGTAAGAAAACTGTTTAAGAGTAGTGAGAGCCACACACAAGACAGATTCATTGAATCCTAAGATTTTTTAATCTTTTTAGCAGCAAATACCTCTTTGTTAAAGTCAGTAACAGGCTAGAGAGATAAAAAACAATCTAAGCATAAAATGTATCTAAAACCATATTTCTTGGGTTGGAATTGTGGTTATCCAGTTTGTCTGCAATGCTCAAGAACATAGTTGCTGAGGGACTCCAGTGAGTTTTCAATTTGGGACCTATTCCATCAGGCCTACAGGAGTGTCCAATATCAGGCTTCAATCATAATAGCTAGAATGAAGGTCCTTAAAGTTCGAAGAAGCCCTTAGGTGAAGTTTATTATTTTCTTTAATATAGGAGTCTCACCTCCTCACATCAGCTTGTCACTTTTTTGCACATTTCCATACTGATTTTGAGAAATGCAGAATCAACAGATTTCTTTTCCATTTGCAAATATAGTATCTAACTAGTTTGTGATGCTATAAATTTCTGCAAAGGAAGAAGATTTATTTCCACTTTTCTCTCTTTTTGCATTCTCAGTCTTGCCAGAATTAGAAGCACAAAGATGAAATTATAGTCTTCTAAAAGCTTTGAAACTTTGAGTAGAAAAAGTTCTCACTATTTTCTTAGCTAATCTTAAAACTTACCTCCCACTGAAAGTTTAATCAAAGGGTCAGTGTTGGTCTCTGTTTATTGGTAATACAAGTTTAGCATCAAAATTGCAGTAATTATAGACACTGGTGAGAGCTGATTTAGGTTTGAAGCTTCATAGTATATGCAATATTTCAAAATCAAAAGATCATTCCTGGGATCAAGAATGTTATTTTTTTGGCCTTCACTGGTCCACACGTTTTTTTTTTAAACAGCGTTTAACGAAACCAGAGTTCCCATATTGTGAATAGATTCAGCCAAGAATAATTTAGCTTCCAACAGGTTGTTAGCACAAACTAGAATTACCATAATGATCACTGACTACTCAAAGCAGAGTATAGATTTATGTCAGATATATAGGGACCCTACTGACCACTCAAGATTTATGTCAGACTAGACCAAGATTACCAAGGATTTAGACAGGAAAAGGAGCCAAGATAATACAGTAATTACAAATGACAGACAAGTCTCTTATTCGTCTGTAGGAAATACAGTGAAAGAGTACAAGATTTAGAAGAATCCAAATCCTACCCCAAGTATTTAACTAGAAAAAAATGAAGAAAGAAAAGGCCCTCCTATTAAGGCTTGACCTCTCGTAGTCCAACCCTTGCTTTTGATTCCTGAACCACAGTCAGGGCAGAGTCTAGTAGTTTCTGTCTAATAAATTGTTCAAGTGCAATAGAGACACAAGTATGCAGAACACTAACCTGTCTCTGTGGTTTTCTAAATAGGATTACAACTTTATCAGTCAGTCTATTTCTTCTACTTATAAATCTCCCTAGGTAAAATCTACCTTGTTCATGCTGGAGGGTTATTGGGTTGGAAAACTTGATCTTGATCCAACCTGGCCTGTTTCAATTGGGGCCACCAATAATTGAGATCAAATTATCCGAGAGTTCATTGATTTAGGTACTGCTATCAATCACTCAAGTGTCAAGCATCTGAGGCCAGATTTGAATTCAGGTCCTCCTGAATCCAGGGCCAGTACTTTATCCACCATACCACCTAGCCCTTTTTTTTTTTTTTTTTGGTTGAAGAATCTGATAGTTCAGTATTTTATTATTTTCCAGTTACATATAAGGATAGTTTTCAACATTTGTTTTCATAGGATTTTTAGTTCCAAATTTTTCTTCCCTCCTTCCTTCCAAAGACAGAAGGCAATCTAATATAGGTTATATATGTGCAATCACATTAAACATATTTCTGCATTAGTCATATTGTGAAAGTAGAGTCAGAGCACAAGGAAAACACCTCAAAAAAGAAGGGGAAAAAAACCCAACCCCAAAGTAGAAAGAATATGGTTCAATCTGGGGGCAGCTAGATGGCGCAGTGGATAGAGCACCGGCCCTGGAGTTAGGAGTACCTGAGTTCAAATCTGGCCTCAGACACTCAACGATTACTAGCTGTGTGACCCTGGACAAATCACTTAACCCCAATTGCATCACTAAAAAAAAAAGAATATGGTTCAATTTGCATTCATAAACCACAGTTCTTTTTTCTGGGTGTTGAAAACATTTTCTATCATGAAGTTCTTTGAAATTGTTTTGGACCATTGCATTACTAAAAAGAGCTAAATCTATCACCATTGTTCATCACACAATGTTGCTGTTACTATGTACAATGTTCTCCTGGTTCTACTCCTCTCAGTCAACATCAGTTCATGTAAGTCCTTACAGGTTTCTCTGGAATGTAGTAGTAGGATCAATATGGAAAACAAGCTGTTTCCCATGCAGCAGGTTTTCCCTCTCCGCAACATTGGTGGATCCAAAGGAGAGGCAGAGCCAATACAGTTTGGCATCAGTGCCGCCGCGGGAGTTGCCACAGGGTTGTGATGTCCAACATCCAACTGCCTAAGGAATTCTGATATATACATAATGAACTGAAGTCTTCTAGTTGGCTGAAGAACCAAATTTTCAACTGAAATCAAATGAACTCCTCCTGCTCATCATTACTTTTCACATTGATTTTTTTTAAAACTTTGTGTTATAAATTTTCTTCCTCCCTCCCTCCTCATCTCCACCTATGAAACCCAGCAATTTAATGTAAGTCATACATGTGCAGTTATGCAAAACATTTTCTCATTAGTCAGGTTGTGAAAGAGAATAGAAAAAAATACCTTTAGAAAGAGGAGCTAACAAAGAAAATTACACTTCAATCTGTATTCATATACCATCAGTTCTTTCTCTGTTGATGATTTGCATTTTTCATACATCCTTCTGATATCATCCTGCTCATCATTTCTTTCACAGTTACTATTGCTAACTGTATTACCCTCCATCTTATTCCCTCCCCTTGATATTTACTCTATTTTCTATCTTCCTTCACCCTATCCCTCCTCGAAAGTGTTTTGCTTTTGACTGCCCCCTTCCCCAATCTGCCCTTCCTTCCTTCTCCTTCTCCCCATCTCCTTTCCCTCCCACTTTCCCTCAGGGCAAAATATATTACTATACCCACTTGAGTGTGTACATTATTCCCTCTTTGAGCCAATTCTGATGAGAGTAAGGTTCACTCACTCCCTCGCTCCTTCCCCATCTACCCCTCTATAAGTTTTTTCTTGTTTCTTTTATGCGAGCTACTTTTCCCCAGTACACCTCTCCTTTTCCCTTTCTTCCAGTGCATTCCTCTTACCCCTTAACTTTATTTTGAAGATATCATCATGGGTCAGCTAGGTGACACAGTGGACAAAGCACCAGCCCTGGACCCAGGAGGCCCCGAGCCCATATCTGGCCCCAGACATAAGCCACCACACCCTGCCTACCCCACAAAAAACAAGGATAAACAAAAAATAAATGTTTTATAGATATTGTCTCTTCATATTCAATTCACACCTGTGCCCTCTGTCTATATTCCTTTCAGCTGCCCTAATACTGAGAAAGATCTTATGAGTTAGAAGTATTATCTTCCCATGTAGGAATGTGAACAGTTTAATCTTTTAATATTCCTCATGGTTTCTTTTTCCTGTTTACCTTTTTATGCTTTTCTAGGGTCTTGTATTTGAAACTCAAATTTGCCATTCAGTTCAGGTCTTTTCATCATGAATGCCTGATAGTCCTCTTTTTCATTGAAGACCCATTTTTTTCCCCTGAAAGATTTTTTGCTTTTGCTTTTTTTTTTTTTTTTCAGTTTTGCTGGGTAGATTATTTTTGGCTGTAGTCCCAGTTCCTTTGCCCTCTGCAATATCATATTCCATGCCCTCTAGTCTTTTATTTTTTGCGGTGCAATGAAGGTTAAGTGACTTGCCCAAGGGTCACACAGCTAGTAAGTATCAAGTGTCTGACCCCGGATTTGAACTCAGGTCCTCCTGAATCTAGGGTTAGTGCTTTATCCACCGAGCCACCTAGCTGCACCTCCCCCCCCCCCCCAGTCCTTTAATGGAAATGCTGCTAGATCTTGGATTATTCTGACTATAGCTCCACAGTATTTGAATTCCTTTTTTCTAGCTGCTTGCAATATTTTCTCCTTGACCTGGGATCTCTGGAATTTGGCTATAATGTTCCAGGAAGTTTTCCTTTTGGGATCTCTTTCTAGAGGTGATGGGTGGATTCTTTCAATTTCTATTTTACCTTCTGCTTCTGGAATATCAGGGCAATTTTCCCTGATAATTTCTTGGAAGATGATGTCTAAACAGTTATTTTGTTCATGGTTTTCAGGTAGTCCAATGATTTTTAAATTATCTATCCTGGATCTATTTTCCAGGTCAGCTGTTTTTCCAAGGAGATATTTCATATTGCCCTCTTTTTTAATTCAATTTGATTTGCTTTACTGTGTCTTGGTTTCTCATAAAGTCACTAGTTTCCATTTGTTCAATCCTAATTCTTAGGCAATTATTTTCTTCAGAGAGCTTTTCCATTTGGCTTTTCAAGCTGTTGACTTTTTTCTCATGACTCTCCTACATTGTTTTCATTTCTCTTTCCATTCTTTCCTCCATCTCTCTAAATCTTCCTTCTATCTCTCCTACTTTCTCTTCAAAGTCCCTTTGAGCTCCTCCATGGCCTGAGACCAATTCATATTTTTCTTGGAAGCTTTGAATGTTGGAACTTTGACTTTGTTATTATCTTCTTCTGAGGATGTATTCTGGTCTACTTCGCCCCCAAAAAAACTTTCTATAGTTGGCTGCTTTCTTTGCCTACGCATCTCAACCCAGAAGCAGATGTCTGATTGAAATCTGATTCTCTCTGGTTGGAAGCTTGGCATGCCTGGGCCCCTCCCCCACTGGGTCACCACCACTCGATTCAGCCCACTAGTTCAGGACCAGAGTGCTTCGCCCAAACTCCAGCAGAGACCTCAGCTACTTCACAGCAGCCAACCTCCACACCCCCTTACTGGTCCCCCAGCTGAGCCTCAGAAGAAGCTGCTGGCGCTGAAGACTCCAAGGCACTGGAGGCGTGACCTGTTTCTGGCTGGGTCCAGACCGCACTACTGAGCTCCTCTCTCAGCCTGATCAGCAGGTGATCCCAGTTGCCGTCTTTGACTGGAAAATAGTCTCACTCTGTTCTTATGTGAGTTAGGCTGTTCTGGGGGCTTTTTGTGGGCATTATTTGGGAGTGAGTGGACGGGTTTATTGGGAGCTTATGGGAGTCACAGCCTCTCCTCTGCCATCTTGGCTCTGCCCAACCTTGAATATGCTGCCCCACTTTCTATCTTTAACTTTAAAAGCTGTCATGTGGGAGAGGATTAGACTTATTCTACTTTGCCTAAGGGGTGGGAGCAAGAATTTGTGGGTAGAAGTTGGAGAGAGGCAGATTAAGGTATATTATAAGGAAAATTTTGCTATACATAAAAGGTAATCAAAAATGGAATGCTATGGGTCACAAACCATCCATACCTTCTGATCCTGTATTACTCTTGTCCTTAGGTCTTTTGACCCAAACCAGTGGACCATGTAGGTGGTATGCTGATTTTCTTTCAATCTTGCTTCATGATTAGGCCCCAAGAACATATCAAATAATGTATATATGTAAAAAGCACATTGAAAGGAATAAATTTCACAAAAATGTTAGGTAGCCTTGGAACATGAAAATGAGGGTCTCCTACCTTTTTTTTCTTTAAAATTTTTTTTTAACTAACAAGTATTTTTAAAAATTAATCTATCCCTACAATTAACCTTTTCTTTCCATTAAGCATACACAACACACACACCCCTATACATATGTAAAATTCCTCTATTTATATCTACATAGTTTGGAAGCATAACATTAGTCATGTCCAGAAATGTCTCTTTCTAAATTCAAGTTTATTACCTCTCTTAGGAGTTGAGTGAGACAAGAGGTGAGTAGCTTGTTTTATCTTCACTTTTTAGATTTGTGGCTTATCATAGCATTGATCAGATATTTAAAATCTGATAAAATTTTTTCTTGAATATTGTTAGTATTTTATAAATTGTTCTACTCATCATACCACAGCTTGTTTAGACATTCCTCAGTAGGAGCTAACTTTTGCCCCCCCCCCCCAAAAAAAACCTGCTATAAATATTTTTGTACACATATTTTCTTTTTCTCTTTTAAAAAATTTCTTTGGGGGATAGGCCTGGTAGCAGTAGAGCTGGGTCAAAAAGTATGCACAGTTTGGTAACTTTTGGGGCATAATTCCAAATTGCTTTCCAGAATGGCTTAATCAGTTCCTAACTATTGTACCTGTTTTTCCATAGCCCCTCAAAACATTTTACATTTTTCTCTTTCATCATCTTTGCCAGTCCAATACATATGACATGAAATTTCAGATTCGCTTTAATTTTGATTTCTCAAGTTATTAGTAATTTACAACATTTTTATGTAATTGTTGGTAGCTTGGATTTCTTTTTCTGAAAACTTTCTGTTCATATCCTTTAACCATTTTTCTATTGGTGAATGGCTCATAGTCATAAGTTCTAACCTGTTCCTTATATATCTTGGAAATAAGAAAGTTTCTTTATCAGAGACTTGCTGCAAAGATTCCCCGTCCCCCTTCCCCAGTTACTTGTTTCCCTTCAAATTTTAGGTGCTTTGGTTTTGTTTGTGGGGAAAAAATTCAATTTTATATAATTAAAATTGTTCATTTTATCTTATGTGTTCCTATCACTTGTTTAATCATAAACTCTTCCCCTATCCATAGTTGTGGAAAG
Source organism: Dromiciops gliroides (assembly GCF_019393635.1). NCBI lineage: Eukaryota > Metazoa > Chordata > Mammalia > Microbiotheria > Microbiotheriidae > Dromiciops > Dromiciops gliroides. Next base: position 210,671,877 of record NC_057865.1, read on the forward strand.
CAATTTCTTCCTTGTTCCTCTGATTTTTATGTTATGACTTTATATGTTGGTAATATATCCATTTGGAGTTTATATGGGTATATAAGTTTAGTATAAACCTAATTTCTAGTTTCCCAGCAGTTTTCATCAAATAGTGAGCTCTCTCACAACTTAAAATTTAGGGGCTTATCAAGCATTCTGCTACTGAGTTTGCTTCTTGTATGACTTTTTAGTCAGTACCAAATCTCTCTCTCCTTCTTTATGTTTTTCTCTGTCTCTCTCGTGAGTGGGTCTCCTTGTTTTGCTTAAGTTGAAGGCTCAGTGGGCCCTCACAATGCTGATCCCAATACCTGTTGGAATGGAAGTTTTAACTTGTGTTATTTAGGCCTGGATAGATCCTCCACTACTGCAGCCTCATCTATTGCAAACATTTTCTTGGCTTTCTCCTGCCCACAGATCAGAATTCTGAGACTCAAATGATCTACCAGTTTAATTTTCCCCAAGGCAGGGATTATTGGAATAGGTCACTACATATCATACCAATCCTATTGTTTATCACAGCTTTGTGGTAGAGTTTGAAATCACCTATTGACAGATTCCTCCCCTTCTTTCTTTTTTTTATTACTCTTGAGTGTCTTGACCTTTTGTTCTTTATAGGAATTCCTTTATTCTTTATTTATTTATTCTAGGTTTATAAAATATTCTTTTGGAGGTTTGGTACAACACTGAATAAATAAATTGAGGTGGTGTTGTCATTTTTATTAGATTGTTTTCATCTACCCATGAGCAATTAATATTTAAGATCTATCTTTATTTCTGCAAAAAGTAAAGTGTTTTTTATTTTCATTCATACATTTCTTGTATGATTCTTTTTTCTTTTTCTTTTTTCTTTTTTTTTTTTTTTGTGGGTCAATGAGGGTTAAGTGACTTGCCCAGGGTCACACAGCTAGTAAGTGTCAAGTGTCTGAGGTAGGATTTGAACTCAGGTCCTCCTGAATCCAAGGCCAGTGCTTTATCCACTGCGCCACATAGCTGCCCTCTTGTATGATTCTTAGAGGTTAAACCCTAAAGTATTTTGTAGCTTCTATATTCTGAAAATATTTTTTTTTATAATAAAAGGTTTTATTCATAGTTTTGGGTTCCAATTTTTATCCCTCTTTCCCTCACTCCCCTCCCTCTCCCTGAGGCAGCAAACAATCATATATGGGTTATACATGTATGATTTTGTAAAACATTACTATATTTGTCATTTTGTACAAGAAAACTTGATTAAAAGAAAAAAATGAAAGAAAGTGAAAAATAGCATGTTTCAGGCTGTTCCATCAATATAACTTCTTTCTTTGGAGGTGGATAGTATGTTTTATCAATAGACCTTTGGAATTGTCTTGGATCATTGTATTATTGTGAATAGTCAAATCATTCATAGTTCCTCATCAAACAATATTGCTGTCTCTGTGTACAATGTTCTCTTGGTTCTGCTCACTTCACAATACATCATTTCATACATGTCTTTCCAGGCTTTTCTGAAGTTATCCTGCTTGTCATTTCTTATAGTGCAATAATTATCCATCACCATCATATACCACAGCTTGTTTAGCTATTCCCCAGTTGATGGGCATTCCTTTGATTTCCAATTCTTAGCCACTATAAAAAGAGTTGCTATAAATATTTTTGTACAAATGGGTCTTTTTTTCTTTTTGGGGATGTCTTTGGGATATAAACCTAGTGGTGGTATTGCTGGATCAAAGGGTATGCACAGTTCTATAGCCCTTTGGGCATAGTTTAAAATTAATCTCCAGATTGGTTGGATCTTTTCACAACTCCACCAGCATTCCAGCTTTCCCACATTCCCTCCAATACCCAATATTTTCCCTTTTTTGTTATATTTGCCACTATGATAGGTGTGAGGTGATACCTCGGGGTTGTTTTAATTTGCATTTCTCTCATCAGTAATGATCTCATTTTTTCATATGATTATAGATAGCTTTGATTTCTTTGTGTGCAAACTGCCTGTTCATATTATTTGACCATTTATCAATTGGGGAATGACTTGTATTTTTATAAATTTGACCCAGTTCTCTATATATTTGAGAAATGAGTCCTTTATCAGAGATATGTTTCAAAAATTCTCAGTTTTCTGCTTCCTTTGTAACCTTGGTTATATTAGTTTTGTTCGTGCAAAAGCTTTTCAATTTTTTACATAATCAAAATTATCTATTTACATTTAATTTTATTCTCTATATCCTCTTTGATCCTAAATTCTCTATCTTCTTTTGGTCCTAAATTCTTCCCCTGCCCATAAATCTGACAGATAAATTATTTCATACTCCCTTAATTTGCTTATGGTAGCATCCTTTATATATATCATATACCCATTTTAACCATATTTTAGTATATGGTGTGAGATGTTGGTCTATACCTAGTTTCTGCTATACTGTTTTTGTTTTCCCAGCAGTTTTTGTCAAATAATGAGTTTTTTTTTCCAAAACCTTGGATCTTTGGGTTTATAATATACTAGATTACTATAGTCATTTACTATAGTGTAATTTCTAGCTATTCTATTCCACTGATCTACCTCTCTATTTCTTAGCTAGTACCAGATTATTTTGATAATTACTGCTTTATAATACAGTTTGAGATCTGATCCTGGTAGGCCACCTTCTTTCTTATTTTTTTCATTGATTCCCATGGTATCCTTGAACTTTTGTTTTTCCAGATGAATTTTGTTATTATTTTTTCTAGCTCTTTGATAGTTTGATTGGTATAGCACTAAATAAATTAATTAATTTAGGTAGGATTGTCATTTTATTATATTTATTATATAATAACATATTATATTAGCTCTGCCTACCCATGAGCAATTAATATTTTTCCAATTGTTTAGATTTGATTTTATTTCTGTGAAAAGTGTTTTGCACTTTTGGTCATATAGTTGCTGTGTTTGTCTTGGGAAGTAGACTCCCAAGTATTTTATATTGGCCACAGTTATTTTATTTTACTTTTTTTTTTGGCAAGGCAATCGGGGTTAAGTGACTTGCCCAGGGTCACACAGCTAGTAAGTGTTAAGTGTCTGAGGCCAGATTTGAACTCAGGTCCTCCTGACTCCATGGCTGGTGCTCTATCCACTGTGCCACCTAGCTGCCCCCGGCCACAGTTATTTTAAATGGAACTTCTCTTTCTATCTGTTGTTGTTGAACTTTATTGGTAATATATAGAAATGCAAATGATTTATGTGGGCTTATTTTGTATCCTGCAACTTTGCTAAAGTTGTTAATATTTTCAAGTAATTTTTTAGTTGATTCTCTAGGATTTTCTAAAGTATAACATCATATCATCTACAAAGAGTGATAGTTTTGTTTCCTCATTACCTGTTCTAATTCCTTTAATTTCTTTTTCTTCTCTTATTGCTAACATTTCTAATACAATATTAAATATTAGAGGTGATAATGAGCATCTTTGCTTCACCCCTGATTGTATTGGGAAGGCTTTTAGGTTATCCCCAGTACAGATAATGCTTTCTGATTATTTTAGATAAATAGTACTTATTATTTTAAGGTAAGCTCCTTTTATTCCTGTGCTCTCTAGTGTTTTTTTGTTTTGTTTTGTTTTGTTTTGTTTTGTTTTGTTTTGTTTTGTTTTGTTTTGTTTTTGTTTTTGTGGGTCAATTGGGGTTGTGACTTGCCCGGGGTCACACAGCTAGTAAGTGTTAAGTGTCTGAGGTGGGATTTGAACTCAGGTACTCCTGAATCCAGGACCAGTGCTCTATCCACTGAGCCACCTAGCTGCCCCTCTAGTGTTTTTAATAGGATTGGGTGCTGTATTTTGCCAAAGGCCTTTTCTGCATTTATTGAGATAATCATATGATTTCTTTAACTTTTGTTATTGATATGGTGAATTATGCTGATAATTTTCCTAATATTGCATTCCTGGTATAAATCCCACCTGGTCATAGGGTTTGATCCTCGTGACATATTGCTGTAATCTTTTTGCTAGCATTTTATTTAAAACTTTTGCATCAATACTCATTAGCAAGATTGGTCTATATTTTTTTTCTCTGTTTTGGCTCTTTGTGGTTTGGGTATCAGCACCATATTTGTTTCAAAAGGACTCTGCTTATTTTTTCAAAAAATGTATATGGTATTGGGATTAATTTTTTTTTAATGTTTGGTTAGAAATTGGTTGAGGGTTTGAGTTGGCAGTTGGAGACCCCAGCAATGGATGTTGGCCTCCAGCTGCTCCAGTCAGCCCATCCAATCAGAAGTTTCTGCAGTGAGCTCATCTAATAAGTAGCTGTGATCAGGAGAATAAAAAAAGTACAGTCTGATTATAATAGTTTATAAATTTATAGTTATTAGGACCATGTTATCTTTCATAAGAGTCACATCATTTATTTTTCATTTTAAAATTTTTATTCATTTTAAACTTAAATAGAAAACAAGAAAATAAAGGAACATTTCCATGTACACAGCAGAACATAAAGAGAGAATTCCATATAAAACCATTAATTTCTATTTCAGATGTTTTCCTTTTGGCGGGGGGTGGAGAAACTATGTAATAAACACTACACATTGTTTTTAAAGCTTTTCTGTTCTTTTTTAAAAAAAATTTCATTTGTTCCCTGCTGTATACTTTTAATTTTTTCTCCTTTCCTCCACACGCCATCCTAGAAAAGGCTACAATTAAACAAGAATGTACACACACACATATTTGTAATACCATGCTATACATATGTCTGTTTGTCGCTTCTTTCTCTCGAGGTAGATAACATCTTCCTTCATAGTTCCAAGTCTTTACATGTTTTTCTAAAGTCAGCCATCTCATCATTTCTTATATCACAATTGGATTCCATCCATAATCATATAACACAACATATTTAGCCATTCCCTAGTAGAAGGGCATCTGTCTTTTTAGACAATCATTGATGGGTATAAGATGATATCACAGGGGCAGCTAGTTAGCACAGTGGATAAAGCACCAGCCCTGGATTCAAGGAGGACCTGAGTTCAAATCTGGTCTCAGATACTTGAAACTTACTAGCTGTGTGACCCTGAGCAAGTCACTTAATCCCCATTGCCCCACAAAAACAAAAACAAACAAAGATGATATCACAAAGTTGTTTTAAATGACATTTTTCAAATCAATGATTTAGAGCATTTTTTTCATATGACTATATGTAGTTTTGATTTCTTATTAAAAATGCCTGTTAATATCCTTTGACCACTTATCAATTGGGAAATGACTCGTATTTTTGTAAGGCCTTTATCCGAGAGACTATCTATGAAATTTGCGGTCTCCCCCGCCCAATTTTCTCCTTTCTTCCTAATCTTGGCTACATTGATTTTATTTGTACAAGAACCTTGAAATTTAATATAACCAAAATTATCAAGTTTTTACCTCTGTCTGTTGTTTCTGTTCTCCTATCTATGAGTCTGATAGTAATATGTTTCATATTCTAATTTTTTGGTGATATCTCCCTTTATATCTAGGTCATATCTAGGCTTAAGATATTGGTCCATGCCCAATTTCTGCCAGACTGCTTTCCAGTTTTCCCAAATAATGAATTTATATCCCTATAACTTAAATCTTTGCATTTGTCAAACACAAGTTTACCATAATCCTTTACTACTGTGTATTATATGTTTACTTGTTCCACTGATCTAACTTTCTGTTTCTTAGCCAATACTAGTTTTGATATTTACTACCTTATAATATACTTTGAGCTCTGATACCACCTTCCTTTACAATTTTTCCTTTTTTTCCCATAAAAGTATTTTATTATTTTCCAGTTACATGTAGAGATAGTTTGCAACATTTGTTTTTATAAGGTTTCTAGTTTCAATTTTTTTCTCCTCCCTTCCCTTCCCCCTCCCCAAGACAGCTAACAATCCAATATAGGTTATTTATCCTTTACAATTTTTCATTAGTTTCTTTGAAACTCTTGACCTTTTATTCTTCCGATAAATTTTACTATTATTTTTTCTAACTCAGTAAAATAATTTTTTGTAATTTAAATGGGATGATATTGAATAAATAGATTAGTTTAGATAAAAAATATTGTTTTTATTATATTGCTTTGCCTATCCATGAATAATTACTATTTCTCCAGTTATTTCAGTCTGACTTTATTTGAATAAATATTGTTTTATAATTATGTTCATGTAGTTCCTGGGTCTATTTTGGCAAGTATACTCTCATGTATTTTATACTGTTTACAGTTATCTTGAATGGTCTAAAACAATATTGGATAATATTGGTAACACATAGTGTAGTTTCCTTGTTTGTCACTTTTAATTAAATATATTTTATCTTTAACTTTGTCTGAAATTATCATTGATACTCCTGCTTTTTTTTTTTAACATCAGCTGAAGCATAATAAATTCTACTCCAGCCCTTGATTTTTACTCTGTGTCTCTCTCTCATTTTCTATTGTTTCTTGGAAGCAACATATTGCTGAATTCACATTTTTAATCCATTCTGCTATCCATTTCCATTTTATGGGGAAATTCATCACATGTCTAATTTACTTCTAACTATTATCTTGCCCTCTTGTTCCTTCATCTACCCACTCTTTTAAGAGTCTGTCCTTTACCCTCTTCTCCCACCACCCTCCACCTTAATCTACCTATCCCTCTGAGTCCTTCCCTTACCCTCTCTCCCACCCTCCTAATTCTTAATCTAAACACTTTTCTAAAAGTCCCTTTCTTTTCCTATCTCCTAGTCTTCTTATTTCATTATAAATTTAGAAGACTTTTATACCTTCTAGTTGTATATGTTGTACCCTCTTTTTCAAGAGAGTAAGTTTCTAGCACTACCAGCCTTCCAAACCCCCTTGTTTCTTCTTCTTCTTCACCACCTAGCTGCCCCCACTCCTGTATGAGTTCTTCCTTTCATGCCTCATTTGTATGAGATAATTATTCCTTTTTACCTCTCCATACCCAGTTTTATTTTTTTAGAATCAACCCATCATACTCAGCTTAGTGCAAACCTTTTTTTCAAACTATCCAAGTAGTAATGACAGTGATAATAGTACTGATACATTTTCACATAAGAAGTAAACAGTTTGACCTTATTGATTCCTTTATGATTGGTCTTTAATGTTTACCATATATTTCTCCTGGATCTTATATGTTGAATTTTCCATTAAGTTCTGATCTTTTTGTTATAAATACCTGAAAGTCTTTCAGTTTGTTAAATATCCATTTTTTTCTATTCGGAATTAACTTTGCTGGGTTAGTTATTTTTGCTTGCAACCCCAACTTTTTTGCTCTTTGAAATATCGTGTTCCAAGACTTGCAGTCTTTTTTTTCTTGTGTTTTGTTTTTTTTGGTTTTTTGCAGGGCAGTGAGGGTTAAGTGACTTGCCCAGGATCAAGTGTCAAGTGTCTGAGGCCAGCTTTGAACTCAGGTCCTCCTGAATCCAGGGCAGGTGCTTTATCCACTGCACCACCTAGCTGCTTTTGACACGTACTTCATGTGTGGTCTTGGGCAAGTTACCTAATCTCTGTTCCCTAATCAGCTCTCACTATCAGTTGCAGAAAAATTGCTGATCTGCTTTGGTTAAGGGAAGTTCCCTCACTTGGAGTTCCCTATAAGAACAGAATCACAGGTCTAATTCCATCTCATCCCCATCGCCAGTATTATTTTAATTTTGTAAGCCTTTAGTCTTTGATAGTTTTATACCAATTTAGTTAAAAATTCAAAATGTATATCTTGTATCTTGATCATACTGTTTTGTCAGAGTTAAATTTTTCATGTTTAAACTGAGATTTTCTCTAGGCTCTTTAGCAGTGTTAGTACCATATTATCACCAAGAGATTGTTTTCAGTGTTTAGAGTAAATGCAGAGCAGTGGTGTGATGGAGTTTTATGTAAGATTAGTCATATTTTACCAAATTCCAGCAGACTACAAATTTTTCTATTGTATTAGAAATTTGGGGGCAGCTAGGTGGCACAGTGGATATAGCACCGGCCCTGGATTCAGGAGGACCTGAGTTCAAATCCAGCCTTAGACACTTAACACTTACTAGCTGTGTGACCCTGGGCAACTCACTTAACCCCAGTTGCCTCACCAAAAAAAAAAAAAAAAAGAAAAGAAATTTTATTATATCAAATACAGGTATACTTACTTTAAGAAAATCTGCTTTGCTAAAATACAAACATAAATTATTTATGAATCGAGTATTAATATTATTGAAGGATTTCGTGTAGGTTTCCTTTAAATAGTGAGCTCCTTCAGTGCATTAAAGATATGGCTCAATTTATAAAACTTTGCATTACATACAACTTTTTAAGGAACAACATATATCTATTATATAATGAGGAATTTTTTTTTTGTAAGTGAAGCTTTGCTTAAAGCTTTGACATTTTTTGTCATTCATGAATTTTTTTCCTAATAGCATTTTAATGATTATCTTCCAAATCATTACTAATGCCGTAATTTTGTTTATTTTTAGGCATCATGACCGAAAGATGTGTATAATAGGATTGAGCATCTTACTGGAGTTACAAAACCGACCTCCTGCAGTAGATGCTGTGGCTGGACAAATTGTTCCTTCAATCCTTTTCCTTTTCTTGGGCCTCAAACAAGTCTGTACTACTAGACAACTCACAGACCAAGGAGATCATTCTAAAGAGGAAAAGGCAGATGCAGAAGATAATGGTAAAGTCATTTGACTGTATTGTAGGATAGACATAAGTTTTGTTTTTCCGTTTGGACTTTTGGATTCAGTTATGTAGGGAACTACTGGTGATGAAATCCTTTCTGCCAGTGTATGCTGGCTACTTTTTTCCTGTGACTTAGAGTCTTAGACTATTGTGTGGGGCACTGAGAAGTTAAGCAACTTGACCAGGGTCACAGAGCCAGTATTGGTCAGAGGTGGGATTTGAATCCAATTCTTCCTGAGTTCAAGGCTGGCTCTCTAGCCATCATTCCATATTTCCTCTAATTCACCCTGTTACCACAAGTAAATTTCAACTGAGTATAAATTTTCTTCCATTTAGTACCTGAAAAATAGCATAAATTTCCCTTAGCCTTTTGTTATTAGTCAGATGGCTTTCTTGCCATTAATTATATCTCACTGAGTTTTATAGTAGTTATACATTTTTATATCTAGTTCATTAATATAGTTATTGGATGTTGTTAAATTACCAAAAATTTTTATAACTAAGAAAACTACCTTTTTAATAACAGAAAATCAACATATTTTAAACCTTTGCCAGTCGGATTGTTTTAATGTACTATAATCCTCAGAGAAGACAGTTTCCACTAAAGAAGCAAAGCATCAATGTGGAAATTAGTGGAGGTGCCTGTTTTTTTTTTTTTAATGGACTAGCTTATTTTCACAGATGATAAATGGGATTCATGAAAGTTATTATTTGAATGTATTTTGAAATTGGGTTCAAATTATAATGGATTTAGAATAAGTACTTGGGAAAGATAGTAAATTTTTTACAAGATAGATTAATTAGTACCATGAACCTATAGAATCAGATCATCATCATCATAGGTATAAAAGATAAAAAACAAGTGTTATTATACTACTGAATCAGTTTTTTGGGAATCATTTCTAGGAAGACATTTTGAAGGCACACATTAATTCTGAAATTGAATAATTCCTTCTTTAAGCTAATGGTGTTTGACTTTCTCATAGAACTTAATTCCAGAATTTCAGAGTTGGAAGAAACTTTAGAGACTAGTCTAACCTCCTCATTTTACAAATTAGGGATCTTGTACTCGTTGTCATATAGTGACACATTTATCCAAAATCAGTTGACCATCCATTCTTATTATTTCCTTTTTTGTGGGAGATAAGAAGAACTAGCCATATTGGATACAGCCTTCAGTTGGGTAAAAGATAGAGAAATAATGGCAGCATTGTACTCCGTTGGGATGAGGTTACCTTTTTTGTCAGACAGATAAAGCATTGCTTCCTGGAGCTTGCTCTTTGGGGTAAGAACAAGGAGTAACCCTGCTTCCTTTTCTTTTCTTGGTTGTGAATAATCAGTGTGATTCCAAGAAATAGACCATAACTTTTTTTATTGTTTTATTGAATCCAAGTGAAATCAGCTTATGAGAGCACAGATAACTGCAACTGTACTTCACCTCTCAAAAACACCACATCTTTATTCTATCTGGTTTGTTTATACCAAACTTATCCCTCTTCCTAAATTCCTTATTTCTTTTGAGAGTACATCGTTCTTCCAGCCACCAAATTTCACAGCCTTAGAGTAATCACCTCTTCCCTTTTCCTTTGCTTTTCATGTACTTCAGTTGCCAAGTCTTGCTGATTCTCCTTCTACAATATCTCTCACATTTGTCCCTATCAATCCAGTCACATGACCACCACTCTGGGTCAGGCCCTTATCTTATACCTATACCCATAGCCTGTTTATTACATTCTTTGCCGAAAGACTCTCTCTCTTTAATTTATCCTCCACATAGGTGCCAGAGTAATAGTCCTCAAACACAGATATGACCATGTTACTCCAAGAGCTCTTGTAGCATATAAAACAGACTTTTCCATTTGGCATTAAACCTTCACAGTCTTTCGTGCTTGATTTTTGTCTACCCTTTATACACTCTCCATTCTAATCTGGTCTACTTGTTATTCATATAGACAGTTCTCGCTTTATGTAAATTCACATTACATAAATTTTACTTTATATAAAGAATTCTGAAAGAAAGTCACATTCCCAAAAAAACATGTATGTTAACTTTACCGTACAGTACTGGGCTTTTTCTCTCAGTTCTTGCCCTTCGTCTGAGTGCTCTCTGGCTTCCCACCTACCCACACCTCCTACCCCACTAAAAAAAAAATCTTAAAAAAAATTCCTCCAGTTGAAAGCAGAACAACAGATGAGTGGAAGAGACTGCTGCTAGATCCAGGTTTCCCTTGAGATGTCCAACATGGAGACAGCTTTGTCTTGTTCACCCATCGTGTGTGCCTGGCCCTGTCCCAGTAGATTTCTTGTAGTAGTAGCTTGTATTCTAGCTTCTCTGTTCCTGGTCCCCCATGTGTTTGATCTGTGTGCTGTTCCCTCCCCAGGTGCTCATCCCCTTTCTATGTCCCCCACCAAATTTGCCATAAAAATCACTTTTTGTAGAGGTCTGAGGAATAGTCCATTTATGGAAAGTGAGAACTGTCTGAACCTGTTTCAGTTACTATCTCTGTGCCTTGGCACAGGCTGTCCCTCATGCCTCGAATGCTCTCCTTATGACCACCGTTCTAGCTCCCTTCAAAGCTCAGTTCAAGTACCACTCCCTACAAGGAGGCTTTTTTGGGATTATCTTCCCATATGCAAAAAAAGTCTTTGTATCTATATAGATATGTTTCCTCTCAAAATTCTTATCCCTTTTAATAGAATGCAAGCTCCTTGAGGGCAAGAAGTATTACATTTTTGTTCTTATTTCCCAGTACCTACCACAGTGCCTGGCATAGAGTAGATGCTTAATAAATGCTTATTAATTGACTAATTTTTCTGTTTTCTTATATAATTATTTTATAGTCTTGTAGTTTTATTTTTAACCAGTAATATTGCAAATCATCATAAGCTAGAGAATGCTGTTTTTAGTATAGTATACAGTTCTCTGGATCTGACTTTTATCCTCTTTACAATTCATTCTCTGTCTACAGGTACTGTATCTTGTAGGTAGAAATAGGAAATTAACTTTTAAAGCTTCTTTTTCTTTATTTTATATTCTTAGATGATAGAAAGTTGAAGGTATTGATTGTAAGTTCTTTAGTGTCTATGCCATGTTTTTAAATTATTTGGCGCAAAGTTATTTTGGTAGATTACTTCACACCAAAAATTACCCTTAAGTTTATGAAATATCATGGGTACATCTTTGTATTTTTAGAGCTAGGTTCAGAATTGGCATTTTGAAGCTTGGGTTAGCTCCGGGTTTTTTCTCATTGTGGGGCTTTTTTTTTTCCCCCAATAGTCCATATTGTTCATTTACTACATATATGTATTTTATAAACCTTATGGAAGGTTGAGACTGAAGTGCTACTTTCCTATTAGTTACAGTACTGGTCTAACTGCTATGAACAGACTGGTACTGAAAACAGAAACCAATCCATGGTAACATGCAATTCAGCTTTTAACTTTTCAACCCACGCAAAGGTAACTACTTTATTTTTTCTTTGCATTTTTATATTTTCACTATTCTAGCAGTATATATTTTCCAGCAGTTCATGAACAACTTAGGTAGTAGTTAAATAGCATGCAGTTAAAAATGGTGGTTATTATTAATTTTTATTTATTTTATTAATTTATTATTAATTTATTAATTTTTTAAAGTACACAACACAAGCTTTTCATGTTTCTTTTTAAGACAAATGAAGTTCATTAAAGAATCTCTTGTCAAAAAGAAATCTGTAGTAATCAATGTGAGGAAGCAGTAGAGAGTTAAAGTAGACACACTGAATCAGATAGATCACTGATTTAGGAATTGTTGGAAACAATTTGGAGGAGGAAGGAAAAGTTATTTTAAAAATTAGCTAAAGAGATTAACTATATAATTTCATGTGTGCAATTTTAACAAGCTATACGATGTTCTCATTCTCATTCCTCGAAAATTGTTTTATTATTTTCATTATAAGCCCTCATGGAACAGTGGCTCCCCGGGTTTGATTTATTGAAATTGTTATTTGGTTCAAATGTGATAATATAAAAAGGGCTTTGCAGACTTTAAAGTATCACATAAATGAGAATTGTTTTTATTATTGCAATCATCTTTATTCAGATTGTTCAGTGTGTTATGAGTTTATTTTGGGTGAACTTTGTTTTAAATACTGAATGGGTTTACAGAGGAAATTCCAAGTGATGAGGAAGACACAAATGAAACTAGTCAAGCAATGCATGAGAATAATGGAGGAGGAGATGAAGATGAGGAAGAAGATGATGATGATTGGGATGAAGATGTTTTGGAAGAAACTGCTCTTGAAGGATTCAGCACTCCACTTGATCTTGAAGATAGTGTGGATGAATATCAGTTTTTTACACAGGCTCTATTAAGTATGTCCTCATGTCTTGAATCATTAGCAAAATAATACATAGTAATTTGATTCTCTGAAAGATGTTTAGAGATAGTTTACCATTAAATGGTAAAAAAAACCAACAACATTGTATAGAGCATTTGTACCAAGATTGCAGTCCTCAAGTAGCTTTTGATTCTTTTACAACTTAGAGCTTTTCAGAACTTTTCATTTCTATGGTAAAAGATCATATTTGATTTTTAAAGGCATATAGTAAAAATGTGGTTCTTAATTACTGGGTATTGAAATTTGTGTCTATACTTACATAGCCTTGACTCAGTTGGCACTATGATTTTCCCAAAACTCTGGTCTGACCATACTGCCCCTTACTCACTATTATATCTAGTGGTTCACTATTGTCTCCAAGATAAAATATGAAATGCTATATTTGGCATTTAAAGACCATTACAACCTGGCCCTCTCCTGCCTTTCCAGTCTTTTTATACTTTTCTTCCTTCAATATACTCTAAATTCCAATGATACTGGTTGCTTCTAAGCCTTTTCTTTGGCCTTCCCTTATGCCTAGAATGTTCTCTCTCATCTCCACCTCTTCAATTTCCTGGCCTCCATTCAAACTTAGCTTAAATTCCTCCTGATGCAAGAGGCTTTTCTTGTCCTTCTCATTGTTCGTACCTTTCTTCTAAGATTACCTTCCATATACACTGTATATGTCTTTTATGTGCATAGTTATTTTTGTATTGTTTCCTCCATTAGAATGTGAGCTCCTTTAGGTTAGGAATTGTATTTTTGTTTTTCTTTGTATCCCCAGCACTTTAGCATAGTCCCTGGTGCATAATAAGCACTTAATAAATGCTTGTTGATTGATTAATCAGATACTAAACTGTCGAATAAGAAACACTACAGAGGAAGAGCTGTAGTTATTAATTCGGTGTGGAATTCAAAGGAGAAGGAAAAGTAAAAAATCACCCCAGTTATTTGAGAGAGTATTGGTATCTGACAAAAATAAGGAATTCATTGGCTCCAACTCTCATAGGGACATTGATGAATTTGAATGTAGGTAAATTGAGTTTGATATAATGTAAAAACATCTAAGCAGATAAAGCATTTGGAAACAATGAGATTAGAGGTTTGGGATGGAAATTTAGATTCGTAAATTATTTTATGTAGAGATTATGGTTGAAACTTTGAGTGTAAGATCTTTGAGGGTGAGCGTGTATATATCTATATATCTGTGTCTGTCTGTCTATCTATCTATCTATCTATCTATCTATCTATCTATCTATCTATCTATCTAAAGAGAGAACAGAAGACTAAGTACTAAACCTTCAGGGAACATTGCTACCTAAAAGGCAACAAGTAGAGCCAGCAAAGGGGGACACAGGGTTAGGGAGGAAAAGTAAGTTAGCAAAGTCTTATCCTGTATTTCCTTCTGTATTTTGGTATGGATTAGACTCTTAAAAAGTACTTATTAATTTATTGTTTTCCTAAATACCAACTACTTTTTTTTTTTTTAGTGAGGCAATTGGGGTTAAGTGACTTGCCCAGGGTCACACAGCTAGCAAGTGTTAAATGTCTGAGGTCAGATTTGAACTCAGGTCCTCCTGACTCCAGGGCCAGTGCTCTATCCACTGCACCATCTAGCCGCACCCCCCCCCCCCCCCCCGCCACCCCAACTACTTTCTTAGAACATTTCCTATCATAATTTTGTCATGGTGCTGTAGTCATGAAATATTTGTCAGTTATATAACTTATCACTTTGTTTTGGGGGCTGGTTCCTCTTCCCCACCCTGCCTTTTCTTAGATGTTCAGCGACGGGATGCTGCCTGGTACCATTTGTTAACAGCACCACTCAGTGAAGAACAGAAAAAAGCATTACAGGAAATTTACACATTGGCAGAACACCGGAGAAATGCTGCAGGTCAGTTTTTTAATCCTTTTTTAGTGTGTACACAAGGATAGGATTGGTGATGGACTGACCGATTCTGATTTGGAAAAAAATTGCCTTCTGTTTTGTGAATAAAACTGATAGAATCTGAGCTAGATGTTCTGAAGCTTAACTCTGTGTGTAACAAGTAATTTCCAGAAGTATGTATGTGTTGATAGAGCACTTTTATTACTCTAGGTGTAGGATCTTATTATGCAAGAATATGTTCTCGTTCTTAGGGTTTAATTTTTGTTGTTTTCTTGACAAGTAGATGTTTGAGATTATCAGATTATAATTTTAAATGTTAGTAATAGGTAATAGTATTTCACTGAAATATTTTACAGCTAAAAAGTATGATAGTCAACCTACAAGCATGCTTATTCAACATTTGGAACATAAAAGAAAATAGGAACTTAGGCTTTAGAGTTAGGAAACTTATTTTTGGGGGGGGTGAGGCAATTGGGGTTAAGTGACTTGCCCAGGGTCACACAGCTAGCAAGTGTCAAGTGTCTAAGGCCGGACCCAAACTTGGGTCCTCCTGAATCCAGGGCTGGTGCTTTATCCACTGTGCCACTTAGCTGCCCCTAAACTTTGTTTTTGTCTTAAAAAAGTACCTCTTTTACTAAATTATTCAGTGAGACCATAGAAGCCTATTAATCTCATAAAAATTTTTTTTGAAACTGTCATGTTTGTTCAAATTAACATTTATTGGATATCTAGTATGTGTTAGGTGTTAGTAGTGATGAATTTGAAAGTGTAATAATATACAATCCTTGTTTTATAAAAACTTAGAATCTAGCAGACAATGATAGTTGTGCCTTATTGACCATATGAGGAAAGTGCTTTGTAAATCATAGATCCCTAGATAGTTCATTATTAGTATTATTCTTCACAGCAATAGAAACAATAAATCTAATGTAAAATAGCTTTGAAACTTACATTTATTTTTTTCATCACTTAGTAAAAACTTTTTACAGGATTAAGTAGTATATAGCTAATTTTTGGCATAGGACTTGGAAAAAAAAAAAGAAGTCAAATTCACCAGAACATTTGAAGTCCTCACAAGTCCCACTTATTTTTTTGGGGGGGGGGTGAGGCAATTGGGGTTAAGTGACTTAAGTGCCCAGGGTCACACAGCTAGTACATGTCAAGTGTCTGAGGCTGTATTTGAACTCAGGTCCTCCTGACTCCAGGGCCGGTGTTTTATCCATTGTGCCACCTAGTTGCTCCTTAGACCTCTTTTTAAAATGAGGAGGATATATACCTAATTTCTTCCACACTATTTCCATTTTTCCCAGAATATTTTATACAGGTATATTTTTATATTAGCTTGTGTAAACTTTAAGCTTCAAAGATGGAAACTGTTCTATTATAATTAATTATCAAATATATTTCCATTATCTATGATTTTTTAATTTAAAAGATGTTATACATTTTTCAATATTCAATCAATTCTTTGTTGTCTAGGTAACCAGACGAGAATAATGCAACTAGAAATCCAAAAGAGCAGTCAAAAATCCATATTTGTTTTTTATAATATGTTGTGATATATGTGTGCCCATATGTACTTTTTCTTTCTCATAAGCAGATAATTTTTAAATTGACATGATTTGTATGTTCTGATTAAAAATATTTTAAAAGGTAAAAAGAAATGAGGACGGGATATTTGGAGGTTATTTTCCATTTTTACGACTTTGGTTTTTTTTACCTTTTTTTGTCAACTCTAGAGACAAAGAAGATTGAACAAGGAGCCTTCACCTTTGACAATAAAGGCATCCTTTCAGCATTTAACTTTGGGACTGTACCTAACAACAACTGAAGAAAGAAATGCAAGGACTGAGTTTCATCACTAGATTTTATTTCACAGTGGTTTTTGACTTTTGAGGGTTAAGGGGAAGAAACAAAGGGAGTTTTCCTTTTGAAGTGTCCTGCTCTACCAGTTTCCTTAAGCAACACTTTTATCTCCTTACCCTGCTCCTAGTATTTTAAACAGCCACAGTTATGTATGAAATTTTAAGAAAGAAAAATGTTGGATTTAAAAAACCAACTATATACTCCAAAGGATGATTGACTAAGGTGGGCTTGAATCGAATTGCACTTCTCAGGTTTTTGCCATGCAGAATCGGTTGACTTATATCTGGATAACAGTGCCTTCTGTTGTACATGGATTGCCTGCAAAAAAAAAAAAAATGGAGTGCATTGCAGTTTTTTAAGCATATACTGTAAGACTTGGTTATGTGTTTTCCTGTTCTGCATTTTACTACATAAATTTATTGTTTGGTGTTTAGTTATAATTCACTCTGGTTTCAAAAACATAATTGCTGCCCTCCTCAGAGATGTCTCTGGGAAATTTCTTCAGGACTCGTAAAATATGCATGGCACTGATAAAAGTTTCATTTGTGAAAAAGTTTATATGTTTCTTTTTGAAGAATGTTACACAGTTTCCTCTATACTCCCCTCTCCCCCAACCCTTTTCTGCTTCAAAAGGTTAAGATTTTTCTTTCAGAGACAGACAATCTGAGAATTATCCTGGTAGCTTTAGGACCCAACTTTTTACTGGCAGAAAGTAATAACACCTATCAGCAGGTGTTGTGAACAGTAAAGGAGCTGTGTATATTTAGTCATGTGATTTTAATTATATTAATTGGTTACTATATTTAAAGCACATTGAAATCCCAGAAGAAACGTATGCTATTTGAGCATACTGTCTTTCTGGATATGAGGCATTTCTTTTTAAAAATCCATTATCATTCCAGCCATATTATGAGAACAATAGGGTCCAAAACATTTTGGAACAAGTTTTTAACTAAAAAAAAATTGCCAGAAAACCATCTAAATTTTCTCTTCTCCCTTTCTCACATATCCTTTCTTTACTCCTCTTAACCCCATATTAGCCCAGATGTCAGCTAGTTTTCTGTAACCTAGTTTATGTGTTAATATTTTTCTAGAGTTGACTGTAATGGTCAGCTATAATGGTCATTATTCTTATGTTCTAATGTATATATGTCCCTTAGAGGAAAGTTCAAGTGGGCCTTATATCCATAGTAGTTCTATATGTGTTAGACACCAGAACATTTTTCTGTTTCTTAGCACAATTTAGTTCTGGACAGTACTGTGAAGACTTTTTCATTCATTGAAATGGAAACTCTAGTTTGACTACTATTTTTTCAGAACTTAACATCTCAATCTGAATTCTAGTTCTATTATTCCTTTATGTGGAAAAAGTTTTTTCTGTCTGTGAAACATTTGCTTTCCCATCACTTATCGAGGGTATTTTCTCTAGATTACTATCACTTTTGAATACAACCTTTTTGGCATTTTAATTTTTTTTAAATCTATTATTCTATAATCATAGACAGAAATGTCTTGAGGGTAGTGTACAAAGAGTTAAATGACCCTCATGTCCTCAGCCTTTCTCTTTTCAAGGAATTAAAGCAAATGTTTCTACTTGCAAGAAATAAACATAAATTATTTCATATCATTTAAAAGGGGACTCCACTAGTGATATTTTTAAGGATTTCTTATTGTGCTTTGATTCTTTCCTCCCATCCTACTTACTTTCAAGAATATAGTTCTCTTTTAATATAAATGACTTCATAAATTCTCAAAACGGGCAAGAGATTTCAGAATTTTCTTGTGCTGTATTTTGTCTATGCTGTGGTAAAAGGGGAGGTGTATAAATGTGCATCACCTTGTCTTGTTTTTGAAGCCAGGGTAGTTGTGGAATTTAGATAACAGTAGTGCTAGATTCAATGTCATCTGATTACCTTTGGACATGCAGAAACCTATGAATGTACTGTAAAATAAAATGAAGGCTGATAACCAGAAATCTTTTTCTACATGAAGCATTTTCTTAAATGTGAAGCTGATATAGGTACCTTTTCAAAAGTTCATCAACCTATAAAATTTCATCTTGTTTTTCTATAGGAATAGCATTGGAAATAGAATGTTGGATTTAGGATTAGGAAGAGTTTAAATTCAAATTCTGCTTCTGACTCTCACTAGCTAGGAACATATCATTTTAATCTTTCAGAACCTCTGTTTACTTATCTGAAGAATGAATATAATAGCTGTAATACCTATGTTGAAGGGATATTGTGAGGCTTAAATGAGAGAATATGTAAAGTGTTTGGTAAACTTTAAAGTACTGTAAAAGGGCCAATTACAATTAGCTCATTTCTAAATTTTATTTTTTGAATATTTTTTCCAAATGTAAAAATAATTTTAAACATTCTTTTTTTTTAAAATGTCATGCTCCAGATTCTCTCCCCTTCCTTCCCTGACCTTTCCCTGAGACAGCAAGCAAATTTATATGTTACATATATGTAATCATGCAAAACATGTTTCCAAACTGGTTATGTTGTGAAAGAAAACACACACACAAAAAAAACCCATGGAAAAAAAAAATAAAATGAAAAATAGTAAGCCTCAATTTGCATTCAGGCTCCATAAGTTCTTTCTCTGTAGTGGATATTTTTCATCATGAGTCCTTTGGAATTGTCTTGGATCATTGTATTGCTGAGAATAGCTGTCATTCACAGTTGATCAATATTGTATAATATTGGTATTATTGTGTACAGTGTTATGTTTCTGCATACTTCATTTTGCATCAGTTTATGTAAGTCCAGGTTTTTCTGAATACATCCTTCTTCTCATTTCCTATAGCATAATGGTATTCCATTACAATCACAAATGACAACTTGTTCATCTGTTCCCTAATTAATGTACCTTCCCTCAGTTTCCATTTCTTTTCTACCACAAAAGAGCTGTTATAAATATTTTGTACCGATTGATTCTTTTCCTTTTTTAAAAATCTCTTTGAGATAATAGACCTATTACTGGGTCAAAGGGTTTTACAGTTTTACAATCTTTTGGTCATAGTTCCAAATTGCTCTCCAGAATGATTGGATCAGTTCACAGTTCTACCAATACTATATGAATGTCCCAGTTTTCGTACTTCCTCTCCATTATTTATCATTTTCCTTTTCTGATATATTAGCCAATTGGATAGATGTGAGGTGTGGTACCTCAGAGTTGTTTTAATTTGCATTTCCCTAATAAATACTGATTTAGAGCATTTTTTTCAGATCATTATAGATAGCTTTGGGCTCTTCATCTAAAAACTGTTCATATCTTTTGACCATTTATCAATTGGGGAATGTGTATTCTTATAAATTTGACTCACTTCTCTATGTAGTTAAGAAATGAGGCCTTTATCAGGGACACTTGTAAAATTTTGCTTCCCCAGTTTTATGCTTTTT
This sequence comes from Dromiciops gliroides, assembly GCF_019393635.1. Classification (NCBI taxonomy): domain Eukaryota; kingdom Metazoa; phylum Chordata; class Mammalia; order Microbiotheria; family Microbiotheriidae; genus Dromiciops; species Dromiciops gliroides. The sequence goes on from NC_057865.1 coordinate 210,692,037, forward strand.
TTTTGTTTTGTTTATGCAAAATGTAAAAAATTTAATATAATCAAAATCATCCATTTTACATCTTTTTTTTTTCATTTTACATCTTACAAGCCTCTCCATCTCTTGTCCTAAATTCTTCCCTTATCCATAGATCTGACAGGGATAATATTCCATGCTCTCCTAGTTTGCTTATGGTGTCACCTTTTATGTCTGTCATGTATGTACCCATTTTCAGCTTATCTTGGTATATGGTATGAAATGTTGGTCTATACCTAATTTTTGCCAGTTTTACCAGAAGGTTTCATCTAATAGTCAGTTCTTGTCTCAAAAGCTTGGATTTTTAGGCATATTAAACACTATGGCCATTTACTACTGTGTATTATATACCTAGTCTACTGATCTACCAGTCTATTTCTTAGCCCGTACCAGATTGTTTTAGTGGTTACTGGTTTTTATTACAGTTTAAAATCTGGTATGCCTAGACTACAGTCCTATACATTTTTCATTAATTACCTTGATATCTTTTTGTTTTTCCAGATGAATTTTGTCATGATTTTTTCTAGCTCTATAAAATAATGTTTTGATAGTTTGATATAGCACAGAATGAGTAAATTAATTTAGGTAGAATTGTCATTAGCTTAGCCTACCCATGACCAATTAATATTTTTCCCATTGTTTAGATCTGACTTTATTTGTGTGAAAAATGTTTTGTAATTTTGTTCATACAAATATTTTACATTGTCTACAGTTTTTTTAATGAAATTTTTCTATCTTGATTCTGGGCGTTGTTGGTCATATGTAGAAATGTTGATGATTTTCTGTATCCTACAACTTTGCTAAAATTGTTATTATTTTAAGTAGTTTTAAAATTAATTCTCTAGGATTCTCTATATATTCCATCATATTTTCTGCAAAGATAGATAGTTCTGGTTCTTCATTGCCTATTCTAATTCCTTCTATTTCTTTTTCTTCTCTAATTGCTATAGGAACATTTCTAGCACAACCATGAATAATAGTGGTTATAATGGGCATCCTTGCTTCACCACTGATCTTATTGGGAAGGCTTTTAGCTTATCCCTATTATGAATAATGCTTGCTGATAGTTTTAGATAGATCCTACTTATCATTTTAAGGAAAGCTCCATTTATTCCTATGTTTTCTAGTGTTTTTAATAGGAATGTGTGTTGTATTTTGAACTTTTAAAATATATGTCAAGAAAATCATAATTTCTTTTGGTTTTGTTATTGATATAGTCAATTATGCTAGTGGTTTTCCTAATATTGAACCAACATGGTTCAACTGGTATAAATCCCACCTGGTCATAGTGTATGATCTTTGTGATATAATCTCCTTCCTAGTATTTTATTTAAAAGTTTTGCATCAACTTTAATTAGGGATATCAGTCTATAGTTTTTTGCCCCATTGGTTTAGCTCTTCCTGGTTTAGGTATTGGCACCATATTTCTTTCATAAAAGGAATTTGATGGGACTCCTTTCCAATTTTTGCAAATAGTTTATATAGCATTGTAATTAATTGTACTTCAAATGTTTATGGTAGAATTCACTTGTGAATCTATCTGGCCCTGGGGATTTTTTTCTTAGGGGGCTCTTTGGTAGCTTGTTAATTTTCTTTTTTCTAAGATGGGGTTATTTAAGTGTTCTATTTCTTCTGTTAATCTGGGCAATTAATATTTTTATAAATTTTCATTCATTTCACTTAGATTGCCATATTTATTGGCATATAATTGGGTGAAATAACTCCTAATAATTGCTTTAATTTCCTCTTCATTGGTGGTAAATTCAAACTTTTTATTTAAAAAAATTTCCTCCAATTACATAGGGAAACAATTTATAACATTTGTTTTTAAATTTTTTTGAGTTCCAAATTTCCTCTCTCCCTTCATAAGTCCTTCAGAATTGTCTTGGATCATTGTATTGTTTGGAATAGTTAAGTCATTCACAAATCGACATCATTATATATATATATATTTTTTTTATTTTTTATTTTTTTGGTGAGGCAACTGGGGTTAAGTGACTTGTCCAGGGTCACACAGCTAATAAGTGTTAAGTGTCTGAGGCCGGATTTGAACTTAGGTACTCCTGAATCCAGGACCGGTGCTTTATCCACTGCACCATCTAGCTACCCCTGGACATCATACAATACTGCTGTAACTATAAATGTTTTCCTGGTTCTGATCATTTCACTTTGCATCATTTCAAGTCTTTCCAAGTTTTTCTGAGTGCATTCTGCTTGTTATTTCTTGTGGCACAATCACAATCATATACCACATACTGTTCAGCTATTCCCCAATTGATGGACATCCTCTCAATTTCCAATTCTTTGCCACAACAAGAGAGCTATTATAAGTATTCTTGCACATATAGGTCCTTTTCCTTTTGTTTTTATTTGTAAATTTTTTGGGGATATAGAGTAAGTAGTGGTATTGCTTGGTTAAAGAGTATGTATTAGGGGCAGCTGGGTGGCAGAGCAGATAGAGCCCTGGATTCAGGAGGACCTGAGTTCAAATCTGGCCTCAGACACTTGACACTTAACTAGCTGTCTGACCTTGGACAAGTCACTTAACCCCAATTGCCTCACCCTCCCCCCCCCAAAAAAAAAAAGAAAAAAAAGAGTATGCATTATTTTATAGCCCTTTGAGTATGGTTACCAATTGTTCTCCAGAATGATTGGATCAGTATATAACTCCACCAATAGTGCATTAGTGTCACAGTTTTCCCACATCTCCAACATTTGTCATTTTCCTTTTCTGTCATATTAGCCAATCTGATAGGTGTGAGGTGGTAGCTCAGAGTTGTTTTAATTTGCATTTTTCCATATGACTATGGATAGCTTTGATTTCTTCATCCGAAAACTGTTTCTGTCTTTTGACCATTTATCAATTAAGAAATGGCTCTTATTCTATAAATTTGACCCCATTCTCTCTGTATATGAGAAACGAGGTCTTTATCAGCAAAATTTACTGTAAAAAATTTTTTTGCAGTTATGATTACAAATTATTTCCCCCATTTATGCTCTGCTCTCCTTTCATGCTGTCCTTTTTTTTTTTTTTTTTTGCGGGGCAATGGGGGTTAAGTGACTTGCCCAGAGTCATACAGCTAGTGAGTGTCAAGTGTCTCAAGCCAGATTTGAACTCAGGTACTCCTCATATACACTGAGCCACATAGCTGTCCACCAGGCCAATAATTCTTAAATGATCTCTCCTGGATCTATTTTCCAGGTCAGTTGTTTTTTTTTCTTTTTTTTTAGTGGGATATTTTCTTTTCTTTTTAATTTTTTTGTGTTTTGCTTTTTGAGTGGCATATTTTCACATTTTCTTCCATTTTAAAAATTCCTTTGATTTTATTTTATTGTTTCTTGATTTCCCATGGAGTTATTAGTTTCTACTTGCCCAATTCTAATTTCGAAGGAGCTTTTTGTAACTCCTTTTTCATCTGGCCAGTTCTACTTTTTAAGGAGTTCTTTCTTTAGTGAATTTTTTTTGGCCTCTTTTTCGATATGGCCAATTATGGTTTTCGGGGCATTCTTCTCTTCGTTGGATTTTTGTGCCTCTTTTACCATTTGGCCTGTGCTTCTGGTTTTTGAGGTGTTATTTCCTTCAGTATCTTTTTTTATCTCCTTTACCAAAATGTTGGCTCCTTTTTCATGATTTTCTTGTGTGTCTCATTTCTCTTTCCAATTTTTCCTCTACCTCTCTAACTTGATTTTTAAAAAATCAAGTTCTTTTGAACTCTTCCATGGCCTGAGACCAATTCATAATTTTGGAGGGGCTTTGGATGTAGCAGTTTTGAGTTTACTGTCTTCTTGTGTTTGTGCTTTGATCTTCCCTGTTACCATAGTAACTTTTTTGTTTGTTTTTTTGGTGGGGCAGTGGGGGTTAAGTGACTTGCCCAGGGTCACACAGCTAGTAAGTGTCAAGTGTCTGAGGCTGGATTTGAACTCAGGTCCTCCTGAATCCAGGGCCGGTACTTTATCCACTGCACCACCTAGCTGCCCCCCATAGTACCTTTTTATAGTTAGGATCTGTTTTTGCTGTTCACTCATTTTTCCAGTTTATTTTTTTACTTTTAACTCTATACTAAAGTAGTGCTCTGTTTCCAGAGTGGAGGGAGCTCTGTCCCAAGCTTCTTGTGTTTTTATGCATCTGTTTTCAGAGATAATTCTGGGGACTTGTAAATTTTTGGTTCTTTCCTGGTGGTATGGTTTAGGGAGAGTTGTGTTTACTATTTTCCTGGCCTTTGCTCATCTGTGAGCAACCACAAGCACTCTCCTGCTTTGAAACTATGACCACGGTCCAATGAATCCAGAAGGCCTGATGTGCTAGTGCTCCTCCTCATCCTGGAACTGAGACCCAGCTGTGATCCAACTTTGGGCAATGCAACAGAGTCCTGTCCCTGGTACCAGCAAAAGGACCTCTGTAATCTCCTTCTGATCAATTGTCTGACACCTCCGTACCATCTGTGAGCCAAAAGGTCTGGAAACTACCATGGCTGCCACTGATTCATTTAGGCCTTCTGCTGATTTTCTGGGGTGCAGTCTGTGCTGGACTGAGCTCCACTCCCCACCCTACTGCAACAGACTTTATTTTTTTCAGGTCAATGAGGGTTAGGTGACTTGCCCCGGGTCACACAGCTAGTAAGTGTGAAGTGTCTGAGGCTGGATTTGAACTCAGGTCCTCCTGAATCCAAGTCCAGTGCTTTATCCCCTGCACCACCTAGCTGCCTCCTGCATCAGACTTTCTAAGTTGTCTTGAGCTAGAAAATTGTTTCACTTTGTCCTTTGGTGGTTTCTGCCACTCTAGAATTTGTTTTGAGGCATTATTTAAAGTCATTTAGATTGATTTGGGGGAGAGCTCAGGTGAGTCTTTTCTCTTGCCATTTTGGCTCCACCCTCCTCTTTTCATTTTTGAAACTGGTAATTTTTTAAAAAATCAGATTAACCAGTGGTTGCTAGATTTATATCCCAAAGACATCCCCTCAAAGAGAAAAAGACCTATTTGTAAAAAAATATTTATAGTAGCTCTTTTTGTGATGGCTAAGAATTGGAAATCAAAGGAATGCCCATCAATTGGGGAATGGCTAAACAAGCTGTGGTATATGATGGTGATGAAATATTGTTGTGCTATAAGAAATGACAAGCAGGATGATTTTAGAAAGGCCTGGAAAGACTTGTATGAACTGATATATAGTGGAGTGAGCAGAACCAAGAGAACATTGTGTGCAGAAACAACAATATTGTTTGATGAAGAACTGTGAAAGACTTAACTATTCTCAACAATACAATGATCCCAGACAATCCCAAAGGACTATTGATGAAACATACTATCCACCTCCAAAGAAAGAAATGATATTGATGGAACACAGACTGAAGCAGGCTATTTTTCACTTTCTTTCATTTTTTTTTTCTTTTATTCAAGTTTTCTTGTACAAAATGACTGATGTGGTAATGTTTTACATAATTGTACATGTATAGCCTGTATCTGATTGCTTACTGCCTCAGGGAGGGAGGAGGGGTGGGAAGGAAGGAAGGATAAAAATTGGAATCCAAAACTATAAATAAAAATTTTAGTACTTAAAAAAAATTAACCAGTGGTTTGATGTTATTGTTTTTTAATCATAACTAGCTTTTAGTTCAGTGATTTTCTTTCAATTTTATTAATCTCTCCTTTGACTTTCAGAATTTCCAATGTGGTGTTTAACTGGGGATTTTAAATTTTTTCTTTTTCTATTTTCCCCTTTTTTTTTTCTTTTCTTGGTGAGGCATTTGGGGTTAAGTGCCCAGGGTCACACAGCTATTAAGTGTCAAGTGTCTGAGGCTGGATTTGAACTCAGGTCCTCCTGAATCCAGGGCCAGTGCTATATCCACTGTGTCACCTAGCTGCCCCTCTATTATTTTTAATTGCATGTTTATTTTTATTTATTTATTCATTCATTCATTTACTTATTTATTCATTTATTATTTATTTAATTGCAGGGCAGTGAGGGTTAAGTGACTTGCCCAGGGTCACACAGCTAGTAATTGTCAAGTGTCTGAGGCCGGATTTGAACTCAGGTCCTCCTGAATCTAGGGCTGGTGCTCTATCCACTGTGCCACATAGCTGCCCCCTTTAGTTGTATGTTTAATTCATTGACTACTCTTTCTCTCTTGTATTTGGAGATGTAAAATTTCCCCATAGTATTGCTTTGACTGCATCCCATAATTTTTTTCATGTTGTCTCGTCATTCTCTTTAATGAAATTTTTGTTTCTATGATTTGTTCTTTGACATACTTACTCTTTAGCAGTGTTATTTTGTTTCCAGTTAATTTTTAATATATTTTTCCATGACTGATTTTTATTACATCATGATCTAAAAAGAATACATCTAAAATTTCTGCTTTTCTACATTTGATTTTCAGGTTTTTAATGCCCAAATACATGGTCAGTTTTTATATAGCCATGTAGTGCTAAGGAAAAGGTATATTTCTTTCTATTCCCATTCAGTTTTCTTCAGAGCTGTATCATATCTAACTTTCCTAAAATTCTATATTAATTGACCTTTCTCATTTATTTTGTAGTTAGATTTATCTAGTTCTGAGAGGGGGACGTTGAAGTTCTCCAGTAGTATGTTTTTGTTATTGTTGTTTTGTTTTGTTTTGGGGTGAGGCAATTGGGGTTAAGTGACTTGCCCAGGGTCACACAGCTAGTAAGTGTTAAGTGTCTGAGGCTGGATTTGAACTCAGATCCTCCTGACTCCAGGGCCAGTGCGCTTTCCACTGCACCACATAGCTTCCCGAGTAGTATGGTTTTATAGTCTGTTTCTTCCTGTAACTCATTTTCCTTTTCCTTTAAGAATTTGAATGCTATACTATTTGATTCATATGTTTAGTATTGCTATTACTTCATTGTCTATAGTACCTTTTAGCAAAGTGTAGTTTTCCTTCCTTATATCTTTTAGTTAGATCTATTTTTGCTTTTGCTTTTTCTGAGGTCATGATTTTTATTCCTGCTTTTTTACTTTTTCTGAAAAATAATAGATTCTTTTACATCCCATTACCTTTACTTTATGTGTGTCTTTCAGATTCAAGTATGTTTCTTATGAACAGCATATTCTAGGATTTTTGTTTTTAATCCATTCTGCTATCTGCTTCCTTTTATATGGTTGAGTTCATTCCATTCACATTCATAGTTATAATTACTCATTATTGGGGCAGCTGGGTGGCACAGTGGATGAAGCACCGGCCCTGGATTCAGGAGTACCTGAGTTCGAATCCGGCCTCAGACACTTAACACTTACTAGCTGTGTGACCCTGGGCAAGTCACTTAACCCCAATTGCCTCACTAAAAAAAAAAAATAATAATTACTCATTATTTCCTTCCATTCTGCTTTTCCCCCTATTTATCTTTCTGTCCTTTCACCCTGTCCGTCCTAAAAATTGTTTTGCTTCTGACTAACTCCTCCCCTGATCTATCACCCCTGCCCCCACTTTTTTTGTACCCCTCCCATCCTACGTCCCTGTAGGATGAGATAGATTTCTCTACCCATCTTTTAAATAAAATTATTTTATTGTTTTCCAGTTACATGTAAGGATAGTTTTCAACATTTATTTTCATAGGATTTTTAGTTCCAAATTTTTTTCCCAACCTCCCTTTCCTCTCTTCTCCCCATGATGGAAAGCAATCTGATATAGGTTATATATGTACAATCACATTAAACACATTTCTGCATTATCTATACCCATTTTAGTGTATATGTTATTCCCTCTTTGAGTCAATTCCAATGAGAATAATAATGTTCAAGCATTGCACACCACCTCTCCCCTCATCTTCCCTTCCAATGCACTCCACTACTTCCCCTCTTTTGTACCTTTTGTGAGATAATTTACTGTTTTCTAACCCTCTTTTCCTCCTTCTCCTAGTGCTTTTCTCTTTTTCACTCATTGTCAACTCACACCTGTGCCCTCTGTTTATATATACTCCTAACTGCCTAATAAGGAAAAATTGATTGGGAGTTATCATCTTCCCATGTAGGATGTAAACAGTTTAACTTTATTAAATCCCTTATAATTTCTTTTTCCTTTTTTTCTTTTTATTCTCCTCTTGAGTCATGTGTTTGAACATCAAATTTTCTATTTTGCTGTGATCTTTTCATCAGGAATGCTTGAAAGTCCTTAATAAATGCACATTTTTTTTCTCCATATGATTAGACTTAGTTTTGCCTGGTAGTTGATTCTTGATTATAATCCTAACTCCTTTGCCTTCTGGGGTATCATATTCCAAGCCTTCAGATCCCTTTAATGTAGAAGCTGCTGAGTCTTGTGTTATCCTGACTGTGGCTCTATATTTGAATTGTTTCTTTCTGTCTGCCTGCAATATATTCTCCTTGACCTAGAAGCCCTGAAATTTAGCTATAATATTCCTGAGAGTTTTCATTTTGTGATCTCTTTCAGGAAGTGATTGGTGGATTCTCTCAATTTCTATTTTATCCTCCAGTTCTAAGATATCAGTGCAGTTTTCCTTGATAATTACTTGAAGATTGACATCTGGGCTCTTTTTGACATCATAGCTGTCAGGTCATCCAATAATTCTTAAATTATCTCTCTTGGATCTATTTTCCAAATCAGTTGTTTTTGACATTTTCTTTTATATTTTTATTCTTTTGATTTTGTTTTGTTGTTTCTTGATATCTTATGGAGTCATTAGCTTCCACTTGCCCAATTCTAATTTTGAAGGAATTATTTTCTTTTTTACTTTTATTTTTTTTTTCATTCGGCCAGTCACTGGTTTTCATTGAGTGGTCAATAATAGTCCCCAGCCCAAGCCTCGGTGGCTCATCATTTAGGTTTTGATTCTTAGATGTAGTGTAAATAACAACTTTTGTTGTTGTTGTTGTTGTTCTGACCAGAAAGTCTACCCTTCCCAGAGAGTGATATTTTTGTGATGATAAATTAGGCCAGCTTTTGCCTTAATTCTTATTTAGCCCTTAGTCATTGAATTGGTATTGTCTTAAATGAACTGAGACCTTGGAAAGATCTTAATTTAGAAAGTCCAAAGTCACACTCACTGTATCTGAGGCCATAGCCAATACTCTTGACTTTTGTCTTGCCACTGGACTTTGATGACTTTAGAGAAGAAAGTAAGGCTCATGACTTTGTGCAACTTTACTTCACTTGATCCAAATCACTTGCAAGTTAAGACATAACCCTCATGGCATAATTGGATCTATTTAAGAATGAAAGAGAACACTTACAACAATTCTTTTTAAGGAGTTCTTCTCTTATTGGATTTTTCTGCCTACTTTTCCATTTGACCTATTCTGGTTTTTTAGGTTGTATTTTCTTCAGAATGTTTTGTGCTTCCTTTACCAAGCTGCTGATTTTCTTTTCCCCATTTTTCTTCTGCCTCTCCTATTTTTAAAATCCTATTTTTCATCTCTTCCATGGCTTGAAACCAATTCATGATTTTCTTTGAGGTTTTGCATGTAGCTGCTTTGATCTCATTGTCTTCTGTGTTTGTTGGGGGGCGGGGTTTGAGGCAATTGGGGTTAAGTGACTTGCCCAGGGTTACACAGCTAGTAATTGTTAAGTGTCTGAGGTCAGATTTGAACTCAGGTCCTCCTGAATCCAGGGCGGGTGCTTTATCCACTGCGCCACCTAGCTGCCCCATGTGTTTGTGTTTTAATCTTCCCTATCACTATAGTAACTTTCTATGATCAGGTTCTTTTTTTTTTTTTTTGATGTTTGCTCATTTTCCCAGACTTTTAACTTTCTATCAAAGTTGGACTTTGCTTCCAGGATGGAGGGCACACTGTCTCAAACTTGAGGTTTTTCATTTTGCTTTGGTCAGAGCTATTTCTGGGGGTCTGTATGTTTCAGTTCTTCCAAGGTGGTATCATCTAAGGAGAAGTGTGGTCAGTTCTCTCCTGGCCTATGTTCTCATCTGACCATGAGCTCTATTTTCCACCCTGGAACTGTGACTAGGGTCTTTGCTTCCGCTTGCTCCTTGTTCTTTCTCTTCACCCTGGGGCTGTGACTCTAAATCATATATGGGTAGTGCAGCAGAGTCCTTCACCCCATCCCAGCAAAACATTTCTGTAATTTCCTTCTGACCAGTTGTTTAAGCCCCTTATCCTCTGTGGACTGATAGTTCTAGAAGCCTGATTCACTTACTCCCATGGCCTAGTGATGCAAAGGGCATGGTTTGCCACTGTCTGTCTGGTGCATGTGGCCTCAGGCCTCACTGCTAGCTGTTGGTTTGTGATGGGGTTTGAGGACTGGGTAATTTTTGTTGCTGTTATTGTTGTTCCATCACTCTCAAAAAGTACCAATGCTATCATGAATATAATGTCTTGTTTTGCTTGTTAACTGGTGTGTGTATGTGTGGGGGGGTGTAATGTGGACTGAGCTCCATTCTCATCCTGGTGAGACAGATTTTTCTTGCCAACCTAAGCTGTCTTTTGCTGTAAAATTTTTCCCCTTGTCCTTTTGTTGGTTTTGGTGCTCCAGAATTTGCTTTAAGGTGCTATTTTAATGTTGTTTGGAGGGAATTTGTGAGAGCTCAAGTGATTCTCTGTATCTGTTCTGCTATTTTGACAAATGATTATTATTTCAAGTAGTAGTTCATGAAATGTAAAGAATTCTCAAAAGCTGCACATTTCAGATGAAGGATATCATAATTTTTAAAAATTGCAATCAGTTCTATTACATTTTCCCTAGTTTTGTACCATTCACCTCTGAAATTTAATTTACATAGGTTCTGAATATTTCTGTGATATCATGAATATATTTTGTAATCATTAGAAAGGTATAATCAGGGGGCAGCTAGGTGGTACAGTGGATAAAGCACTGGTCCTGGATTCAGGAGGACCTGAGTTCAAATCCAGCCTCAGATACTTGACACTTAATAGCTGTGTGACCCTGGGCAAGTCACTTAACCCTCATTGCCCTGCCAAAAGAAAAAGAAAAGAAAAGGTATAATCAAAATTGTACTATGATCCTATCTATATCTTTATGTAATAATAATGATTAATAATAGCTAACATTTATATAGAGTGTTCTATGTGCCAGGTACTTTATTTATATATGCTTACTATGTACTAAGTGTTTTACAATTATCTCTTTTGATCCTCACAACAACCTGAGGAGATAGATGCTATTTTTATCTCCATTTTATAACTTAAATATAACTGAAATAGAGGTTAGGTGACTTTCAGGATCACACAGCTAGGGAGTGTCTGAAAGCAAATTTGAACTCATGTCTTCTTGGTTCCAGGATCAGCGCTGTTTCCACTGTGCCACCTAGCTGCCTATAATTTCTTATCACAAACAAAACAAAACAAAAAAACCCCAACCCTCCAATTAAATTAAAAATTAAGGGTCTCATTCATGCTACCTGCAATTAAATGCATTCAGGAGACTCTGGCTAGTAACTGTTTGCTGCTCTCTCAGTAGTCTTTGAGCTTTGAATTTTTTAACCTTAGGCAAGTCCTTTTAACCACCATAGACTTTGATTTATTCATCTATGAAACAAAGGAATTCAACTAAATGACCTCTAAGGTCCCTTCCATTTCTTTTGTTTTTTCTTTTTCTTTTTTTGCAGGGCAATGAGGGTTAAGTGACTTGCCCAGGGTCACACAGCTAGTAAGTGTTGTGTCTGAGGCTAGATTTGAACTCAGGTCCTCCTGAATCCAGGGCTGATGCTTTATCCACTGTGCCATCTAGCTGCCCCAGTCCCTTCCATTTCTAAATCTTCTGATTCTAAATATGACCTAAGAAGTTTAATCTTGTTACTAAAATAAGCTTTGATAACTACAAATCCAGAGTCCTTTTGTAGTACAGATAAATGATACATACTGTAGTTGAGTACATGTGATATCATCTTATATCCATGATCCACTTTTCCTGCTATCAGAGTAGCTCTTCAGCTAGTCCGCAGCATGACATGACAACCCCAAATTAGCGAATCCTTTCTCTGAGGTGCTGAATGTTGTCATGTACTTTCATACATGTTTAATGCATTGGTTAGTTTTGCTTAACTTTATTACAAGGAAGATTCAATGAGTGGATGAAGGTGTATGGTATAAAAATATCAAGCTTCAAGAAAAAAAGAATGCCAGGATAAAACAGATCCAGGACTACAATCTCAATTTGAGTTTACAGTATGATTCCATGCTTAATGGAAGGAGAAAAATAAAGATCAAGAATTCCCAATTCAGGAAGGCTGGCTCAGGCAATGGATTGAGAACTCTTTCTTATGACAGTGTATCAGGGGTTAGTATCACAAGTCTATAAATTGTCAGTGTTGTTTGATGTCACAGGAGGTAGCCACTGCTAAAAGTTAAAAGATCCTAGAACTGGAAAGCAAAATCTGACTTTGATACTGTGATAACATTATACTCTCTGTTAGGTCTACAAGTACCCTGAAATTAAATTTGGGTCGGGAATAATCTGATATGATTACTTTTGAAAAGCTCATCTTAGGCATCCCAGTTAAATTCCCCTCTAAACCTGGGATAGAAATCCAGTGTACTATAGCTAAATAAACACCTTAAATGCCCCTCTTTCTAGCATTTGATTTATATTTGGAAATGAATTTCTAGGTGATATACAATTTTAATGATATGTGAATTCATCTATCAGTAAACATTTTCTTGATTCAGTAGTCAAGAGATGGTGGAGTAGCAAAAAGTAGTGCAGCAAGGAGCCTGCTGCTCCCACACTACCCTAAATCCTCCAAACAACTAGAAAATGGACTAGACCAAATCCTGATGGAAAAATCCAAGAAAAAAAAATATTATGAGTGACTTTTTCCAGCCCAGATTGGCACAGGGAGACAGAGGGATCAGTGGACACTGAGGAATGGGACCTTATGAGAAGTATGTGGTGCATGGGGTATGTTAGCATTATGGGACAGACTGTGAACTCAGTGCAAGAAGTGGTGCTTGGACCCATACAGGAAACCGTGACAGAGACCGGTGTAGACTGTCTTCTTACTACTTAGTTCTAGGTCACAAATCCAGGGTGGACTGACTGATGAGATAAATGCTCCCCAATCCCTAGCAGCCACATGTCCTAGGGGGTTTACTGAGAGAGGAACAAGTTCAGAAGCAAGAAACAGTGGTGTGGTTTAGACCCCAGGCATAAAGTTGGCATTCCATCCTCAAGCTCGGTATGATGCTGCAGAGAAATAACCTAGGGGATAGCAATCTTAAGACCAAATGGAAGCTTTCAGGGCAGCTAGATGGCACAGTGGATAGAACACTGGCCCTGGAGTCAGGAGGACCTGAGTTCAAATCTGGCCTCAGACACTTGAAACTTACTAGCTGTGTGACCCTAGGCAAGTCACTTAACCCCAGTTGCCACACACACACACACACACACACACACAAATGGAAATTTTCTATTCTGTAGCTCTGACCCTGTAGAACATCTCAGCTGACTGACAGGGGTAAGTCTAGCTGTAGTCTATTGTTACTCTGACCCAAACCCAGATTAGGAATTTATGGAGCTCAGAAGTTCACAGAACTTTGTCTGAAGTCAGGAAATAGGATAGAAGAATAAGCAAACAAAAAAAGAATCTCACCTTAAACAGCTATTATGTTGACACAAACCCAGAAGAGAATGAATTCCAAACATCCACAAGCAAAGTCTCAAAGCAAAAGACAAATTGGGCACAAATTCAGCTAGAATTATCAGAAGAAATGAAGCAAGTTGTATGGTGTTTTTTTAAGAGCTGAAAAGTATTTTTTTGTCAGTAAAGCAAGAATGCTGGAGTATGAAATTGGAAAAGAAATGAGAGCTGTGGAAGAAAGGATTGGAAAGGTAATTAAAAGCTTTGAATAAGTGGTACAAAACCTTGCTCAAGCAACAAACTCCCTGAAAATTTTGTTCTGATGTTCTCTTGGCAAAGGTACTGGAGTAGTTTGCTATTTCCTTCTCCTTTTACAGATTAGGAAACTGAGGCAACCAGGTTTCCCAGAGGCACAGCTGGTAAGTGTCTGAGGCCATGTTTGAACTCAGGTGGATCAGTCTTCCTGATTCTAAACTAAGCACTCTATCTACTGTACCACCTAACTGCCGGCTCCCTGAAAATTAGAATGAACCAAATGGAAGCCACTAACTCCAAACATTAAAATAAAAGTCCAAAGAGTGAAAAAATAGAGGAAAATGAAAGTTATATAAAAAGAAATTACTTGGAAAACTTCAAAAAATTATAAAAGAAAATTGTCCTGATCTATTAGAACCAGAGGATAAAGAGGAAATAGATGGAATCTAGTCACCTCCTGAAAATGAAAGCTCCCAGAAGCATTTTAGCCCAAATCTAAAGCTTCCAGGTCAAAGAAGATACTACAGCCAGAAAGAAAAGAATTCAAGTACTTAGGAGCCAGTCAGCATCACACATGATTTATCTGTCAACATTATAAAGGAGTAGAGAGTTTGAATACCACATTCCAGAAGTCAAAGAATATGGGTTTATATTCAAGAATTACAACCTCCCCCGCCGCCCTCCACCAACTAGAAATACTACAGGGGAAAAATAGACCTTTAATTAAATAATAGAGTACTTCCAAGCATAACTGATTAAAGGACCAAAGCTTCAGAAAAACCTTGGAGTTCAAACAGGAGTGAAGAAAAAAATAAAAATGTAAACCTGACAGAATAATGAATGTAGCATTATTACCAAAGTAACAAAGTAGCCAAGTTACCTTAGTACCATAATTACTTTTTGTAAACAAGAAACATCATTTCCTAAATATTTGGTCATCTGACCAGGCTGACTTCATACTTAGTGTAATCAAATAGATCAATATGAAGATAATTGCAATCATGGCCAACTTTGTTCTTTGAGGACCAATGTTAAAATACATATCTCTCTTGAAAGAGTAGTGAACTATAGATTCAGGTAGTTACAGTAGTAACTTTTTATATTTTGCAGTCTCCAAACTCAAACTTTTTTTGGATTTACCTTTGAATTGAAGGACTCAGTGCTTTCTTGATATTCTCTGTCAGTACTTTGTTTCATCTTCCTGCAAAGGAGGCATAGGTTTTCAGAGTGTCTGTAGTACTCTTTACTACTTTGAATAAGCAAGAGTTGGTTTCATTTAAAGCTGACATTCCAGAAGCAGCTCCCAACTCTTGAGGCTTTTTCTGTGAATGTACTTCATTTCTTTAAGTATAGAGAAGTTTTCAGAGGGCATGAACATTATCTCTTATTCTTTTGTTTCCCTTTCCTTTCAGGGACAGGTTACCTGTGTTGTGTAGGTAGTGTTCTGCTTAAACCAAGTAAGCACCAAATCTATATTTGTTAACTTATTTTTTTTTAAGAGCTGAAAAGTATTTTTTGTCAGTAAAGCAAGAATGCTGGAGTATGAAATTAGAAAAGAAATGAGAGCTGTGGAAGAAAGGATTGGAAAGGTAATTAAAAGCTTTGAATAAGTGGTACAAAACCTTGCTCAAGCAACAAACTCCCTGAAAATTTTGTTCTGATGTTCTCTTGGCAAAGGTACTGGAGTGGTTTGCTATTTCCTTCTCTTTGACACAAAAAAGTGTCAAATTTCTGAGGCTGGATTTGAACTCAGGTCCTCCTGAATCCAAGGCCAGTGCTTTATCTACTGCGCCACCTAGCTGCCCCTGTCCAATGTATTTAATTCAAGGAATAAATCAGATTATTAATTAGGCACACTAATTCCTTTAAATTATTTAATTTTTTTTTATCAGTCGTCATTTTTCTCAATAGAGGTATCATTATGAAATCAATTGTAGGTCTCATTTCCCATTAGTTCTTGCTTCCTTGTGGCATTTTGCCATTTTTTTATATTGAAGTAACCTATCCTATGGATTAAGAACAATTCAGACTCAATGGAAATAGGGCTGACCACTTCCATTACAATTGCTTGACTCTCGGGGATGGAAGGAAAGGCATAAATATTTATATAATGCCTGCTATGTTTCAGGAACTGTGTTAAGTAGTATATATTATTTTATTTGATACAACAACCTTACAAAATTGTTGCTGTTGAGGAAACTGGAGCAACAGAAGTTAAGTGACTTGATTAGAATCATACAATTAGTAAGTGTCTGAGACTGGAATTAAACTCAGGTCTTCCTGACTCTAGACCCAGTGCTCTAATGTGCCATGTATCTGTTATTATGCTAGCATGGTATTTGCTATCTAGCTCTCTGGAGTATGAACTTTGATTTGCTGAGATATCAAGAATGTCCATGTTGGCAACAGACTCACGAAAGGCAAGATTTCATTTTCCATGGAAACAGAAGAGTCTTTTAAATTGTGTGGAAAAACAATGAGATTGCTATCTCATATATATGAAAATATGAAAACTTTACCTTTTATGGAATGTTCCATACCACTTCACAGTTTTTTTAAAACAAATATTATCGAGTTATTCTAGCAAGGTTTCCAGGATTCATAGTAGAGCCAGAATTTGATACGAATCAAAGGGATGGAGGGGCTTTAGGGGCAGAGATAACTTAGGAGATGTGAATGTTGCTTATATGTGTATCCATATGGGTCTGTCCACATGTGTCTCAGATTGAGATGTGAATAGATCTCTCTAGAGTCTCCACCTAATTTCCAAGGAAGATTTTAATTCCAGCAGATTTTGATTCTAGCAGGAGATCAGAGCCATGTGGATAGCTTGTTCTGCTCTCCTCAGAGAAGTGCTACAGGAATTGTATCTATATGCCCCCTGAATGTTATAAGTTTAGAGGAAATAATTCTTAGGTTCAAACCACTATCCTCATCTCTATCCCTTTATTAGGGAAGGAGGGTACATACATCCAAAGGCTTGACTCCCTTCCTATCAAATACCAATTCCACAAAAACCATCACACGTAGTGAATAACAAACAATCTCATTTATCTAGGTCAATAGCAAATGGATATCCTTAGATGTCATAGAGATTAGCATATACCAGATAATACACAGAGTGAATGAGCTCTCCCATTAGGAGCAAGAGATCAGTATGGTAAGCTGATGGTTGGGACATGATCAAGGAACTGGATTTTCTACATAGCAACTTTCCTGGATTCTTTTCTTCAGGTACTTCTCCCTGAAGAGAATCTGGAATTAGATGTTGCCTGTCTGAAACATAAAAGCCAGAATGCAAGAGCTCTCTTCTCTTAAATTCTCACCACCTCCATCCCTTCCACAGGTATGGAACACTGAGTAATTATTCTCTACCAAGGAGAAGAGTCTCAAGCAAATAGGTTGAGCCTCAGGTTATTTACATGCGTGCACACCCACACCCCCCCCCCACACACACACACCCCACACCCCCCCCCACACACACACACACATTTTGTAAAGTCTGCCTATAAGTTGCCTTCTATTGAATCTAAACTCCTTGAGGTCAGGGACTACTTATTTTATATCTTTGTATCCCCAGAGTCTTAGCAAAGTATCTGAAACATCATAGGCAATTAATACATACATGATGATTCATTGACTGATGCTATTTTGTCTTTATATAAATAAAAGTTCAGGTAATGAAGAGTAATGATAAATACTAGGGCTAGAAACTATAAGGAGAGGCCAGGGAAGTGCTAAGGGAATTGTTGTAATTTCATCAGAATTTGACATCTTTACTAATAATGTGGAAAAGAGAGTAGTAAATGGCTCATTAATGAAATCCACAAACGAAGTTGAATGATTTATTGGGCACAAGAAAGCATAGAATTTAGGAATTTTAGCAAAAGGAGATTCACCTTTTAAAAAATGCAGGCATTCCCTTGGAAGAAAAGTCATATGAAACAAATTTAATGGCAATGATCAGTTAAAAAAGCAAATGTGCCACTAGTAGCCTGAACCTGGAATGGCTGGGGTGGACAGAGTTTATGTGGCTGCACCAATATTTTTGACACCTAGTCTGATCCTCTGAAATTTAATTTTGTTTGTGGTCAGCCCTGCTTCAGACCTTCAGTACTCATTGGAGGGGAGAAGCTTACTTCATAAATCCTAATATTGCTACATGTATAGGGACAGTAAGTTATGAGCAAAGCTATAACTATGCCAGAGTAATTGAAACTTTGCCCCAAGGTACCAAAATTTAGAGGACACCAACAGCATTTATAATGCACAAACTGTATAGAGATGACTGAACTTAGCACCTAGTTAAAATGAATATCAGATATTACTTCTTTTGGCTCCATACCCTGTGTAAAAAACATTAACTATAACTAATCTAAAAAATTATATAACTGTACTTACATGAAAAATTATAAGTTTGGAAAAATTATAACTATAATAAAAATTATAATTGGGTCATAAATCCCTTCATGGTTGCCATTCAAATGTAAGAATATTTTTAAACTAACTGGGGCCTAAACTGACTGGGGGGCCTAATCTGGGGGGCTATCTGACTGCTATTAATTTCCTAAGCCAATCTGTTAGGGGCCTTTTAAAAAATTTCTCCACACTGCTCCGCTCCCAAATTGATAAGCAAACAATTAAGAAGCCTCTTAACTAAATAATCAAAGCAGGGTTTATTTATAAAAATAAATGTAAGAGATAAGAAATGCAAAGGTATAGGAGACCTGACTGCTTTCTGAGTGTGCTCCCTCCTGCTGCTGCTTGTGCTTACTCTTTGCTGTCTAACTTTCTTAGCATCTTCCTGCATATCAATGGACCTTCTTCTAGCTTCCCCTTTTCTGTTTAGTGTCCCCCTCACTGAAAAGCCCCCTGCTTCACTGCTCTGCTCCTTTCTTCTAACTCCAAGCTTCCTTCGCTTTGTCGACCCTAACTCCATCCTGTTGCAAACCCCCCTGTGCTTCTCTCACTGCTCCTTCCTCTGTCTGTCCACCTCCCTCAGCCTCTCTACCTTCTTACTAGCTCTTTCTCAGTCTCTGTAAGCCATAGCGACAAACCGACTTGCTTCTCCTTGCATTCTCTTCCTGAGTCCTCCAGTGACCTCCTTATGTCTGTCCTCCCTTACTGTCTAACTCCCGGGGCGGGGGGGGGGGGGTGCCCTCGAGTGTCCCATGGGTACCACACACCCAGGGCTTGAGGCCCGTGCCCCCTGCTGCACTCCTGGGACCTCCACACAGGCTGTGCCCAGGGCTTGCTGTAAGGCCCAGGGGGCTTTTCAGCTCTGCTGAAGCAGAGGGAGAGGGGCCCCAGCCCCTCTTACACAAAGAAGAACCCTGAGGGCCTAAGGCTTTTTAATCTCAGACTTTAAGTGAGTTCTTTTCATGCCTGGTTTAGTGCCCCTCCTTTCTTCTTCCCAAAGTGGTGCTATCCCTAGCAGTGGTCATTTGTGCTCTGGAGTCACTGCTGTTGCTATCACCCTCCCTCAGCGCCCCTTTCTCCCTCCCAGGTAGACCGAGTATATTTTGTGTACTTGCCTGGAGGAAGAATTGCTGGTTATAATGCTAGATGTGTTGTCCTAGAGCCCTAAACATTCTTAACCCACCTTTCTGTCCAAAACTTTCATATAGTAAATCATCTTTCTTTTTTTTTTTAAATAAACATGATATTGGCTTCCTTAACAAGTTCCCTCCCTCTTTCCCTCCATCCCTCCCTTACTTCCAGGCACATATGTTATTGACTGAGTGGGTTATCTATAAAATGGACATAATAATACCTGTAGTATTTAATTCACAGAGATGGTGAATTAGATAACAGATGAGACAAATGTGTAAAGTGCTTTGTCAACCTTAAAGTACTATATAATTTCAACATTTTTTTTCCTGCATGACAGAAACTATCATTATTGGGGGATGGGAGAGAAATCACACATATATGGGGGGATGTCTTCTCCATGCTCTCTTTGGGAGTGTGGAAATTTATTTTGATTTGGGGACCCTACCTTTGGGCTGAGATTAGAAAGCCTTGGGCCCTCAAGGTTTTTTCTGTGTGGGAGGGACTGGTGCCCCTCACCCTCTACTTCAGCTGAGCCAGATGACTTTGGGGAAAAAAAAAAGAAAAAAGCCCCAGCTCCCTCTTCCCTGAGAGGATCTATCCCAGAGATCCTGGGCTTGTCCAGGTTGGGCTCTGGCATAGCCAGTGCAGAGGTCCCAGGTGCGCAGCCAGGGGCACAGGCCCCTGGGTGTGGTCGAGCCTCCCTGGCCGCAACGCTAGTGTGGCTGGTGGATTAGTTTGGCATGTGCGGGGGCACAGGGAGCCCCGGGGTTTGAGTGGAGAGAAGGAAGATATATATACCAGGGAGTTAGATAGTAAGGGGGATGCCAGAGGACTAGGAGGACGCAACAAGGCCAGAAGATTAAGACAGGAAGGGGGGACAGACAGGGGGGAAGGGGTGTGGGGGAACTGATGGAGCAGACAGAACAGGAACACTAGAAGAAGGTCCATTGGTATGCAGGAGGAGGCTAAAAAGTTCCAGGCATGGTGGGTGGAAAGAGACACGTCAGAAAGCAGTCAGGTTGTACATCTTATTTCTCTGTATTTTTATGTTTAAATTGTATCTCAAAAATAAAATCTGCTTTGATTATTTGGTCAAGAGGCTTCTTAATCTTTTGCTTATCAATTTGGGAGCAGTGTGGAGGAGCAACTAGATGGCGCAGTGGATAAAGCACTGGCCCTAGATTCAGGAGTACCTGAGTTCAAATGCGGCCTCAGACACTTAACACTTACTAGCTGTGTGACCCTGGGCAAGTCACTTAACCCCAATTGCCTCACCAAAAAAAAAAAAAATTGGGGAGCAGTGTAGAGAAATTTTTAAACAGCCCATATTAAGTTAATAGCAGTCAGATAGCCAGTGAGTCAAGAGGCCACAGATTAGTCCTCCAGTCAGATTAGTCCCCCCAAATTACGCCAGCAAGTTAATAAAATATTTTTACATTTGAATGGCGTCCCTGGGTGGACCTTATGGCCCAATTATAATTTTTCTAAACTTATAATTTTTCTTATAAATCCTGTTATTATAAATTTTTCCAGATTAGATTAGCTAATAATTTTTTTTTACAGGAGCTACAGAAATCTGTGGAACTCAATATTTTAGCAACTTTAGTTTGAAGTAAAGTTAGGAGTCTATCTTTGGGAAGAGGCAAAGGGTAGGAGCCTTGGGAAAGTCTTGATAGAAAAGAAACAAAAAGAAAGAATTAAAACAGTATCTAAATACCCAAAGGGAGGAGGGACGGAGTAAGGGGGAGTAAAAAAACCAAAGCAAACCAAACAAACAAAAAAATGGAAAAATAAAGCCATACATAGTTCCCATTTCCTACCAGCAGGTGTCACTGAGGGGCCAAGTTTGATGTGTTACTCCCTTTTTATTTTCTCAAAACTAAGCAGTGTTGGGATAGTAGAGAGCTGCCCTTTGAACCAGTGAGACCTATCTTCAATCCTATGTATGACATATGTTAGTTTTTGTTACCCTGGGAAGGTCAATTAAGCTTCCAATGTTCTAGGCAACTCTGTAATATAAATCGCAGAAAAGATGCTGCAAGGAAATCACAAATCCTAATTTTGATCCTTCTAAAGAAGAGGGCAGGAACAGATTCTTTCCAGCCTAAAGCTTTTCCCTCCTACTGGTTAGACTAGGGGTATGGCCTTACCTTTGGTCCCTGCCTCTACTACTTCCTTGCTTTGGGACTTCCCATTATGACTGGGGAGGGAGGCTCTTCTTCATACTTGTCTCATGGCAACCAGTTTCACATGACAGCTAAGGCAGAAGGTCTCAATTAGGTGATCTGGAACCTGTGTATCTGGCCCCTTTTCTGCTTTAATGTTTTCTTTCCTGAGTATAGGTAAATTTTAAAAGCAATCCCAGTAGCTCATAGGTCTATTGGTCAGAACTAACTAGTGTAGGGAGGTTTTTTTTGTTTTGTTTTTTTGCATTAGAGAAGATGACCACCACAAAAGGATGAATCTGGGTTTTGACCTGGATTCCAGAAAAACAGCTGCATTATTAAGTGAATTATTTGGATAGTGCAGAACTGAGAGGAAATATAGAAATACCTATTCTGCAGTCCTGCTGAATATTTTGCTTTAAGTTTTTTTTAATTAATAAAGTGTTTTATTTTTTCCCCGTTACATGTAAAGATAGTTCTCAACTTTTGTCTATACAAGCTTTACAATTTCAGATTTTTCTCCCTCCCTTCCCCCTCCCCCAGACAGCAGGTAATCTGATATAGGTTTTATATGTATAGTGGGTCCCTTTCCCCTTTCCATGATTTCTTTGGGAAAAAGACCCAAAAGTGGTATTGCTAGGTCAAAGGGTATGCACAGCTTTATCGCCCTTTGGGCATAATTCCAAATTGCTCTCCAGAATGGTTGGATCAGTTCCCAGCTCTACCAACAATGCATTAGTCTTCCAATTTTTCCACAGCTTCTCCAACAT
Organism: Dromiciops gliroides; assembly: GCF_019393635.1. Taxonomy (NCBI): domain Eukaryota; kingdom Metazoa; phylum Chordata; class Mammalia; order Microbiotheria; family Microbiotheriidae; genus Dromiciops; species Dromiciops gliroides. Next base: position 210,714,323 of record NC_057865.1, read on the forward strand.
TTATTATTTTCCTTTTTGCTTATCAATTTGGGAGCAGTGTGGAGGAGCAACTAGATGGCGCAGTGGATAAAGCACTGGCCCTAGATTCAGGAGTACCTGAGTTCAAATGCGGCCTCAGACACTTAACACTTACTAGCTGTGTGACCCTGGGCAAGTCACTTAACCCCAATTGCCTCACCAAAAAAATAAGGGAGTTACAATAAAGAATGTGAGAAAAGGAGTCTGACTTCCCTCTTTTTTTTTGCAGGGCAATAAGGGTCACACAGTCATTAAGTGTCAAGTGTCTCAGGCTGCTTTTGAACTCTGGTCCTCCTGAATCCAAGGCCAGTGCTTTATCCACTGCACCATCTAGCTGCCCCACTCTTTTTTTAAAGTAGTCATGCTTTACCAGGATTAACCTCACTTTAAGACTGCACACACAGGTCCAGAGAAGATGAACTTATCAGAGTGAGACAGCTCTCTTGGCTTTTAAAGCTCCTTCCAACCTTTCCAGTCCTAACCCTTTATCTCCCTTCATGTACTCTATGATCCAATGACATGGACTTTCTTGCTGCTTTCCTCGAATAAGGCAAATATGTCCCAATCCCATGTATTTTCACTGGCTCCCCTTTATTCCTGAAGTCTTTAACTCTTCGACTCTTCCTTCTTGTCTTCCTAGGCTTTTTTTCAAGTTCCAGTTAAAATTTCACTTTCTCTGCTAAACCTCTCCCACTTCCCTCTAATCAGGGATGTACTGGTCCCAGCTTGTCCTGAGATTTTTAGAATTGGTTGTGAAATGTTCAGTGTGAGCAGCAGCAAAAAATGCCATGGAAATTGGCAAATGCTACCAGTCAGGGATTTATTGTTTTGTTGAGTCTATAGATTTAATAAAGTGATGAAGAAAATGTTAATAATGTAGATTAAACTTAAAAGTGTTTTGAAATACATTTTTTTTCCAGAATCCTGGTTGTTAAACACTAGCACACAGATACCCTTGGTAATAATGTCTTCCCTCTGCAATTACCTACAATTTATTCTGTATCTATCTTATTTATTCATAGTTCGCCTATTGTCTTCCCTACTAGACTGTAAGCTCTGTAAGAGTAGGAACTATTTTTAGCCTTTTTTGTGTCCTCAGTGCTAAGCACAGTGTTGGACACATAGTAGGCACTTAATAAATGCTTGTCAACTAAAGAAACATCTTCTCTATATATTACCTATTCTTCTTTGCAAAAGTAACTTATTAATTCTTTAACTTATTTTTGGGAAGAAATACAATCAATGCCCTTGCCAATTACATATTATAAATAAAAATTTCACATTCTCAGGCTGGGAAAGACGTTAGAAAGGTGTGAAATCATATGTTAATTGAGTACCTGTTCTGTGTAGGCATTATGTTTTTAGGTACTGAGTGGAATGTGTATATATACACATGTGTTTATGTATGTGTGTATGTATACATGTGTATGTATACATGTGTATGTATGTATGTGTATGTGTGTGTGTATATATATATATATTATATAATTTTCTTTTCCCTATAGGTGCTTTTAATTTAGTTGGAGTATAGAAGATATATATGGAGATAACTATCAACTAAGACAATATTAACAATAATGAGTCAGTGTAACAATGGGCAAAAGGCTGACCTTGGAGTGAGGAAGTTAAAGTCTTGCCTCTGATACCTGAATAGATCTGTCACTTAACCTCTCAGGGCCTCAGGCAACTTGTTAAGACTTTATATTTTATGAGAATTGCTGATGTGTATCAGTACAAGAAGATACCACATTGCTGGTTCCATATTCAAATTTGTGAAGCAGGTTCCTCACAACAATGGTCAATGACAGAGCATTGTTATTCCCATTTTACAGATGAGGAAACTGGTGATCAGAAAGAGAAAATGGGTGGTTGTCTCTTCTCCATGAGGATATAACAGTCAATCATACTCCTCCTGACCTGTTTGTAGGGACAAAGGTCTCAATCCCCTCCTCCCCCTCTGGCTAACAAAATCACATGGTTGAAGGATCCCTGGTCTCAATAAGGTCCATCCAGAGTTGTGTCCATATAAGGAAGAATAAGGTCCACTCCTGAGTTATACCCATACAAGGAAGAGGGGTGGGAATACTGTGTTCAAATTAGCTAGTTTTTGCATGTAGATTGTAACACTTGAGTAATCAGACCAATGATGAAAAAGGGGAGGGCCCATTTGCCTTAGGGACTAGGGTATAAAACAGGGCCTTCGAGCCCCCTTTCTTGGCACCCACTAGCTGCACACTAGGGTGCCTCCTTCTCTGGACAAGGAAATAAAGGAGCCTTTGCTCCTTTGCTGCTGAGTTCCTGAGAATTATTGAGAAGAGGATTATTTTCCCTCACAATTGGAGGTCCCACCGAGATTTAAGGAGCTTCGGGGGACCCTCTGTGTTTCAGCACTCTTTGACAGGGATTGTTGGAGCCCGGAGGAGAGCCCAAGGAACTCATCAGAGATGCACAAATGCAGGGTGGAGCACGCTCACGAAGGGGGTAAGAATTTATCAGAGAAAGAAGGAAAGGGCTGTCGAGTACTCCTAGGGTGGTTTGCCCTGGGGAAAAATACATTAGGTGTGCCATGCAGTGTGCCAGGTGGGGGTGGTTCCCAAGAATTCAAAGGGTTCAATTAAAGACTGTGTTTGAAGGACTAAGTAAAGAAAAAGAAGAAAGTACATCTCTCCCAAATTCCCCAAAGACAGCCCTTTGGGAGACAAATTAGAAGCTGGGATAACTTGAGAGGTATAGAGGAAAATGCAAAGAGAGAATGATTAAATATCGCTGACTAATATGGGCTGGGGGTTCCCCTCGAGGGAGGTTCAGTCCTTTGGCCTAAATTTGGGGTGTTCTCCTAAGGCGTTTATTTTGTAGTCTGGAACTTTGTTGAAGCTTTTAATTTTCTTAATTATAATTTTTCTGATTCCCAAAGGTATCTTTTAGGGCATACTGTGAGAAAAGAATTATTAACAATGGATTTTTAGAAGAGACCTAGACATCAGGTAGTTGTTCTCTCCTCCTCACCCCAGAAAGTTTTGTTTCCTGCCTGGAAGGAGTCCAAGAGAACAAAGGAAATGCAGGTTGATTCTTTTGTTTAGCCCTCTTTAGACCATCCTAAAGTCATTCCAATCAATGGACCTGGATGATGCTATAATCAATTAGCTTAGATCAATGTATAATGACCTGTCTCTATCTAAGGAGGATAAAACCCCTGGCCATACTAGGGTCAGCCTTTCTTTTTCTCTCTTCTTGTCCTCTCTTGACTCTCTCTTTTGGCCTCCTGGATCTGCTCCCTTGACTTGGAATGCTGGAGCTTGGTGCAAGCTCTTAGGTATTTAGGCCTGAAGGTCTTAGACTATGAGGAAGTTAGGGTTATACTTGGTCAATTCTTTACTGGTATATATGATATTAATAAATGCTTACTGCCAAAATGGGTGCAATAGCCATTAATATATGAGTATCAGTAATTTTAGAAAGTACAGTTTAGTAACAATAATTTAAAAAGCACAATGCAATCATATCAGAAAATATTGATAGTTTTTTCTTCTTTACCTTTTTTTATGCCTTTAATTTCTTTATATTCTTTTATTGCTATTGCTAGCATTTTCAGAACTATATCAAATAACAGTGGGGAAAGTGGGCATCCTTGATTCATTCACTTATTTACTAGGCAAGGTTCTGGTGTTTATCCCCATTGTATATAATGCTTACTTTTGGTTTGAGATAGATACGGTTGATATTAGAAAGAAAAAGATCCCTCTCTGCCCATACTTTTTAGAATTTTTAGCATAAATGAAAGCTGTACTATGTCAAAGGCTTTTTGGGGGGGGTATCTGTTGAATTAATCATACAGTTTTGGATATTTTGCTTTTTAATATAATTATGTTTATGCTATTCATATCTACTACCCAATCAAAATCCTGGTGGCTGTTGTCAACAGACCCCCAAGTCATTCCCCTTACTTCTTCAATGAGTTTATTGCCTTGATTACAGCTTTTATCTCTTCTCCAACTTCTGCCCTCATACTAGGGGACTTCAACATATGTATTTATTCTCTCATAAATCTGTTAACCCCTTGGTACTTTAACCTACTCACCTCCCAGGAACTAGTCCTCCATCCAACCTGAGCCACATACAAATCTGTTCATATCCTTCATCTTGCCATTATCCACAGATATACCACTTTAATGTTCAGGAATTCTGAAAACTCCTTATTTGACCATAATCTATTGCTTTTTCACTTTTCCCTCTGCTTTCCCTTATAGAACCCTGCTTTTCATCTGTACTATGACCATTAATCCCTTAATCCCTCAATTCTGTTTCAGTTTCACTAGCCATTCTCTCCCCATTTCACCATCTTGACTCCTTGGTAAGCCAATTTAATGCTCCACTGTTCTCTTTTGAACCCCTATCCTCCTTATCATATTGTTAGTTATGCCTAATTCAAACCTCAGTTTTCAATCACTCCTACCATTTGTCTTCAACTCCTTCACTGCTGCTGAATGAAGGTGGAGAAAAATCACTCAGCCATTCTAACTGATTCCATTATAAATTTATGTTATTTAACTTTAACTGAACCCTCACTGCTGTTAGCCAATCCTACTTTACCTCCCTTATCAACTCACTATATATCTCACTCTCTGTGATGGCTCTTCTAAAACTTTTAATACCTCCTCTAGTCTCGCATGGCTCTCCTTCTCTCTACTCTCTCAGCTGAGAACCTCGTCTCATATTTTACAGAAGAAATTGAGGCCATTCGCTATGAATTCCCTCTTCTTCCCTCTTCCTCATCTCCTATCACTCATGTGATTCCCACTATCTTTCATCCAATCTATTGTCAACATCCAATCTATTGTCAACATCCAATCTATTGTCAAAACTTCTTGATTTTACTTTGACAACATCTCTCAAATATGCCCCCTTCTCTTCTCTGACATTGCCAGTGTTCCAGTGCAGGCATTTATCACATCACATCTGAGTTACTTTGATAGCCTACAAATGGATCTGCTTGAATCAAGTTTCTTCCTACCCCATCCCATCCTCCATTTAGCCATTTAAGTGATTTTCCTAAAGAACAGGTCTGATCATGTCACCCCCTCTTACTCAGTACACTTCAGTGGCTTTCTGTTGCTTCCAGGATCAAATACAGAATATTCTGTTTGGCATTCAAAGTCCTTCATAACCTAGCCCCTCTCCTACCATTTCAGTCCTCTTACACCTTCTTGACATGTGCTCTTTGATACAGTGACACTTGTCTCCTGGCTGTTCCTCAAGCAGGACACTGCATCTTTGTGCCCCATGTATGCTCCCTTACTTCCCCCCATTCTTGGAATGCTCTCCCTTCTTTGCTCTGACTACCGACCTCCTTGGCTTTCTTTAAGGCCCAATTAAAATCTCATCTTAATTCCAGTGCCTTCCTTCAGCCATTTCTTATTTATCCTATATATAGCTTGCTTTGTTTATATTTGTTTGCTTGTTTTCTCCCCCATTAGATTGTAAATTCCTTGAGAGCAGAGACTACTTTTTACCTCTTCAATGCTTAGCACAGTGCTTTACATATAGTAGGTGCTTAATAAATGGTTTTTGATTGATAGTATAACCACTTGATTTGATAGGTGAGGAAAAATGAGGCCTACAGAATATAATGCTCTTTCCATTGTACTTCCTTTTCTTTCTTTGAAAAGGCTGTTTTTAGGCTACACTTGGAGATTCTTTCCATCCATCTTTTGTTTTGTTTTGTTATTTCTTAACTCAAATTGTTCAGTCTTTATGACTTTGAAGAGGTAAATCTCTGCCCATTTAATTAAGGAAGACTACTGAATTATACTTAACAGATCATTATTAGCATATTAAGGTCTAAACTATCCATTTTTCTCTCTGTTAAAAAATGTTTCCTATCCATGGAGAAGCTAGTAAGAAAGTTTTAAAAGTACTTTTTACCAAAGGCTATATGATATAGCCATATTCTGGTAGCCTACTTTCTAATAATGTGTCATAAACAGTAAACTTGTTTGTGTATAAAGTGTAACAAGTCTTAAATGTCTTAAGTAATTAATGGCAATATTTATTATTATTATTTTTTTAAAGCAGTCTTTTGATGTATGTCAACATTGGATCCTATGGAAGAACACACAGGTCTATATTTAACTAGGTCATACTGTAAGTGAGTATGAAACATCCAGAGTGAGTAAAACTGATGAAGGATAGAATGCTGGTGGTAACTTTATTACGGTAGCTTACTGTGTAGTTCTTTCTTATTAATAATTCACTTCTTGTTTTCCCATTTGGTTTGACTTATAGAACTGCATAAGGAAAAAAGAGAGAGACATGGATAGAAATAAATGCCCAACAATGTGCATAGTTGAAATTAGTTTTATTTATTCGACAGACTTCTGCTTTCAGAATCCCAGTGATAAGACATTCAACCTACATTGTGAGCAGGTTTTGTTAAGTAGACCAAGTTTGAATTTCATCCTTCTAAAGGTAGTATTTAAAACTGAAGTTGACATTTTTTTTAATGTTAAAGAAAAAAAAAGAGTCAAACTTTTTTCATTCGACTTTAGTGCTTAAGTCAGATATTGTGCTATTTTTTGATGTATGTTCAAGTGGCAATATACACCAATGAGAAATAGTGGTTTGTTGACAGAAATAAGTCATTCTGTCACCTGCGACACTTATTGAAGAAAGGGAGCTAGTTTTCTTTAGTAAAAGAACTTAGTGGTATAGCTGTCTGGTAGAAAAAAGGGAGGGAGGAAACATTCTAATTATTATTATAGATAACCCTTAAATACATATTTTTGATGAGAAACATTAAATACCAGAATTTTCAAAAATAAACATTTCAGAATATCTTGTGGTGGTGTAATGATTTTTGTCATAACTTTGCTGCTGGAAATAAATGAAAATGAATTTGAAAAAAAGGGAAAATCAGTGTGGCATAGTATGGGTAGAGGGCCAGCTGAGGAGTCAGGAAGACTACAGTTCAACTTTTGTCTCTGACATACATATGATCACAGGCAAGTAACTTAACCTTTGCAACAGAGGGACATACATCAGTGAAATCACAGGTCTGTTTTTCTTGCCTCTCTCCCCATCCATCATCATCCTGTGAGATTAAAATTGGATATTAGATCATAAATCTACCCTACTTAACCTTTCCCTTAATTTATCTCCCAGACTAGTAAATGGAAGAAGCTTCTGGTTTTCTAGATAGATCTTTTATTGTATGGTAGTCACAAGGTGATGTTGATTAGAAGGATAGGAAAGTAGAAATACAATGCAAATCGTCTTAAGTCTAGGCTTAGTCTATATTCCGTATAAAACTCACCAAAAGCGGAAGGCCACCTTTGGGGCGAGAGACCGAGTCAAGCGCGTGCTGTTAACCGAGAGCCAGGCCGAGTCAAACTCCAGTCCGCGTCTGTCTGTGCAGCGCAGCCAGGAGACCAGCGGAGCAGGAAAAAAAGGCCCCACTTCCTTGCCTTTTAAGCTCGTACCCCGGAAGTCGAGTGCTCAGCAGGCAATCTGGTGTGCGTAGCTCATGCTGTTGGTCTCCTCCCCAAAAGGGTGGTCCTAAAAAAAACTGGCGTCTCTACATTATCTAACCGACTGTTAAAACTTTTTACCACAATCCTCATCATCCCCATCATCTCACCCATCATCATCCTCATCATCCCATCCATCAGCATCACCCTACCCATCATCATGTCATCCATCATCATCTTAATCATCCCATCCATCATCATCACCATCCCATCATACTCAATTGGGTGGAGTAATCTACCTAACCCTACAGGAAAAAAGGAGGGGCAAAAGAAGGGAGGGCAGAGTGGGGGAGGGGACAGACAGAAGCAAATCCCTTTTGAAGAGGGATAAGGTGAAAGCAGATAGATAATAGAGTAGATATCATGGGGAAGGGAATAGGATGGAGAGAAACAGCTAACAATAGCAATCGTGAAAAAGAGGAAAGGGGGAAAATTGTACAAAAAATGTTTATAGCAACTCTTTGTGGTGGTTAAGAATTGGGAATCAAGGGAATGTCCATCAATTGAGGAGTGACTGAAGAAATGATAAATAGGATGATCCCAGAAAAACCTGGAAAGACTCCTGAAGTGATGTATAGTGAAGTGAGCAGAACTGGGAGGACATTGTGCATAGTGACAGCAGTATTGTTCTATGAGCATTTGTGAATGGCTTGACTACTCTCAGCAATACAATGATCCAAGACAATCCCAAGGGACTAATGATGAAGCATAGTATCCACTCCCATAGAAAGAACTGATAAGAAGAGCACTTGTGGATTGTATATATTTAACCTATATCAGATTGGTTGCTGTCTTGTGGAGGGGGAAGGAAAGGGAGGGAGAAAAATTTGGAACTCTAAATCTTATTAAAGTGAATGTTGAAAACTACCCTTACATGTAACTGGAAAAAATAAAATAAATTTTTGTCCCCCCCCCCAAAAAAAAAGAATATCTTGGCTATGGGGGAATTTTTGTTTTCCCTTTATTGTGATTGAGAATTTGTTTTTGATGGAGCAGTTTTGAGATTGTAGAGAAAACAATTTTCAGTTTGGGGTAGATCAAAAGCTCTCTAGTTTTCCTTTGTTGGAACAGCTGGGCAGTACAGTAGATAGCACTGGCCCTGAAGTTGGGAAGAGCTGAGTTTAAATTTGACCTCAGACACTTACTAGCTGTGTGATGCTGGGCAAGTCACTTAACCCCAGTTGCCTTAAACATCCGGATACATCTCCAGTCATCCTGATATATATCTTGCTGTGGGACCCAGATGGCTCTGGAGGAGAGAGTGAGGTTGGTGACCTTGCACAGCCCTCCCTCACTTAAATCCAATTCACTGCAATTCATGACATCACCCCATTGTCATGGTCCTCTTTGAGAATAAAGGACAAATAATTATATTAAACTCTTTGTGACCCTATTTGGGGTTTTCTTGGCAATTATACAGTAGTGGTTTGCCATTTCCTTATCCAGCTCATTTTTATAGATGAGGAACTGAGGCAAACTTGACCAGGGTACATAGCTAGTGTTTGAGACAGGATTTAAATTCAAGAAGATAAGTGTTCCTGACTTCAGACCTGGCATTATACCTACTGTGCCACCTAGCTGCCTTTTCCTACTGTGAGAAAATAATGGGATTTGGCAGATACTCAAAGGCCCCACCTGGAGATTCATCTAAACTGATTGAATTAAGTGAATGATTGACTTTGCTGATTAGCCTACTTAAAGTTAATTAGATTGTAACCACTCCTGGCCAGCCCTTAAGAAGTTATTGTTCGAAGAAGCTAAGGACTTTGAATTCAGCTGGAGACCACCTTTAAAGTCCAGTGAACCAATGGATTTGGATGACTCTAGCCAATCAGCTTGAAGCAGTGTGTAAGGACCACCTATGCTCCTGACCCATTAAAAGCTTCCACAGTCAGTTTGCTGAGGAGTTTGTTGTTGAAGCAGACTCATGGTAGAAGACTTGAGGAAGAACCAGACCAGGTTGGAACTCTAGGCTAGATAGGCCTTTTTTTTAACTTTCTGAACTCCATGTGTTTTCCTTTTACTAATACCTAGTATTTTCTTTAATAAATGCTTAATGCCCAAAGACTGGGGCTAAAGCTTCTAATTTAAGGCGATCATATATTTTTTCTTTTTTTTTTTTTTTAGTGAGGCAATTGGGGTTAAGTGACTTGCCCAGGGTCACACAGCTAGTAAGTGTTAAGTGTCTGAGGCCGGATTTGAACCCAGGTACTCCTGACTCCAGGGCCGGTGCTCTATCCACTGCGCCACCTAGCTGCCCCAGATCATACATTTAAAAGAAACTAAGGACATGGAGAATAGCTCAAAGTGGGATCCATTAGAGTACTTGCCCCCTCCCCACTATGCTTCCGCACCCCCAGTTGTGGGAGCATCTTAAATACAAGAAGGGCAGGGGCCTTGAGTTCTATGGCAATGGAAAACTGAGAAAGGCACCATGCACCTGGCCTGGGGGGAGAGCCAGCTGATCAGAAATTCCCAAATGTAGCTCCAGGATGGAATAATAATGAGAATCACCTGAATCATATGCAGGACTTAAGGGAATTGATAATAGAGGGAATAAAAGAGTCAGTCCCTAAGGGTCAGTATCTCAATAAAGCCTTTGAAATACAGCAAGGTAGGGATGAGTCCCCATCTTGTGGACCCTAAAAGTCAGTTAGCACAAGGAATGCTTAAATTAAACTTTGTAACCAAGTCCTGGCCAGATATTAATAAGAAATTACAAAAAGTCGAGGGGGTGGCGTGAGAAGCCATTGGAGGAATTATTGAGGGTAGCACAAAAGGTGTTTGTAAGGAGGGAAGATCCCCAGACTGGGAGAAAGCAGCAGCTCAGGTGGCCTGTACTCCTGCAAGGTTATACTGAGTCCCCAAACTTGTTTGGTCAGATTTTAGATGCAGATAGAGAGCAGCTTTAGGGGTTCTCGTACAAGTCTGGGGAGGAAAAAAAAAAAGACCAGTAGCCTTCCTGTCAAAATTATTAGATCCAGTATCAATCCAGGCAGTAGCTGCAACCACCCTATTAGTAAAAGAGAGCAGGAAACTGACATTTGGAGGAGCCGTAGTGGTGGGCACTCCTCATCAAGTTAGAACAATCCTCAACCAGAAAGCAGGGAGATGGCTTACAGATTCTAGAATTTTGAAATATGAGGCAATTTTATTAGAAAAGGATGACTTGGTACTCACTGTGGAAAACTATCTGAACCCCGCATCTTTTCTATGGCATGGTGTTAGTGATAACAATGATCCATTGGAGCATGATTGTCTGAACCTTATAGCTTATCAAACGAAAGTTCTGGGGGACTTACAAGAATATCCACCTACTCAAAGGAAATAACTTGTTCATAGATGGGTCCTCCAGAGTGGTGGAGGGAAGGAGACATAATGGTTATGCTATAATTGGTGGGAACTATGCTATGGTATTGTGGTAAAATATGAAAGTTTTTAACAGTCGGTTAGGATAACTGAAAGACGCCAGTTTTTCAAGGACCACCCTTTTGGGGAGGAGATGAACAGTCCGCCTGCTGCGCATGTCAGACTGCCTGCCGGGTTTTTTGACTTCCGGGGTGGAGAGAACGGGAGTAGCCTTTTTGCCGGCTTGGCGGGACTCCTGGCGGCGCGGCACAGACGGTCTGACTCACTCCAAAGGTGGCCTAAATCGGTTTGGTGAGTTTTTATAAGGAATATAGACTAAGCCTAGATTTAAGACGATTTGTACTGTATTTCTATTTTCCTATCCTTCTAATCAACAACACCTTATATACAATAAAGGCTCTATCTAGAAAACCAGAAGCTTCTTCCATTTACTAGTCTGGGAGATAAATTAAGGGAAGGGTTAAGTAGGGGAGATTTATGATCTAATATCCAATTTTAAATCTCACAGTATAGAGAGTGGAAGGCTGCCAAATGACTGGTCAGCACAAACTTGTGAACTATATTCTTTGAATCAAGCATTAAAATGCTTGGCCAATGACTTAGGAACTATATATACTGATTCAAAGTATGTCTTTGGAATAGTACATGTGTTTGGAAAACTCAGGGAGGTGGGGGCTCAATGCACAGATGGGTACTTCCTGATGGGAGGGAAATGGTTAACAGAGCCATCATGAGAGAACTCATGGGCACTCTGCATCAGGGGAACAATTTGGGAGCACAGACTATGTGTGATATATTAAGAAGTTAGGGTTCGGGGCAGCTAGGTGGTGAAGGCCCTCTGACCCTGGAGTCAGGAGGACCTGCATTCAAATCTGGCCTCAGACACTTGACACTTACTAGCTGTGTGACCCTGGGCAAGTCACTTAACCCCCATTGCCTCAACCCCCGGAAAAATTAATTAAAAAAAGAAGAAGAAGAAGTTATGGATCCATTGGGATCTATACTATTGCAAAGCAGATTAGTGAGGGCTGTGTAGTTTGCCAAAAAATAAATAAGAAAGTAAAAAGTCAACGAATTCCTGGGGGTTGGGGCCCGGGACTGAGACCATTCCAGAGCATGCAGGCAGATTTTACAGAAATGACACCAATGGGGAAATTGAAATATCATTAGTCTTGGTGGATCACCTGACAGTATGGGTTGAGGCTTTCCCCACAGGAAAGGCTACATTCCAAGTGGTAGCTAAACTGATATTAGAACACATCATTCCTAGGTATGGACTGGTGGAGAATATAGACTCAGATAATGGGACCCACTTGCTCAAACCCTGCAATCAATAATGAGGGCTTTAGAAAGAAGATGGGATTTTCACACTCCTTGTGAAGCTCCCTCCTCAGGTAAGGTAGAAAAAGTGAACCAAACATTTAAAAAAGCAATTATCTAAATTAATGCTTGAAACCAAGTTTCTGTGGACTAAATGTCTCCCATTAGCCCTAATTAGGATAAGAACCACCCCTAAGAAGAAAGTAAAAATATCCTCATATGAGATGTTATTTGGGTATTCTTACTTGGGAAAGGAAACAGAGTTCCCAAGGATATCAACGAAAGACATGTTTCTCAGCGACTACATTTCTGACCTCTCTGCCTGTTTCTTTACTGGGACAGAAGGGACTTCTGGTGCAGACTCCTCCTCTAGAGTTTCCAGCTCACCAATTTAAGCCTGGAGACTGGGTATTGATAAGAGCCTGGAAGAGCAACAAATTGGAACCTGATGGGGAAGGGCCATTCCTGGTGTTACTTTTCACTGACACTGCAGTGAGGACTGAGGAGCGAAACTAGACTCACTACTCTCAAGTAAAAGGGGCACCTTTTCCAGAAGAAAAACCAGAGCCAAAGCATGAGCAGTGGACTGTGAATAAAGAATCTGATGGACCGAGGGTGAAGTTTAAAAAGACTTTAATGTACAATATACCAAGCCTGATACAAAAAGGGGGAAAGGAGGTAACATTTTGGGGTAGTGGGAGCTGCTCAGGCAAACAAGTAATGGAGGAGTAAAAAGGATGGGTATTATTGGGGGGGAGGAGGAGAAGGAGGAATGAGGACTCATCTCTGACCTGTTGGAAGGCACATGCACTCCTTTTTATACTATCGGGACCGGAATGGTGAACGGATACTGTTATGCCCTCAAATCCATTCCAGTGCACCACATCAACAACAAAAAGGAATGTGTCAGTCCAAACAGTAGAACCTGATACTTGTAAGGTTGCCCTGTGTAACCATGATCTTGGGGTACAGCAGAGGATTAGAGATTGAAAGATACATGTGCCCAGAACCAATTTATAACACCAAGGGAAGTATCCAGGGAGATGAGTATCAAAAAGAACAATGCAACCCAAATAGACTGACCTTTGTAATATATGGATTTGGTATATGGGCATCTGAAGGAGGAACTGATCCCGTAGGAAGAATAGGAATATCCTTTAAAAATCCCATGGATCCTACATCCCCCTCTCCTTTTAAGACTCCGGAAATAACCTCTCAGAGTCCAGAGGGGAAATTAGGAAACCCTGAAACTCCTGAGTTACAGGCCAGTGAAGTTAAGGATGTGAGACAGACAGTGGAGACAGAGACTGGGTTTGGAGATTCAAATGCTCGGATGGAATGGGTCAGCGCTTTGGGAAGACCAGTTGCCCATACTCTAAGTCCACATTTTAGCCTGGAGGGGTTCCTGTGTCTCCTTCAATTATACCAGAATGGGTTGGCAAAGGATGAGAGTTGCAGGGATTTGGAGCTACTCTTCCCTGTAATAAAAAGGATAGCAGAAAAGATCATACTCACCTTTGTTGGAGTCCCAAGAAACCATTCTGCCTGTCTCTCCAGACTGGTGAGAGAAGGTTTTCTGGTCTTCGGTAATATGAGTTGTGTCCAAACATGGGAAGTAACCGAGAACAACTCGGTAGATTTTTCATCTCTGATCCTCACCTGAGCCGACCTATGGTGGTATTGTGGTGGAAGACCAACCTTACCCCTTAACTGGGCTGCGACTTGTGGGTTGGTGTGGCTGGCCACTCCCTTTACCATGCCATCTGAGCATTTCTCTGAATCTGAGTCTAAATCAAGAAAGAAACACAGCCCAGTGGGGCAAAAAGGGTCATCTGACACTCCAATCTGCCTAGACAGCATAGGAGTACCATGGGGTGTACCAGAATCTCTCCTACAGTGGGTAACCATAACTAAAAATGTAGATTGGAACCAGGAGAGGTTCATCAATTACATTAGGGATACGGTACAGAGTATTTCTGAACAACTGACTACAACTAGCAAAATGGCTTGGGAAAACAGAATAGCCCTTGATATGATGTTAGCAGAAAAAGGGGAAGTGTGTGTCATGCTGGGCAACCAATGCTGCACCTTTATCCCAAATAATACTGCCCCTTGATGATTCAATAACTAGAGCCTTGAAAGGCTTAAGTACATTGACTGAGGAATTAGCAAAAATTCAGGGGTTGACACCACCTGGACAGGATGGATGGAATCCTGGTTTGGGAAATGGAAAGGTTTCACTGCCTCAATCCTCACCACTCTCATTATAGTGGCAGGAGTTTTATGCTGTGTCCTTCCCTTCCTTGAAGGGTTAAAACAGAGGCTAATAGAGACTTCTCTTGCAAAGGTTGGGAAAGTAAAACACTCAAATGCTAATATTCACAGATTTAGACCAAGAGGCAGAGGAGATATTCAATACATGGAATGAGAGGAGCCTAATAGTCAAAAATAAAAGGGGAGGGATTGTGAGAAAATGGGTAGTTGTCTCCTCTCAATGAGGATATAACAGTCAATCATACTCCTCCTGGACCTGTTTTGTAGGACAAAGGTCTCAGATCCTCTCCTCCCACTCTGGCTAACAAAATCACATGATTCAAGGAACCCTGGTCTCAATAAGGTCCATTCTGGAGTTGTGTCCATATAAGGAAGAATAAGGTCCACTCCTGAGTTATACCCATATAAGGAAGAGGGGTGGGAATACTGTGTTCAAATTAGCTAGTTTTTGCATGTAGATTGTAACCCTTGAGTAATCAGACCAATGATGAAAAGGGGGAGGGTCCATTCGAGTTAGGGACTAGGGTATAAAACAGGGCCTGCGATCCCCCTTTCTTGGCACATTAGGGTGCCTCCTTCTCAAGACAAGGAAATAAAAGAGCCTTTGTCACATTGCTGCTGAGTTCCTGAGAATGATTGAGAAGAGGATTATTTTCCCTTCACAGTCACTAATAGAGTACCACAGGGTTTTGTCCTTGGCCCTTTTCTGTTCAATGGTTTTTGTTTGTTTTTTTGTTTTTTCCCCCATCAGTGAGGTGGTTAAAGGCATAAGTGGTATGCCTATCAAATTTGGAGATGACACAAAGCTAGGAAGGATGGGTAATATGTTGATGACAGAATCTGTGTCAAAATAATGGAACGTGATAGATGAGATTTAGCAGCTACTCAGGGGCCCACCTGGAGACTGGTTTAAACTGATTGAATTGGATAAAGTGACTGACTGCTGACTGGGATTACTGGCTTACTTCCCTTTGAACTTTACATCGAGACCACCTTCGGGTCCAGTGAACCAATGAATTTGTATGACACTAGCCAATCAGCTTGAAGAACCTCCCATTTCTAGGAGGGGAACATGAAGCAGGAAGTGGACTCTGGGGAGAAAGTTCTGCACTTTTTGGTCTAACAGATCAGTGTGGTGGCAGAGGACTTCAGAAGTGGGAGTTTAGGAAGGTTAGGATTGCTGGGTTATAGGAAATCTGTTCTCAATCTTTCTCTTTCTTTTACTATCTTTCAATAAACCCTTAAAAAACCTAAACTCGTTTATCAGTGATTTTAGTCAGTTTCCCCCCAAAACTGGGGGGACAGATTAGAACCCACATTTAGAATTTTAAATTACACAATCCCAAGCTAAAAAACTTTCAATAAGTTTGAACAAGAGATTGAAGCAGATAAAATTTAATAGAAATGAATGGAAAGGGGGGCAGCTAGGTGGTGCATTGGATCACATCTGACCTCAAATACTTGACACTTACTAGAAGTGTAATGCTGGGCAAGTCACTTAGCCCTCATTGCCCTGTTAAGTGACTTGCCCAGGGTCACACAGGTAGTAAGTGTTAAGTATTTGAGATCAGATTTGCACTCAAGTTCTCCTGAATCCAGGATCAGTGCTTTATCCACTGTGCCACCTAACTGCCCCTGAGATTTTTTTTTAATTGTATAAACACTGGATGGGGGAAGATGTATGATTAGGGTATAGTGTGAAAAATATGACTAGACAATAGTGTGGAAAAAAACCCCTACAGCTTTTAGTGGACGGAAACATCAATATAAATGAACAAAACTACTTGACAACATCAACAACAAAAATCTCTTGCTATTTTAGGCTGCAAAAATAGTATGGTGTCTAAACTAATGGAGGCCAAAGCCTTACTGTGGCTTTGACAGATTATGTTAGGAAAGATTCTGTCAATTTGAGTGAACTGACTTCTAACCTGTAGATGGCTGGAGCCAAACAGAGCAGGCTAGAGACAGGTGAGTCAGGAAGCAAACAGAAGTTTAATTTAAAAGTGAGGGAAATGGCTTGCAAGCAAGGAGGCAAAGTAGAGATGTGTTGGGGCCTCCTGGGGACCCTGCTGTAGTGTGACCTCAATACTTATACCAGTGGCTACACAGTGAACTGTAGCCCCGGCAATGGGGGGTAACAGTAACAATGTGACAAGTTTGATTCATAGCAGAGCTTCATGACCAGAACATGGATATGGCAGGTGCTTGTCCAAGCTCAGAAAACACCTGGTGCTGGTCAAAGCAATATAATAATTATGTGATTTTTGCCAGAGGGTGGAGCACAAAGGATTGTTGTTATGCCAACCTAAGGGCACAGCTTGCTTCCTGGGCCTTTGCTCTGGAAAACAGGGTGTCTATTAATATCTTGACAATTCAATATTCATAGATAGGCCACCAGGATTGTGAGGAGCCTACCTAGAATCCACATTATTTGAAAATTGGTTAAAGGTATCGGGGCAATTTAGCTTAGAGAATAGAAGATGGGAAAACTAATCTTAGTCTTCAAATTTCTGAAGGAGAGACTGGCATGTGGAAGAAGCATTAAACACATTCTGCTTGGTCTCTCTTGGGGAAGGACTAGGAACAATGGGTGGAAGTTACAGGGAGTCAGATTTTAGCCCAAAATAAAGAGAACTTCCTAACAATTAGAGTTGTCTCCAAATGAGATTGTCTACTTCACTGTAGGTTTTTGGGTACAGAGGCTTGTAGAGGATGTCAAAGGAGGTAATGTTTTAAGTGGAGTTTGTACTAGATAATGTTTAAAAGTAATTTGTAACTAAGAGTCTCTGATTCTTAAAATGCTCTTGGAAAAAGTAGATGCTTCAGTAGGGCAGGCAGCTGTCTGGATAGGAATTGGGGCTGATAAAGGGAATGGGAGTTGTCCTGGGGGAACGTGTTGTTATTGTTGTTTTTTAAAGTTGCCACTGTCCTTATAAACAAATGACAAACTACTTGTTTGGGAAGCTTGTGTAACTGAAAAACCAGTTCACTTCCTTATTCAGGCATGCAGCCATTCCATGAATAAAACTTGGCACAATACTCCTTTTACTTCAGACAAAAACAGAGGTTTTGGGTAACTGTATACTGCATATATAGCAAGGCTTTTTGGAAATTACAGGTTGCAAGAAAGTGTCACGAATTGGTGGTTGCTAGGTTTTTTAAAAAAGGTATATCATTGTTGCTAATGTTTGTTTTCCTCACAACATTCTTGCCCAAAGAGCTTCAGATGAGATTTTTCAAATGTGTGCCAGTTCTAGTACAACCACAGGGGCATTTAATACACTGAAAATTATTTAAGTCAGATAATTTTCCACCTGGCAAGAACATAGCACATAGATTACAGCAATAAATTAGATAGAGAGCAAAAATCCTGAATTCTATCTAACCTTACTCCAAACCCCTATGTGACATGTTTTCCCCTCTCATAAGATGGTGCTTTGTGGGAGCACAGGCAATCACATATAATGAAAAGTCAGTTAAGCACTGGAGTTAGCCTAAATTAAAATGTTACCTCAGGCACTAGCTGTGTGATACTGAGCAAATCACTTGGTCTGTCTCAGTTTTCTAATCAGTTAAAATAGGGGGATGATAGGGGCAGCTAGGTGGCGCAGTGGATAGAGCACTGGCCCTGGATTCAGGAGGATCTGAGTTCAAATCTGACCTCAGACACTTAACAATTACTAGCTGTGTGACCCTAGGCAAGTCACTTAACCCCAATTGCCTCACCAAAAAAAAAAAATTAAAAAAAATATCTCCTAGGATTGTCGTGAGGATCAAATGAGAATAATTTTCATCAGGAT
This sequence comes from Dromiciops gliroides, assembly GCF_019393635.1. Lineage (NCBI taxonomy): Eukaryota > Metazoa > Chordata > Mammalia > Microbiotheria > Microbiotheriidae > Dromiciops > Dromiciops gliroides. The sequence continues at coordinate 210,732,630 of NC_057865.1, forward strand.
CATTAGATTTATTCCAGGGATACAAAGACAGTTCAACACTAGGAAGATAACCAACATAATTGATCATATTAAAAAGAAAAAAGATCCCAAAATCATATGAATATCTCAATATGCAGAAAGAGCCTTTGACAAAGAGCATCCATGTATGCTATAACCACCTAAAATTTATAGGCATAGAGGCATTTAAAGGCATTTGTGCCTTTAAAAAACTACCTATCTACATCTTAAAACAAAACATTATGTTCAGTGGGTATACGACACTTTTACAATCAATATGAGAAGAAAGCTAGAATGTCCATTTCCCTTATTATTATTTTATATAGTTTGGGAAGTACTAGCAATAGCAATAAGACAAGAGAACGAAATGAATAAAGAGAGGTAAAACAGATGAAAACTTCCTCTATTTACTAATGATATGATGGTCTACTTGGAAAATCTTAGGGGATCAGCAAAGATACTAATTGAGACAATAGCTTCAGCAAAATTGCAGGTTACAAAATAAACTCACATATCTTCTTCATTTCTACATAATAATAAAACTCAAAAGATAATTATAGAAAAGGAAATTCCATTACAAAAAAACTACAAAGTACATAAAGTAGGGACCAATCTACCAAAGGATACAAAAGACTTGAATCAATTCAATTATAAAGTGTTCCTTAAAGAAATAAAGAAAAATTTAAATAGCTGGAGGAATACACTTAGTGTTCATGCTAGGGCTGGGCCAATAGAATAAAAATGACAATACTACTAAAGTTAATTTACTAACAATGCTAGGCTAAATTATCACAAGGTTACTTTATATAACTTGATAAAATTATAAAAATATTTGGAAAAGCTATTTAAATACCTACTACAGGCTGTGCTAAGCACTGGTGATAAAAAGAAAAGCAAAACAGTTCCTGCACTGAAGGAATTCAGAGTCTAATGAAGGCAACAACAGGAAAACTATGTACCAACAAAATATATTTAGGATAATTTAGAGTTAATCAATATTAATGTACAAGTATTTATATGGTGTTTTAAAAATATTTAATTTTATTCTCACAACAACTCTGCTAAATTCTATTAGTCCACGTATTATAGATGAGGAAAGGGAAGCAGTTTTAGTGACTTACTCAGGGTCACAGAGCTAGTAAATATCTAAGACGTTTGAACTTAAGACTTGAATTTAGATGTTCCTGACTCCAGTTCCATTGTGTCACCTGCCTGCCTCAAATATTGATGCACTGAGATTTGTACCTTGAGATGTATCCACATCGATGAAATGATGGATCAACTGAAGTTTTGTATCTTTTTTTGGGGGGGGGGAATCTTTCACAAAGAAGGGGGAGCTTAAGAGTCAAAGCCAGGGAGCTTTATAGAGTCTTTGCATGTTGATTTAGCAAGAATAATTCATACGTCTAAAACAATGAGAATAATAGACGGGATCTGGGGTTTCACTGATACAAAGAACACCCAGATGAGACTTCCTCAACCAATACTGGTGGCAATTTATAGTCTTTTAGAGTTGCTTAGAGCAACGAGAGATTAAGTGACTTGCCCAGGGTCACATAGCCCTTATACATCAGAGATAGAATTGAGCCCAGATTTCTCTGTCTTTGAAGCTGATTTCTCTAACCAGACTGCCTCTCAGGTGATGTTTCTTTCTTCCTTTCTCTCCCTTCTCACTCCTTCCCCTCTCTATTTGACTTTTTCAAGAATTTGGCTCAAAAATAAAATTAAAAAAAAAAAGTAAATTCAGTGCGTAAACCAAAATACTCCTTTTCTTCCCCTCCCTTCTCCATCACCTGGGGGGGGGGGGAGGACCAACAAACCTAGGGCTTGAGTCTTAGAACAAGTCCAAGGAAGGGCGTTTCGGTAAGGGACCAGAAGTCCTTGGCATAGTTTCTTTTGGTTTTCTAAAACATACATTTGGAAGCTCGGTCTTTCCGACATTTTCCAGAAGACTCGATTGCAGAGCTCTCTAGAGTGCTAGAACTGCTTAACAATAATATAGACAGGGAATCAATCAATCCTTCAACAGGGGCTCCAGAGCTAGACGTAGAAGGGCAGCTAGAGGTAGAAGTATGTGAAGGAGATGTTATAATATCTCTCACTTTTGAACTCGAAATAAATAGTTCCACTACTGTCTTCGCTTGCTGTTGGCCGGAGTACTGAAAAGAATGAGTAACTTCCAGACAAACGTGAACAACATTTGGGGTAGTGGTTGAGGAAGGGGGACAAGTCTCCTGGTATGCAATGGTATATTAAAAATGAAACCGCATCAGAAAGTTGATATCCAGACGCGTTCTTCATAAACAGCGGATCAAGATCACTAGCACCTTATTTTTCTTTCTGACTACGGTCAGTGGGGTGGATGATTACAATCGAGAAAAACAGACCACATTAGAGCCAGCCTCCATTGATACAGGACAAGAGGTGGGGTGGCCGTATACAGGTGGGTAGATTTCTCAGTCCCCCTGCCAGCCGACGACTCTTTAGTCCGCAGCGCAGCTTAAACCTAGTAAGGGCCCACTGTGGAATGCAAGAGCTGTGAGCCTTGGAGAAAACGCAGTCTCTAGATTTTGGAGAGGTGGAAGGGTTGCGCAGGCAGGCGGTGCATGCGCAGTGGGGCGGAGGAGGTAGTGACGATTGGGGGAGGAGGGAGGACTGCTGTTTATTTGCAGCTGGACCAACTTGCAGAGGCAGCGGCCAAGCGCAGGTCCCGGGTGGTGGGTGGGTGAGTCGATCTGCTGCCGCACCATGGTCGTTCTCGGCTCGCTGGTGCTGCCTTCTGTCAGAGCCCTCGAGGGGGAGGATGCCAGACGCTCCGGAGCAGCCAGGGCAGCAGCGGCAACAGCAGGATGGTGGTGACAACCTCTGCCAGTGGCGGCGTTGGCGGCGGCGGCAGCAGCAGAAGGGATCGGGCTCCTTTGGGCCAGCGCCAAAGGGGCTGCTGCCTGGCGCCGGCTGAGGCTGCGGTGCTACTGACCACTGTCTGCTGTCTGTGTTATGGAAACTCCCTGCCGGGCGAGTTTGTGCATGACGACGTGTGGGCAATTGTGAACAACCCAGACGTTAGGGCGACTGCCCCTCTGAGCTGGGGCATCTTCGCCAACGATTTCTGGGGCAAGGGCATGGCCGAAAACACCAGTCACAAGTCCTACCGCCCTCTCTGCATCCTCACCTTCAAGTGAGTCCTGCCTCTAACGGCTGCCGCCTCTCAGGGGAAGACTAGTAGTAGCAGGCTTTATATGACCTACTGCTGACTCTCTTCTGTTCCCCTCACACCCAGATCTCCTGTCCACTCATATTTCAGCCTTCCAATTTCCGGATAGCGTGAGGGGTCAGCTGAGGGAGTTGGAGTAGAGTTGTACCCAAGTGTCTGTTCTTTTAAATCCACTTTTCTTTGGGGAATAGTGGCGGGAGGAGACTAGTGGGGGTGCACAGTACTTTTCTCCGCAACCTACCCTTTTGTAGGAGGTGGCAAAGTGAGATACGCGTGGGGGTGGGGTAAGATTTGGAGGGGGCTGCTGATTTACTGAACAGAGAAGTTGGTTATGTCACTGAGGCTCATGGGCAGCTCTACCGCTAGGAAAGTGTGTAAGCTCCTTGGAGATTCACATTTCGATTTCAAGAAGAGGGCTAGGTATCAAATGAGTTGTGCATTTGCAGGAAGAGAATTCTTTTCCTCTTGGCCGCACATCAACCTCTCCAACCTATGTGATCAAGCTCTGAAAAATTCAAAGCAAAAGAATGCAGGAAAGTGGAAATTGTCTGGGTCTCATTTTGATTTTATAACCTTGGATATTTGGTGTAAATAATTTATAAGCGTACACCAGTTTTTCCCAAAGGTGGAGTTTTATCTTCTGATGAAAGGAGAGGTCTGGTTTAAGGGATGTGTTATTACCTCTTGTTTATCATCCCTATTTTTTCCCTTCCTGGGTTTGGCCTTTCCTCGGTCCTGAAGGAGACTGAAGAAATAATTTTGGTTTGGTGTTGGTATATTTAAACCTATTCTAAGGGAATAATTGGAACTTGACTTTATGATAATGGAAAATCTTGAGTGGCAGTTTCAAAAATGTGCTCTTGCAGCAATGCAAAAACTTGAAGACTTAGAAAAGGAAACCTATGCAATTAACTTATCAAAAGGCTTTTGACTACATTTTTTTTCCACTTAACGTTTATTGTTTTTGAAGGGAAGGAACAGATTGTGTCCTTAGTTTTGGAAAGAGCATTTTATTATGTTTTGGCGGGGGTGGGGGGGTGGGGGGTGGGGAAAACTATGCCTTTTTCCAAAGCTATTTGTTTATCTACATATTGTATTCTTTAAAACTGGGGTTAAGGTGTGATAATGCACTAGTTGCCTAACAGTGTTGTTATTTAAAGCTTCTTAAAAACCAAACAAAAACAACCCTAAGTGTCCTGGCTGAAAATATAACAGGATGGTTTATTCTGATTTCCTGTTCATAAGTATTATCTTGACTTTAATTAAACCAATGCTAGGAATACTCTGCTTCAAGGAGCATATGTTTTAAAAGTGTCTGTTAACCTTTTCCTTTCAAAACGTTTCTTGTATCCATAGAGGATAGGATAAAGGCAGACTGGGGGAGTTAAGAAGAGGTAATGGAAAACAAGAGTAAGGTGTAGTAGTTTAGCAAAAGCCAGAGGTAAAATATAAAGCAAGGAGTAGGAAGAGTTGGAAGAAAAGGAAACAATCATTTAGAAAAAAGAAAGATCCAAGCCCTCTATAAATTGATGCCACTTTGCAAAGTGAATCAGACTGGTTTGGGATAAGGGATAAGTTTCAACTGCAACACCTGAAAATAGGTGCTAGGAAGAACAACAGTGCAGTCAACTCTTTAGAAAAAGCAAGGAGAACATCACTGTGTTCAGTGCTTTGTCTTAATTTTAAATAGCATTGAATATTAAATAGCATCTAAATCACCTATAGGGCAAACTTGACTTCTCTTTTCAAGAATAATAAACAATGCCAAATGTAAAGAAGAAACTTTTCTAAGACTTGTATTTAAATAGTTAAAGAGCTTAAAGATTCCTGTTGGAATGGCTTTTTGATAGGTTTTTGTTTTAAAGCATAAAGTAAAGTATTTCTTCTAAGACATTTTTGGTACATCAAATTAATCTTTCCAACTTTGATAAGCAAAAGCTTATTTATATGAAAACCTTAAAATAAAGATTGACTCCTTGACCCACTGAATATCCTAGAATCACAGAAATTTAGAACCAGAAGATACTCTAGTATAATTCTATCACTTTATGAATGAGGTTCAGTGAGGTAAAATAACTCATTTTAAGGTAAATACTGTTTTTAAAAAATGGATATTGGGGCAACTAGGTGGCGCAGTGGATAGAGCACCGGCCCTGGATTCAGGAGGACCTGAGTTCAAATGCGACCTCAGACACTTGACACTTACTAGCTGTGTGACTCTGGGCAAGTCACTTAACCCCAATTGCCTCACAAAAAATTTTTTTAAATGGATATTGATAGATGTTCTCAAGACATAATAAACAGGTCGACATGTACAGAAAAAATTTTGGAACCTACAGTGGATTGTAGGTGGATTCCTGACACTTGTTGCTATGATGAAACTCCTTTAGTTTGAGTCTATTTTGAAATTGGAATTGAATGAAAGGTAAGAAAATGGATTATCAGACTATGCTCATTTTTTTGAGGGTAGAGGAGGCACAGATAATAACTTACCTGTAGTCCTTTTATTCTTTTTTTAAGTAATAAACATTTTATTTATAGTTTTGAGTTCCAATTTTTATCCCTCTTTCCCTCACTCCCCTCCCCCCTCCCTGAGGCAATTATCAGTCAGATATGGATTATACATGTATGTAAAACATTACCATATTAGTAATTTTGTACAAGAAAACGTGAATAAAAGAAAAAAATGAAAGAAAGTGAAAAATGTGTTCTATCAATATCAGTTCTTTCTTTGGAGGTGGATAGTATGTTTCATCAATAGTCCTTTGGGATTGCCTTGGATCATCATATTATTGAGAATAGTTGTCATTCATAGTTCTTCATCAAACAATATTGCTGTCTCTGTGCACAATGTTTGCTTGGTTCTGCTCACTTTATTATACATCAGTTCATACAAATCATTCCAGGCCTTTCTGAAATAATAGTCCTTTTCTTCTTAAAAAAAAGAATTCCTTGTTATGAGTTAAGAATTCCTATGAATTTTCATCTCTAATAAAAATTTTCACTAAAAATGTTCCTGAAGTAATGTTTAAGGGCATACATAGTTGTTTTTGGATCATAGTAGAGGAGAATCAAAGATCTTTGTGAATGACCTTCACTCCAAATCCAGGTTTTCTTCCTGTGCTTTTTCATCTTTTACTTGTTTGTATCCTTTTTATATCTGTGAAAGATTCAAGATCTTATGTAGACACTTAATCAATAATGAACCAAAGCTCATGATAAATGTTATCATCTTCTGAAATGGTCCCTGACTGATTAAAAGTGCCTGTACTGTCTTCTTTTTTTTTTTTAATAAGCAGAAGAAATTGAAGGAACTTCCTTATTTGCAGTGTCATTTTATATCAGTTAGCAAATGGAAACCTACCTTGGAGAGAAAAGAATGATACTATGGCTTGTATACCTGAATGATATGTTCTTCTATCAAACCTCAAAAGTCTTACAAATATTTAAAAATCTTTCCATTAATCCTGTGGGTCAATCTCACCATGTTATGGGGAAGTAAATTAAGATAAATGTATTAAATTTTGTAATAGATTGAGCCAAGGACCTGTGTAGTTCCTTGTTCTGATAATTAAATGACAGTAGTCTACTTTTTTCTTGTAAAATTTTATTTTATTGAGAGATTCTGATTGCAATATAAACAATCATGAAGGCAGAAGACCTATAGAAATGCAATTGACTTGAAAAATAGACTCTTGATAGGGATGGATATGGTTTTTGGTCAGCATTTTGATGTCTGGGTCTCAAGATTGCATAGCAGTTTGTAGTACTTGGTTATGATAGAAGAAAATTGATTGAAAGGACTATGGCAGATGATAATGCATTTGTGACTAGGTCTACTGTCTAGTTTTGATAATGTTTCTGGGACTAATATAGAATTCTTCAAAAACATAAAAGAATGTTTAAACCACACATGGCACACATAATGGGGACAACAATTAAATTCATCTACTAACTAGTATTCCTTAGCTATTAACTAGTAATTTTTTCACCCATCATCAACTGCTAACTCCTCCAAAACACTTGGAACCATAACCATAGTCCAACAAATAAATACTGTTTAGATTATAGTTGACTCAGTTTCTCTGAGTAGAATTTTACTTAATTTTCCTCAGAAGCTCCATTTAACTGTTTTTTCCACAGAAGATTGAACTCAATCTAATTCTCTTAAGGAATGAAAGTTAAATTTCACTTAGTTCTGATCAGTAATTTTTCACAGAATGTCTTCATTAAGGACAGTTAACTATCAGATCTCTCATAGCCTTTGTCTAGAGGTAGTCAATTGTCAGATTTCTCAGACATGAAGTTCTGTCTGTCTTTAAGTGCCTCACATAGATTAACTGGCCTTGCAGTTAAATTGTCAGTCTCCAAAATTTTCTACCTTTTTCTTAAAGGCATATTAACTATCCAAAGTTATTTTATTTCAGTTTGTTCTCTTTTTGACGGGGTTCAGTTAGAAACGAACAAATTACAGCTCTGCTATTCTTTTTTTTTCAATGCTTTGCAGACTATTGTGTAGAACAAATAAAAGCATTGCCTTTTGTAATCGAATTAAAGACTCACTGAAAGCATTTTGGGACAACAGCAGCAGACAAGTGAGGTCTGTTTGTTTTAAAAGGTTTTCTGTCACTTTTTAATTTTTAAAAATTGTGTATTCTGAGAATATCTTTCTTTCTTTTTGGCGTGGGACAATGAGGGTTAAGTGACTTGCCCAGGGTCACACAGCTATGTCAAGTGTCTTTGGCCGGATTTGAACTCAGGTCCTCCTGAATCCAGGGCCGGTGCTTTATCCCTGAGAATATCTTTCAATCCTTTTTCTTCATTTGGAGTATTTCACTCACTGCTCTACCATTGTATGGTTTTTTTTTTGTTTTTTTTGGTGAGGCAATTGGGGTTAAGTGACTTGCCCAGGGTCACATAGCTAGTAAGTTGTCAAGTGTCTGCAGCTGGATTTGAACTCAGGTCCTCCTGATTCCAGGGCCAGTGCTCTATCCACTGTGCCATTTAGCTGCCCCTATTGTATGGGTTTTTATTTGAATACCTTCTAGATCCATTTTCCTATACAAGAAAGATCTTAACATCACCAATAACCATGGTGGTGTGGTTATTGATCTAGAGCCAGATATCCTGGAGAATGAAGTCAGGTGGCCTCTGGAAGAATTGCTAACAATAAGGCTAGTGGAAGTGATAGAATTCCAGCTGAACTATTTAAAATACTAAAAGATGATGCTGTTAAGGTGCTGCACTCAATATACCAGCAAATTTGGAAAACTCAGCAGAGGAACAACTGAACAATAACGAATCCATTTTTGTCCATTTTATTATGCCCAAAGTATATGTTATAGCTGCTATCATATAGTAGTTAATTACTCTAAATATGTCCTTACTGTTAAACTTTGTCTCCAGGAAAGTAGTCAGTTTCTTAAATAGCCTGACCAATTTCCTCAATACCTTAACGTTCATGTGTCTTACTTGGAGAAGTCTAAAGTGTTTGTAATTATCGCCTTCACTGGTTTCAAACTCAAAGCCTTCAGTCTCTATTCTTCCCTTGAAGCACTACAAGAATTTTATACTTATTGAGTCCAAATACATTTTGATATTACTGAAAAAAATTTCCATGACATGAAGTAGCTATTTAATGTTCTTTTCAATAGAATCACATAACTTGAGGTCATACATGTACATGAAATAATTAATATGATGTTTTGGTATGATTGCCTCTTTGACTTGAAAGCCATACTGGATTCTATTCAAGAGTGATGATAATGTGTTTATGGGCAGACAGTGCCAGAGCAGGCTTCAGTTGTCTTCCTAGAAGATGCCTCTTTTAGTATAAATTGTTGGCATTATTGTGTCGGTGGCATGTGTTAAATAGAGAACAGTTTCCCACATAGATGGCAAAGACTGTAGCATTAGTATCCTTGGATGGAGTATTATATATTTGTAGTACATTTCTAAGCCAGGAGTGCAAAACCAGGAGTCAAAAGTTTTGCAGTCACAGTAAAGGTGGTGTTTTTTTCCCCAATATTCTATAGGGTGTTTTTTTTTCTTTACACTGCTTGAACTTACTGTATTGCTATAACTTTTTTGGCCTTTGCTTTCAATTATTGATTGCATGTAACAAGAATTTCTAATATGCTTTTGTTTTCTGGATTCCACTCTATATGTTTCTTTTTGGCCATCTTTGATTGAATGATAGAGCGTTTATACTGGCTAGATTTGGATGGCACTTTTCTTTTTTCTTTTCCCTTAATAGTATTTTCTTTTTTTCCAGTTACATGTAAAGATAGTTTTCAACATTAAGATTGAGTTCCGGGGGTGGCTTGGTGGCGCAGTGGATAAAGCACCGGCCCTGGATTCAGGAGTACCTGAGTTCAAATCCGGCCTCAGACACTTGACACTTACTAGCTGTGTGACCCTGGGCAAGTCACTTAACCCCCATTGCCCCACAAAAAAAAAAAAGATTGAGTTCTAAATTTTTCTCCCTCTTTCCTCTTGCTTCCACTTCTCCCAAGACAGCAAGCAATCTGACATAGATTATACATGTACAATCATGTTAATCACATTTCTATATTAGTAATGTTATGAAAGAACAATCAGAACAAAAGGGAAAAACCAAAAGGAAGAAAAAAACACACAAAAACCCAACAAATGAAGTGAAAATAGTATGCTTTGATCTGCATTCAGATTCCACAGTTCTTTTTCTGGATGTGGAGAACATTTTCCATCATGAGTCTTTTGGCATTATCTTGGATCATTGTATTGCTGAGAGGAGGTAAATCTATCACAGCTGATCATTACACAATGTTGCTGTTCCTGTGTACAATGTTCTCCTGGTTCTGCTCACTTTACTTATCATCAGTTCGTGTAAGTCTTTCCAGGTTTTTCTGAAATCTGTCTACTTGTCATTTTTATAGCACAATACATTACATTCATTTACCACAACTTGTTCAGTCATTCTCCAACTGATGGGCCTCCCCTCACTTTCCATTCTTTGCCACTACAAAACGAACTGCTATAAATATTTTGTATATGTTGGTCCTTTCCCCTTTTTATGATTTCTTTGGGATAGAGACCTAGTAGTGGTATTACTAGGTCAAATAGTATGCACAGTTTTATAGTCCTTTGGGAATATTTCTAAATTTCTCCCCAGGGTGATTGGATCAGTTCACAACTCCACCAACAATGCATTAGTGTTCCAATTTTTCCCAAATCTCCAACATTTATCCTTTTTCTTTTTTGTTATATTAGCCAATCTGATAGGTGTGAGGTGGTATCTCATAGTTGTTTTAATTTTAATTTCTCTAATCAATAGTAATTTAGAACAGTTTTTTCCTATGACTATAGATAGCTTTAATTTTTTTATCTGAAAACTGCCTGTTTCTATCTTTTGATCATTTTGGATGGCGTTTTTCAATGTCTTTCCTCAGGTTTCTGCGATGCTTATGTCATGGTGGTATTTGATGCCTGTCCTTAGTAATATTCTTGGATAGTTCCACCTTTTATTTTATGGTCTTTACTGTGGCAATAGTTACAGCATATACTGTTGTGTGTAGGTGCTGAATTTTTTTTTAAACTCTTTGTCAAATATTGTGGAAGAATGTATTTTTTCTCTGATTAATGAGCCTTTATTTTCTTTCCTTCCCTCTTCCCATTTCCCACTTGAACAATTTAAAAAAAGGATAAGTAAGTTTCATAACAAATATGCTTAGCTAAACAAAACAAATTCTCATATAGTCTATGTCTAAAATATATATCTGGGACAGCTAGGTGGTGCAGTGGATAGAGCACCGGCCCTGGAGTCAGGAGTACCTGAGTTCAAATCCGGCCTCAGACACTTAACACTTACTAGCTGTGTGACCCTGGGCAAGTCACTTAACCCCAATTGCCTCACCAAAAAAAAAAAAAATATATATATATATCTTATTCTGCAGCTTTAGTTCATCAATTCTTTGTCAGAAGGTAGATATCATGCTTCATCACAAGTCCTTAGCAAATATGGTTATTCATTGCATTGATCAGAGTTCTAAAATCTTTCAAAGTTGTTTTTCTTTATAATATTGTTTTTCTGTAAATTATTCCCCTAGTTCTGTTTGCTTAACTCTGTATAAGAATGATTAGCTAATGGTAATTATAACAAATAACAGCTTTTAAAAGTTACCTTGCTTTGCTGTAGTTGACTTTTTTGTTGTATGATGTCATGCTGGGGTTCACTCATCCAAGAGGGGTGGCTGTTCCTACTTCCAGGGATCTAGGGGTAACTCTGTGGGTTGCTATCCTTTCAAATACTAGATAATGAGCCCCCACCAATGTGTTTCACCTTAACAGTCATCCAAATGGCATAGCAAAAACATTAATTACAAATAAGCCCCTCCCCAACCAGGGTCACACATTCCCATAAATATACACAGAATATAAGGCAGAAAAAAAAAAAAGACAGGAACCCAAAGTACTATGGTAATGGGGCACACATCTGGTCAAGTCAACTCACAACTCCAGAACTGGAAATCCTCATTGTCTTTTCTGAGACTCCTCACAAAGTTTATTATGTGTCACTCTGCTATTCAGCTGGGATTACTCTTCTTAGGAAATAATGTACTGGCTGTGTGAGTCAATCTGCTGCTAGGTTGAGGTGGGCATATAATTTGATGGCTGTACTGGTTCCTCACCAGGTGGGGAAGGCTTCTCTGCCTCTGGGTAGCTGCTTCTGGAGAGTGTGAGCCAGGCCATTGGACAGTGGTGGTTGAATCAGAGTGAATAACATGCTTTGCCACTGGACTGTGGCTGCCATCTAAGACTGGACAGGCTCTTCTGCTGGATAAGATATTCTACTGGTCTGCTAGGCTCATTCTTTGATGGGCAGTCTTTCCCCCCACTTTAGCTACTACTTGAAATGATTGCTCTTTTTAACTGGAGTCAGTAATGTACTGGAACCAACTTGAACTAAGTTTCTGTGAGAAATAAACAATAATAATAATAATAATAATTATTATTATTATTATTATTGGAGGACCCAGAGATCTTCTCCCTTCTTTATTTGTCCTCTCTTCCCTCCACTCAAAGGCAAGGTCTCCTTGAGAGATTTCATCAAATAACTCCATATGACTCAGGTCTAAGTCAAGTTCACAAGGAATCTTGGGTGGAGACATTTATCTAGATAGCTGAAGGCTTCTCTGTCCAGGGTGGGGGGCACTTGGGAGGCTTCCCATTGAAGAGGAGGACATTCTCTGAATTGATAGGCCAAGGCTGGAGATAATCTCTCTGTGCAGGGGTCAATTCTTGGCCCCAGTGACCATACAGTTTCAAGGGTATATAAGCCATGTGCCCCACCACCATAGGGTTTTTGGTCTGAGAGAGACAACCATAGACCCCATTTAATTAATAACCTGTCAACCATATTAATAAAATGATTACCCAGAAACTATATCTCTCATATTTTTAATCATCACAGTTCAGCTCTAAAATCTAAAATTATTGTTTTAAAGAAAGTGCAATTAATACAGATTAATCAATCAATTAGTTAATTAATAAATCTTTAATATATGACTAGCTTATACCCTGGCTGGAGTGCTGCAAAAGCTTCTTCCACTGGGGCAACTCAGCTCTAATACCAAGACAGGGAAAAGACACCTCTCCTTTTAAGTACTTTCTTTTTTTGTTTAAAAGCTCCTTTCTCCCTGTAAACAACTCCATTTTCCTTTAGGGTCTTTTTTCCCATACTCCTTTGGGAATCTTATGTAGACAGGACAATTGTGTGAATGTAGTCTGATGCTCTGTACATTCATTTTTTCTTGCTGGCCTCTTTATATGTTATTAAGGCATTCAAGCCTTTTTTGGGTGAGGAATGTTTATTTTATATTTGAAGACTTTCTGTTTAGCTTTTTCTGAAGTCTCAGTTGGCAACTCTCTCAGCTACTGTTAGATCTTTTTGTCAAATTGAAAAATGGTTTTTCAAAATGCCAGTTTAGGGGGCAGCTAGGTGGCGTAGTGGATAAAACACCGGCCCTAGATTCAGGAGTACCTGAGTTCAAATCCGGCCTCAGACACTTGACACTTACTAGCTATGTGACCCTGGGCAAGTCACTTAACCCCCATTGCCCTGCAAAACCCCAAACCAAACCAAAACAAAAATGCCAGTTTAAGTATGCTCATCATTTAAAAATCATTCAAGATACGACATTTTTGCCATTCATTTAATTTTTTTTTTTAGGCAATTGGGGTTAAGTTTTTAAGTGTTTGTGTTAATTATAGATTTTCAATACCTTCAGATTCCTCATTTTTTCCTCTTTAAAATTAAATAACTCCTCAATTTCCACTCATCTCATATAATTGGGGTTTAGGAATGAAGTTATGTCTTAATATTGCCTTTCATTGTTCTGTAATAAATTGTTATTAAATTTGGACCTGAGATTATTGACAAAAATGAGGTCTTTGCTTATAACTGGTAAAATCTATTTCCAATTTTGTTGGGATGTAATACCTGCACATAATACAGCAATAGCTTTTATTGTTTTTGTTTGTTTGTTTGTTTTTTGCGGGGTAATGGGAGTTAAGTGACTTGCCCAGGGTCACACAGCTAGTAAGTGTCAAGTGTCTGAGGCCGTATTTGAACTCAGGTCCTCCTGAATTCAGGGCCTATGCTTTTTTCCACTGCCCCACCTAGCTGCCCCCCAGCAATAGCTTTTATATCTCTGATACTTTTCATGTGCACTCAAGGTTTGCCCACTTTATTGGTTGTAACCTATACCAAAGCATTTCTAGTAGGTGGGATATTGGTCTTTCTTTCTTTCTTTCTTTCTTTCTTTCTTTCTTTCTTTCTTTCTTTCTTTCTTTCTTTCTTTCTTTCTTTCTTTCTTTCTTTCTTTCTTTCTTTCTTTCTTTCTTTCTTCCCTCCTTCCCTCCTTCCCTCCTTCCTTCCTTCCTTCCTTCCTTCCTTCCTTCCTTCCTTCCTTCCTTCCTTCCTTCCTTCCTTCCTTCCTTCCCTCCTTCCCTCCCTCCCTCCCTCCCTCCCTCCCTCCCTCCCTCCTTCCCTCCTTCCTTCCTTCCTTCCTTCCTTCCTTCCTTCCTTCCTTCCTTCCTTCCTTCCTTCCTTCCTTCCTTCCTTCCTTCCTTCCTTCCTTCCTTCCTTCTTTCCTTTCTTCCTTCCTTCCTTCCTTTCTTCCTTTCTTTCTTTGGTGAGACAATTGGGGTTAAGTGACTTGCCCAGGGTCACACAGCTAGTAAGTGTTAAATATCTGAGGTCATATTTGAATGCAGGTCCTCCTGAATCCAGGGCCAGTGCTCTATCCACTGCACCACCTAGCTGCCCCAATATTGGTATTTCTAATGTGTTCCAATGTATCTTGCATTACAATCCAATGTATCTTGGTACATAGTATACCCAGCTTTCCATAACCCCCTCCAACAGTGAATATTCCATTTTTTGTTTTCTTGCTCAGTTTTCTAGGTATTTTAAAATTCTATGGGGACTAATGTAGTATGACAAGCCTACCTCTTTTTTCTAATCATACATTTTCTGGATGATATTCCTTATATAAGTCATCATTGGTAATGTGCCTACCATTATCTTCCCATTTACTATTTTTATCACATGATTTTGATGATTTAGAAATTATAGCATTTTGTATATCACTGGGAAGAGAATCTATTTCAATTTTTATTAAATGATATGAAATAGCCTCTTAAAAGTATTGCATAATACTCTTCCCCTCTCCCATATACCTTTAAAACTTAAGCAAATGTGTTTTTTCCCCTGGTTCTCAGGTTTAATTTCATCCTGTAGAATTTGAAGAAACATAGTCTCTTGAATTCTGACCTCTAGAAAGCTTTTGTGAGGGTTTAACTTTATTTTAAGGACTTGAGGAAAGGCTTTTTATAAATTTTCCATGGTGTTAATGCCAAATATTAAGACATCCCAAGGGAGTGTAGTTACTTTGACCATATTCCCCATTTATACTCTTCCCAACAATTCCCCCCTGACCAAGATGTCAAGTATTGGGCTTCAGTCAAACTTTGGCTAAACATCGATCTGATTGCTCATTGTCCCCTCTGTGAAGTTCTTGGAGCACTTTGAATGTATTTCTTATACAGTGGGTAGTCAAAAGAAATTAAATGATGACAAACTGTTGATTTCTTCCTGGTACCAGAGTGAATGCAAAAAGAAGAGCAACATAAATGAATAAGCAGCCCAAGGGATTTTCTTAAGAGGAAAGATGAGAAGAACCAGATGTTATTTTTTTGGCTGAATGATCACTAAGAACCACATACAAGTATTTGAAGATGGCAAGAAATTGTTAAGATTAGCATAAAAGGCGTGTATAACACATGAATGTAAGAATGCTTGCTGAACATCAAGTACTGGGATTTGGAAGCCTACCAGGAAGTTGTTAGAAGTTCCAGCATTGGAGAAACCAGAAATAGATAAAGTGAAGCATCAACTAGCAGTGGTGAACTGCCATTACAACCATATCCATGAGCTATTACCAGTATTTTAAGTTTTCTTTTCTTTTGTTCATTCATTTTCAAAATCATTTCAAGTCAACTGAGCTGTCAAGTGGAAAACTATGATTGGCTGGGTTCAATAGCAGTTAGCTATTCTTGCTCTGTTGATCTCAAAATCATCTATAGAGGGGCAGCTAGGTGGCACAGTGGATAGAGCACTGGCCCTGGATTCAGGAGTACCTGAGTTCAAATCCAGCCTCAGACACTTAACACTTACTAGCTGTGTGACCCTGGGCAAGTCACTTAACCCCAATTGCCTCACTAAAAAAAAAAAAAAAAATTAAAAAAAAATCATCTATAGAGTTGCTAGATTAAAGAACTTGGGAGGTATGGTTTTTAATCTTTTAAATGTTTATTTAAGAGAATTGAATTATTTATACCATTTATACCATTACATGTGTGTATGAATATTCAGAGAAACAAACTCTGAGTTGAAACAAAGGAATTTTTGTCACATGACAACTTAATACTATGGCTTAGTTAAAAATAATTTTTTGAGGGGGCAGCACAGTGGATAAAGCACTGGCCTTGGATTCAGGAGGACCTGGGTTTAAATCCAACCTCAGACACTTGACACTAGCTGTGTGACCCTGGTCAAGTCACTTAACTCTCATTGCCCCGAAAAAAATCCCCCAAACCAGAAAACAAACAAAAATTTTTTGATACTAAAAGGGTGCGAGAATAAACTTTAATGTCTTTCTTCTTCAACTGAGACAGTTTTTATTTCTTCTTATCTTTCATACATATTTTTACTGCTTAGGAAAAGTTTAGAATGTCTGTCCAAATGCAGACTTCAACTCAAGGCTGTAATATTTTCAAAAATTAAGTAATCATTCTTGTGTTTGGGCTGTGTACAGCTTTCCACTTTGGGTCTCACTCAATTGTGAATGACCCAGATATTATAAATTCTCTGTTAACCTGAAAATTTTCTGTTACTCAGCAGTTACTTTAGCTTATCTTACTGAACAATTATAATGATCTTCATGATGGTTAACTTCTAAAGTATTATAAGAGTCAAATGATTATCAAAGAAAGATGAAAATATATTTGGTCTTATTTTTGGAGCGTGTGCATTTGAATCAAATTCTGTGTGGTTAGGGGAAAGAGTACTTCATTTAGAGTTGGCCCCCTGAGTTTAATTCCCATTTCTGCTATTTCCTACCTCTATAACTTTAGGCAGTTAATGTTACTACTCTGAGCCTCAGTTTCCTCATCTGTAAAATGAAGGTGTTGAGCTAGATAGTTCCTAAGGGCCCTCACACTTCTAAATCTATGATGCTATGAAAACTGGAAATTTCTTTTAGAGTTTGAAATAATAGTTATTTCTACTATGCTTTAGAATTTACAAAATGCTGGTCTCATTTACTTACTGTCTCATGTGCTTTCTCATACACTGTCTCATTAAAGCTTTATACAACTTGAGAGACAGGTATAATAAGTAAAGTAACTTTCTCTTGATAATGTAGCTAATAAGGGTCAGCATTTTTTCCATGATACAATGATATCTTCAGTTAACAAGAACATTCAATTGCCTTACCATGATGAACTGTACATGAATACTAAGAGGACAGAGTACACCACATTTAGCTCTACTCCAGGGCTAGTCTTCCCTCCCCTGAGCTTATTCTTGTGTCTGAGACCGGATTTGAACTCAGGTACTCCTGACTCCAGGGCCGGTGCTCTATCCACTGCACCACCTAGCTGCCCTACCCTGAGCTTATTCTTTTTTTTTTTTTGGTTTTTTTTTTTTGCAGGCAATGGGGGTTAAGCGACTTGCCCAGGGTCACACAGCTAGTAAGTGTCAAGTGTCTGAGGCCTGATCCTAACTCAGTTACTCCTGAATCCAGGGCCGGTGCTTTAACCACTGCGCCATCTAGCTGCCCCCCCTGAGCTTATTCTTGAAGATTGGGTTCCTTGTGGGAGACTACTTCATGTTCAGGGTACTCTGCAAAATATTTTATTTATTTATTTTAAATTAAATTAAAATTTTAAAATTAATAAAGTATTTTATTTTTTTCCCATTACATGTAAAGATAGTTTTCAACTTTTGTTTATACAGGCTTTCCAATTTCAGATTTTTCTCCCTCCCTCCCCTCCCCCCTCCCCTAGACAGCAGGTAATCTAATATAGGTTTAAATATATATATATATATATATATAATATGTGTGTGTATGTGTATATATATATGTATATACACATAATAACATTAATCCTATTTCTTCTGCAAAATATTTTAAACACTATAGTTCACAACCCCCCACTGTTATGTTCACCTTTAATAGTCATACAATGGACACAATTACTCAAAGTAAAAGGAATTTGCTGTAATGACATGACATGAACAGTAGTAACAAAATATACCTTCCTTCCCCCATATACCTGGTGCATTCTTTCCCTCAAATACATATAGGATCAGTAAGAAGAGTGGGCACACATATAGAGTATACAAATAGAGAGACACACATAGCCAAAGCAAATCACATCCCTAGTACTAGGGCCCTGATAACTTCTTTTCTTCTGGTGGTGCTATGCTCCCCCTTGGTGCAGGGCATATTGTTCAGTTGGACTCTCTTGGCCTATGCTTCCCACAGTTCAATTTGTCTTTGTAAATTGATCCTCTGGGCTTAGTTTCTTTTGGGTCTATAAGCTCCTTCTGGGCAAGTTGTTCTACTGAAAAATGCCATTGCTGATAGAAGGAAGAGAAGGAGAGAGATCTCTTCTTCCCTCATCTACCTGTATTATACTCTGGAAAAAGGAAAAAAGTGATTCCCTCTCATGAGCAATGTTCTTCTTCCATAACTAGCTTTATTCCTGCCTGCTGCTCTTTGGAGCAAAGTCTTGCACTTTAAAAATATAGGCCTTCCCTCAATTGATAAATGGTCAAAGCATATGAACAGGCAGTTCTTACACAAAGAAATCAAAGCTACCTATAGTTATATGAAAAAATGCTCTAAATCACAATTGATTAGAGAAATGCAAATTAAAACGACTTTGAGGTATCACCTTATACCTAGCAGAGTGGCAAATATAACAAAAAAGGGAAATATTGGGTGTTGGAGGGGATGTGGGAAAACTGGGATGCTAATCCCAGTTGTGAACACATCCAACCATTCTGGAGATCAATTTTGAACTATGCCCAAAGAGCTATAAAACTGTGCATGCCCTTTGATCCAGCAATACCACTGCTAGCTTTATATCTCAAAGCCATACCAAAAAAGAGAAAAAGATCTATTTGTACAAAAATATTTCTAGCAGCTCTTTTTGTGGTGACTAAGAATTGGAAATCAAAGGAATGCCCATCAATTGAGGGGAATGGCTAAGCAAGATGTGGTATATGATTGTGATGGAATTAATATAATTATATTGTGTTATAAGAAATGACAAGTAGGATGATTTCAGAAAAACCTGAAAAGACTTTTATGAACTGATGTATAGTCAAGTGAGCAGAACCAGGAGAATGTAGTGCACAGTGACAGCAGTATTGTTTAATGAAGAATTGCGAATGACTTAGCTATTCTTAGCAATACAATCATCTAAGACAATCCGAAATGCCTATTAAAGAACTGGCATTGATTAGACTGAAGCAGGCTATTTTTCACTTTCTTTAATTTTTTTCTTTTATTCTAATGTTCTTATACAAAAAGACTACTATGGAAATGTTTTACATAATTGCACATATATAACCTATATCTGATTACTTCCCAGCTCAGGAAGGGGGGAGGGGAAGAAGGGAAGGAGGGATAGAATTTGGAGCTCAAAACTTTAAATAAAATTTTTTTTTTATAAAAAAAGGGGCAGCAAGAAAAAATGATAAAATAAACAAGAAGTAGTTTGGGAAAAAAAGAAGTAACAAGTAAAGTATTTGCTGGAATGTTTCCCTAAATGCATAGTTTCTGTCCTTTGTGCGTTGAATCTATGCAGGATACAACTGGGTGATAAGCATAGGAATATGTGTGACTAATAGATGTGACTTTTGAATTTGGATTTCAGTGAATAAATATTTTTAGTGAATGCAATATATATATACCCCATATTATATATACATACATACACATATACATATATGTATATATACATACACAATACATACACATATACATAAATACACACACACACACACACACACACACACACACATATATATATGCTCTGTATGTGTATGTATGTGTGTGTATGGCCCAAAGCATGTGACAGCCTTTCAGCCAATTACTAAATATTTCTTATGTGATGTCAAGGCACTCTCAAGTTGGTTAAGGAACTTTTTTGTATTTCTTAAAGAAGCAAATAAATATAAGTACTTCTTTATTTTGACTTCTTACTACTCAAACAAAAATCTGACAGGGGCAAAATCTCATTGTCTTTGTACCCTGTATTCTCTCTCTCTCTCTCTCTCTCTCTCTCTCTCTCTCTCTCTCTCTCTCTCTCTCTATCTTTTGCAGGGCAATGAGGGTTAAGTTACTTGCCCAGGGTCACACGGCTAGTAAGTGTCAAGTGTCTGAGGCTGGCTTTGAACTCAGGTCCTCCTGAATCCAAGGCCAGTGCTTTATCCACCGTGACACCTAGCTGCCCCTGTACCCTGTATTCTCATCAAGTGATTTTAGGGGGTACTCCTCTGACCAATTCCTACTACACTGAGGGGAAAAAAGACAGAGACCTAGAAATGTGAATATGTTTTCTTTTAGTTGGCAGTTTAAAAAATTCTGTACTTTCCCAGGCATAAGTTCAGCTTGACCTTAAATTCCAATCCTGAGGCATTTATTTTTAAAAGTCTTAAACTGCCTTAAATTAGGCAGAGCTCCTCTGATCAACCCATTGAATCATTAAAACTGAACCTGATTCATACTGATGTTATTAATAGACCTTGAGATCTAAAGAGCTCATGGCTGATTAAACCAATTAATGTCTGATTTTAAACTCCCCAATGAGGTGCATAATTTTTTTCAGTTGTGTCTGATCCTTTGTGATCCCATTTGGAGTTTTCCTTCTTTTTTCTTTCTTTCTTTCAGGTACCTTTACTTTTTTTCCCTTTTTCTAAATCATAAAAGTATTTTATTATTTTCCAGTTACATGTAGAGATAGTTTTCAACATTTGTCCTTATAAGATTTCTAGTTTCAAATTTTTCTGCCTCCCTCCCCCCCTCCCCAAGACAGCAAGTAATCTGACATAGGTTATATATGTACAATAACATTAAACATATTTTTGCATTAATCATATTATAAGAGAAGAATCAGAGCAAAAAGGAAAAACCTCAAAAAAGAAACACAAGAGCACCCAAATCAAAAGAAATAGTATGGTTCAATCTGCATCCATATTCCACAGTTCTTTTTCTTTTGATTTGGAGAGCGTTTTCTATCATGAGTCCTTTGGAACAATCTTGTACCGTTGTATTGCTGAGAAGAATTGAGTCTATCACAGTTGATCAACACATAATGTTGATGATACTGTGTACAATGTTCTCTTGATTCTGCTCATCTCACTCATCATCAGTTTATGCAAGTCCTTCCAGGTTTCTCTGAAATCTGCCTGCTCATCGTTTCTTACAGCACAATAGAATTCCATTACATCCATATACCACAACTTGTTCAGCCATTCCCCAATTGATGGGCATCCCCTCAATTTCCAATTCCTTGCCACCACAAAAAGAGCAGCTATAAATATTTTTGTACACGTGAGTCCTTTTCCTTTTTTTATGATTTCTTTGGAAAAAGACTCAATAGTGGTATTGCTGGGTCAAAGGGTATGCACAGCTTTATAGCCCTTTGGGTATAATTCCAAATTGCTCTCCAGAATGGTTGGATCAGTTTACAGCTCTACCAACAATGCGTTAGTGTTCCAATTTTTCCATATCTTCTCCAACATTTATTATTTTCCTTTTTTGATAGGTGTCAGGTGTCATGTACCTTTACTTTTTAAAATAATGAACATATTTATTATTTATATTATTATTTATAGTTTTGAGTTCCAATTTTTATCCCTTCTTTCCACCCTTCCATTCCCCTTCCCTGAGGCAGTAAGCAATCAGATATGCCTTATACATGTGCAATTATGTAAAACATTACCATATTAGTCATTTGCAAGCATGCCATCATGAAATTGTCATATAGTATTGATGAACTTCTCTGGACAACCAAATTTTGACACAATTTCCCACAAGTCCTCACAACTGATAGTATCAAAACCCTTGGTCAGCTCAATGAACATTGTATACAGACCTCTGTTCTGCTCCTAGCATTTCTCCTGGTGTTGTCAGCCAGCAAACACCATATTAACAGTTCCTTGGCCCTTTTTGAAGCCACACTGGCTCTCAGGCAGATGACCAGATGAGGGATTAGCGTGTTAACCCACACTTTTCCACTGGCTGTGATTGTCACAGGACAATCTATTTCCTTTACCCTTATAGAGATGGACAATGGAAATATCCTTGAACTCCTGAGGGATAACCTCTTGTCAACCCAGCAAATTCCAGTCAGCTTTTGTATAAGCAGTGGATGTCCTGCCTCATAAATCTCAGCTGGAATAGAATCAGCACCAGGTGTTTTGTCACACAAAAGGAGACTAATGGCATTCAAAATCTCTTCAGTTAGAAATTTAGCTAGAGAGGGATTAAATTCAACCTGAGGTAAAGTTAATGGCTTCAACACTGATTCAACATTGAGAAGACTATGAAAGTGTTCAGCCCATCTCTCCAGGATCATGTCCTTGTCACTCATCAGTGTGGCTCCATCAACACTGAGTAGTTGAGATGCACCATAGGTCTTTGGTCCATAAATCGCCTTCAGGGCATCATAAAAGCACTTTGGATTGTTACCATCAGCATAAAACTGAATTTCATTTGCCTTCTTATGGAGCCAAGAATCCTGCATCTCTCTAACCTTTGTTTAATCTTTGCTTTTGATAGAATTAAATGCTGCCTTCTTGGAGACTGTTCATCAAATTTCTGAAAGAGATTTTTTTCCCCTTTTTTGCTCCATTCTTGGCTCAGCTTTCCCTACAAGTTAACAACAGACTGTTCACCCTTGTAGAAGCACTCTAATCTGTTGACATTAAGTATTCCGGTAGTTGTCTTGCCTTTGAGCTGCCACTTTGGTAGAATACAAATATTTAGCTTGGAGAGGATAAGTCTATCATTGATCCAGCACTCAGTGCCGCACATCACCTTCATTACTCTCACATCCTGTCTGGCCCTTCTCTTTACAATGACATTACCTATTAAACACCAAGAAAAACACAGCTTGAGTATAAGTTCAGTAGAATTCCCTGGATGAGATGAAGCAAGAGGTGTTGTTTGTTTTTCTGGAGCTAAAATTGAATTTATAGGTGAAATGAGAGCACCAAAGGAAATAATTGAGGGAAAAATGAGAGCTAGATGTGGTAGCCCATAATCTTTGCTCTGGAGGAAGCTAAGGTTGTTAGCATGTTTAAGGCTGGGATTTCTGAGCTACAGTGGGCTTAAGCAATTTGATGTGTCTACACTAAGTTTGCTGCTAATATGGTAAATCCCAGAAAGAAAGGTGCCACTAGATTCCCTAAGGATGGGCAAACTGACCCAGGTCAGAAATGAAGCAGGTTAAATATTCTATGCTGATCAGTAGTAAACTTTGGACCCTTGAGTGGCTATTGTTATTCCAGCCTGAGAAAGATTGGGAGACCCAGTCTCAAAGGGAAAAAAGGAAAAAAGAACAAAGGAATTAAAAAAAAAAGAAAAATAATTTTGTCAAGGAAAATTTTGGAAAGCTAATGAGAGCTTTAGAAGAAAGAATTGGAAAGAAAATGAGGGGCAGTTAGGTGGTGCAGTGGAGAAAGCATGGCCCTGGATTCAGGAGGACCTGAGTTCAAATCAGACCTCAGACACTTGACACTTAATTAGCTGTGTGACCCTGGGCAAGTCACTTAACCCTCATTACCCAACAAACAAAAAATGCTATTGGAAAGAAAATGAACAGTTTTCCCCAAGAGGTAGAAAATCTTATTCAAGTAACAGACCCTTTGAAAATCAGAAGGGGCCAAAAACTTGTCCATGAGACAAGAAGAAATATTATAAAGTCAAAAGACTGAAAAAATAAAGTGTCAGAGTGGTTGGTGTTGTTGAGTTGTGTCCAATTCTTCATGACACCATTTGGGGTTTTCTTGGCAAGGATATTGGAATGGTTTACCATTTCTCTCTCCAGTTTATTTTACAGATGAGGAAACTGAGGCAAAATCTTGCCCAGGGTGACACAGCTAGTGTCTGAGAGTGGATTTGAATTGAGGTCTTCCTGACTCTAGGTCTGGGGCTCTATTCACTATACTACTAACTAGCTTCCCAAAGTATCAGGTACCTCACATAAAAAACAATTTACCTAGAAAACAGATAAAGGAGAAAATTTAAGAATCATTGGATTACTTAAATTTTTTATGAGACAATTGGGGGTAAGTGACTTGCCCAAGGTCAAGTTAGTGTCAAGTGACTGAAGCTGAATTTGAACTCTAGTGCTCTATCCATTGTGCCACCTAGCTGCCCCTTTAATTTTCTTTATTTTTATTTTTTTTTTTTTTGGTGGGGCAATGAGGGTTAAGTGACTTGCCCAGGGTCACACAGCTAGTAAGTGTCAAGTGTCCGAGGCCGGATTTGAACTCAGGTCCTCCTGAATCCAGGGCCGGTGCTTTATCCACTGCGCCACCTAGCTGCCCCCTAATTTTCTTAATGAAAAGATAAGAGCTATGTAGAAACTTTGAAATATAAACACAGGAGTAAAGACTAACATAAAAGGGTAAGTATGACTGATAAATTACAAGAGACTTAAAAAGGTTGAACTATTTACATTCTAATATGGTGGATATTGCTGGTATGCCCTAAGAACCCTATCATTATCATTAAAGAAAGTATAAAAAACTCAGGTATTGGGAATGGTCTTTTGTGTTCTAATAATCTTAAAAAAAAGGAGAGGGAGAGGGAAAAGAATATATGGGAGCAGAGGAAGTGAAAGAGTGGAGAATTATTTTGTATAATTAGGGTACAAATGAGGATGAAGGGCTCAGGGAAGTGGGTGACACATAAACCACTTTCATTTGAAATGGTCAAATGCACACAGAGTTGAGTGAAGAAATACATCTCATCCAGTAAGGAAGCAGGAAGGAAAAAGGACAAGGACAAGGACAAGGAAGGAATGAGAAAGCAGGTAAATTATGGAAATAATTATTCCTAAATAAAACAAATTTAATAACCAGAACAACAAAAATGATATGATTACATCAATAGGTGCAGAAAAAGCTTTTGACAAGATTTAACAACCATTCCTGTTTTTTTTTTTAAAAACACTTGAAAGCCCAGAATCTTTGCTTAATTTAAGTGACATCTAAACCCAAGTCAGTATTATATGCAATGGTGATAAACTAGAGGCCTTTCCAGCAAGATCATGAGTAAATCAAGAGTATTGATCTTGATTACTACTTGAAATAGTGCTAGAAATGCTATCTATAGAAATGAAGACTAAAAAATGAAGGAATCATCATAGGCAAAGAAGTAAACAGAACATCAACTAAAAATCAATTGAAATAACCATTTCAGCAAAGTTACAGGATATAAAACAAACCTTCACAAGTCATCAGCATTTTTTATATTACCAACAAAACCCAGCAGGAAAAGATAGAGAAATTCCACTTAAAATAACTACAGAATGTATAAAATATTTGAGAGTCTGCTTGCCAAGACATTCACAGGAACCAGGAACTATATATGAAAACAACTACAAAATACTCTTTTTGCAAGTGACAGATCTAAGTAATTGAGGAAATATTGATTGCTCTTGGGGAAGCTGAGACAATATAATAAAAATGACAATACTAACTAAATTAATTTACTTATTCAGTGCCATTCCAATCAAACTACCAAAGAATTACTTTTTAGGCATAGAAAATATAATAATGAAATTAATCTGGAGGAATAAAAGATAAAAAATGTCAAGGGAAACAAAAAAAAAGCAGGAAGGTAGGAGAATTAGCAATAATCATCAAAATTATTTGGTGTTGGTAAAGAAATAGAAAGAATATATTAGGCATATAACCTACAGAAACAAATAAGCAAGATCATCTGTTGGGTTAATAACTCAGTGAAATTCAATGGAAAGTAGTCTGTCTGAAATTAGGAATAAACCAACATTTCACAATATATACCAAGATAAGCTCCAACTGGGTACATGATTTATACATAAAGGGTCATACCATAAAACAAATTAGAGTAGCAAGGAAGAAATTGCCTATGAGATCTATGGATAGGAGAGGAGTACATGGAGAAACAAGTGGTAGAGGATCCCATAAGGTAAAAGGGACAATTTTGATTGCCTAAATTTAAAAAACAAACAAAACTTTTGCGTAAACAAAATCAGTGCAGGTAAGTTTAGAGAAGCAGGTAACTGGGGAAAATTCTTCACAGTGTTTCTCTGATATAGGTCTCATTCCTAAGCTAATAGGGAACTGAGTCAAATTTAGAAGAGCTATTCCCATGAAAAATAATCAAAGGGTATAAACAGGAAATTTTCTAATCCAAACTATCAATAGGCATATGAAAAATGTTTCAAATAACTAATAATCAGATAAATAAAAATTAAAGTAATTCTGAGGTTTCACCTGTCATTCATCAGATTAGCAAAGTTGACAAAAAGGAAAATGATAAATGCTGGAGGGGCTGTGAACTGGTTGGTCCAGTCATTCTGGAAAAGAGTTTGTAATTATGTTTCAAACTCTGATATGCTCTTTGACTCAGTGATACTACTACCATGTTTATACTTCAAAGAGATCAAAGAAAGAGAAAAAGGATCCATATCTAATATACACATAAGTCTGTATACACGTACACATATGTTTACACACACACAGAGCCACTCTTTTTGTTGTAGCAAAGATCTGGAAACTAAGTAAATGTCTACCAATTGAAGAATGGCTAAACAAATTATATTTAAATGTGATAGAATACTATAATGCTGAAGAAATGAAGATGGTTCAGAAAAACCTGAGAATACTTGTATGAAATGATGCAAAGTAAAATGAGTAGAGCCAGGAGATCTATAACAGCAGTTTTATAAAGACAACTTTGAAAGACTTAAGAACTCTGATCAGCACAATGACCAACCATCATTTCATCATTTTCAGATGAAACATCGAATCCACATCCTAACAGACAGGTCTCAGCGTGTACTATATATAGGACATGGCTAATAAGGGAAATTTGTTTTGCTTGACTATGCATATTTTTTATAAGTCCCCCCCCCCATTTTTTCAATGTTGAGGGTGGAGAAGGTAAGAAGGTAGACTTTTCATTAACTGAAAAAAATTACATTTAAAACTGAGAAAAGGATTAATACTTCTTTCTTCTCCCCTCACTTCCTCATACAATTTATTTTTTAAAAATTCAACTTTATTTCATTTTCAGTTCTGAATTCACTCACTTCTTCTCTAGCCCCATCCATTGAGAAGACAATTAAAACAAAATGTATTACAAATGTGTACAGTCATGAAAAATAAATGCTCACATTAGCCATACTTTAAAAAAGGAAGAGAAGAAAATAAGCTTCAATCTGTACTTTGAGTCCATCAGCTCTCTATTTGGAGGTAGATAGCATTTCCATCATGAGTCTTCACCAGTTTGTAACATAATGGCTAACATTTATATAGCACCTACTGCTTGCCAGGCATAATGCATTTACAAATATGACATTTGATCTTCACAACAACCCTGAGAGGCAGGTGTTATTATAATCCTTATTTTACAGTTGAGGAAATTATGACAAATAAAGATTTAATGACTTGTCCAGGGTCACACAGCTCTTAAGTGTCTAAGACTGGATTTGAATTTATGTCTTCTAGACTTGAGGCCAAACATTCTATCCATGGTACTGCCTCATTTCCTCTGAAACCATCCCCTTTATGATTTCTTACAGCATATACTATAAATTGTTCAACAATTCCCAAATTGATAAGCACCCCCCACTCCAGTTCCCCCATACTATTTTCAAGTCTCTTCATTGCAGTACTTTGTGGCCACCATATCACTTATCCTGGAAAAGTATGACTAGAAGGCATGGTAAAGATAAACAACATTGCAGTATATAAGGAGGAAAATAGCAACTAAACCTGGAAAATGCTATTTGTATTCATATTTCCATATATCAAAATGCTTTCAAATTTGTAGTAATTGCTACAATTTTTTTTGACAAAAAGTTTTCTTTCATGATGCTTCATATAATTTTGTTTTGTAAGAGGAAAAAAACCCTTAAACTCAATAGAATAATAGAATCTGAAGGTTGAGAGGGACCTCAGAAGTAATTTTGTCTAACCGCCAATTTCAGTATCCATTCTTTGATCTCTTTGACAGATGGTAATTTTATCTTTGCTTGAACATTCCAAGGAATGGCAAGCATTACTGGCAAAGAAGTTTGTTAACTTTTTAAACAGCTCTAATTATTGGGAAATTCTTCCATTTTATATTGATCAAAATCTACAACCCTGTACCTTTCACTGAATGGCCTTAGTTTTGCCATCTGTTTTCACATAAAATATGATTCACATGATATGAAATATCTTCAAATATTTCAAAATAATAACCATATCTTTAAAATATAGTGGGTAGAGCAGGACAAATTAATTTAGTAGATGTCTGAATATTTTGAAGTACAGTAAAAATAATACCTGCCATGATTTGGATACTCTATTAATATTTTTTTGGATTTATTTTATTTTTTTCAGGGCAGTGAGGGTTAAGTGACTTGCCCAGGGTCACACAGCTAGTAAGTGTCAAGTGTCAGGCTGGATTTGAACTCAGGTCCTCCTGAATTCGAGGCCAGTGTTCTCTCCACTACACCACCTAGTTGCCCCCTGGATACTCTATTAATATTAATTGGTGAATTGATAAACAACATTAGCTCAGAATGAGCTAGTTGGTGAAAGGTGGGATTGATTGACTTAATCAGGTGCTTGAGTCAATCAATACACATTTATTAAGCACTTATTATTTTCCAGACACTTTTCTAAGCAGTAGGGATACAAAAAGAGGCAAAAGATAGTCCCTGCCCTGAAGGAACTCACAATCTAAATGGTGGAGGCAACAAGCAAACAAATATGTACAAACAAGTTATCTACAGGATAAATTGGAAAGAACAGAGGGAGGGCACTAAAATTAAAAAGGTGATTGTGAAAAGCTTCCTATAAAGATGGGATTTTAGTTAAGACTTGGAGGAGTCTAGGGAAGCCAGGACTGCACGTGAAACTGCAAATCTATTATGCAAACATGCTATTCTTTTAAAATATATAATAAAGTTATCATGTGAATTCATTTTTCCCCCTTTCCTTTCTTCCTGCCTCCCTACCCTAGACACATAAAGGGATATAGGAGAGCTGGATGTCAGGCACAGTAGAAGGTGGAAGTTGTCTTGTGATGTAACTAAATTCTCACCTAGTTGGCCAATAACAGTAATCTGAGGCTGGAAATCAGACTGGAGCAGCAGGAGATGGAATGTGTTGGTCAGAAGAAGATCATTTCACTCCTCGCCTGAGACTGGAGATCAGGTAGGCTTAGCAGAAGGAGAAAGTTGAGTTGGAGCAAAAGCAACGTGGCTCCTTGGTGCCCTCCCTCAAAGGAGACATAGCAGGAGATGCAAAGTATGTGGTCAAAAGTAAGACAGTCCCAGGGGGCAGCTAGGTGGCACAGTGGATAAAGCACCGGCCCTGGATTCAGGAGTACCTGAGTTCAAATCCAGCCTCAGACATTTGACACTTACTAGCTGTGTGACCTTGGGCAAGTCACTTAACCCCCATTGCCCCGCGCCAAAAAAAAAAAAAAAAGTAAGACAGTTCCTACTGAGGAGATGTGTGAGCAACAAGATAACAGACTAGACATTTTTCCAATCCCCATGACCTTTCAAAACCTCCCCACAACAGAAATGCACCAAAGTTAAAGCAATTTGATCTGTCTCCATGCCTAGGACACCTGGAATCCAAAAGAAGATAACCTATTTCCCCTTCAAACCCCCAGATCCTAAGAACTGAAATTTTACTAACTCTAAGGTCACTCAATAGCCTTCTTCCACCTCCCCTGCTATTGGCAGCAAAGCTGCACTAGCAGATCCAAGAATATGACACAGGTTTATATCAAAAGACATCCCTCAGGGGCAGCTAGGTGGCACAGTGGATAAAGCACTGCCCTGGATTCAGGAGGACCTGAGTTCAAAGCCAGCCTCAGACACTTGACACTTACTAGCTGTGTGACCCTGGGCAAGTCACTTAACCCTCATTGCCCTGCAAAAAAAAAAAAAAAAAAGACATCCCTGTAACCTGATTCCCCTCCCCCCACCATATTTTCAGAGCTATGGAGACCCTGACTTCACAATATGGAAGTTTGATTGGGTCTTGAAAGCCAGCCATTCAAGAGCAAAAGCCTGCCAGGGACTGCAACCTGGAAGGATAAGTGCTGCAAAATTCTGAATGACTGGGAAAACAAATTCTGAATTGCTGGTGCTAGGCCAGAGAACTGAGGAACTGAGGGAATTGTACAGGTCACCAGGAGAGGACACTGTTTAGCAGTCCACCAAGCCTGAGGGAAAGATCACACTGCTAGGCTTGGGCCAATTCTGACTACTCACAAGTCAGATGGGATAGAGACCTAGGCTGGTGAACCATGAATTGCCTAGTATGGGAAGCAACTAAAGTACTTTGAAATCCAATCTTCAAGGAAATGAACATCAGAGGGGAAGGAGTCAGGAATTGAGTGATACAGAAGATAAGAGAGAAAAAAGACTGAAAATACTAAAGATTTTTAGGAAGAATGAAACTCAAAGACCTTGAACTTAAACAGATAAATCAACAGGAAAGACAGTAACAGCAGAAGGAAATACAGACTTCAAATCTAGTAAACAACTTTAGGCATCTATGGATAAATGCTGCAAAATAAAGAGAAATGACCATTTGAGGAAAACATGAAACCACAACATGCTATTCTTGAGTGGTTTAAAAGAGAAATGAGAATTATAAGAGCAGAATTTTTCTCCTGCACAGCAAAAATAATGAATACAGTAGAAAAAACTTTAATATGCAATGGCAAGCCTCACCAAAGAAATAAAAGAGAGAACAATAAATTGGAAATGCAAATGCACAGAAGTCAAGGCCAACCTAGAAGAAAAAAAAAGCACACAGACCATTAACATTAAAAGAAAATATGCTGAGATAACTTTGACATATCATTTTGCATGTACCAGATTGGCTAAAATGATTGAAGGGGGAAGCAAATAATGTTGGAGAGCATATGGAAAAATTGGAACACTAATTCATTATTGGTGGAACTGTGAACTGATCCAACCATTTTGGAGAGGAATCTGGAATTATGCCCAAAGAGTTATTAAAATACCTCTTCCCTTTAACCCAGCAATATCACAACTAGGTCTGTTTCCAAAGATGATTGGGGGAAAGGAAAAGAACCTATATGTTCTAATTTTTTTAGCAGCTCTCTTTGCAGTGGCAAAAAACTGGAAGTTGCAGTGATGCCCATCAATCGAGAAATGGCTGAGCAAGTTGTGGCATGTGATTGTGATGGGATACTACCATGCTATAAAAATGATGAGCTCAATGATCTTAGAAAAACTTGGAAAGACTTGCAGGAAATAATGAAAAGCAAAATAAGCAGAACCAAGAGAACATTATATACCATAATAGTGATACTGTTTTAAGAATGATTTTGAGTGATTAAGTTATTTGGACTATTATAGATACCCATATTGACTATAAAGGACATAAGAAGAAAGATGCTATCTGAATCCAGAGAAAGAAATGATAAATAGAAGTAGGTAAAGAATAATTTTATATACATACATATCTATTTGTATCTAATGGTGGCCATCTTTGGGTGTGGAGGGAAGAAAAAAATTTTAAAAATAAATTTACATGTTAATTTTATTGTATATTTGAAAGGAATAGCAAATTGTACACAGTAGATTTGCAGTTTCATATGCAATCATCTTTTTATGTGTTTACATTTTCACTGTTATGGAAATGCTTGTTTTATTCCATAAATTAAAATAATAAATTAAAAAAATAAAATATACTTACTGTGCAAGCAAAACATACTGATTTCAAAGACGGGAGGCACAGAGACAACCTAAGGATCTTAGGTTTCTCAGAAGAAAACAAAACACAAAAAGATCTTAATTCTGTAATGAAGGAAATAATAGTAGAGAACTACCCAGAACTTCTAAATATAGAAAATAAAATACCAGTGGAAACAATTACAGATTGTCCCAGGAAAAAAAACCCAAGGCTGCAAACTCCAAGACATATAATAGTTAAATTTTAAAGTTCAATTCAGAAACAAGTTCGCAAACCATAGGGAGAAAGACATTCAAATACACAGGAAAATAAATTGGAATATTACAAAACTCTTCTGCACCCATTAGAAAAAGGAAGAAATGGAATAATGTGTTCTGTGGAACAATGGAGTTCAGGATGAAGTGCATTATCACCTATCCTCCTTAAATATACAAGACAAAAGATGGTTATTCAATAATTTTTTGAGTTTGAAACATTTTAAAAAAAATAACCAGAACTGAAGAAAATAATTTACCTCTTAAAAACCCCCAAACAACAGAAACGTGGAAGGGATGGGTAAATGCAGCAGGCAAGAACAGTAATAGCAACAGAATGACAAAAGAGACACTAGTGAAAGACTTCTTTATATAAATGTATACAAGGAGATAGGGGTGAAGGCAGAAATCTTGTTGTAATAACAGTGAAGAGGAGGATAGGAAGTATTCTGGACAGAATGTGGCAAGTGAATGCTTTTTGTGGGACTATATTACAATGGACAAAGAGCACATAAAAGGTGGGGAGGGAACAGATGGATAGAGAGGAGTGAATGATGTTCTGGGGTCAAATCAATGGCTAGCAAGGAGAGGAAAGTGAACTCTGGTCTCAGAAAGGAAAGTACCTATAGAGAAATGGGTGAGGAGGAGAGGGGAAAGATTGAAAGGGGTAGGGGAAGAAAGAAGCCTTACTTTGGAATTGCAAGGGGGTTTCACTGATGAATGGTCTTATGAGTGAAGAGAGATGGTTGGTAAAGGGAAATAAGGGCCTTTCACTGGATGAGATCTGAAGGATTCAGTGCTTAAAAATTCTATGTCCTGTGTGTGTATGTGTGTGTGTGTGTGTGGGGGGGCTTGGAACCCCTGGGGGCAATTGGCATCTGAAGGAGTGGAAAGGCATGGACACAGGGAGGAGATTTCCAGGTAAAATTTTTTAAAAGGTCAATAAGAGCAGGTATAGATCAGTAATGGGCTTCATAATCAGGGACATGGTTCAGGAGGCAGTATCCTCTCTGACACCTGCAATAATTGGTACTGAAGCACAATGATAAAGGGGAATCCATGGGGCAGACCTACAAGGAACATTTTTAGAAAGAAGGTACTAGCAGGAAGTGCCTTAGAATAGACACATTGGAATAGATACATTGATTGCAAGAAGAACACAGAGAATTGTAAGGGTCATGTAGAATTGTAGGCTTCATGTATCATAATGAGGATCTAGAGTAAACAGAAAGAAGAAATGAATATTGAAGAGAGAAACACTTTTAGGAAAGGGCCAGAAAAATAAAATTAAAAATTAAAAAATAGGACTAGCTGAAGGAAAGTAAAGAAATGAGAATATCAAGTAAGAAGAGGGCATCAAGAGTAGGGGAAAGAGAGCCAGTGGGAACAGGGCCTCCCTGAAAAAAGATGAAAAGTAATTGAAGGAAATAATACTGTGTTACAGCAGAAGAGGGAACTTGAAACTGAAAAGCTTCTGCAGGACAACATTAGTGCATCTTGGATGGGGGGGGGCGGAAGTTGTAGAATGGAAGAATCTTTGCATTAAATTTCTCTTGTGTTTGGTATCAAAGATATATGAGCAATGCATACATATTTACATACATATGCACACACATATATAGTTAATGGTATGATCATCCTTGCTGTGGTAGACTGATGGAATAGGTCATAGGAGCTGAGTGAGTATTCAGAGGAAATGGGAAGTTAGGGTATTTGAGGGAACATCGATATTTATTTTGAAGTGCCCTATTAAGGCAGGAGATGGGGAGCAGAGTAAGATGGTAGGTCAGGCACTGAACTCATTGAGCAAAGAAAAATTCCTTGGGGTTCAATAGATGATGGCCACTGGGTTCTGAATTGGATAACAAATGTTGGTAGTGTGTGAACCTGAAAGGCAGAACGTTTGCTTAGTTAAAGATCAAGAGTCTGGACATGGCAACAGGGAAGAAAGAATCTCTTCCACAGTATGAGTATGGGGAGTATTAGTGAAGGCATAACCAGTACTGGAAAGAAAGGCAGGGGAATCAATGCCATCAGGTGAGAGTTATGTCTCAGTGAGGGCCAAGAGATATAAGGAGTGGGAAAGGAAGAGGTTTAAGGTGAAAGGAACTTTGTTAATTATGGTGCAGGCATTCCACAGGGTGCACTGGAAAGGATGCATAGATCTGGAGTTGAGGAGTTTGGGTTGAGGTGAATAGACATGAGGGAACATGAAGTTGAGAATGGGGAATGGGGTTTGTACACTGGCAATCAGCTGTTCATAATCCCCCCCCCCCACAAGGTTGTTGGGAGGATCAAATCAAATGAAATGTTAAAATGCATGTTGTAGCTCTTAAAAGACATTGTAAAGCCATCCATAGGTAGGGGGTACAATTTATTATCTGAAGTTTTGGATAAAGACTTGCCTTTTATGTCTTTATCCAAATTGTTGATAAAAATGTTCAAAAGGACAGAGCTTTGCAGCATACCATAGTGTTTTAGAGTGGGGAAAAAAGCATTAGACTTGGAATCAGAGGGACCTGGTCACTAAGACCATCTTAGCTCTTTGCTAATTACTATCTGCCTGTCAGGCCAGTCAATTAACCTGGGTGTATTGGGAGCTCTAATTGATTGTTAGAACTGTTTGGTCAAGGCTGATATCTTTTCCTAAGGGACTCTCCCCTACTCCCTCAGCCCCTCCTGGTACTTTACATACCTGGTGGTTGTTGTTTTGTTGGTTAGTCATGTCTGACTCTTTGTGACCCCATTTTAGGGTTTTCATGGCAAAGATATTGAAGTGGTTTGCCATTTCCTTCTCCAGTTCATTTTATAGGTAAGGAAACTGAGGCAAACAGAGTTAAGTGACTTTTTTAGGTTCACACAGGTAATAAGTGTCTGAGGCTGGATATGAACTTAGGTCCTCCTCCTCCTGTTGTTGTTGTTGGTGGTGATTGTTTTCTTTCTTTTTTTGAATTTGATAGTATTTTATTTTTTCCAATTACATGTAAAGACAATTTTTAATTTTCATTTTTTATAAAATTCTGAGGTTCAAATTTTTTCCTCCCTCCTTACCCTCTCCTCTCCCTAAGATGGTAAGTAATTTGTTATAGGTTATATATGTGCAATCATGTAAAACATATTTCCATATTAATCATGTTGTAAAAGAAGAGACAGTTTGCAAAAATAAAAAATTATACTTTGCAAAAGGAAAAAACACACAAAAATTAAAGTGAAAATAGTATGCTTTGATTTGCATTCAGACTCCATCAATTCTTTCTCTGGTTATAGATAGCATTTTACATCATGAGTCTTTTGGAATTATCTTAGATCATTGTATTGCTGAGAGGAACTAAGTCAATCATAGTTGATCACAGTGTTGCTTCATTTTGCATCAGCTCATGTAAGTCTTTCCAGGTTTTTTTGAAATCTGCCTGCTTGTCATTTTTTACAGCACAATAATATTCTGTTATATTCATATACCACAACTTGTTCAGCCATTCTTCAATTAATGGGCATTCCCTCAATTTTCAATGCTTTGCTGCCACAAAAAGAGCTGCTAAAATATTTTTTGTATGTAGGTCCTTTTTCTTTTTTAATCTCTTTGGGATACAGACCTAGTAGTACTGCTGAGTTAAAGGGTATGCACAGTTTGATTGCCCTTTGGACATAGTTCCAAATTGTTCTCCAAAATAGTTGGATCAGTTCACAACTCCATCAACAATGCATTAAGTGTGCCAATTTTCCCACATCCTCTCCAACATTTATCATTTTCCTTTTCTGTCATATTAGCCAATACTGTTGGTGTGAAGTGGTATCTCTGAGTTCTTTTAATTTGCCTTTCTCTAATCAATAGTGATTTAGAGCATTTTTTCATATAACTATAGGAAGCTTTTATTTCTTCATCTGAAAGCTGCCTGTTCACATCCCTTGACCATTTATACATTGGGGAATGACATATTCTTTTTAAAAAAATAAATAAAAGTATTTTATTATTTTCCAGTTACATGTAAGGATAGTTTTCAACATTTGTTTTCATAGGATTTTTAGTTTCAAATTTTTCTCCCACCCTTCCTTCCCTCCCTCCTCTCCAAGACAGAAAGCAGTCTGATATAGATTATATATGTACAATCACATTAAACATATTTCTGCATTAGTCATCTTGTGAAAGAAGAATCAGAGCACAAGGGAAAAACCTCAAAAAAGAAGGAAAAAAACCCAGCCTCAAAGTAAAAACAGTATGGTTCAATCTGTAGTCATAATCCACAGTTCTTTTTTCTGGATGTTAAGAACATTTTCTATCATTAGTTCTTTGAAACTATTTTGGATCATTGCATTGCTGAGAAGAGTCAAATCTATCACCATTGTTCATCACATAATGTTTCTGTTACTGTGTACAATGTTCTCCTGGTTCTGCTCCTCTCAGTCAGCATCAGTTCATGTAAGTCCTTCCAGGTTTCTCTGAACTCCTCCTCATAATTTCTTATAGCACAATAGTATTCCATTACATTCATATACCACAGAATGGTTGGATCAGTTCACAGCTCCACCAACAATGCATTAGTGTTCCAATTTTTCCACAGCTTGTCCAACATTTATTATTTTCCTTTTTTTGTCATATTAGCCAATCTGATAGGAGTGAGGTGGTACCTCAGAGTTGTTTTAATTTGTATTTCTATGATAAATAGTTATTTAGAGCATTTTTTCATATGGCAATAAATAGCTTTGATTTCTTCATCAGAAAACTGACTGTTCATATTCTTTGACAATTTCTCAATTAGGGAATGACTTATATTCTTATAAATTTGATTTGGTTCCCTATATATTTTATAAATGAGGCCTTTATCAGAAATACTGGCTGTAAAAATTGTTTCCCAGTTTTCTGCCTCCCTTCTAATTTTGGCTGTATTGCTTCTCTTTGTACAAAAACTTTAATTTAATGTAACCAAAGTCTTCCATCTTGCATTTCATAATATTCTCTATCTCTTGTATGGACATAAATTGTTTTCCTCTCCATAGATCTGAGAGGTAAACTATTCCTTCCTCTCCTAATTCATCTATGGTATCACCCTTTATGTCTAAATCTTGAACCCATTTTGACCTTATTTATAAGGTGTAAGATGTTGGTCTATGCCTAATTTCTGCCATACTATCTTCCAGTTTTCCCAGTAGTTTTTGTCAAATATTGAGTTCCTATCCCAGAAGCTGGTGTCTTTGGGTTTTTCAAACAGTAGATTACTGTAGTCATTTACTGCTGTGTCTTCTGTGCCTAACCTATTCCATTGATCCACCACTCTATTTCTTAGTACCAAATAGTTTTGATGACTGCTGCTTTATACTATAGCTTCAAATTTGGTATGGCTAGCCCACCTTCCTGTGCATTTTTTTTCATGAGTTCTCTTGATATTCTTGACTTTTTGTTCTTCCAGATAAATTTTGTTATTATTTTTCTAACTCTATAAAATGATTTTAGGTAGTCTGATTGGTATGGCACTGAATGAGTAAATTAATTTAGGTAGAATTGTCATTTTTATTATATTATCTTGGCCTATCCATGAGCAATTGATATTTTTCCAATTACATAGATCTGATTTTATTTGTGTGAAAAGTGTTTTGTAATTGTGTTCATAGAGTTCCTGGGTTTGTCTTGGTAGGTAGACTTTGAAGTATTTTATATTGTAATGACTTATATTCTTATAAATTTGACTTTAATTCTCTCTATATATATATTTGAGAAATGAGGCCTCTATTAGAGACATTTGATGTAAAAATCATTTCCCAGTTTTCTGCTTTCCTTCTGATATTGCTTGCGTGGTCTTGTTTGTGCAAAAACATTTTTATTTAACAAAATTTGACCTTTGTTTTCAAACAAGACCAATGACATCATGGGGTGATGCCTTGAATTGCATGTGCATTGGATTTAAGTGAAACAGAATTGTACAAAGTCACCTGTCTCTCTCTTGAAGTGTCCTCAAAGTCTAATGGTAAGACAACAACCAGGAGGACTGGAGATGGCCCAGGAAATAGAGAATGACCTTGACATGTTTGATGTGTGATCAAGCTGTCTAAGAACCTAAAGTACCTGTTTTAGCTGCCTTCATGGCTGTTGGAACATTCTATCAGGAAGTCTCTACATGCTTGGGGTAGACATTCTCCTAACTCACCAATGACTTTGAAGGCTGTCAATTTGCCTCTGACTGGTTTAGTGAATCTGCCAGGATGGTTTTACTGGGGTGTGGCAACTGTGCATGCTACAGCTTCTAGAAACCACAAGTGAGAGTTGGGTGTGAGGTGGACACCAAGAGTGAATGAATAGTCCTGAAAGGTCCCAGAGGTGCTAGTCCTCCTTGAACACCCTGTACTATAATAGTGGGGGTCTTCATTTCTCTCTCAGATCTAGATAAATAAACCTAAATTTTAAAAATGACCAAAAAAAGAAGTAAATGACTTGTATAGAATTATAGAAAATTTAGATATGATAAATCTCTGGAGAATGTTGAATGGGAATAGAAAGGAATATGCATATTTTCAGCTATGTGTGGCTCCTTCAAAAAACTGACTATGCATATATAAAACCTCATAAATCACTTTATACTATGTTTTTCTTGGTGTGGAATCCTGTGAATCAAGACCTTAAACTGAGGACCAGGCTACTATTTCTCTGAAATGGGGATTCTTGTATTATTCTCTGCAAAGATTTTTTATTTTATATTTTTCCAGTTACATGTAAGGATAGTTTTCACCATTCATTTTCATATGATTTAGAGTCCTAAATTTTTCTCCCTCCCTCCCTCCCTTTCCTCCCCCCTCCACAAGACAACAACCAGGTTATATATGTACAATCCACAAGTGCTCTTTTTATCAGTTCTTTCTGTGGGGGTGGATAGTAAACTTCATCATTAGTCCCTTGGGATTGTCTTGGATCATTGCATTGCTGAGAGCAGTTAAGTCATTCACAATTGCTCATTGAACAATACTGCTGTCACTATGCACAATGTCCTCCCAGCTCTGCTCACTTCACTATACATCAGTTCATGAGTCTTTCCAGGTTTTTCTGGTATCATCCTGTTTGTCATTTCCTATAGCACAAGACCATTTCACCACAATCATATACCACAGCTTTTTGTCATTCCTCAGTTGATGGACATTCCCTTGATTCTCAATTCTTAGCCACCACAAAGAGTTGCTATAAATATTTTTTGTACATTTTCCTCACTTTTCTCTTTTTCATGATTACTATTGTTAACTGTTTCCCTTCCATCCTATTCCCTTCCCCATGATATTTATTCTATTATCCTATCCCTCTTCAAAAGGTATTTGCTTCTGTCTGTCCCCTCCCCAATATGCCCTTCCTTCTTTTGCCCCTCTCTCTTTATCCCCTCCCCCTCCTATTTTCCTGCTGGGTTAGAGAGATTACTGCACCCAGTTGTGTATGTTATTCCCTCCTTGAGCCAATTCTGATGAGATTGAGGTCTTTGAGCCAATTCTGATGAGTGTAAAATTCATTTACTGCTCTGCTCCTCCCCTATCTCTTCCCCTACTCCATAAGCCTTTTCCTATTTCTTTCATGTAGGATTTCACCTCTGCCCTTCCCCTCCCCCATTTCATTCCCCTCACTCCTCAATTTAACCCTAAAGATGTCATCATGGGGCAGCTAGGTGACACAATGGACAAAGCATCCACCCTGGACCCAGGGGGATCCCAGCCCAAACCTGTCCTCAGACACAAGACAGTCACCCACTATATGACCCCAGGTATGTCCCCCAAATACAATTTTTTATGGTTCTCTAGGGTCTTGTGTTTGAAACTCAAATTTGCCATTCAGTTCAGTTCTTTTCATCACAAAAACCTGAAAGTCCTCTTTTTTCATTAAAGTCCCATTTTCCCCTCTGAAAGATTATGATGAGTTTTGCTGGGTAGGTGATTCTTGGTTGTAATCCCAATTCCTTTGCCCTCTGGAATATCATATTCCATGCCCTCCAGTCCTTTAATGTAGAAGCTGCTAGATCTTGTGATATCCTGAATGGAGCTCCACAGTACTTGAATTCTTTTTTTTTTTTTTTTTGGCAGATTGCAATATTTTCTCCTTGACCTGAGAGCTCTGGAATTTGGCTATAATATTCCTAGAAGTTTTCCATTGGGGATCTCTTTCTGAAGGTGATTGGTGGATTCTTTCAATTTCTATTTTAGCTTCTGCTTCTAGAATTTCAGGGCAATTTCCCCTGAGAATATCTTGGAAGATGATATCTAAGCTCTTTCCTTGATCATGGTTTTCAGGTAGACCAATAATTTTCATATTATCTCTCCTGGACCTATTTTCCAGGTCAGCAGTTTTTCCCAGAAGATATTTCACATTGCCCTCTATTTTTTATTCATTTGGATTTGCTTTATTGTGTCTTGGTTTCTCATAAATTCGGTAGCTTCCATTTGTTCAATCCTAATTCTTAGGCAATTATTTTCATCAGAGAGCTTTTGTACCTCCTTTTCCATTTGGCCAATTTGACTTTTCAAGCTGTTGACTTTTTTCCCATGTCTTTCCTGCATCACCCTCATTTCTCTTTCCATTTTTCCTCTATCTCTCTAACTTTATTTTCAAAGTCCTTTTTGAGCGCTTCTATGGCCTGAGACCAATTCATATTTTTCTTGGAAGCTTTAGATATAGGGGCCCTGATGTTGACATCTTCCTCTGATGGTGCACCTCGATCTTCCTTGTCAATGAAGAAACTTTCTATGGTCCTCATCTTTCTCTGTCTGCTCATCTTGCCTTTCTTTTACTTGACTTTTAGCTCCTTCAAGTGGGGCACTGTTTCCAGGCTGCAGTATCCCAAGCTTCAGAAGGCCCAGGTAGTATGATTTAAGGAGGAGCAGGTTCTTTACTTGCCTGGCCTGTTCCCTATTCCATAGATGACCCCAGACCAACTTGCTAATCAACCAGCTTTGTGTGTTGTTGTCAGCTCTGAGGAGCCTGTGCCCCTCCCCCACCTGGGCCACTGCTACTCAAGCCTACCTCCTGGTTCCTAGCAGGGGTGAAAAACTCAAGTTTTGCCTCAGCACCAGCATAGACCCCTGTAGTCTCCCGCCTGCCCAGGGCTCAGCCCTTTCAACCAGACTGTGAGCCTAGTTCCAGATGACACTGGCACTTCAGCTGATTCAGAGGCTCTGGGGGGGTCTCCTTCTCTGGTGAGGCCTTCCTAGAACTGGATCTGTGTCAGGCTGACTATGGGGTTGGGCTTCACTCCTGTCTCAGCACAGCAGCTCCCTCCTTTTAAGCTGTTCTTGGTTAGAAGATGATTTCAGCGCATTCTTCTGTGGGTTTTGCTGCTCCAGGCATTGTCCTCTAGCCTTATTTCAATGTTTTTCGGAGCGATCATGTCATGAGTTCAAGAGTTCACTGCCTTTCCTCTGCCATCTTCTATCTTTTTTTTTATTCTCAACCCGCCTCTAACTGGCAAATTACCCATATCAGGGAAAGAAGTTTTTTGTTGCTCAACAACAATTTCATCATCATGTCCTACACAGATATCATCCCTACATAGACCCAAGTATCTTACCTCCCAGAAGTCATGCACAAATCAGTACCATTCTAGGAAGGGTTAAGGCTCTCTGGTTCAGGGTTTTCTTATATCTAGACTCTAAAAAAATTTACCTAATAAGATTGCCTTTGGACATAGTTCTAGTGACTCTCTTTTGGCTTTTATTTTTCTGTCCCAAGTACATGGCAACCTAGGCCTCAAGATCCAGATGCCTTGAGTATTTTCTATACACACACCTTGGAAATAGCTCACATACTTGTCAATTGGTTGGTCTCATATTACCTGGTTCAGAAAACTCCTTTCCAATAATTATTTGGGTAAAAGGAGTGTTATTGTTAAGTACTTTGCTTCCTAATTGCAAGGGAGAGGTGAAACTATCTCAGCAGATCTATGATGAATATGAATATTCATGGAAGGGGACCCCCAACTGATTTGGTGACAAATCTGAGTTTCTGGATGAAAATGACCTGAACCCAAGATGAAAATTACAGACTATTCAGGAAGTGTCATCATCTGTGAAGTGGCCTTGATATTCCTGGTGGTGCTGTTGCTCATGACATGTCAAGAAATCCACTGTGAGCTGTAAAGCTTTGCTATCAATATTGTACCCAAATTTGTACCAGATTGTACCAGATCATTAAAATTCAGTACTTGATCCTTCCAAATTGGGAAGGTAAAGCCTGATATTTGTGGTCTTCCTTCAACTTCTGTTTGGAGACTCATTCATGGGGTTATTACATTGTTTATTTTCTTTCTTTTTTTGATGTCTGTTTCTTTTTATTTTTCTTTCATTTGAACTAAGCTCTTCTTCCAGTACAGCCTAAATCAGGTTTCTTAGTACCTGAGATTACAGTTGTTCAGCAACAACCCTAAAACTGTTTAGGTGATAGAAAGTCCTCTAAAACTGTAGTGTCAAACTTGTATAGAAATGAACTCTGTGGGCTGCATATTAACTTAGAAAACCATAAATAAACATTATATATGTAGTATTGTATTTTTTATTTTGTTAAGTATTTCCCAATTACATTTTAATCTGGTTTAGGCTTCACTAGGGACTTTGGCTGACTGCTTGTGGCACATGGCAAGTTTGACATCTCTGCTCTAAAAGGCCTTTAGGATCTTGCCACCAGGGGATGTGATAGGAGCAATATTTACTAGGTTCACCTTCATGAAAGCTAGACAAGTCATCCCCCCCTTTTCTAAAAGTCATGGAAGATCTCTTTCAAGATTACATTGACCGGGGCAGCTAGATGGTACATTGGATAAAGCACTGGCCTTGGATTCAGGAGGACCTGAGTTCAAATCTGACCTCAGACACTTGACACTTACTAGCTGTGTGACCCTGGGCAAGTCACTTAACCCTCATTGCCCTGCCAAAAAAGAAAGATTAAATTGATCTAGAAAGTTATGGTTTGAGATGTTGATTAAGCTTCAGTGACCTCAGGTCCTAAAAGAAGTCCTCATGTCCTTTTACTTGTACTATTGCCACAGCCTTCTAACTGGTCTTCCTGCCTTGTCTTTACCCACTCAAATCTAACCTTCACTTAACTGCCAGTCTGATGTTTACAAACTGTCATAAATCTTTATCTCTGTCTTACTCAATAAATCTCAGTGGTGTTCTTTTTCTCCAGGATCAAATATAAACTCCTTTGTTTACTATTTAAAGCCCTTTATAACCTGGCTCCTTCCTCATTGTTTAGGCTTTTTATACTTCATTCTTCTACATGAATTCTATGATTCAGATCCATTGGCCTACTTTTCTGATGGCAAAATGTGAAGAGGAATTAAGGAGGAGCCTCTTGATGAGGTGACAGGAGAGTAATAAAAGTTGCTTGAAGCTTAAATTAAAAAGCAGCAAACAAAAAACCTAAGATCTTGTCAACTGGCCCCATCTCTGTCTGGTCAGGCAAGGGCAGAGGAAATGTGTCAGATTTTATATTCTTTGGCTCACAGATCACTGCAGGCAGTGACTGCAGCCATGACATTAAAAGACTCTTGCTCCTTAAAAGGAAAGCTATGGCAAATCAGGACAGCATACCTAAAAAGCAAGAGGACATCACTCTGTTGACAAAGTCCCCTATAGCCAAAGCTATGGTTTTTCCAGTAGCAATGAATAGCTGTGAGAGTTGGACTCTAAGGAAAGGTACACTACAGAATTGACACTTTTGAACTGTGTTATTGGAGAAGACTTTTGAGAGTTCCCTTGGACAGGGAAGGAGATCAAATAAGTCAATATTTAAATAAATTAATTCAGGTTATCCACTGGAAGGTCAAACGTTGAAGCTAAAATACTTTGGCCAATAGGGAGAAGATGGGGCTTGTTGGAAAAGACCTTGTTAGGATAGATTGAAGGCAAAATGAAAAGGGATGACAGAATGGGATGGATAGATGGTGTCATGGAAACAATGAACATGAACTTGGGCAGACTTGAGGAAATAGTGGAAGATTAGAGGGCTTGGTGTGCTTATGATCCGCGAGGTTATGAAAGAGTTGGACATGACTGAAGCTGAACCAATAATGAACTCATCTTTGCATATGTCCAAACTTCCTAGATCTGTCCCCTCTACTCTACCTCTAGTTTTCTCTTTCTTCCTTCAAGATTTATTTTAATTTTCACCTCCTGCAAGAGGCCTTTCTAGTTGTCAGGCTGCTAGTGCCTGCCCTCT
The DNA here is from genome assembly GCF_019393635.1 of Dromiciops gliroides. Taxonomy (NCBI): domain Eukaryota; kingdom Metazoa; phylum Chordata; class Mammalia; order Microbiotheria; family Microbiotheriidae; genus Dromiciops; species Dromiciops gliroides. Next base: position 210,776,840 of record NC_057865.1, read on the forward strand.
CTGATTACCTTTCATTTACATGTATGTGAGTTGTAAATACTAAAGCACCTGTTGACCTGAATGAATAAATTTCCAGATCTTTTTCAGACAAATTGCTCTCTAAATATCCCTTTCCCATCTTGTATTTATGAGATTGATTTTTTGGAACACAAGGGTTGGGAGCTAGAATCAGGTCAAACTGGTTTTGAAATACTTTTTGCTCTGTGGCCATGAGTGTCCCTTTGCTCTGAGCATCAATTTTATCATCTGGAAATGGGAATAATTATAACATTTGAAGTGTATAACTTATTGGGGTTGTGAAGATGAGAAAAAGCATAAAATTGCTTTTCAAACCCTAATGAGCTTTATAAATGTCTCAGTTTTTACAATAATGATAGATTTGGGACAAGAAGGTACCTTGGAGGTCTAGTCCCTTCATTTTAGAATTAGGAAACTAAAGTTAGTAAGGGTGAGTTGTCAACTTGTTGCTTGACCCACTAACAGCAGGCCCTGCTGACCTCCTGGGCCAGTACTCTATCCACTGTCATCTAGCTGCCCAGTTATAGAATGCATATTCCACAGCCCCTCTGTGCAATTCCCTTACCCATCATCTCTATTCTCCCAGAAGCAGTTTTCCTAGCATCCCCCAACATGCTATGGTTGAATCAGTAGAGCAAGCTGATACTTTATACAACTATATTATTTTGGACATAGGTAAGGTTGTCAGAAATCTTTTCATGAACTATGCTTTACAGATCTCTTCCTATATTTCTTGACTTAGTTACTGTATGTAATAGGATAATTATATTTTAAGTTCTTTTTATTCTTACATTATATCTTTTTAAACTTCAATTATTAAAGTAGTTTAATTAGATTTTATGTGTCACAAATACATTTTCACAAAAGGAGAAAGACCGTGAACCTACTGGACTAGGTAAATTTATGCTTTAGACCTCAAATGTATCATTATGAGTTGAGAATTTTTGTTATTTTTGTGTGTGTGTGCAATGGACTACTTATTGAGTTCATTTTTTTAAAATGGGGTAAGTGTTAAGGAAAAAAGGGCACCATAGGTGATGGACTGTTAGTAACAGAGCCTTTTTTCCCAGTGACAGAATCTTATTTAGAATTTTTGGAAAACTGCTTTTTGGAATAGGGAGGAAGTTCCTACTGATCAATGGTATTGTTAAGGTGTACAGGATGCCTCAAAAGTCTACCTGCAGCTTTAGACTATTAGGATATAGTAGAAGAAAGTGAGAAGTTTGGAATGCCGAAAGCATTATTTGGCTCCTACTGTCATTTATTGTAAAGTTATTTTGTCAAAGCAAGGAGAAAGTAAATAAATTGTCTATAAAGAGGCAGATATAAGTGAGCTTCTAATTTAAAAAAAATGCATTGTCAGAGGACGGTTTAATGAATTTGTTGATTACTGAGGTGAAGAGGTCAATGTTAATGGAGGCAGAGAAGGAAAGTATTACTTTTTGTTCCAGATTTTTTCTGAAGGAATACTTGAACTCTATGATATTGAAGGCTATAAAACAGGCTAACAGGGGCAACATAACTGGGAATCAAAGCAATTGGTAAAAGAGCCTCAAACTTATCCTATTACTACCCTTCTCCCACCCGTACTGTTTCCTTAGGAGAATCTTCTAGTGTAGGGGAATTCGAGATTAGCAATTCTTTTAACATTAAGGAACTTGACTGTTCTCAGGAAAAGTTTAAAGAAGTCAATAAAACCTTAGAACCACTGCCAATGAGAGTGTGGTATAATGGGGAAGATAGTTCATGTTACTTGTAGAGTTCCATCTTTCAGTCTTGACATAGTGATTATGGAGGGACAGCTAGGTGGTGCACTGGCCCTGAAGTTGGGGAGACCTGAGTTCAGATCTCTCCTCAAACTTGCTAGCTATGTAACCCTGGGCAAATCACTTAACCCTGATTGCCTCAAACATCTGAAGCCACTTCCAGTCATCCTGATGTATATCTTGCCACTGGACTGAGTTGGCTCTGGAGCAGAGGTGAGGTTGGTGACATTGCACAGCCCTCCCTCACTTAAATCCAATTCACATCAAGTTATGACATCCCTTTGATGTCAAGGTCCTTTTTGGGAACCAAGGACAAACAACAAGTTTGAGTCCCCCTTTAGCTTTCCCTCTCCCTTAATGTATCTAAGTGTTTTTACCTTATCCCCTCTCCTTCCTAATTCTTAATCTACACACACTTATCCTCCTGCCTTCTCTTTTCCCCCTAAATTTAGAAGACTTATATACTTCTAGACATATGTTGTTCCCTCTGTAACCCATTTCTGATGAGAATAAGGTTCCAGAACTACCACCCCTCCCTGTTACTTGCTTCTTCTGTATCAATTTTTCCTTTCATGCCTCATTTGTATGTGATAATTCTTCCTTTTTCTCTCCTTACACAGTCTTTTTTAGAATCACCCCATCATACATAAGCTCAGCCCAAGCTTTTCTTTCAAACTACACAAATAATGATGATAGTCACAAGAGTGCTGATTGTATATGATGCAGGTTGCTTTTTAAAAAGCATATAATTGAACAAGATACCCCTTCCAGAATAAGCTGATCATCTGAAATCTTATCATCTTGTGTTTAACTCAGTTTTATTTATGAAACACCTTCCCAACTCCTTGGGCTTCTTCTCCCATTTGATTGGAGGAGGGCTGGAGTAGGAGCATGAAACTTCTCCCAAAGCTTCCTTTAGAGAGGGTAGAGATCAAGACTTTCCAGCTCCACTCTCCACTTTCCATCTGTATCTGTGCTTGGTTTGAACTCTATGGAACAAGATTCCTCCAATGGCTTTTGCTGGTACCCTATGGTGTCTCCTTCCCCCTCTAGCTTTCTTTTGTGTGTTGTCTTCCGCATTCGATCGTACCTCCATGAGGATAGGGACTGTTCTTCTTTTTCTTATTTGTATCCCTGGTACTTAGTATAGTACCTTGCAAATAGTAGGCACTTTAATACATAATATTGAATTGATTTGAACATGTTATTTCCAATGTTGTCTGATGTCTGTTTCCTTTGAAATCCTTTTACTTGCTTCCATGCATTTTCTTTTAATATTTCGATGGTTCCTTTCTTTTCTTTCTTTTTTTGGGCAATATTTTTTTTTGGGGAGGGCTGCATTTTAGGCAATATTTTTAGGTTCCTTTCTCTTGAAACTTCCCCCTCTGAACAATTGAAAAAAAATCTGTATTCTGTAAATGTAGACACCACCCTAATTACCTTCCACACCATGTGTCTATTTATAAAATCTATTTGCACTACCTACTTCAAAGCATTATTATGAGAAAGTACTTTCTAAAGCTTCAAGTTATTATGTGCTACTAAAGGAGTTACATTATAATTATATCTTTATGTGCTTTTATTTTTCAAAGCAAAATAACTACATGTGACCTCCTTTCAAAAAGAAGCTGTATATAGTAAGACAAATTAATATTGTGTCTATGAAGAATAATTAAAATGCACAAAGGCATGTCATATTTCCTACCTATCAAACACCTTTTTCTTATCCCCAGTGTTGCTTCTGCCTTTATAATATGTAGCCATAACTTCTTTTTTTCTGATAAAAGTATTTTTATTTTTTTCCAGTTACATGTAAAGATAGTTCTCAACATTTGTTTATACAAGCTTTCCAATTTCAGATTTTTCTCCCTTCCTCTCCTCCCTGCCCCCTCCCCTAGACAGCAGGTAATCTGATATAGGCTTTATATATAATAAACATTAAACATATTTCTGCATTAGTTATGTTATAAGAGAAAAATCAGAGCAATGAGGAAAAACCTCAAAATAGAAAAACAACAGCACCAAAAAGAAAAGAAATAGTATATTTAAATCACCATCTATACTCCACAGTTCTTTTTTTTTCCTGGATTTGGAGATCCTCTTCCATCATGAGCGCCCTGGAACTCTTCTGTACCATTGCATTGGTGAGAAGAATCTAGTCCATCACAGTAGATCAACACACAATGTTGATGATACTGTGTACAATGTTCTTTTGGTTCTGCTCATCTCACTCATCACCAGCCCACGCAAGACCCTCCAGGTTTCTCTGAACTCCTCCTGCTCATCGTTTCTTACAGCACAATAGAATTCCATGACATTCATATACCACAACTTGTCCAGCCATTCCCCAAATGATGGGCATCCCCTCAACTTCCAATTCCTTGCCACCACATAAAGAAAGAGCAGCTATAAATATTTTTGTACATGTGGGTCCTTTTCCCCCTTTCCATGAGTTTCTTTGGGAAAAAGACCCAAAAGTGTATTGCTAGGTCAAAGGGTATGCACAGCTTTATCGCCCTTTGGGCATAATTCCAAATTGCTCTCCAGAATGGTTGGATCAGTTCACAGCTCTACCAACAATGCATTAGTCTTCCAATTTTTCCACAGCTTCTCCAACATTTGTTATTTTCCTTTTTTGTCATTTTAGCCAATCTGATAGGTGTCAGGTGGTACCTCAGAGTTGTTTTAATTTGCATCTCTCTAATCAATAGTGATTTAGAGCTAATTTTCCATATGGGAATAGATAGCTTTGGTTTCTTCATAAGAAAACTGCCTGTTCATATCCTTTTGGACCAGTTCTCAATTGGGGAATGACTTGGATTCTTACAAATTTGATTTAGTTCCCTATATATTTTAGAAATGAAGCCTTTATCAGAAGTACTGGCCATAAAAATTGTTTCCCAGCTTTCTGGCTCCCTTCTAATTTTGGATGCATTGCTTCTGTTTGTACAAAAATTTTTTAATTTAGTGTAATCAAAATCATCCATTTTACATTTTATAATATTCTCTATCTCTTGTTTGGTCATAAACTGTTTTCCTTTCCAAAGATCTGATAGGTAGACTATTCCTTTCTCTCCTAATTTACCTATGGTATCACCTCTTCTGTCTAATCATGTATCCATTTTGACCTTATTTTAGTGTAAGGTGTAAGATGTTGGTCTATGCCTAATTTCTGCCATAGTATCTTCCAATTTTCCCAGCAGTTTTTGTCAAATACTGAGTTCCTATCCCAGAAGGTGGAGTCTTTGGGTTTATCAAACACTGCATTACTAGTGTCATTTGCTACTGTGTTTCCTGTGCCTAGCCTATTCCATTGATCCTCCACTTTATTTCTTAGCCAGTACCAGATAGTTTTGATGACTGCCACTTTATAGTAAAGCTCCAGGTTTGGTACAGCTAACCCACCTTCCTGTGAATTTTTTTTTCATTATTTCCCTGGATATTCTTGATTTTTGTTTTTCCAGATGAATTTTGTTATTATTTTTTCTAGCTCTATAAAGTAATTTTTAGGTAGTCTGATTGGTATGGCACTGAATAAGTAAATTAATTTAGGTAGTATTGTCATTTTTACTATATTATCTCTGCCTATCCATGAGCAATTGATATCTTTCCAATTATTTAGATCTGATTTGATTTGTATGAAGAGCGTTTGGTAGTTGTGTTCATAGAGTTCCTGGGTTTGTCTTGGCAAGCAGACTCCCAAGTATTTTATATTATCTACTGTTACTTTAAATGGAATTTCTCTTTCTATCTCTTGCTGCTGGACTTTGTTGGTCATACATAGAAATGTTGACGATTTATGTGGATTTATTTTATATCCTGCTACTTTACTAAAGTTAATTGTTTCAAGTAATTTTTGAGTTGATTCTCTAGGATTCTTTAAGTATACCATCACTGCAAAGAGTGATAGTTTTGTTTCCTCCTTGCCTATTCTAATTCCTTTAATTCCTTTTTCTTCTCTGATTGCTAAAGCTAACAATTCTAGTACAATATTAAATAATAGGGGTGATAATGGACATCCCTCTTTCACCCCTGATCTTACTGGGAAGGCCTCTAATTTATCTCCATTGCATATAATACTTGCTGATGGTTTTAGGTAGATACTGTTTATTATTTTAAGGAAAGCTCCACCTGTTCCTAAACTCTCTAGTGTTTTTATTAGGAATGGGTGCTGTATTTTGTCAAAAGCTTTCTCTGCATCTATTGAGATAATCATATGATTTTGGTTAGTTTTCTTATTGATGTGGTTGATTATGTTAATAGTTTTCCTATGTTGAACCAGCCCTGCATTTGTGGTATAAATCCCACCTGGTCATAGTGTATTATCCTGGTAATCACTTGTTGTAACCTACTTGCCAATATCTTATTTAAGATTTTAGCATCAATATTCATTAAGGAAATTTGTCTATAATTTTCTTTCTCTGTTTTTGCTTTGCCTGGTTTTGGTATCACCACCATATTTGTGTCATAAAACGAATTTGGTAGAACTCCTTCTTCACCTATTTTTCCAAATAATTTGTATAATATTGGAATTAATTGTTCTTTAAATGTTTGGTAAAATTCACCTGTAAACCCATCTGGCCCTGGGGATTTTTTCTTAGGGAGTTCATTAATGGCTTGTTCAATTTCTTTTTCTAATATGGGTTTATTTAAGGATTTTATTTCCTCTTCAGTTAACCTGGGCAGTTTGTTTTTTGTAAATATTTATCCATTTCATTTAGATAGTCAAATTTATTGGCATACAGTTGGGCAAAATAATTCCTAATTATTGATTTAATTTCCACTTCATTGGTGGTAACATCACCCTTTTCATTTTTGATACTGGTAATTTGGTTTTCTTCTTTCTTTTTTAAATCAAATTAACCAATATTTTATCTATTTTATTGGTTTTTTCATAAAACCAGCTCTTAGTTTTATTGATTAATTTTATAGTTTTCTTGCTTTCAGTCTTATTAATTTCTCCTTTAATTTTCAGGATCTCTAGTTTAGTATCTAATTGGGGATTTCTAGTTTGTTCTTTTTTTAGCTTTTTAAGTTGCATGCCCAATTCATTAATCTCCTCTTTCTCTTTTTTATTCATGTAAGCATTTAGAGCTATAAATTTTCTCCTAAGCACTGCTTTGGCTGCATCCCATAGATTTTGGTATGTTGTCTCATTATTATCATTCTCTTGGATATAGTTATTGATTATTTCTATAATTTGTTGTTTTGCCCATTCATTCTTTAGAATGATATTACTTAGTTTCCAATTGATTTTCATTCTACTTTTCCCTGGCTCTTTCTTACATGTAATTTTTATTGCATCATAACATGAGAAGGATGCATTTACTATTCTGCCTTTCTACATTTGACTATGATGATTTTGTGCTTAATACGTGGTCAATTTTTGAAAATGTGCCAGTGTACTGCTGAGAAAAAGGTATATTCCTTTCTAACCCCATTCAATTTTCTCCAGACATCTATCATGTCTAACTTTTCTAGTAATCTATTCACCTCTTTCACTTCTTTCTTATTTATTTTTTGGCTGGATTTATCTAATCCTGAGAGGGGGAGATTCAGATCCCCCACTAGTATAGTATTACTGTCTAATTCCTCTTGTAACTCATTTAACTTCTTCTCTAAGAATTTGGCACATACATATTTAATATTTATATTACTTCATTATCTATAGTACCTTTTAGCAAGATGTAATTTCCTTCCTTATCTCTTTTAATGAGATCTATTTTTGCCTGTGCTTTGTCCGAGATAAGGATTGCTACCCCTGCTTTTTTTACTTTAGCTGAAGCATAATATATTCTGCTCCAGCCTTTTACCCTTACTCTGTGTGTATTTCTCTGCTTCAAATGTGTTTCTTATAAACAGCATATTGTAGGATTCTGGTTTTTAATCCACTCTGCAATTGGCTTCTGTTTTATAGCAGAGTTCATCCCATTCACATTCACAGTTATTATTACTGTCTAATCCCCTCCATTCTATTTACCCCCTTTGCACTTTTTCCCCTTTCTTTCACCCTATTCCTCCTCACCAATGTTTTGCTTTTTACCCCTACCTCCCCCAATCTGCCCTCCTTTTTTATCACCCCTTCCCTTTTTTTTACCCTTTTCTCCCTTGCTTTTTGTGCTCCCTTCTATCAGTCCCCCCCTTTCCCTTCCCCTTTTACTTCCCTAAAGAATGAACTAAGTTTCTTTATCCCAATGAATGTATATGTTATTCCCTCTTTGAATCAAATCTGATGAGGGTAGGGTTGAAACAATGTTCACCCCTCTTTTCTTCCCCTCTGTTGTAATAGGGTTTTTTTTCATCTCTTCATATGATGTAATTCACCCCATTCCACCTCCCCTTTCCTCTCCTCCTCATAGACTCCCTTTTTAACCCCTTAATTTTCTTTGTATCATCACATCAAAGACAATTCATATTTATACCCTCTGTGTATAGTCCTTCTCTCTGCCCAAATACATTTACAGTTCTTAAGAGTTATGAGTATTTTCTTCCTGTGTAGGGATGTAAACAGTTTAACCTAATTGAGTAAATTTTTTCCCCCTCTCTTTACCTTTTTAAACTTCCCTTGAGTCTTGTATGTTAAGATTGAATTTTCTATTCAGTTCTGGTCTTTTCATCAGGAAACATTGAAAGCCTCCAATGTCATTGAATGTCCATCTTTTCCCCTGAAAGAGAATGAACATTTTTGCTGGGTAATAGATTCTTGGCTGTAAGCCAAGCTACTTTGCCTTCTGGACTATCATATTCCAAGTGTAGTCCTTTAATGTTGAAGCTGCCAGGTCCTGAGCAATCCTGACTGTGGCCCCATGATATTTAAATTGCTTCTTTCTGGCTGCTTAGAGTATTTTCTCTTTCACCTGATAATTCTTGAATTTGGCTACAATATTCCTTGGAGTTTTCCTTTTGGGGTCTCTTTCAAGAGGTGATCAATGACTATTTTATCTGCTGATTCTATGTCAGGACAGTTCTCCTTAATAATTTCCTGGAATATGGTGTCTAGATTATTTTTCTGATCATGGCTTTGTTAGATTTAAAATTGACAATAAGAGAATTAAACTCGCCTTTAATTTTTCCTTTATATATCTCCCAGACCAGTAAGGGAAAGAAGCCTCTGAGCTTTAATTAGAGAGGGATTAATTAGCTTTTATTGTTTAGACAACAAACAGGTGATACTGATTAGGGAAATAGGAAAGTAGAAATACAAATGAATAATCTTAGATCTAAGCTTAGTCTATATTCTCTTATAAAACTCACCGAATCCCAAAACTGCCTCTCAGGCTGAGAACCAGAGTCAAACTCTTGCTGCCACCGAGAACCAGAGCCAATCACCCAAATGCACCGTCACCGCTAGTGAGAGTGAGACAGAGAGAGACCACTTCCATTCTACTACCCAGCTTTATTGTTTGATTCCCGGAAGTCTCGGAAGTATCTTGTGCTTGGCCATGCTCTCCTGGGCAGCAGCAGGCACACTGCTGTTCGTCACAGTCTCCTCCCCGAAAGGGCGGTCCTTCAAAAACTGTTTCAGTAGTATGTGTTCAACTCTTAAATTTCAGCTAAAACTTCCATTTTTTACCACAGCTTTCAGGCAGTCCAAGGCTTCTCAAATTGTCTCTCCTGGATCTGTTTTCCAGGTCAATTGTCTTTCCAATGAGGTATTTCACATTTTCTTCTATTTTTTCATTCTTTTGATTCTGCTTGACTGATTCCTGGTGTCTCATGGATTCCATATCTTCCAACTGTCCAATTTTAATTTTTAAGGCATTGTTTTCTTCAATGAGATTATGCACCTTTTTTTTTCCATTTGGCCAAATGAATTTTTTAAGGAATTGTTTTCTTCAATGAGATTGTGCACCTTTTTTTTACATTTGGCCAAATGAATTTTTTAAGGCATTGTTTTCTTCAGTGAGATTATGCACTGGTTTTTACATTTGGCCAGATGAATTTTTTAAGGAATTGCTTCCTTCAGTCAATCTTTGTGCTTCCTTTTCTAAGCTGCTGATTCTTTTTTCATAGTTTTCTTGTTTTGCTTTCATTTCTCTCCCCATTTTTGCTTCTACCTTTCTCAGTTGATTTTTTTTTTTTTTGCAGGGCAATGAGGGTTAAGTGACTTGCCCAGGGTCACACAGCTAGTAAGCGTCAAGTGTCTGAGGCCATATTTGAACTCAGGTCCTCCTGACTCCAGGAATGGTGCTCTATCCACTGTGCCACCTAGCTTCCCCTCAATTGATTTTCAAAATCCTTTTTGAGCTCTTCCAGGAAGACTTTTTGTTCTTGAGACCAATTCACCTTCCCTCTTGAGGCTTCACATGTAGGCAATTTGAGAGAATTGTCATCTGAGTTTGTGTTTGCCTCTTCCCTATTGATACAGAAGCTCTCAATGGAGAGGGCTCTTTTTTGCTTCTTACTCATTATTGCAGCTTATTTATTTTTTAAGTTGAGGTCTGCTCTGGGGTCACCAGGGTCCCTGTTTTGAGCTTCTTGTGCTGGGGTATAGCTGCTGTGTCACTGGCTTTTTACACTGAGGCATTTATGGTGTGTGGAGTTCCCCCACCCTGCACTTCCTGTCTGAGTGTGCTGGGATCAGTGGGCCTAGTTGTGCCTATCCTGTTCGTGGCCCTCCAGCTGGCAATCTGCCCTCTCGGCTGGTGCAGGTGGGTTTTTCCACTGTCCTGCTGCGCCACCAGATTTTTGAGCCAGGATCCAGGGACCTTAGTTGCTTGCTGTGGCCCACAGCTTTCCTGCTGACTTGCCCTGACTCCCTCGGAGGTGCGCTGCCACTCTGCGCTGCACCTCCCTTTTGCCTGAGTCAGACTGACTTTCCTGAAGTCTTCTATATTATCTCTGGTTAGAAGACTGTGTCTCTCTGTCTCTTTGCAGGTTCTGTAGTTTCAGAATCCGTCCAGAGGCTTGATTTAATGTTCTTTTTGAGGGAACAGAAGGAGACCTCAAGCAGCTTGCTGATTCCTCTCCACCATCTTGGCTCCGCCCCTAACCATAACTTCTTCTTTTTTTTTTTTTGTGAGGCAATGGGGGTTAAGTGACTTGCCCAGGGTCACACAGCTAGTAAGTATCAAGTGTCTGAGACAGGATTTGAACTCAGGTACTCCTGACTCCAGGGCCGATGCTCTATCTACTGTGCCACCTAGCTGCCCCTAACCATAACTTCTTAACTTTCTCTCCAATGTAAAAATACAAGTCTTAGGAAAGGGTGTTATAGCTCATTCTCTACAGTCGAGAAGACTTTATCAATTCTCTATTCACCATGACTCAATACTCTTACAATAGGGAATATGTATGAATTGTTTAAAAGGGTTAGTTTGTTGGTTAGACTAAGGCTGAAAATATAGCAAGTGAAAAGAGTTCCAGTAGTATGAGGAAATGGCTTGTCTAGTCCTCAGGTGTGGAATATAAAATCTGTCACTCAAAATGTTTTTAGTTTGGTAGGAACTGCCAGGGTGCAACTGACAAAGCCTTCAAGAACCCAATTACTTCCATGCCATTATGAGGCATTAGGATTTTAACTCAAATAAGAGTATGAAAGGACTTTTGAATATTGTCATAAATTCATTACAAGACATTATTTATAGAAATATAGATTTATATCTAGTATTGATAGCTTTCTCTCTTTCTTTGACCCAATTTATTTGATTTATAATCATAAAATTTCTGATGATTTCCCAAATCACTGGAAATTTCTTAGCCATTTAATACAAAATTCAGCTTGCTTATTTGCCTATACTTTGGTCATTGTTGCTAAAAGGCCTTGTGGTGTCTTGAAAATGTCTTTGTGAGACAGTAACTAAATTGTGTTTCTATATGCACAATCTGGCCTCGTGGGGACGAATAGCAGTTTTGCTCTGTGTCCCAAATGTGTATATAGGGAACAAACATTTATATATTGCCTTCTATATGCAAGGTACTATACTAAGAGCATTTTAAAATAAATATTATATCCTTTGATCCTCACAATAACCCTTTAAGGTAGATGTTATTATTATTCCAATTTTACAGCATAGGAAATTGAGACACACGGAGGTTAAATGATTTGCTCAGGGTCATACCAATAGTAAGTGCCTGAAGCTGGACTTGCTTTCAGGTTTTCCTGACTCCAGGCCCAGTATTTCATCCATTTTATTTTTTGTTTTCTCTCTGGTGTTTTTGAATTTGCACCTCAAAAATAGTGTAGCAGTAGCTTCTTGTTCCTTAGGAAAAACACAGCAGTAAAAAATCTGCATCATCTGAGAAGTATACAAGTGGGAAAACAGTTCATGACTTATTCACCTGCTCCTTTATGCTGTGAAAATTAATTTTGATTTGGGGACCCTGCCTTTGGGCTGAGATTAAAAAGCCTTAGGCCCTTGGGGGTTTTTTCTGTGTAAGAGGGGCTGGTGCCCCTCCCCTTCTGCTTCAGCTGAGCCAAAAAGCCCCGTGGTCTTTACAGAATGCCAGGACAGGCAGCTGGGGGAAAAAAGCCCCAGCTCCCTATGCCCTGAGGGGAGCTGCCCAGGAGATCCCAGGCTTGTCCTGCCAGGCTCTGGCGCAGCCTGTGCGGAGGTCCCAGGCACGCAGCAGGAGGCACAGACCCCTTGAGCCCTGCTGGGTGCAACCCTAGTGTGGCCAGCGGATTAGCTTGGCATGTGCAGGGGTGCAGGGAGCCCGAGGTTGTAGGGGAGAGAAGGAAGATATATACTGGGGGGGCAGTCAGCACAGAGGAGGTTGGAGAAGACAGACAGAAGCGGGGCTGCTACAAGGATGCTAGGGAGACTGAGGCTATGTAAAGAGAGGGGCTGACAGAGATGGAGAAAAAGCTAAGATCAAGGAAGAAGGACGCCAGGGGACTAGGAGAACACAAGGAGGTCTGTGAGAGAGAGACACAGGGGTTCAGCACAGCAGTACAGAGAGGAAAGTTAGATGGTAAGGGGGGGTCGACAAAGTGAAAGGGGCTTGGAGTTAGAAGAAAGGGCTGAGCAGTGAAAGTGCAGGGAAGCTGGAGTGAAGGAGAAAAAGAGTGAAAGTTGGAGAAAACTGGAGGCTAAGGGATCCAAGCAGCATACCCTCAGGCAAGAGGCAGTAACAGCCCTTATTATATTAAAAGCAGCCAGGTTGTATAATTTGCATTTCTTAACTCTCATCATTTACATTGATTTTTATAAATAAATTCTGCTTTGATTATTTAATTAAGAGGCTTCTTAATCGTTTGCTTATCAATTTGGGAGCAGAGCAGAGTGGAGAATTTTAAAAGGCCCTACCAGATTGTCTTAGTAAATTAATAGCAGTCAGATAGCCAGCCGGTCAGATTAGTCCCCAGATTAGACCCTGCAATCAGATTAGGCCCTCTAGCCAAATTAGGCCCCAGTAAATTAAAATGTTCTTACAATGCCATACCACTAAAAGCTCCAGTCTTATAAGCAATAATTCTGTGCTTTCCATGCTTACCCCACAATTGAAACACAGGAAAAAATGATATCTCCTTATCCAGACTAAGCAGATGTTATTAAGTTATTTTTACCCTAATTAATTGAACAGTGTGTGGTCTTAAGTGACAATCTCCTTCTTGTTTAAAAGCTTTTCTGGTATTGTTTGGTAGTAAGAATTCCATACTCTATTTGTTTCTAATACAGTTTCAATGTGTGTGTGTGTGTGTGTGTGTTTTCCAGGCTAAATGTATATTTGGCTGGCATGGACCCATTTTATTTCCACGCAGTAAATATCATTTTACACTGCTTGGTGACTCTGGTGCTGATGTACACATGTGAAAAAGTTGTCTTCAAGGACCATCAACTTGCTTTTGTTACAGCATTGATTTTTGCTGTGCATCCCATTCACACAGAGGCAGTAAGTAGCATCAACACTGGAAAATAATGGGCAGAAAAAGTGAAAGCTAAATGGATATTTCCCCCTCTAGTACAAAATCACTTGAACTGAAGGTGATGTGAGAAGAAAAAATTGTGTTGCATTAAGGTATTTTCTTTATAAAATATAACATTTATTTAGCAACTTGTCTATGCTCAAAACCACCCTAGTGCTTCTACTTTTTCAAATTAAATTAGCCAGGGGCAGCTAGGTGGCACCAGTGGGTAGAGCACCAGGCCTGGAGCCAGGAGGATCTGAGTTCAAATCCAGCCTCAGACACTTACTAGCTGTGTGACCCTGGGCAAGTCACTTACCTCCAATTGCCTTGCCAAACAAACAAACAAACAAATAAAGTATCTAGTCATTAGAAGTAGAAATAAAGCAGCATATTTGAAGAACCCATGAGCCTCATCTGTGTAAGAAGACAGCTGCATTAACAATGCTTGCTGTACTGAGTTACATTAGACACTACATACAGTTGGTTAGTGATGAGATTTAAGTGTGACTATATCTGTATTGATATACTAATCTGGGCAGTGTGGTATCACAAAAATCACTTTGAATTTGGAATCAGAACTGATTTTGAGTCCAGTCTTCATAATTTATTGGTACCTACTTCTCTGACCCTGTTTCCTTGTCTGTGAAATGAGGTAATAATGAAGTACTACTTAAACTATAATGAGGAAATTGGCTAATCTACAGGAAAGAGCACAGGATTTAGCATCTTTACATGGGCTACCTGTCTCATCCTCAGGCAGATTACTTAATATTCTATTGTTGTTCAGTTGTGTCCAATTTTTAATGACTCCATTGGGGGTTTTCTTGGGAAAGACACTAGAGTGGTTTGTCATTTCCTTCTCCAGATGAAGAAATCGAGGCAAATGGGGTAAGTAACTTGTCCAAGGTCACACAGGTAGTAAACGTCTGAGATCAGATTTAAACTCTGGAATTCTATCCACTGTGCTACCTAGCTGCCCCATATTTCTGTACATTTTTCTGTGCATTAGTACAATTAGGGGCTTGCACTAGAACCTAGTCCCTGGATGATTGTTAATCATGCTATGATTTTAAGTATCATATAAATGTGAGACACGGGTGGGCATGGCTAAAGAAAATCTCACTTCTATTAATACTTGTCCCACTTCCCACATTTAATCTTCGATCTTTTAGCAGAGTTATTATTGTTGACAACTTGGCCTTTCACTCCCAGCCAGGGACAAGTAGGAGTTAGTGCATAATGGTGAGAACAGAATGTTAAATTTTCACTGTGAGCATTTATATAGCAGAGATCTGGGAAACACTACAAGTCAGGGCCTGATTTACTGTTTCGTTGATTGTTTAGACTTAAGAAAGTTATTGATAGAATGTGAATGATGCAGATTAAATTGAAAAGTGTATCAAGGGCACAGTTTTTTCCATTGGAGTACTGGTTGTTAAACACCCCTGCTTTCAGTTCATAACTTTTGCTCACAAAGGGGGCTCCTACTGCTCAGAAATTTATACCAGAACTGTATACCAGAACTGGTTTGTCTTGCAACTACTGTTTTCCAGTAGAAGATAACTATGCCATGTTGTGCAAAGCTGTACTTCAGTGTCCCTTGAAAGCCTTGCTTTAGTTTCCCTTACAATGGTTCCATTTCAGTTTGAGAATCTTAACTCTTGCTATACATGTCCAGTTGAATTGTGCTGAACATCACTTCAATTTTACTAGACTAGCTTTATTTCTGGAGTTCATTGTGGCTGACCATATCTGGCCTTTCCTTTTTTTGGGGGGGGGGCGGGCAATGAGGGTTAAGTGACTTGCCCAGGGTCACACAGCTAGTAAGTGTCAAGTGTCTGAGGCCTGATTTGAATTCAGGTCTTTCTGAATCCTGGGAAAGTGCTTTATCCACTGTGCCACCTAGCTGCCCCTGGCCTTTCCTTTCATGATCACTAGGGCTTGGAGATTATGCAACTGATGTAATTGCTCGAGGATTTAGGTTGTGCAGTCTAGAGCAGATGTAGGCCATTAAAGCCTATTGGACAAAGCCAGTGGCTTCAGAGGCCTCTGATTTGACTGGGTCTTACTGCCACATGTATTCTGTACTCACTATGCCATGCTCCCAGAGATCATACTGTTCTTTTAGATTTAGATAAAATTATCACCTTATCTTGTATTTTCATTACGTTTTAGTTAGGAAGTACTATACTGAAATATTTCAGGAAGACAATTTCAAACTGATGTAAGCCAAGATTCCATTATACATTATCAGTCAAGATTGTTTGGATTGGCGGGGCAGCTGGGTGGCACAGTGGATAAAGCACTGACCCTGGATTCAGGAGGACCTGAGTTCAAATCTGACCTCAGACACTTGACACTAGCTGTGTGACTCTGGGCAAGTCACTTAACCCTCATTGCCCTGCCAAAAAAAAAAAAAAAAAGAAAAAGAAAAGATTGTTTGGATTGGCCAATGCTATAATAAGATCTATAATGAAGGTTAGAATTTGGGCCCTTCTTTATCCCTTAGTAGACTCATAGTTAAGTATGTGGTTATTGGAGAGTTTTTTAGACAGATCTGGTACAAGGAGAAAGAAATTGGCCCTATGATTTCATTAGTATAGGGAGTTCTTTCATGAGAAAACACCTCCTATCAATACCCCTTCTTTTCAAATTATAGTCTTATAGAGTTACCTAGAATATCTGATTTTCCTAGGGTCACAGAACCAGGATTGTCAGAGGCTGGACTTGAACCCAGGTCTTCTTGAGTCTTAGTTCAAGTCTTTGTCCACTATATCATGCAACTTCTTAGCATTGAAGGTCAAATTTCATAATTTTATATAGAAAGATTTGTTATCTGTTCAAATATACTCCCACTCCCTGATAGTAATCTCTCGCTCTTTCTCTTTCTCTTTCTCTCTGTCTCTGTCTCTGTCTCTTTCTAGGTGACTGGCATCGTGGGCAGAGCAGATGTATTAGCTTGTTTGCTATTTCTATTGGCCTTTCTCTCCTATAATAGGTGAGTATCATATTTGTTCTTCCTTCTGATCCATTTACTCCCTTTGAGAACCCTTCAGTGTTTGCAATCAGCTTGAATCATGCAATCAGAAATAGAATAAGATTTTCTCTTTACTCAATGCCTTACCACTTAAAACTGTACTCATTCTTTGAAATGAGCTGTAGAGTTCAAAATGGACCTTTCCCCCCAAATTGTTAGGAAATTAAACTCTTCTTACCTTTTCTTTGTAATTTTTGACTAAGTCCAGTTTCCCCCAAACACCCCCGAACAAACAAAATGCTAAACCTATGTCCAGTTCTTTCACCTCTTCATTGATCTTTGCTGTATTTAATATTAACTATGTCAGTCTTCACTTTTCCACCTTTCTCAGTCTCTCAACCATACTTTGCAATTTAGTTCAAAGTTTAAGAGAAATGGATGGATGGAAGAGGATGGATTTGAAGTAGGGGTTCTCAATTTTTGTTTTGTTTTGTTTTGTTTTTTTGGTGAGGCAATTGGGGTTAAGTGACTTGCCCAGGGTTGCACAGCTAGTAAGTGTCAAGGGTCTGAGGCCGGATTTGAGCTCAGGTCTTCCTGAATCCAGGGCTGGTGCTCTATCTACTGTGCCACGTAGCTGCCCCAGGTGTTCTCAATTAAAAAATTCCTTAATCTTATATGTTGTGAATATATTTCGCAAGGAGAAAGAAAGGATGGATGGGGAGGATTTCTTTGTTATTGGGAAGTAGAGAGTAGTAGTAATGTCCCTGTATATATATATATATATATATATATATATATATATATTTTTTTTAGTGAGGCAATTGGGGTCAAGTGACTTGCCCAGGGTCACACAGCTAGTAAGTATTAAGTGTCTGAGGCTAGATCCGAACCCAGGTCCTTCTGACTCCAAGGCCGGTGCTTTATCCACTGCGCCACCTAGCTGCTCCAACGTCCCTATATTTTTATCCATTCTGAAAAAAAAACTGGGTTTCATCTTGCTATTGCTTTCTTGGTGTAGGTAGAGGGAAGGAGGAAAAGTCAATGGGAAATATTGTTTTCCCTAATAGATTATATAATTTCTTTGGGGAGGGTTAACTTCTTGAGGGATTGTTTAATTTTTGTCTTTATTTCCCCAGTGTGTAGCACAATGCCTCACACATTTTAAGTGCTTAATTAATGCTTTTTGATTGATTGATTATAGATCAGAAAGAGTTAGGAAGAGAAAATGGCAATATTAATGCTCATTTACCCATCTGTAGTGTCTGTTCAAGATATGAATTGAAGTTCTAACTTGACTGGCTGCATGTCTGGGCAGTAACATTTTTGATCTCCTTGGTTTTTATCATGTGGATTGCTAATCTGATTCCTTGAATTATGAATCTCAGGAAGGAGCTTCTCCTCCCTGCATTTTTCCAGGGCTTAAAGCAATATCTGGTGCATTTCATCACCTATAAGGAAGTCTTCTTTCACTTGTACTTGAGTGACCCATGATGAATTCAGAGGATTTGGAGTCAGTTTGGATCCTGCTCCTTACTGCACATGTGGTGTGGGGCAAACCACTTTTGCTACTTTGGGCCTTTCTGTCCTTTTCTGTAAAATGAAGGGGTTGGATTTGATGACCTTTAGTGACAGTGGATGGGTATGGCTCATCAACACGTGGGGCCAGTTCACTTTGTGTAGGCCGAAGAACATTTGCCCTGCTAGAGTTATCATTAGAAAGAGATTTGTTAGGGGTACTTAGTAATGTTCCTCTGCCAGAGAACTGACTTTCCAACGTGTTTGCAGGAGCATGGATCTATTTTACATTGGGGAGTGTTTTCCTCCTACAACTTCTCCATTTTTTCTGCTGCTCAGTTTATTTCTGGGGACCTGTGCAATGTTGGTGAAAGAGACTGGAATTACCGTGTTTGGAGTGTGCCTAGTCTATGATCTTTTTTCCCTCCCTCACAACAGAGGTAAATGGTAAGTTGTTTTGAAGGTTTTCTTCTGTATCGTCAGACAAGTCAAAAGCAGAATTGTCTGGGACTTTATTAGCATTGAATGTTCAAAATGTTTGGGTTTTTTTGTGTTGGTTAAAAAATTTTTTTTTTTTTTAAATTTTTTGGTGAGGCAATTGGGGTTAAGTGACTTGCCCAGGGTCATACAGCTAGTGTTAAGTGTCTGAGACCGGATTTGAACTCAGGTCCTCCTGACTACAGGGCCAGTGCTCTATCCACTATGCCACCTAGCTGCCCCCTATGCCACCTACCTGCCCATAAAATGTTTTTTAAAAAAACTTTAGCACAGTAAAACCAAAAAGACCTATAAAAATAATTATAACACAATGTATTTCTGTCTTTGTTTAAACATTGGCACCAAATCTGCTGTACTATATTAAGATTTCTGGGGGCAGCTAGGTGGTGCAGTGGATAGAGCACCGGCCCTGGATTCAGGAGGACCTGAGTTCAAATCCTGCCTCAGACCCTTGACACTTACTAGCTGTGTGACCCTGGGCATGTCACTTAATCCCCATTGCCTCACCAAAAAAAAAAAAATTATAATAATATTTCTGAAAAGTATTAGGTGATGGAAGCTCGACTATTCCACACCCCGCCCCAAACCCCGTTTTCTTATATTGACCTTACACCCTTTTAATGAAGCTGACTAAAAATGGTGATGGCTAGAGTTTTCCATTATGAATGGATATAGCTTTTGTGGGCCTGCTTTTTCTTTGTTAGAAATAGGTAGGAGTGTCCAAACTTGTCTTTTCCTCTTAGCTCATCTATCTTGCAGCAAGAAACTACTGCTGCATGGTAGTTTCTAAGTATTTGTCAGAAGTATGGTTTGAGTATGATAAGATGGAAGGCATTCCAACTGAACTGGAAAAGCACCAAGATAATTAAGGGAAGAGAAAGGAAGTGGGAAGGCACAGTAAGAAAAGTACATTTGTTTAAAAATAATCTTGCTATTATAGCTGTAGTTAACATTTATATAGAGCTTTCCTAGTAACAACATATGAGGTCATTAGTACAAATACTGGTTTCCCCATTTGGCAGATAAGGATACTGAGCCCTAGAGAGATTAAGTGATGAGGATAGAGAGGCAGCTTGTATGTATCCTTACTAGGATTTAAACCTAGGTCCAATGCTCATTTCAACATTTTCTTATGTTTCTCATAAGATCATGTTGGATTTTTAGTTGTGGGAACATTTTTGTTCAGTTTCTGAAGTAAAGGAGTAGCTAGGTGGTCCAGTCAATAGAACGCTATGCCTGGAATCAGGAAGATCTGAATTCAAAACTGGCCTCAGATACTTACTAGCTGTGTGACCCTGAGCAAGTCATTTAACCCTGTGTGCCTCAGTTTTCTCATCTGTAAAATGAGCTGAACAAGGAAATGGCAAACCACTCTAGTATCTTTGCCCAAAAACCCCCCAAATAGGGTTACTACTGAAACAACCAAAGGACAACAAAAATCTGAAGCAAAATCTGGCTATCTTTCTTGGAGGAACCAATGAGTAAAATGATTGCCAGTGAATTAGTTCAGAGGTCAGTAATCAGCCTTATCTCAAGTATCATTGATAAATCTCAGCCATTAGGGTTGAAACAAGGGAAACAAATGAAGTAGAGGAATGAATGGAAGTAGGCATGGGTGGGTGGAGTAAAGAGTCCAGAACTCCTGACTTAGGTGCCATTTATTTATTCACTATAAATGACTTGATTCTTTCATTTAGGCAGATTACTGCTATGAATAAAAACATATTTTGAAATAGTCTAGCAAGTAAAGGGAAAATTCATTATTAAATAAGGTCACATTTTATGCGTGATTGGTATGATTTTTTTTATGCATCATCTTTTGTGAAGACAAATGTATGTTAGAACCAACTCCAACAAATTGGTTTAAAAAATTTTTTTTCCATTTTTTGCTTTCTAATATCTTGTTTATTTTCAATTTTATGTGTAATTAGGAGCAATCAAGAAGTGCAACAGTGGATTTCTCAACAGCCTGTAGCCTCTGAACTTGCCTTGACACCCTCCTCTCACAAGGAAAATACAAAGTCCCCCAAAGGAACATGCCCTTCCCTATTGCCTACTGAGCAGAGGAATGTAAGATTCCCTGTGTGCAGACCAGCACTGTGGACCACTCTAAGGTATCATTCTATAAGCTTGCTGTCAGATGCATTTTCAACGTTCAGTAACAAAAAGAATTTTTATAATGCTGTCATTGGTTGCTCTGTGATGATTAGGGATGAAGAATTTGGATTGTTTTGCGGCTTTTACTTTTGGTTATGTTTGATTTTAGAAGGGAGTATGCTATAGTAGAAAGGGTACTAGAGTTAGAGTCAGAGGACCTGGGTTCAAATCTTGACTCTACCAATTATTAGCCAAGTGATGTTGGGCAAATTATTTTTTCCTTGCTGGTCTTCAACCTCCTCAATTGTAAAACGAAAAGGATGGACTAGATGACCTTCTAGTTGTAAATCTATGATTGTCACAGCAGAGTGGAGGAGTAATGGCCCTTCACTAGTGAATCAGTGGAAAGCTCTTATATTTGATGTGATTTGGAATGGGAAAAGGAAGGCATGGGAATGTACCTTCTCAGTTAAGAAGAATTAGTGCTTTATATGTAACGTATGTCCTCATGTAAAGTTGCTATTTGTAATGTGGCTAAAATTCTAGCTAGTCTGTTTAAAAAAATCTAATGAATAGTTGCCAATAAATTAGAAGCTTTAGCAAGAGTTTAGACTTTTAAGCATTTATTAAGGAGCATAAGAATTTGGTGGAGAGAGAAAGAGGCCTAGATTAAGCTATCTATCTCAGGGAGCCTGCTTCTCCTTCTCCACTCCCACCTGAGGTCCTGGCAAAAAAAAAAAGTGAGCTTCTCCCCTTCTTCGCCCCACAAGCCTCCTGTGAAACCAGGAACATCCCATCCACACGCACACACAGCTCCAAGCTAATTGGCTGGTAGCTTTGATCGACAGTACCTACGAGCAAACATCACTTTCTGACACCAAGAAACTGACCTTCCAAGCCACATGGATGCCTTCTCCTCATGGTGGAGCTTTCCTATAGTAACTCTCCTGGCGTCACTCCAACTGTCATAGTAGCGGACTTGAGAGGGGTTTTCCTGTCAGTCCTGTGGGCCTTTCTGGTCAGCGCAGGCTGCACAGCTGTCTCCTATTGAAGCTATGGACCCCAGGTGGTGAGTTAATAAAATGAGTCCGGCTCTTTGAATTAGCTGAACTGGAAGTGAGTTTGGGAATTGTATAGGCCTTTGCTAGAGTTAGGGAGATTATCCATTTTTCTTTTTCTCTATTCCCTTGTCCTTGACTTTATTAATTTCACCTTTTCTGTGTATTTTATTCCCATTAATAAAACCTGATCTGTTTGTGGAAAAGAGACTATTAATCTCCTTTCTTATTGCCCTGGGAGAAATAACTAAAAACGGCAGTTTGGAGGGGAGGAAGCTTTGGACCTAGAAGTCCCTCATTATTTTCTGAACCCCAATATTACGACGAGCTGCCCAATTAACTCTCCCCATATTAAATTTGGCCCCTACACTCATGTTTCAAATTCTCCATTTCCCTTGTTGCCAACCCCGCCCCTCCCCCCCTGCCCCCAAGAAGGCAAAGAGTTTGATAAATATATGTGAAGTGATACAAAACATATTTCAGTATTAGTTATATTGCAAAAGAAAGCACATAAAACCCCCAAGAAAGATAAAAAAGATTTTAAAATGTGCTTTTAATCTGCATTTAGAGTTCGACTATTCTCTCTCTGGAATTGTCTTGGATTATTTTCTTGATCAGAATAGCAAAGTGTTTCATGGTTGATCATTCTTTTTTTTTTTTTTTTGTGGGGCAATGGGGGTTAAGTGACTTGCCCCGGGTCACACAGCTAGTAAGTGTGAAATGTCTGAGGCTGGATTTGAACTCAGGTACTCCTGAATCCAGGGCCAGTGCTTTATCCACTGTGCCACCTAGCTGCCCCCTTGGCTGATTATTCTTACAATATTGCTGTTACTGTTTACAATGGTATCCTGGTTTTGCTCACTTCACTTTGCATCAATCAACCTGCTCACAGTAATATTCCATCACAATCATATACCACAACTTATTTAGCCATTCCCCAGTTGGTGGTGTGAGGATTTAAAAGGTTCAAGAGACATAATTTCTGGGTAATTTAATTTTATTAATAAGACCAGAAAGGTTATTCATATAGATCATTTGGTCATCTCTCTTAAACCAATACTCTTCTAAACAGTAGGTAGTTAATGGAGCTGAGACTAGACCACCATTAGCTATACTAGACCTCTTCCAACCTTGGGCTATCTAGACAAAAGGATTTGTCTCCACAGAAGCTTGAGTTGAACACAATGGGCTTCCCCACCTTAGATTAAATTCCTTGCAAAGTTGGGTGGGGTCTGACCAATGCAATCTTATTATCAGTGATTTGAGGTTCAAGAAAAACTGGACTAAGTCAGGACTTTGGAAGAAGGGGAGAATTCTGAATCTCCTCCCCAAAATCATTTCTTACAGTGGGCATTCCCTCAATATCTGGTTCTTTACCACTAGAAAGAGCTTATATAACCTTTTAAGAACATGTATGTTTTTTTTTCCTTTTCCCCAGGTCACCTTGGGAAACAGACCTAATAGTGGTATTTTTGACTCAAAGGGTATACAGTTTTATTACTCTTTGGGCATAATTCCAAATTGCTCCCCCAAATAGTTGAATCAGTTTGCAGTTCTACCAATTGTGCAAGTGTCTCAGTTATTCCATTTCCCTTTCAACATTTTAGTCAATCTAATAGTTGTGAGATGGTATTGCAAAGTTGTTTTAATTTGTGTTTAATCAATAATGATTTAGATAATTTTTATATGGCTGTGTATAGCTTTGATTTTTCTCCCCCCAAAACTACCTGTTCATATACTTAGACCATTTGTCAATTGAAAAATGACTCATTCTTATAAATTCAACAGAGTTCTCTATATATTTGAGATATTAAGCTTTTATCCAAAGAACTGTCTATAAAATCCCCCCCAGCCCTCCTCCCCAATGTTCTGCTTTTGATGTAGGAGGCAAAAAGGGGTTAATAGAAAAGCCCAAGATCTAAGCTCTAATACAGATATTAGCTCTAAAAGGGAGTTAGATCCCAGTTAATGGATAACTTATGTTAGGTTCTTGTACCCATAGTGATCAACATCAATAACGGACCAGAGCAGGTCAGGTCAAAATAATGTAAGGGGCTAAAATTCTAACTATACTGTCTAAAATATCTAATGAATGGTCACCAATAAATTATAAGCTTTAGCAATAGTTAGACTTTTAAGCATTTATTAAGAATTTGGTAAAGGGAGAGAGAAAGGCTTGATTCATCTATCTATTAAAGGGAGAGAGCATTCCTAGCTCCGCTCTCCACCAGAGTCCACACCAAAGAGAGAGAGTCAGAGTGCCAGGCTCCCTCTTCTTCCCCCCACAAACAAATGTCACTTCCTGACACCAAAGAAAAGACGCATGGTCTTGCCCTCAGAGACCTTCACCTCATGGCGGAGCTTTTCTACAGTAAGTCTCCAGCAGGTGGTGTCATTCCAATCGTTACAATAACAACAAAGGAAAAAGACAACCTATAGAAATTCTAATGAAAAATGATTTTATTTTGAAACTAGCCATGAGAATCAGAAAGAGACATGTGCAGAAATGCCAAATTTGTCCCTAGATTCACCATATGACATGTAAACCCCCCAAAACACACCTCCATTGAAAAAGATATCCGCCTCGGGGGTTGGCATAGGACCCCAGGAACTCCAAATTAGGATAAGCCCTCCCTTGAAACACCCCTAGGTGGAGAATATTACAATGAAAAGAACAGACCCTCCCCTGTACCTCCACAAGGTGGAGATTATTATAATAAGACTGATAATCAATTTATCTATACTATAAATATAACTGGTTTTTCTTTCACTATTTGAGAGATACCTTTCCACTATTCTGATTCTCTCCCTGTGATCACTCACAGTATTGCAATAAAACTTGGGAAATTGAGTCACTGAGTCTTGTAATTCTTTTGGGACAATCAATTTGACCCACATCACTTTGTTTCTAATTTTGGCTACATTGGTTTTATTTGTACAA
Source organism: Dromiciops gliroides (assembly GCF_019393635.1). NCBI lineage: Eukaryota > Metazoa > Chordata > Mammalia > Microbiotheria > Microbiotheriidae > Dromiciops > Dromiciops gliroides. The sequence goes on from NC_057865.1 coordinate 210,801,561, forward strand.
AAATGTTTTAGTTTAATGTAATCAAAAGTGATGTAGGGGGGCAGCTAGGTGGTGCAGTGAATAGAGCACTGGCCCTGGAATCAGGAGTACCTGAGTTCAAATCCGGCCTCAGACACTTAACACTTAACTAGCTGTGTGACCCTGGGCAAGTCACTTAACCCCAATTGCCTCACTAAAAAAAAAACAAAAATAAAAACAAACAAACAAACAAAAATAAATTGATGTAGGGATGGATTTAATTGATCAAATTGATTGTGAGGTGTCCCAAAGAATTACAAGACTCAGTGACTCAGTTCCTAAGTTTTATTAAAAGATTGAATGGAGGTGGAGCCAAGATGGCAGAGGAAAGACATTAAATGCACAGGGCTCCTGATACAATCACCCCCAAAATAGCAATAAAATAACCCTCGGGGCAGAAAAACACACAAAAATACTGGCTGAGAGTTTTCTCCAGCTATAGATAGATTTCAGGGGGCCGTGATGGGCCACAAATAAAGCCTAACCCTGCAGTCAGGCCGACATACCAGACATCCACCCCAGGAATTTGCCCCAGTGCCTCTGAATCGGCTGTAGCACAGGCATCTTCTGGAACCGAGTGCGCGGTCGGGCTGAACGGCTGGCCTGGGGGGTAAGTGCAGGGGTACCAGTGGACTGGGAGGAAGGATTCGACTGTCCCACCCCAGCGGGCAACCAGGAAGAAGTCCTGAGTGGCTGAAGGCTCAGGTGGGGGAGGGGAGCAGGGGAGCAGTCTCATTGGAAGCTGAGAACCACACCACAGAAAGCTTTGCTGGTTGGTTTCTTAGTAAATAGGCCTGAGGTTATCTCCGGACCTGAGAACAGGCCAGGTGAGATTAAAACCTGCCCCCCGCCCAACCCCACAGTGGAGAGTTTAAAATCAAATGAAAGCAAGGCCAGGCAGGCTGAGAAGAAGGCCAACCATCACCCGGGCCACGCTGTAGGTTGAACAGTGTGTCCTGGAAGCAGAGCCACACTTTAAGGAGTTAAAAGCCAAGAAATAGTAAGCCAGGATGAGTAGGCAGAGAAAGCAGAAGACCATTGAAAACTTCTTTGGGGGTAAGGTAGACCACAATACAACCTCAGAAGAAGAAGATAATAACAGGGTCAAAGCTCCAACATCCAAAGCTTCCAAGAAAAATATGAACTGGTCTTAGGCCATGGAAGCTCTCAAAAGGGACTTTGAAGAGAAAGTAGGAGAAATAGAAAGAAGATGTAGAGAAAAGGAGGAAAGAATGGAAAGGGAAATGAGAGTGATGCAGGAGAGTCATGAGAAAAAAGTCAACAGTTTGAAAAGCCAAATGGAAAAGGAGATTAAAAAACTGTCTGATGAAAATAACTGCCTAAGAATTAGGATTGAACAAATGGAAGCTAGTGACCTTATTAGAAACCAAGACACAGTAAAGCAAATCCAATTGAATGAAAAAATAGAGGGCAGTGTGAAATATCTCCTTGGAAAAACAACTGACCTATAGAAAATAAATCTAGGAGAGATAATTTGAAAATCATTGGACTACCTGAAAACCATGACCAAAACAAAAGCTTAGACACCATCCTCCAAGAGATTGTGAGGGGAAATTGCCCTGATATTCTAGAAGCAGAAGCTAAAATAGAAATTGAAAGAATCCACCGATTACCTCCTGAAAGAGATCCCAAAAGGAAAACCTCCAGGAATATTATAGCCAAATTCCAGAACTCCCAGGTGAAGGAGAAAATACTGCAAGCAGCTAGAAAAAAGGAATTCAAATACTGTGGAGCTCCAGTAAGGATAAAGCAAGATCTAGCAGCTTCTACATTAAAGGACCAAAGGGCACGGAATATGATATTTCAGAGGGCAAAAGAACTGGGACTTCAGCCAAAAATCACGTACCCAGCAAAACTGAGTATAATCTTTCAGAGGCAAAAATGGGATTTCAATGAGAAAGAGGTCTTTCAAGCATTTGTGATGAAAAGACCTGAACTGAATAGAAAATTTGACTTTCAAATACAAGACCCTGGAGAAGCATAAAAAGGTAAGCAGGAAAAAGACTTCATGAGGGATATTAAAAAATCAAACTGTTAACATTCCTATATGGGAAGATAATACTTTGAAATCATAAGAACTATCTCAATAAGCAATTCACAGAAGACACTGGTCTGAACTGAATATGAAGGGATGACATCTGTAAAGCATTTATGTTTTGTTCTTTGTGGGGCAGAAAGAGTGGGGTATCTTATGTCTGGGGCTGGATTTGGGCTTGGGGCCTCCTGGGTCCAGGGCTGGTGCTTTGTCCACTGTGCCACCTAACTAATCCATGATGACATCATTAAAATAGGGTTGAGGTGTAGGAGAAATAGACTGGGGGAGGGGGAAGGGGAGAGATGGTCTGGGGAGAGGTAGTTCACATGAAGGAAACAAGAAAAAAGCTTATGGAGGAGAGTAGAAGAGGGGGAAGGAGTTGGGGAGTGAGCGAACCTTAATATCATCAGAATTAGCTCAAAGAAGGATTAAAATTCATACTCAAGTAGGTATAGCAATATATTCTTGCCCTGAGGGGTGGGGGGGCAGGAGGGAGAAAAGGGGAGGGGGAAAGAGGGGAAAGAGGAAAGGGCAGATTGGGGGAGAGAGCAGTAAAAAGCAAAACACTTTAAGGAGGATGAAGATGTTCTGCATTACTGCACCAGTATGACATATTGAATTGCTTGATCTCATAGGGAGGATTGAGGAAGGAGGGAGGAAGAACAATTTAGAACAAAGAATTAGCTCGGGGACCCTGATCTCATTGGAGTGGGCTCATGGAAGGGATAGCTTTCCTACCCAATTGGGAGGAGCAATCTATTTAACCCTGCAGGAAAATAGGAGGGGAAGAAGATAAGGAAGGAAGGGTGAATAAAGGGAGTGCAGAGTGAAGGAGAGGATAGTCAGAAGTAAAACACCTCTGAGGAAGAATAGGAAAAAAGAGAGAGTAAATGTCATGGGAAGGGACTGGGATGGAGAGAAATATTTATGATGATTGATTATAATGGCAAAACATATGGTACCTACTTTTCTGGGCTTTTGTGAAGAAAATTCTCTGTCAAGCTTAAGGTACTATATACAGGTTATGATGAACAGGATACTATCAGAAAAACCTGGAAAGACTTACATGAACTGAAGCAGAGTGAAATGTACTGTATGCAAAATAACAGCAATAGTGGGGAATCTCTGCTGGGAAGCATGTGGTTATTTTCAGCAAGGCAATGATCCAATATAACCCTGAAGGACTTATGAAGATTGCAGCCCATCTGCAGAGAAAGAACTGATAGTATCTGAAAACAGATGGAAACACATTAAAATTTTTTTTTCTTTTCCTCTTTGACAATTCCTTAATCTGAAGTTTTGGGTTTTTTTGACTGTTTTCTTTCACAACTAGCTAATATGGGAATTTTTCCATGAATACTCATGTATAACTTATTTTTTTTTTGTTTTGTTTTTTGGGGGTTTTTTGCGGGGCAGTGGGGGTTAAGTGACTTGCCCAGGGTCACACAGCTAGTAAGTGTCAAGTGTCTGAGGCCGGATTTGAACTCAGGTACTCCTGAATCCAGGGCCGGTGCTTTATCCACTGCGCCAACTAGCTGCCCCCGTATAACTTATTTTGAATTGCTTGAGTTCTTGTGGGTGGAGGGTGCGAATGGAGGGGGGGGAAGAGAAGTTGGAACACAAAGTTTTTAAAAAATTGATGTTAAAATTTTGTTTTTACATATATTTTGGAAAATAAAATTCTATTCAAATTGGAAAAAAAAAAGCAAGCCTGAATGGCCATAGGGAGAACACCAAAGGAGAAAGGTTTTTTGGTTAGGGAAATGGGAATGGTTATATTTATAGTGAGAAATGTAGGTTATTTCCTCATTATCCTAATTTCCTCCTTGTGTGAGTTTCATATCATATTTTAGAATTCCTGGGAGGCTAAGATGTCCTCCAAGGTGGGTACCTTTCTCACTAGGGGTGTGTTTTGGGTGTGAACTTAAGGACACATTTTGGTCTTTCTGCACGTGTTCATAAAACATATTTACACTTGTCAGACCCCAAGGGTCTCTCTGTTTAGGATATCTTTACTTTAAGGTATGATTTCTAGGTACAGTTTCTGTTTCCTGTCATCTAGGAATGCCAATTTAAACATTCCAGTTATTAATGGCTATTTAGGCTCTCTGGCTTCTGTTTCCTTAGGTTTCTGTTGATAGTGTTTGTTGGCAAGGACTCAAACCCTCTGGTTATTGTACTATTGATAAGAATTTAGATCTTAGTTTCTCTGTTAACCTTTCTGGCCACCTCCATCAAAAATTATCCTAATTGTTTATTCATAAATTCTTATATCTATAAATCTTATAGATAATATGTTTCATGTTCTTTTAATTTATTTATGATATCACACTTTATGTCTAGGTCATGTATCCATTTTGATCTTATCTTGGTAAATGGTATAAAATATTGGTTTATACCTGGTTTCTGCCAGATTGTTTTCCCAACAATTTTTTTTATCAAGTAGTGAATTGTTATCCTTTAAGCTTAAATCTTTACATTTATACATATACATGGTTACTGTAATCACTTACATCTGTGAATTATATATTTACTGCATTCTGCTGAGCCACCATTCTATTTCTTAGCCAGTACCAGATAGCTTTGATAATTACTGCCTTAAAATATGGATTAAAATGCTAGGCATTCGGGCTAAACATTTTTCATTAATTCTTTTAATATTTGTGAACTTTTGTTCTGCCAAATCAGTTGTATTATTTTTTGTAGCTCAATAAAATAATTTGGGGGGAAATTTAATTGGGATGGCACTAAATAGGTTAAGTTAGGTAGAATTATCATTTTCATTATATTGGCTTGGCCCACCCCCAAACTATTAATATTTTCTCCAGTTGTTTAAATCTGACTTTATTTGTATAAAAAATGTTATATAAATATATCCATGTAGTTCCTGGGTTTGTCTTTGGCAGATATACTCTCAGGTATTTTATATTGTCTATAGTTATTTTAAATGAACTATCTCTTCTTGTATGGCTTTGTGATCTATAGAAATGCTGATAATTTACATGGGTTTATTTTATATTTTGCTACTTTGGTGAAATGATTGTTTCAACTAGCTTTTTAGTAGAGTCTCTTGAATTTTCCAAGTATAATATCATATCTGCAAAAGAGATAGTTTTATTATATAATTGCCCATTTTGATTCCTTCATTTTTCCCTTCTATTATTGCTCTTACTAACATTTCTAGTACAATATTAAATAGTGGTGATAATGGACGTTTTTATCTTATTGGGAAGATTATCCCTGTTATATATAATGCCTGCTGATTGTTTTAGGTAGATTTTTCTTATCATTTTAAGGAAAATATATTTATACATTTATACCTACATTTTCATGTGTTTCTTAATGAGAATGAGTGTTGTATTTTAGCAAAAGTTTTTTTGTTATTTATTGATCTCTGATTTTTTTTTTACTTTTGTTATTGATGTGATTGATTATGCTAATGGTTTTCCTTATTTTGAACCAGGCCTTCATTCCTGGTATAAATCCCTCTTGGTCATAATGTGTAATTTTTTGTGATATATTCTTGTAGTTTCCTAGCTAGTATTTTATTTAGAATTTTTGCATCAATATTAAAAAGTGAAGTTGGTCTATAATTTTCCTTCTCTGTTTTTACTCTTCCTATTTTAGGTATCAACACTATATTTGTTTCATGAATGGAGTTTGGTAAGGCTCCTTCTTTTTCTATTATTCTACATAAATTCTAAATTAGTTGCTCTTTAAGTGTTTGGTAGCATTTACTTTTTTTTTTTAAAGAGGCGATGGGGGTTAAGTGACTTGCCCAGGGTCACACAGCTAGTAAGTGTTAAGTGAGGCCGGCTTTGAAGTGGGGCCCTCCTGAATCCAGTGCTTTATCCACTGTGCCACGTAGCTGCCCCTGGTTGTATTTACTTTTAAATCCATCTCATCCTGATGCTTTTTTCTTAGGAAGGTCAGTTCTTTTTACTTAAATATTCTATTTCCTCTTCTGTTAGTCTGAGCAGTTTATATTTTTGCAAGTATTCTTCCATTTCACTTAAATTGTTGAATATATTGGCATATAATTGGGAAGATAACTACTAATAATGATTTAATTTCATCCTCATTAGTATACTCTTCAATTTAAAAAAAAAATTTTTTTAGTGAGGCAATTGGGGTTAAGTGACTTGCCCAGGGTCACACAGCTAGTAAGTGTTAAGTGTCTGAGGCCGGATTGGAACTCAGGTACTCCTGATTCCAGGGTTGGTGCTCTATCCACTGTGCCACCTAGCTGCCCCTTCTTTTTTTTTTTTTTTTTGTTGTTGTTGAGGCAATTGGGGTCAAGTGACTTGCCCAGGGTCACACAGCTAGTAAATGTTAAGTGTCTGAGGCCAGATTTGAACTCAGGTACTCCTGAATCCAGGGCTGGTGCTCTATCCACTGTGCCAACTAGCTGCCCCCCTTCATTTTTTATACTAGTGATTCTCCTCTCTTTTAAAAATCATATTAATCAATGTTTTATCTACTTTATGAATTTTTCATAAAACCAACTCCTAGTTTTATTTATGAATTCAATAATTTTCTTAATCTTATATTCTTTTAATTTCTATTTTACTTGCTGGTACTATAGATCAGGACAGTTTTCCTTTATAATTTCTTGAAAAATGTTGTCTAGGCTCTTTTTTGGATTGTGGCTTTCAGCTAGTCCAGTGATTTTTTTTTTTGGGCAGGGCAATGAAGGTTAAATGACTTGCCGAGGGTCACACAGCTAGTAAGTGTCAAGTGTCAGGCCAGATTTGAACTCAGGTGCTTGTGAATCCAGGGCTGGTGCTTTATCCACTGCACCACCTGGATGCCCCCAGTCCAATGATTCTTAAATTATCTCTCATCAATCTATTTTCCTGGTCATTCCCGCCCCCCCCCCCAATAAGACAGTTCACATTTTTATCTACTTTTTTATTCTTTTGACATTGTTTTATTGTTTCTTAATGTCTCATGGAAGCACTAATTTCCACTTGCTCAATTTTAATATTTAAGTGATTATTTTCTTCAGTGAGCTTTTGTAACTTTTTCCTCATTTGGTCAATTCTGTTTTTTAGAGTGTTATTTTCTTCAGTATTTTTGCGCCTCTTAAAACAAGCTGTTAATTGTCTTTCCATAATTCTCTTTGCTCTAATTTCTCTACCTAATTGTTCCTCTACCACTGCTAATTTATTTATTTATTTTTTTGGGAGGTGAGGCAATTGTGGTTAAGTGACTTGCCCAGGGTCACACAGCTAGTAAGTGTTAAGTATCAGAGGCCGGATTTGAACTCAGGTGCTCCTGACTCCAGGGCCAGTGCTTTATCTACTGCACCACCTAGCTGCCCCCTCAATTGATTTTTAAAATAGTTTTTTAAAAGCTCTTCCAGAAATTCTTGTCGGACTTGATGTACAGATAGGTTATTTACTTGCAAATAATGCTTATTCAGAATAAAAACAAATTTTCTGTGCTCAATGAACATTTAAAAAAACAGGCTTATTCCATTTTCACCAGATTCCCTGGGGAGAATATATTTTCTTTTTTACCTCCTCATATGAATTTTACTTAAATAAAGGATCAGACATATGTTATTTTATTTTTATTTTAAAAGTAATATCTTTTGATTTTTAATAACAACTTCAGAGCAACTAGGTGGCGCAGTGGATAGAGCACTGGCCCAGGATTCAGGAGGACCTGAGTTCAAATGTGGCCTCAGACACTTGATACTTACTATCTGTGTGACCCTGGGCAAGTCACTTAACCCCAATTGCCTCACCCCCCCCAAAAATAATAAAAAATAACACCTTCATTTCTCAATATATCATTTCTTTTCATCCACTCTCCCTACTCAGGGAGAAATCCACTGAACATACTAGAGACTTTTCTAATTTTCTTCTGATATCTTGAGGATACCAGTAGAGAACTCTGTATACCGATCAGTCATTTTTCCTTCTTGACATATGACTAGCTCACCTTTTCTTTCTATCATATATTCTTTCTGATTAATTTTATATAATTTTCTTTGTTTTTTTAAAGAACCAGCTTTTAGTTTTATTTATAATTTTCATAGCTTTTGGTTTCTAGGTTATTTTTCTTCTAATTTTTAATATTTGCTCTTTTGTCCTTATTTTGGAATTATTTGTTGGCCTTCTAATTTTTTATGTGCATATTCATTTTCTTTTCTATTTTATAAGAGATTCTTAGAAATATGGATTCTCCCCCCAACCCCTGAGGATCACTTTAATAGCAACCCAGAAATTTTGGTGCATTCTTTCAACATTATCATTTGCTCTTACCTAGTTATTTGTCTCTATGATTTCTTTTTTTGACCCATTCATTATTTAGAATTTTATCAGTGTCTCCATTTTTGTCTCTCTTTTGAATGTGCTCCCTGAACTGGTTACTATTTTTATTGCGGTTGGTTAGTTCATTCTTGTCCTTCATTCTGAAAGAGGACCAAAATTATGTCACTATGTTAAGAGTCAAGTTACAATCTATCTGACTGTGGCTGATTAGACCAATATGAACTTGGAACAACACTCTACCACAGAGTGGGCTCAAATAATCCATGCAAAAATTTGGGGTGGCTTCTCTAAATTTGTACATCTTGTGTTTCTTTTGAGCTACTTCAATTCTACTTTTCTGATAAAGAATAGCATCTTCTTTGATAAAGACTTTAACAATTTTTTGGAAAAAGTGCTGTGTCCTTTGCCAGTGTCTCCAATGCCACAGAAGCATTCTAAAGTTCTTCAAAGAGATCTTGAGGGTATCTTTGTATCACTTCTTCTGACCACCAGGTGAACATTTGCCTTGTGTGAGTTCTATGTAAAATAATCTTTTAGGGAAGCATATGTTTGGCATTCGACCAACATGGCCAGTCTATTGGTGTTGGATTCTCTGCAGTAGAGGGTTTTTTGTTTGTTTGTTTGTTTTTGGGTGGGGCAATGAGTTTAGTGACTTGCCCAGGGTCACACAGCTAGTGTCAAGTGTCTGAGGCCAGATTTGAACTCAGGTCCTCCTGAATCCAGGGCCAGGGCTTTATCCACTGTGCCACCTAGCTGCCCCATGCAGTAGAGTTTTAATGCTTGGCAGTTTAGTTCAAGAAATGACCTCAGTGTCTGGTACCTAGATGATCTTCAGAACTTTCCTAAGACAATTCAAATGAAAGGGATTCAGTTTCCTGGAATGGTTCTGGTTTCATAGGCATACGATGATGAGATCAGTATAATGGCTCTGTAGGCCTTCAGTTTAGTAGTTCGTCTAATATCTTTTGTTCCTACACTTTCCTTTGGAGCTTCCCAAACACTGAGCAAGCTCTGGCAATGCATGCATCAACCTCATTATCAGTGTCCATATCCCCGGAAAGTATACTGCCAGGGTAAGTGAACTTATCCATAGTGTTCAAAACTTTTCCATTTGCTATAATGGTTCCACATATGGATGGTATGGTGCTGGCTAGTGGAGCATCTGTGTTTTCCTGGTGTTAATCATTAGGCCAAAATTAGCACAAGAAGCAAAGAAATGAGCAACTATGTTGCATCTCAGCTTCAAAGGTCACATTGAGTACAAAATAATTTGCAAACAAAAAATCATGTACCCGATTTCCCCCCACTTAGTCTGTGATCTTTTCAAATTAAATAATTCAGAAGCTGATAAATGAAAAATGAGAATTCCACAGGGTTTACCAGTCTGATAATTCATACAACTCTATCAAGTATGAGAATATTATTATGAGGGGCCCCATGCTGAGAGAGCATGGGTGTCTGGAAGTTACCTCACATCACCATGAGACCAGTTTCAACCAATCAGCTTGAAGCATTGTGGAAGGCAGTTCATTTTGTCAGTTGGTGGTTGGAACCTCGTGGTGGTGATAAAGAACAAGTAAGGCTGAACTCTGATCTCTCCATTGAGGGTAGAGGGGTTTTCCTATTCTTTCAGAGACACTTGTTCTCTAATATATTTTAATAAATGCTTAATGCCTAAACTGTTGTCCTAGCTAGCTTTCCCTACACATGGGACAGGTTTAGTTTTACCCATCACAGAAGGCAGTATTTAACTCCATCAAAAGTAAAATATAATCAAAGCTTAGAGAGATGCAGGATTCAGAGTTCAGTAAGAAGGCAGATAAAATTCAGTTTTATTCAAATAGTAACAATCCAAAGTACTTTTATGATGCCTTTGTGGGTCAAAGACATATGGTACATCTCAACTTTTCAGTGCTAATGGACTGATTAGTGATAAGGACATGATCCTGGAGAGATGGGCTGAACACTTTCATAGTATTCTCCACAGACCAACATCCATCATTGATGAAGCCATTGATTGTTTACCTCAGGTTGAAATTAATCCCTCTCTAGCCAAATTTCCAACAGAAAAGTTTTGAATGCTATTAAACTCCTCTTGTGTGGCAAAGCACTAGGTGCTGATTCTATTCCAGCTGAGATTTACCACGTGGGAGATCCATTCCTTATACTAAAGCTGACTGAAATTTTCTGGGTTATGTGGAAAGAGGAGGTTATTTCAAGGGTGCCTCCATTGTTCACTCTATAATGGTAAAGGAAATAGATTGTCCTGTGACAATCACAATGAGGTCTTGGTCATCTCTGGCAAGATTCTTGCCAGAGTCTGCCTGAGAGCCAGTGTGGCTTCTGAAAAGGCTGAAGAATGGTTTACATGGTGTTTGCTCCCTGACAACTCCAGGTAAAATGCCAGGAGCAGAAAAGAGGTCTATATACAACATCTGTTGATGGAAATTATATCAAAATTTGGTTGCTAAGATAAGTTAATCAGTATTGTACAATTTCATGATAGCCTACTTGCCCAGGTTCTGGAATCATGGATGATGCTCTTAAGCTTTCCCAGCCAACAGTGGAGTTGAAACAAGGCTGTGTGGTTGCTCCCATGCTTTTGAGCATGATGTTTTCAGTAATATTGTCAGATACCTTCAATGAGGATGATCAAGGTCAGCTACCACACTAATGGTAAATTATTGCAGTATGGCCTGTAAAGGATCTTTGTGTCCTAATATATAGTTGAGTTTCATAAAAGTTCCATGTGGTGCAGAGAAATATGCATATTCATTAGCAGTTCCCTTTAGAAAATGAAACATCCTTCAGCTCTAGTTTCTTCTGCAATTTAATTATGCATTTTCCATTTTGTTTATCTGTTAGATTTGTCCAAGACTGAGAGATATTAACGTCTCCTGTTATTATTATTGTCCATTTTCTTGTAATTCATTTAATTTTTCTTTTATAAATTTAGATGCTATGATTTTTGGCTCATATAAGTTTATTTGTTCTTTATCATTTTTAGCATAATGTAGTTTCCTTTTAAAAAATCTTTATTTATGCTGTGAATTTTTGTTTTTGCTTTGTCTGACACCCTGACTACAACTCCTGCTTTTAAAAATCCACCTGACATATAGTATGTTTTGTTCCAGCTCCTCATTTTTCTTCTGTGTATGCCTTTGCTTTCTTGTAATCAACAGATTGTGGGGTTTTGTATTACCCAGTCTGCCACTGTTTTTCAATTTATTGAATTGTTTAATCTATTCACAATTAAAGTTGTGAGTTAGATTTTTTTTGTATCTTTTTTTCTTATTTTTCTGAATCTGGATTTCTCTTCTTCTGTAAAGATAGTACTCTGACTCTTTAGTTATTTTTGCCTAATCTACTTTAAGATCACCCTATTCCCACAGTCTCTCTTCAAATTATCCTGTCTCCTTGATTCTTTTTTGTCACCCCTTTCCCTAAGTTTGGAATTTTGCTTAAGCTTTTTTTCCCTTTTGTTTAGTTATTGAATTCTTCCCCTCCTTTTTGTCCCCTCTTCCCCTTCAACTTCTTTTATCTTTTCATTCTCTTTTCCTTTTTCTAAAAAATAATTTCTTTTTCTTTTCTTCATTAATTTTCTTCCTGTACTGTCCATTCCATTCTTTTATTCTTTCACTAGTAGCCCTTAGGCTTATTTATTTCTTTGGATTCCACATGGAATTATAGCTCCTTAGGTACCTATTTTGAGTTCCCTCTTTTAAATAATTTTTATGTTATTAGACCTCCTCCTCTTTTTCTGTCATGCCTCACTAGAAGCATGTCCTAGGGTAGAAATTTTCTTCTTCCCATGATTATTCAGTTCTTTACTATCTCCAGGCCCTTGTCCTTTATCATTTTGTTTCCATTTGCTATGGATTCCTTTCTGAATTCCATTCCCTTCCACCCTTTTGCTTTGCCAGGAGCTCTGAATTCTCTTTTTCTGTAGCAGGATGCTGTCCATGGAGTTACAATTCTCTCTAAGCAGCAAATCCCTACAGATTTTATCCATTGTAAGGATATGTTTGTCATTGTTCATTTTGACCACTATTTGTGTTTGCACCTCTAACAAAAGTTTGTTGTTGTTTTTCCTCTGGAGGCTACCTGTGAGTTCTTTTTAATGACACTTTATTTTCTGTGGTCAGAAATTCTGGACAATTTTAATATGTTATTTCTTCTATTATGGTGTTCAGGTTTTTGCCATTGTAGTTCTTCATCTCCTACTGTTTTCTTTTTAACTTTGATAATGGTTCCCCTGAGAGTTAGGATCCAAAGCTACTGTGGTTTCCTCCTTCATTGGTGAATTTACTTTTTACTATCCTCATTCTCTGCCAAAGTCACTTCTGGGGGTACAGAACTGACAGCAATTGGAAGCCAGGCTCCTTTCCTTCCGTCCTGGTACACACATAGGCAGGTTCTCTGGTCCATTTCCTTCTATTCTTTACTTCTCTGGCTAAGCCCTGATGCTTTGCAGCAGGGATACTGTTTCTTCTGATAGAACAAGATTCTTGTTTTTCTGTACTTCTATTTTTTTGCAATAGCTGGGGGTGGGATGGGGTGGGGAACAAAATGGAGGTCTGTTACTTGTTGCCTGAGAATGATAGCATAACTGGGGTACTAAATAGCAGTAGTAAGATCATTGCTGAGTGGGTCCCAAAGCTCAAGCTTGTGTCAGGTTGTGCTGTCTTGCCAGAGTTTGAATGGTGCAATCGCATTTTAGATTGGGAATTTTCCCCCAGACGTTTATTCATCTAGTTATTAACTTGTTAAGATTCTTGGTATCTTAGAGTATGGAGACAACTACAATTATTATATCTCTTGTCCATAATTCTTATTTTGTAAGGGTTTGAGAATTGTGAGCATTGGAGAAAATGTATAGTCCTCCATCTTAATGATTGTGTGACCTGGAAGTCTTTCTAGAATACTTTAATTATCTCTTAATTGGTCTTCCAGCCTTCAGTCTCTTTCCTATCCATTTTGTTCTTCAAACATCTATATTAATAATCTTTCTGATATACTGTTCTGATAATATTACTCCATCAAAAACCTTGTGTAGTTTCATTTCCTCTGTTAAATTGTAAGCTGCTTTGGGGGCAGGTATGAGCTTGTTTCATCTTCATTGTCCTGTTACATAATAGTGCTCTGTGTATTATTATGTGCAGGCTTTTAATACATGTTTGTTGAATTGAATTTTCAGTGTATTTAAGCTATAGAAGCTATATTTTTATAGTATAGACTTACCTAATCTCGAGAATTGTTTATATTTACTCAAACTACATTCTTTATTACTAAAGATATAAATTGAAAAAATGTATACTGATTTCAAAATCACTCAGTAATAGCTGATAGATTAACATTAAGTATTTGACCATAATGATGCATATTTCAAAAGTATTGTGAAATGCTTAAAAATACATTAATGAGGGTAATTATAAATGAATGAATTGGAAGGTATTTATAAAGATCATAATGGCACAGCAGCTGGTGATGAGATGTCAAGGTGGTAAAGTGAGATGTGGCCAGAGACAACCTCACTTAAAGTTCTGGAGATAAATGACAACTTTGTCATGGTTCCTGGATAGAGAAAATGACTGGGGAATATAATTAAGAACAAAAATAAAAAAACCAGAGATGGATGGAGTAGAGGTGGTGCGTTTTATGCCAGACAACAAATCCATTACTTCTGGAATAAGCAAAAATCTTATAGAGCAGGGGTAGATTTTTAAAATTTATTATCAGAACATTGGCCACTAATTTGAACATTTGTCACCTGACAAATTTTTTTGACTGTAGGAAATTATCTAGAATGCTTCGAAAAATGTAGAAAGTTACAGTATGCATTGGTAATGGTAAACCATATAAAAATTCAATATTTTGAAGTATTAAAATACTCTGGTATTGAGAGTGATAATTTCTTGGCAAAATTAGTCACATGTACATCAAATGTATTTTTAAAAGACTCTAAAGATTTTTCATAGTCATTAAATTTGCATATATACTTATAGGAAACCATTTCAGAAAAAAGCAAAACTTGGCTCCAACTTACCTCAAGGTTTTTAGGAGAACCCTTTAAGGGGGACAAGTGTTTCTTTATTCCCATCAGCTTGTCCCCCAGAGGTGTACTTCCACCCAAGATTATCAGTAGAGAAGTATTTAGTTGACCATCCTTAAGTGGCTTTAAGAAAAAAGGTATTTACTAAGAAGTTATTGTAAAAATAGTTGGTTTAAAACACCTCCCCACCCCAAAGTCTCTTAAAATCAGGTCCCTTAATTGGAAGTTCCAGGTGGAATTACTATTAATGGAAAATAGAATGGAATGTCTTTTAAAAATAATGTTTTGTTCCCCCCCGCAATTACACATAAAGACAATTTTAAGAATTCATTTAGAAAAATTTGAGTTCCAAATTTTCTCCCTCCCCCTTTTTTCCCTGATACAGTAAGCTATTTGATATAGGTTATACACGTTCAATCATGCAAAACATGTGACTACATTAGTCAAGTTGTCAAAGAATACACAGACCCAAAGGAAAAAAAGCCACACACAAAAATAAAGAAAGTGAAAAGTAGTATGCTTTGATATGCATTCAAACTCCATCAGTTTTTTCTCTGGAGGCAGATAGCATTTTTTGTCATGAGTCCTTTGGAATTGTCTTGGATCATTGAATTGCTGAGAATAGTTAAGTCCTAGAATGGAACATTTTGAAAATTAAACTTGGGTGAGTGTTTCTTTATAGTTATTGAATAGAACAGACACACATTTCCCATTCTTTATATTGTGTGTCACCTCTATCTGGAGTTGGATAGCCATAAATTTGACTTGTGCCTTTAAAAATAATAAATGAAACAAAGGTGGTGTGGTTTAGAATGAGTGTTGAATTTTTCAAGATGTGGTTTTGAGTTCCTCTCAGGCTCTGTTTCTTTCCTTATCAAATGAGAGGGTTAAAGTGGATGATATAAAGCGTTTCTTCTGGTTGTGTATCCTGTGGCACTAGAATCTGCTTATGAACACATACAGTGGGCTGCTGGTATGGTTCTCCAACCTGAAGGGGTGGGAAGTCTTTCTGGGAGAGTAGAAAGTACCCTGGAGAAATTCCAAGCTTGTAGTTGATTCTGATCTGTTAACTACAAAGTGAGGAGACTTTTTGATTGTCAGGACTTGAATTCAAAAAACACTATTCAATCTTTGTTTGGCCCTTCTTTTCATGCAACTTCTTCCTAGCTGCAAAATTCAACTTCCATGCTCCTGGACCTTGGGTGCCTCACATTCCTGACCATTTGAAATTCACATAGTTGTAGTCTCTCATTTGAGAATTATTCAGGCAGCCTTAAGCAAGTTTTAGAAAGGATTTTTAAAACTAAGATGGTGCGGGGGCAGCTAGATGGCGCAGTGGTTAAAGCACCGGCCCTGGATTCAGGAGTACCTGAGTTCAAATCCGGCCTCAGACACTTGACACTTACGAGCTGTGTGACTGTGGGCAAGTCACTTAACCCCCATTGCCTTAAAAAAAAAACAAAACAAACTAAGATGGTGCAGTAAAACAGTTGGTACAAAACATTTCTTCTTAACTTTGTCCTCATTGAAAGTCTGTAACACATTTTCCCATAAGTATATACATTCCCTTTTTTTTCAGGGAAAAGTAGGCTAAAGCTTAGAAAGTACATATGGCAAAGGGGTAACTTGTGGCTCCTGGTTCCTGGAAGTCCTTTTCTCTCATTCTCAGAGAACTCAAGAGGTTCCTCTTTTTTTGTTGTTGTTGTGTTTTTTTTTTTGTTGTTGTTAGTGAGGCAATTGGGGTTAAGTGACTTGCCCAGGGTCACATAGCTAGTAAGTGTTAAGTGTCTGAGGCCAGATTTGAACTCAGGTCCTCCTGACTCCAGGGCCGGTGCTCTATCCACTGTGCCACCTACCTGCCCCAAGAGGTTCCTCTTAAGGAAGGTGAATCTGCATCATCTTTTCTTGGTTTCTCATGTAGCCCCTGCTGTCAACTGTCCTAGGTAGGGATGATTTGCAAGGACTTCTTTTGGCTAGTAGTGAGGGCCCAGGGAACAAGGGATCTGGCCTAGGACTAAACTAGGACTTTTCTTTTGTCCCCACATAGTCCCTCCTCAGGGGTGTGCTGGAAAGTTTCACTTGTTCCAACCTCTGAATGGCTTAAATTCTCTAGCTTGATAATTTATAGTCCTCCCCCAGAGTTTGGCCAAGCTTCTTGGCCAAGCTTCTTGGCCAAGCTTCTTGGCCTATCTAAATATGATTCTTCAGTAATTTTGCTCCAGTTTGAGGGACTTTTTCCACTTAGTCTTAACCTATGTTAGATTGGTTAAGCATTTTATTACTTTTAAAGCATGGATAAAGGTCAATTGACTTTACCCTTATTTATTAATTATGAAAAAGATTTTGCCATAATTGGATGAAATTTTGCCCTTCACATTTGTAGTGTTTTTTTTTTGTACAGTGGTGTTTCACCATGCTAGGATACAAAGGGTGAGGGAGTTCTGCAGAATTCCTAACAGACAAATGCTAGGGAGTGGCAGGTTCCATAAGCTTCTGTACAGATCTGGAGGGAAGGGCTTCAACTCCACCTTTTGATTTAGGAGCCAAAAGCAGAGAGAGGAATGCTTGGGGTTGGGAGGGGACGGAACTTAGGTTCTCTTTCATTCAGCCAAGCCAAAGCCACAATGGACTTTGCAAAGTGGATTTCACTGCCAAGCTACTCCCTACAGACCAAGAGCAGTGATAAGGAGAACTGAGCTCTAGACCTGGAGTAGAGATGCAAACTGTGGACTAAGATATCTGGGAACATTGCCACCCCAGCAGATTTCAGAGTGTTAACTAATGCCAGCTTCTGTGGAGCATGGAGGAGAAATGGTGAGCAACAACCAAGGAAATGGGCATTTCTTCTCTGTGCCACCTTTGCCTTACTGCTTAAACTGAGAGGTTTTAGACTGAAAACCCCTTCCCATAATCTTAACCTTGTAAGAGAGGAAGGGCCCAGCAGAAAGAAGTTTAAGTTTGTGACAATACAAGTTTGTGACTATACAAGAGGGAGTGCTTGATAGTTTTTTTTCAATTTTACCATTTTGGGGTTTAATGAACTCTCTGACCACAGAATAGTTGATTGCCTATGAATCATAATTACAGAGGGTCCAGCTTGAACTAGGAAATTTTCCAGTTAGGTGGGTCAAAATTGAAGTAGGAAATATCTTATTCAGGTGGGGCTGGGGAGAGGCATAAAGGTTTTCCTAAATTAAATATGTGGGAATAATATTTAATTTCCATATCCCTAGTTAAATACTGGGACCATATGCCATGAAGAGCTTGGTGTAGTGGAAGGGGAAATAATCTTTTGGTAAGCTGAGCACCTTGGTGGGCATCGGGAATACTGTAGCTTTTACAAGGGCTCAAGTGTGGGCACCAGAGAGGACACCTATTGTTGTTCATCCTTTTTTTTTTATCCTTTGTTTTTGAAGAGGACCAAAAACATCACTCATGTCTTGACTTGAGTGTGAATTAGATTTAAGTGAGGCAGAATTGCCTCTTCTCTCTAGAGTCATCAAAGTCCAGTGGCAGGACAAAAGTGAAGACAACTGGTGATGGCCTGGGGTGCAGTGGATGATATTGGTATCTCACCCAACTTTAACCTGTGGCTCCATAAAGCTGTAGCATGTGCAGTGGCCGCACCCTGGTAAAACCATCTCAGTAATGAGCTAATCCATGGCGGAAGTTAACCGACAGGCCTCATACCCATCAGTGAGTTAGGGGGATGTTTACTTCAAGCATGTGAAGACCACCCCTATCTTCCAATGGGCAAATGAGAACAATGCCTACTAGATAGATATTGATGAAACTATATGGCTAGTTGCTTGAATATGGCTCCACCTGGTGGAAAAAGATATATTACTGTTCTTCACTTTATCAATTGACCTTTAGGAACTTGGTTGGTTTTAGTGCAGTTCTCCAAGTATCATCTGGAATACCAACCAAGTGTTCATACAAACTGATGATACATTCAATTCTTAGAAACTGACTTACTGAGAGGCTAAGTATTTGTAATGTATTATTCACTGACAGACATTTACTCATTCATGTATTCATATTGTCACTCCTTTGTCAACATCTGGATTTGAATGGTTTTGTTTTTAATGTGACAAATTAATTAGTGGTTTTCCTTATATTCAACCATCCTTATATACTCTTGTTCAGGTGTAAGGTGATGGGAGCCTCAACCAGGGTGGCAGCAGTATCAGAGGAGAGGAGGAGGCATATGTACAAGATGTTACAAAAGTAAAATTGAGATACCTTGGCAACAGATTGGATATGTAAGAAGGAGAGGATGACACCTAGGGTTCTATCCTTGGAGGTTGGGAGGATGGTGGTATCTCTTGACACTAATAGTGGAGTTTGGAAGAGGGGAGGGTTTGGGGAGGAAGATAATGAATTCAGTTTTGATTATATTGAGTTTGTAGGACATTCAGTTCTAGAAGTCTAATAGGCAATAAAAATAAGGCTGGATTGGTAGATTTGAGAATCATCAGCATAGAGATGATAATTGATTCCATGGGATCTGATGATATTACCAAGTAAAGTAATAGAGGGATAAGAGAAGAAGACTCAAGACAGGACTCTTATCAACCATTAGAGGGCATGACTAGATGAAGATCCAGCAGAGGAGAGGAGAGGAATCCTTAGAGAGATAGGTGGAGAAAATGGGAGGGTAATGTTCCAAAAACCTAGAGAGAAGAGAGTATAAAGGAGAAATGAGTGATTTACAATGTGAAAAGCTTCAAAGAGCTGAAGAAGAATGAAGATTGTGAAAGGATAATTTGATTTGGCAATTAAGAGATTGTTGGTAACTTTGGAGAGCATAGCTTTCCTTGAATGATGAGATCAGAAGTCAGACTGTAAAGAGTTAAGAAGAGGGTTAGAGGAGAGGGAATGGAGGCACCTTTTGTAAATAAGCAGGAGATGGGAAAATGGTTAGTTAGGAGGGATGGACCAAGTGAAGGTTTTTGAGAATGGAAGACACATAGGCATGTTTGTAGGCAGGAGAGAAGCAGCCAGTAAGATAGGAAGAAAGTGAAGATAACTGAGAGAGTGGGGATGATAAAGGAGGCAATCTCTTGGAGAGATGGCACCACTTTTTCATGTTTTTCTTGAAACTGAGGCTTTTAATAGTTCAAGAAAATTACTCTCTAAACTAGTAACTAAATTGTGCCCTGCTTTTTTTTTTTTTTAGTGTTAGCATCAATTCCTCTCTGATGGCAGATTCTTAGAAAACCTAATTGAATGTTTTAGATATCTTCCCAATTCTCTTCCCATACCACTCCCCCCCCCCCAAAGGAAAATCTTCTTTAAAGCTCCTTTATCCTCATTCCCTTTTCCTGGAAGGTAGTGAGGATGTTCTAGGTCTCCTGGATCTTGTTTATCTTGTTCTACTTGATCGTCTTGCTGATCCTTATCATCTCCACTGTGGTAAAGCCCTCATCCTGATTCAGGATCTTGCCCGTGATATTCAGCCATTGTTCATCTCACTTCTTCTTGGTCTCCTTGATCCCTCCAGGGTGGCTTGGCTCTGCTTTAACGAGGTCCTATGTTTCTCAGTCCCCATGATGCTGAGGAACTAGATGGCCAAGATGTTGTACAGAAGGCAGCCCATCATAACCTGGTGGATACCTTGCCCTATCAGGTGACATTAGTTGGCATTGATCTTCACCTCCTTAAGGGAGGACACTGGATTTTCAAAGTCCGTATCTTGAAGAATCAGGATGAGGGCTTTACCACAGTGGAGATGATAAGGATCAAAATATTTGTAGCAGCACTTTTTATAGTAGTAAAGAACTTAAAGCAAAGTAGGTGAATTAAAAAACAAAAGACAAAAACAAAGTAGGTGGCCATTTACTGGGGAATAGCTATAAAAAATTTGGTGCATAAGTGTAATGGAATGTTACTGTTCTGTAGGAAAGGTTGAATATGATGAGTTCAGAGAAGGATAGACTTACATGAAATGTTGTAGTGATATAAGCTGAGACAAGAAAACAATATATACAAGGATTACAGTAATGTAAATGGAAAAAAATATTCGCAGCATGGCACTCTGCCCACTGCACCACCTGGCTGCCCTCCTGGCTTTGAGGCCAGTTCTTTATCGAGTGCCCCCTACCACCACTTTGCTGAATTTAAAATACTATACTGAACAAGGTTACAAATTTTGTCTTGATTCTCATTCATTTGATCTTTATTAAAAATCCTTTAGTACAAGTATGTGTCTTTATTTGGCAGATGAGGAAAACTAAGCATGGCTGTAATTTGTCCAACTAGTAAGAAGCAGAGCCTATGAGGGCTCTAAATCCAGTGTTCTTTCCACCACATTTCCTCTCAAGAATCAAGGACAAATTTCATAGCTGGTATTTGAAATGTAGTTATTTTTCTTCTTGAAGGACTTATACTTTCCCAGCATAGTCAAAAGTGCAGAAAGGAAACAAATGTATGCATTCCTTGTTCTCAAACACCAGCATTGAAATTCAGATAATTCTTCTTGTGAGTCTGGAATGCCAGTGTTCCTTTAGCAGTTGTTTGCCTTCCAAGGTCTCTGAGCATGTGGCTCCGTTCCCTTTTTGCCTTATGAATTCTCATTCCCTATCATAGCTGATTAAGATGCCAAGTCTAAAAATGAAGCCTTATATTTAAGGTACCATATTTACATCTATCCTGTAATTTTAGGAATACATTTTCTTATTTTTGTGAAGACGCTTCTAGCATCTTAATATAGCTCTTCTTGAAAAGGCTTCCTGCTTTCAGGCTATGATGCTATTTAAAGTTTGCATTGTATGACTGACCACTGTTCTGTTCTGCTGATTCTGTTCACTTTACTGTGGACTGGTTCATATAAGTCACGCACATATATGTATGTATATATGAATATGTGAATATATGGTTCTCTGACTTTCATTTTTGTCATTTCTTTTTTTTTTCCTGTTTGTTTTCTTTCTTTCTTTTTTTGGTGAGGCAAGTGGGGTTAAGTGACTTGCCCAGGGTCACACAGCTAGTAACTGTCAAGTATCTGAGGCCGGATTTGAACTCAGGTCCTCCTGAATCTAGGGCCGGTGCTTTATCCACTGCACCACCTAGCTGTCCTGCATTTTTGTCATTTCTTACAATGAAGTTATAGTCACACGCCACAATTTGTTTGTCCAGTCTTAATCAATAGGTACTTCCTTTCTTTCTAGTGTTTTCTACTTTGGGCTGCTATAGTTTTACAAAAAAAAAAAATTAAATGAATGATAACATTTTAAAAATGCAATTGGAAAATATAAATATATAATTAAAATATTTTTGGTATATATATGGGACCTTTCTCTTTATTTATGACCTCATTAAGGCATATGTTTACTATTGATATTGCTGGAGTACAGGATATACACAACTTATAAGCTTGAACTAATTCACAGTTCTATTAGCAGTGCTGGTGTTAAGAAAGTCCAGAAAATAAAGATCAGACAAGTTCCATTTCTAGTTTTGATCAAAGTAAGAGCTATCCCATACCTAGCTTTACCCTGGATCAAACATTCTTCTGTCCTCCCATGAAGTTACATGTGCAAAGCACTATGTTTTTACTTATCTGTGTGCACATTACATCCACTCTCAGTAAAATGTAAACTTAAGATCAGGGGCAGTTTTGCTCTATGAACCCCGGTGCCTAGCACAGTTTTTTATACATCCCCCACTTCAACATGTGTCCTTAAAAGCTAAACATAATTTCAAGTTTGCTTTGGGTCACAGAAAATAAAGATCAGAAAAGTGTTTAGCCGTCTTTAAGATGGAGGATCCTACAATGCATTTCCATTGAAAGTTTCTTAAAGTGTATATTTCATCAAGTGCTACATTTATTTCTAGGTTGGATATGAATGAATCTGACCTTCTATAGCCCTTCCAAAAATTGCCATTTACGTCTTTTGTTGTCTTTTCCAGTCTAATAGGTGTGAGGTGGAATCTCAGTTGTTTTAATGATCATTTTTCTCCTAATCGAAGATTTGGAACATTTTTACATGGTTGTTGATAGTTTACATTTTTTTTTATTTGAAAACTGCCTATTCATATCTTTTTTGTTTTAGTGAGGCAATTGGGGTTAAGTGACTTGCCCAGGGTCACACAGCTAGTAAGTGTTAAGTGTCTAAGGCCAGATTTGAACTCAGGTACTCCTGATTCCAGAGCAGGTGCTCTACCCACTGCACCACCTAGCTGCCCTGTTCATATCTTTTGATCTTTTATTTTTGGGGGGAATAACTCTTGTGACATATGTGTATCAATCTCTTATACAGTTAGACTCTTATAAGAAAAAATTGCTACAAAGAAGTTTTTACCCTTTTAATTCAAACTGCATTGGTTTTACTCGTGCAAAAGCTTTTCAGTTTTGTGCTCCACCTTTCCTGTCTTTTCCCCAATTGTTCAAGCTTTCTGCCCACCTTTTAAAAGATACACCACTACTGAGAACATCAAATAAATCTTGTGAGGAATTTCTTCAGGTGCAAAGTTACTGTGGAATTATGTATTTTGGCTTCCTTGCTGTATTTTGACATTTTGCCTGCTTTAAGTACCTTAAATCATATTATTTGCCTAATTGGTACATTGCAGCAATATAACAACAACAACTAGAATTTATATAGCACCTACTTTGTGCCAGGCACTGTGCTTAGTGCTTTACAAATATCTCATTTGATCCTCACAATAACCCTGTGAAGTAGGTGGTATTATTATCTCCATTTTACAGTTGAGGAAACTGAGGCAAACGAGATTAAGTGCCTTGCCCAAGCTCACACAGCTGGTGTCTGAGGCTCCATTTGAACTTAGATCTTTCTGACTCCTGGTCACTCGACTGCACCACCTCACTGTAATGCCCACCATGTTGTCCTTAGTTATGCCTCCTGAAATAGAGTAGGTCTTCTTCCCACTCACTGTCTTTTTTACTGCTCTCAGTGCCAATGACATTATATAGAGTTCCTTCTTAAAGAGAAACTCTTAAGTTTACATTTTTTAGTAGAATAAAATCTTTAATTTTACTCTTTTAGAAAGTATGTGTACTTAAACATATTTTTAGTGGTCTGTGCTTGAGTATTTTTTTGTGGGGGGAGGTGGATACTCTATTCTATTGGCACTCATGGCCCATGGGGACCATGCTTGTGGAAGAAAAGCAAGTTATTTAGGCCTAGAAGATATGTGATATTAGAACTCATTATAAAGGCTTGAAGAATTAACAGATTAACTGTGTCACTTAGAAGTCTACAGATGGCCTAGTCTTGTTTTCACATAAGTAGGTGACATTCATATATCATTTTAAGGTTTAGAAAGCATTTTCATTTTCATTTCATTTCATTTATTTATGTATTTTTGTGGGGGCAATGGGTGTTAAGTGACTTGCCCAGGGTCACCCAGCTAGTAAGTGTCAAGTGGCTGAGGATGGTTTTGAACTCAGGTCCTCGTGAATCCAAGGCCAGTAATTTATCCACTGCCCCACCAAGCTGCCCCAGAAAGCATTTTTATAGACAAATGATTTGATCCTTTGTGAGGTGGATTATTGTCATCCCCATTTTACAGGTATAAGATCTTTAACTTCCCTAAGCCTCAGTTTATGTGAAGTGTTTTGCAAATCTTAAGGGCTTCTCTAGATGCCAGCTGTTTTTGCTCATATTCTGTTGTTTCTAACTGAAGCCCTTTGGAGGTGGGTAGGAGAGAGCTCCATTAACAATTTAGATATAACTTCTTGTGATTATATTAAAGAATCCCTATTCTAATAGGAATTTAAGTATCATAGGAGTATTCTCATATTAATATTCCCATACTCAAAAGAATATGGATTACATAGAAATATCTTCCTTAACATTGTCTTTGTCTTGAAGTAGAGCTATGAAAATCATTTAGTGAGCTGATTTGAAACATTGGGCAGAAAATCTATATCTATCTATCTATCTACCTATCTATCTATGGAAGAAACCTGGAAACAATCCATCTGTTTTGTTAGGCTGCACCTCTCTTTCTTCCTCTTCCATCACTACTTTCACTCTCATCTCCAGCTATCAATCCTTTCTCCCCTCTCCCCACCTTGCATAGCTGCTGTTGTATTTGAGATTTCAGTCATCCTCTAGGATTGGGCGGTGTCCCATTAGACTGCATTGCTGCTTCCTAGAGCAAAAGTCCAAATGCTGTGAGTGGCTTTTCTCTTTCAAAGGACAAATATTTCAGCACTCTGGTCATGCCCAGGATATGGCAGTCTACACTCTGTGGTTTGGGGGAGCAAGCCTTTTTTGTAGAGTTTTGGCCTGGAAATAAGTTACTCCGGGTCAGCGTGCCAGTAGGTTTCTTTTGTAAGGTACATTTCTATTAAGATTCAGTTTGTAAGAATCATTTTCATTTCTTTGAAGCCTTCCTTGAAGTTCCGTTATATTGACATACTTACTTGTAATGTGAGGGGGAAGGAGTTTTACTTGAAAATTATGCTTTTAAAATCTGGAACCTTATGAGCTGCCTTTTTCTTATGGAAATCAATTTAAGTGTAATTCTGATGTGTTTAGAAGGATTTGCCCAAGGAGAGTGAAAATCCAGTCTATTCTAAAAGGCTTTTGTGAAACTCCAGATCAAATGAACAACAACTTTCCAGAAATGACAAAAAAACTTTAATATCACATCCTCTAGCCTCTGCAGGGTATTCAATTAATTATGATTTGTGAATAAATAATACACTTTCAGTACTTAGCATTTATCTGGCTGCAGTGTTTTATAAACAATATTATTCACTAATAGTCTTTCAATTCTTTCCTTATATAATGATGGTGTGATTCCAAATGAGAAATTGCCACATTATTAGAATCTCAGCCAAGACATAGCTGAGCTTTAAAAAGATTTTTTGGTGCAATTATATGCAATAACCATAACATATAGAATGCTGAGACATAGACATACTGCATTTGCCTCTTTTATTTTTCTTCTATGAACCTCTCTTTATTAAGTGAATTCACATTTGACAGAGGTCCAGAACTTGAGATGATGAACTGACCGGAGAGGGTCTGCCTTCATTGAGAAATAATCCAATTCCAGACCTTGGAAATGATACTCTAACTGACCTTATTTGACTCCTTGGAAGGACTCTTTGGAACTGTCCTATACTTGTAGGCAACTATGTAGAATATTTTACAGAATCACTCAAGTATTTCAGGAGAACTGGCTGACCCAAGGAAAAAGAAGGGGTGGGCTTTATAATCTTCAGTGGAAGAAGGACATGGGGAATACAGTGGATCCCATTCTTTTCTACCAGAAGCATAGAAAAAGAGGAGCCCCTCGTGCATGGTCCCTTTTTAGAGTTTCTTTCTGGGGCTATGTGTAAGGGGGAATTGTTTTTTTCTTAGTGCCCTTATGTTCCTCAGGGTGTTGACCTTGACCAAAGGATACATTTATCTACCTAACTATATCAGTCCCACTCCAGAACTTTAGACTATTGCAATAATCTAGCCAAGGGCCAGAACTGGGATAGTGGCTTGGTAAATGGGGGATGAACCTGGTTGACTTCAAGAATGGTGAAAACATAGGATTCTGGGAAGATGGCAGAGTAGGTCAGAAAACTTTAAGCTCTCTAAATTTCTTCCACAACAAAAAGACAGAACATTGCCTCAAAGCAGCAGAAATGGGCTGGGGGTAAAGCAGATTTCCTCCTAAAACAATCTGAGAAGACTCCAGCAAAGACCCAACCTCCAGGAACAGACTGTGTGGGGGTCTGATGGTTGAGTAGCAGAAGACTGAAAGACCTTCCACTGTGGAAGGATGCCAAACATAACTGTGCTGGCCGGATGCTTCCCGGGTTGTGACTGTGGGGAGAAGGAGTTAGCACACACCTGCTAAGTGCAGTAGCAAGGGGCAGGGACCCTGTAAGCTGTGGGCTCCTGCATGAAAGCAGAGTCCCTGGTATCAGTTCCAGGGCAGAGAGGACGGCTGTAGTTTGCAGCCACCCCAGGGACCACAGGGAGCAGGATTATTTGAGGGACAGTGTGGCTGGTGCCCTAGCACAATGTTGCAAACTGCAAATCTACATTGTATAACTTGCTGTTCCCTCCAAATATATAACAAAGTTATCCTGTAAATTTCTTTTTCCCCCTTACCATTAATCACAAATAGGTATCTAAATGTAAAATTATTCTATACATACTTCTATTCATCAGTTCTTTCTCTGGATGTAAATAGCATCTTTCTTCACATGTTCTTTTGTATATTTATAATAGTCAAAATGACAGTCTCTCAAAGTCATTTTAAAAACAATATTACTGTTATGTATACAATGTTCTCTTGGTTCTGCTCACTTCACTCTTCATTTCATGAAAGTCTTAACATGCCCTTCTAAGATAATTGAGCTAACATTTCTTTTTCTTTTTTTTTTTTTAGTGAGGCAATTGGGTTTAAGTGACTTGCCCAGGGTCACACAGCTAGTAAGTGTTAAGTGTCTGAGGCTGGATTTGAACTCAGGTACTCCTGAATCCAGGGCCGGTGCTCTATCCACTGTGTCACCTAGCTGCCCCTGAGCTAACATTTCTGAATCTTCTTTATTTTTTTTATTTTTTATGTTTTTTAGTGAGGCAATTGGGGTTAAGTGACTTGCCCAGGGTCACACAGCTAGTAAGTATTAAGTGTCTGAGGCCGGATTTGAACTCAGGTACTCCTGACTCCAGGGCCAGTGCTCTATCCACTGCGCCACCTAGCTGCCCCCTAACATTTCTTATAGCACAGTAGTATTCCATCACAAAAATACACCACAACTTGTTCAGACATCCCCCAATTCATGGCTATCTCTGCAATTACCAGTTCTTTGCCACTACAAAGAGAGCTGCTATAAACATCCCATTTACATTCAAAGTTATAATTACTATTTGTGAGTTTCCCTCACTATTACTCACTATTTTCTTTTTCAGCCTTTCTTTTTACCCTATCCCTGTTATCTTATATTCTTCCCCAACCTCTGAGCACCGCCGTCTTCACTAAACCTCCAAAAGTCTCCCCTCATCTGCTCCCTTTACCCCCCAATCTCAAACTTTTTTGTGGGACAATGAGGGTTAAGTGACTTGACTAGGGTCACACAGCTAATAAGTGTCAAGTATCTGTAGTTAGATTTGAACTCAGGTCCTCCTGAATCCGGGGCTGGTGCTTTATCCACTGTGTCACCTAGCTGCCCCCTACCCCCAATCTCAATCCACACACCCATCCAGAAGTCCCCCCATCCTCTCCCCTCAGTTTACCAAATCCCAATCCACACACCTCTCTAAAAGTCCTTCCCCCACTCTGTCCCCCAGTTTTCTCACCTCTCTACAAGTTCAGAAGACTTCTTTACCCTTCCAAATGTACACATTGTTTTCTCTTCAACCCAGGTGAAAGTAAGGTTCCAACATTACCAGTCCTCCACCCCCATCCACTTCCTCTGTATTAGTTCTTCCTTTCATGTCCCATTTTTATAATATAATTGCTCCCTTGTTTTCTACCCATTTTTTAGAATCACCCCATCATACACAACTCAGCCCCAATGTTTCTTTTAAACCATCTTAGTAATGATGACAGTTTTAAGAATACTGGTAACACTTTTACATATATAATAAATAAACAGTTTGACTTTTATGAGTGTCTTATAATTAGTCTTTAATGTTTTCCTTATATTCCTTCTGGATCTTTTATATTGAATTTTCCATTGAGTTCTGGTCTTTTTGTTACAAATACCTGAAAGTATTTCAGTTTGTCAAATGTCCACTTTTTCTCCATTCATCTTTGATGGGTAATTTTTTTCTTTTCCTTTTCTTTTTTTTTTTGTGGGGCAATGAGGGTTAAGTCACTTGACCAGGGTCACACAGCTAGTAAGTGTCGAGTGTCTGAGGCTGAATTTGAACTCAGGTCTTCCTGAATCCAGGGCCAGTGCTTTATCTACTGCGCCACCTAGTTGCCCTGTAAGTTTTTTCTTGGACACAATCCCTTTGAGATTTAATGTTCTAAGACCTAAATTCTTTTAGAATGAAGCTGCTACGTCTTATGAAATCCTGACTGTATTTCCCCAGTATTTAAATTGGGGTTTTTCTTGTTGTTTTCAATATTTTCTCCTTAACCTGAGAGTTTTGAAACTTGGCTATGACATTCCTGTAAGTTTTCCTCCTGGAATCTTTTTTGGGTGGTGAATGATAGATTTTTTTTCTATTTCTACTTTACAGTCTTGTTTTAGAACTTCAGGGCAAATTTCCTTAATAATTTCTTGTATTATTGTACCCAGATTCTTTTTTGATCATAACTTTCAGGTAGTTTAACAATTTTTACATTATCTCTCCTTGATCTAATGCTTGATTTTTTTTTACATTCACTTTTGCTTTTTTCTAATGTGGTTTTTCTTTCTATTTAAATTTTTGCAATAATTGTATATGCTGTTTTCTTGACTGCTTACTCTATGTCAGTTCATGTACATCTTTACATGCTTCTTGTGTTCATCACATGTACGATTCCTGATTGATATTCCAGTATATTCATGTACCACAATGTGTTTAGCCATTCCATAATTGATGGGAATTTACTTTGTTTCCAATTCTTTGACAAAAAAGTGCTGCTATAAATATTTGGTATATATAAGCACTTTTGAATTGGAAATTGAGGTGCTACCTATCAACTGGGGAATGGCTGGACAAATTGTGATATATGATTGTGGTGGGGTACAATTGTGCTTTAAGAAATGACAAGGGGGGTGGTTTCAGAAAAACATGGTAAGACCTATATGAACTAATGCAAAGTGAAGTGAGAATTGGGAGATCATTGTGCTCAGTAACAGCAATGTTGTAATAATGACTAATTATGAAAGACTTGGCTACTCTGATCAATACAATGATCTAAAATAATTCCAAAGTACTAATGTTGAAAAAATGCTATCTGTCTTCAGAGAGAGAACAAATAAACTGTGAGTGAAATTTAAAGTATAACTTTCTCATTTTCTTTATTTTTCTTGCTTTTTTCAAAATATGGCTACTATGAAAATGTTTTAAATTATTTCACATGTATAACTGATATATCACTTACTTTCTCAGTGAATGGGAGAAAGAGGGAAAGAATTTAGTATTCAATTTAAAAAGAAAAGAATGCTAAAGTAATCAAATAATCAAGTGAAATGGAAAAAGAAAAAGAAACTAAAAAAAGAGTAAGGGAGGTTCTTAAATATTCTCCTTTTTCTTCTCCCTCAAAAACCTTGCTTTTTTTTTTTTTTTTAAGTGAGGCAATTGGGGTTAAGTGACTTGCCCAGGGTCACACAGCTAGTAAGTGTTAAGTTCTGAGGCCGGATTTGAACTCAGGTATTCCTGACTCCAGGGCCGGTGCTCTATCTACTGCGCCACCTAGCTGCCCCAAAAACCTTGCTTTTGATAGAAAAGATTATGACAAACTAATTCATACTCAAGAAAAACAATGGGCAAGTCATTTGTGTATCTTCTTTTAGGAAGTATTTATATTTTCACAATATAAACCTTTAGCTCTGAAGGAAGAAACCTCTAATAATAAAATTTCAGATATCTGCAACAATTAGGGTTTAGAAACTTGAAAAGGAACTTGCACATTGCTCTTCAGATCATAGCATATAGTTGAACAATACAAAGTCAGCTCTATAACCAGCTTATTTACTCAATTGCTTGGATCATTTGGGACTCATAACTGGTATTATGATTTAAGTAAACAGACTACAATTTTTTTCTATAGTATTGTTTCACATGGTACCTGATTCCTCTGCATTTTGTGGGAACATAGAGACCTTCTTTTCTAGGACACTGAGTCGAGTCCCTCAGCTCCTGTATTTACATTCTGAATCACAGTATCATGCTCTTTAGAATAGTAGGATCACAACTGAGTGTCTGACAGTAGCATATATCCATATATTTACACACACACACACACACACACCTCCTTGAATTCTAGGTAATGCCTGTAATAGGGAAGGGCAGTTACCACCTCCTTTTGCTAAGAGCATACACATGGTCTTGGATTCAGAGGTATAAACTATCTATTGGAATGAGACTGTAGAGGGTTTTTAAGCCTTTACTATGGGTGAAGGTTGAGTCCCATTATGTATATTAGGCTAGGGAGTACCAATGGCCAATTTCTAGGTTGGTTAGGACAGGCATTTCCTAAGGGGGCTCAAGGACAAGCTACTCTTCTATACCCATTTTTCTGTCCATCTTTCAGATGGGTGGGTTGCCTTCATCTTGCTGGCCACTAGTAGGGCCTATCACAGCCTCCTAGAAGAGTAGGGTATGTCCCACTGGTTGCAGAAATACATGCAGAAGTACATGGAGAGTCTGGGTATCTTGTAAGACATGGCAAGTTAGTGTCAAAGGATCACATGAGCATTGTATATACCACAAGCATATTCATGATGAAAATAAAATGTATAGCAATTATCTTAAAAAAATATCCTTTTTTCCCCCTCTTCTTTCAGATACATGACTGCAAACAGCAATCGGAATTTCCTGTGTGTCACAGGGCCATTTTTAAAAAGAGCTACTTTGGTCATAAGCTATGTAAGTATAGAAATACTTTTGAGTTATCTAAAAATGAATATCTTCCATATAGTTTTGTCCAGAGATTATAGAAATATTGTTCAACAGGATTAGTCACAGAAGCTAGAAAGTAATACCAATGTGTGAATGTTTATATGTTTTTGAGTGAAGGTTTACAAAGCACGTTAAAAATTTCCAGTAAAATTTGAACTTTATTGCATTAGATTGTTATCACACATACAGGTTGCTGATGTTTCCTCAGGTGCTAGTTAGACTCCATTCATACTCTCATGGTTTCTAGATACCAAAGAATATTAGTTCACAACTGTAAGATAACTAATGTTAGAATGTGTATTTTCAATTAATGTATCAGGTTGACTCTTTCCCCCAAAAGTAAAGAATATATTCTGTGAGCAAAGGATATCTTAATTACCTTGAAAAGAATACTATAAAAATTGAATGAAATACATATGTACACAGGTTTGGAAAAAAGTCTATGCAGAACTGGAGACAAAAACAATTCAGCATAGACTATAGTGGTATAAAATGCCATAAGATTCAGGAGTGCTTTTTCTGGGAGTTTTTAGGTTGTATAATTTATATTACATTAATTCAATGATAACAACAGTTAGATGACTTCTTAATGTGTACTCACTTTTCTTACAGCATCTTTTAAATTTTAGTGCTGTTCTTTTTTGTTTCATTTATTAAAATCCTTTTCTTAGGATGACTTACAGTTTAAAAAAAAAAAGCTTTTTAAAAAGGTTTTCCCCTGAAGGACAATAGTGGATAGAGCTCTAGAGTCAGGATTCAAACCTGACCTCAGACATTTACTGTGTGACCCTGAGCAAGTCATTTAATCCGGATTGCCTCAAAAAAAGCTTTTCCCTAGCCAATTATGTAGTTTACATGTACTATGAAATGAAATTTAAATGCTTAAAGACACTCTAAAAATTTGCCAAACACCCTAAATTTGTTAATTCACTTTAAAGCTCAAAGTCTTCATGATTTTATACTGTATAGAAAATTTGATACACCCATTCTGTAACTTCTGAAATGCTTTTATTTCTTGCTGTAAATTCCTCACTTTCTTTTAAAATTTAGATTTGCCTTTATTAAATACATCTATGCTGTCTTAGAAATCAGAACCAACCATGCTTGCAGAGAAGACAGAGTCCTTAGCTTCACTCAAGAGAAGTACTCCTATTACTTTTACTAGTTTCACACACATAAGAAAACAGAAACTGTAGGGTATAATTGCATGGACTTTCATAAATATTAGAATGAAATGTTACTCTGACCTGTGAAAAACTCATGCTAACTACCTTAAAAAATTCTAGAACGTGATAGTAAAATCTCACAAGATAAGAAGAGGGAATACTTTTTTGTCCTTTGTAAAAACAACAACAAAAACACATTGCTGTTATTTGGTTTAAAACAACTAAATATTAAAAGCTTTGAGAATCAGGAGATAAGAGGTTTAACATAGCTATTTTAAAATGTTCATAATTATTTATATTCAATTCAGTTAAGGAAAAATTCAGTGTCTTTTAACTTACAGGTCCCATAGATCTTATAATGTAATAGTGATACTAAGTCATGTACATGTTGTGCTTGGGGTAACTCTTCCCCTCAACTCATAGGGCAGGTCTCTGTTGATCTGAATTTGCTAGAACTCTAGCTGATGAGGTCGCATCAATGTACTTTGAAGCCACATTACATAATTAATTCAAAGCAAAGACACTTAATTAAATGGTATAATACGAAAGGCCACAATAAAGCATATTCCCCATAAATCTAGGGTATAGTCTTGCACAAGTAATTCGTCATGGGGTGGGGGCACATAGTGTTGAGAACATGTATAGCCAGATTGTATGCATCAAGGGGAAATTCATGCCTCTGATGCTATCTGGCCACTAAAGTCTTGTAGTATTGCTATTGTGTAACTGCTACCTCTCACCTTTTATGGTCTTCACAGTACAGCACTACACCAAGCACGTAGCCTTGGCCAGACGTTGCTCTTCTAGACACAGACACAGTTTCCACCAGATCCTGCTGTGCCAGATAATGCAGCCTCTGCTGGGTGGTATTCCCATGAATGTCTCTGCTCCAGCTAAGTTGGATTGTAGTGTTTTGGACGTATAGTCTCTGCTGGCTGCTTCCAGGTTCCCACTAGACACATGCCTTTGGCTTCAGCTGAAATCTTTGGCCACCGTGCTTTCTCTTCTTCATGAAGAATAGACTTTGCCAAACTCCTTTGGTTCATAAGATCAAGGCTTTTAGAAAAAACTATTATTACACCTTTAGTCATAAAATCATCAACAGCCCTTCCCTGGGGATAGAGGACCCTCCTTGTACTTAACTTCATACAGGGGCCTGTTTGTTCCTTTCCAGAGTATTGGCTAGAAGACTTTTCATCTCTAGCATGACTCTTTGCCTGGTATGCTAAGATCATTAGAACACAGCTAATATCTTGAGGCTTTATCCTTTCCTTGGATTGAATTTTTAAGTTATAACCTTGGCAGTAACTCTATGGGTGACTTAATTCTAGTTTATGATGAACATTTAATATACTTACAGATTTTAGTCCCTAAAGACTGGGCTGTCATAAATAGATCTAGGGTTTGGGAAACCCCTGTAAGTTCAGGGGCAATTTTATTGTCTCTTTCATCTGTCTAGTTACTAATTGGCTTTTATATACTAACATAGCCAGCCAGAGCTTAAAGGATCTTTGCATTACTTTAAAATGCATAATTATGACATGAGGCAGAGGTGTGACAAGTGTCACAGAGAGAACCAGATCAAGTCTTATGAGCTGAGAGGATGGAGAAGGCCTTAAATGGAGACATTTATAGTAGGCAGAGATGAGGAAAGAGTGTATTCTAAGTATGACAGCTTGCCTGTGCAAATGTACAAAAATAGGAAAAAGCAGGCTGGGATTAGGCAGTAGATGGTTGTCCAGATTAGTCAGAATTTTGAATAGTATATTATGGGAAGTTATCTGAAATCAGTTTGAAGAAGGTAAGTTCGGTCCAGATAGTGAAGGACCTTGAATGCTGTTTTACTTTGGTTCTTGTGACTATATCCTATACTGCTCTTCTTCCTTTCCCTTATATTCTTTCAACTAATTTTTGGCATTTGGACACATAAAGTACTTTTTGTAAGAGTTGCTTGTAAAACTTAAAAATGAGTATTTGTAAAGCATCTTTTGAAATATCTTGAAGAAAGATGCTCCAGAAGCCTAACACAATCAAATTTCTTTCTTCCCAAAGGTGATTGTGACTTTATATTTCCGTATGTGGATAATGGGAGGATCCATGCCATTGTTCTCAGAGCAGGATAATCCAGCTTCATTTTCACCTTACATTCTTACAAGGTATAGTGGACATAACTAAAGAATATGAACTTACAAATTCCAACTTCCTAAGCTTTGCTTTCAGATTTGTTGGATGATTACTTGCTGTCTTAAATTTAACTAAACTGTTGATTTTCTCTAAACAATGATCCTATTAATTAAATTAAGGCTAATGAAGAAAAGGTTTATTATAATGAATTTTTTTAGCAAGTGGTGAAATAATAGCAGCATTGTCATCATCATAACAAAACAAATTTGAAATTTGAGATTTAAAAAATCTGGCTTTGATTACCCAGTCACTCAGTTAACAAGCATTTATTA
The DNA here is from genome assembly GCF_019393635.1 of Dromiciops gliroides. Taxonomy (NCBI): domain Eukaryota; kingdom Metazoa; phylum Chordata; class Mammalia; order Microbiotheria; family Microbiotheriidae; genus Dromiciops; species Dromiciops gliroides. The sequence continues at coordinate 210,836,131 of NC_057865.1, forward strand.
AGTGCTTACTTTGTACCAGAACTATTCAAAGCATTCTGAATACAAAGAAAGGCAAAGCCTTGGAAATGAGGAGGGAAAGCACTCCAGTCATAGGGGTCAGCCAGTGAAAATGCCAGTCAGATAATGGGCTTTCTGGTGTAAGGAATAGTAAAGGAAGCCAGGGTAAGTATATCATAAAGTACATGGAAGAAAGTAAAGTATAAGAAGCCTGGAAATAAAGGAAGGGGTCAGGTTATCAAGGGCTTTAAAATTCAAACACTGGATTTCATTTTTATTCTGGAGGTAATAGGACACTGGAGTTTATTGAATAGGAGGGTGACATGGTCAGATGTGCCCACTTTGATAGCTGAATGGAGTATAGATTGGAGTGATAGTAATCAGAAAGGCAGGAAGAGGGGGAGATTTAGCAGGGAGAAAATAATGAGTTCGATTTTGGACATATGACTTTAGGATGCATAAAAGATATACAAGATGTTTAAGATGTCCAAATGGCAGTTGGAGATTCAAGACTGGAGATCAGAAGAGAGGTTGGGGTTGAATAAATCGATGTGAGAGTCATGTGCATAGAGATAACAATTGAATCTATGGGAACTGATAGAGGGAGAAGAGAGAGGGTCCAGGACAGAAACTTGAAGGACACCCATTATCAATGGGTGTGACTTATATGAAGATCTAGTAAAGGAAACTGAGGAAGATTATTCTGATGGGTAGGAGAAAAACTAGGAAAAAACATAGATGTAAAAACTTAGAAAGATGGATTATCAAGAACATTGTAACTGACAGTGCAAAGGCTGCAAAGAGGTTAAGAAGGATAGAGATTTTTAAGATGCCATTAGATTTGGCTATTATGTTATTGGTACCTTTGGAAAGAACAATTTCAATTGAATGATGAGAAGTTAGACTGTCAAGAGTTAAAATAATGAGAGGTTAGAAAGTTGATGGCCTTCTCAAGGAGTTTATCCATGAAAGAGAGGAGTCAGATGTTATTAATTTTTAAAAATTTCCTTTTCTGTTATGTGATATTCTTATAGTAACAATTATATTAGGTTTTGATAAATCAACCAACAAATAATTATTAAATTTCTACTATATGGCAGGTAGTGGGGGGTACAGTGGCAACAAGTAAGGGGTCCCTGCCCTCAAAGAAACTTTCTCAAGGATTTTAGCTACAAAGGGAAGGAGGAATTTATAAGGATAGCTGGCAGGAATGATGGGATGAATTGAGAGTTTGTTTTTTTTTTAAAGATGGGAAAGACATGGGGAATTTTTATAGGCACTAGGGAAGCAGTGAGCAAATAGGGAGAAATTTAAGATTAGTGAGATAATGATGGATGATAGAGGGGGCAATTTGCTAGAAAAGATAAAATGGGATGGGGTCATTTGTGTGAGTAGAGTGGTTTATCATGAATGGGAAAGGGCCATTTCTTCTTATGAGACAGGATTGAAGGAGGAAATAGTGGAGTAAGGCATCTGCTTGGTGTGAGTTAAGGAGTGAAGAAGAAGGAGGTCTCAGCAACTGTAATGAGGACACCATGGAGAGAGAGACTTCCAATAAACTTGAGCTGTGAAATGCCTCTTTGCTATTTGTGTTCATCAGAGTTGTACTTTGTGCCCACCCTTTAGAATTAAAATTTTTTTTCCAATTACATGTAAAGACAATTTATAAACTGTGTTTTTTTTTACAACTTTGAGTTCCAAATTCTCTTCCATGCTTCCTCCCTTTGCCCCTCGTTAAAAGGTGCAGTCATGTAAAACATATTTCCATATTAGTCATGTTGTGAAAGAAAATATAGACAAAAACCCAAAGAAAATGAAGTTGAAAAACAGTATGCTTTGATCTGCATTCAAATTCCATCAATTCTTTCTCTGACAGTAGGTAGCACTTTTAATCATATAAAAAAGTGAAAGAAAGTGAAAAATAGCATGCTTTAGTCTATGTTCAATCAATATCAGTTCTTTCTTTGGAGGTAGATAATATGCTTCATCATTAGGCCTTTGGGATTAGTCTTTGGATCATTGTATTGTTGAGTATAGTTATGTCATTCACAGTTCTTCATCAAACAGTATTTCTGTCTTTGTGTACAACATTCTCTTGGTTCTGTTCACTTCAAAAAGAGATGTTAGGAATTATTTTTGTACAAATAGATCTTTTTCTCTTTTTGGGGATGGCTTTGGCATATAAACCTAGCAGCACCACTCTATTTCTTAGCCAATACCAGATTGTTTTGATGATGACATCTTTTTTCTTAGGGAGTTCATTGGTAGCTTGTTCAATTTCTTTTTCTAAAATAGGTTTATTTAAGTATCCTACTTTCTCTTCTGTTAATATGAGCAGCTTATATTTTTGTAAATATTTCTCCGTTTCACTTAGATTACCAGAATTATTTACACATAATTGGACAAAATAGCTCCTGATAATTGCTTTAATTTTCTCTTCATTGGTGGTGAATTCACCCTTTTCATTTTTGATACTGGTAATTTGGGTTTCTTCTTTCTTTTTTAAAAATCAAATTAACCGGGGCAGCTAGGTGGCGCAGTGGACAGAGCACCAACCCTGGATTCAGGAGGACCTGAATTCAAATCCGGCCTCAGACATTTGACATTTACTAGCTGTGTGACCTTGGGAAAGTCACTTAACCCCAATTGCCTCACCAAAAAAACAAAAACAAAAAAACAAAACAAAACAAAAAATCAAATTAACCAATGATTTGTGTATTTTATTGATTTTTTTGTAAAGCCAGCTCTTGGTTTTATTTATTAGCCCAATGGTTTTCTTATTCTGAATTTTATTAATGTCACCTTTAGTTTTCAGTATTTCCAATTTGGTGTATAATTGGAGATTTAAAATTTGTTTTCTTTCTAGGTTTTTTTTAGTTGCACACCCAATTCATTGTACTGTTCTTTCTATATTTTATTGATGTAAGCATTTTGAGATATAAATTTCCCCCTAAGTACTTCTTTGGCCTCATCCCATAAATTTTGGTATGTTGTCTCATTGTTCTCATTCTCCTTAATGAAATTATCGATTGTTTCTATGATTTCTTCTTTGACTCACTCATTCTTTAAGATTAGAGTATTTAGTTTACAATTTTTAATCTTTCTTTCCACTGCCCTTTAATGTTATTTTTGTTGCATTGTGATCTGAAAAAGATGCATTTGATATTTCTGCTTTTCTGCATTTGGTTATGAGATTTTTATGCCCAAATACATCATCAATTTTTGTGTTTGTGCCATGTGCCACTTAGAAAAAGATATATTCCTTTCTATTCTCATTCAGTTTTCTCCAGAGGTCAATCATGACTAACTTTCCAAAAATTCTTAACTTCTTTCTTATTTATTTTTTGATTAGATTTATCTAGTTCTGAGAGAGGAAAGTTGAAGTCCTCCACTAGTATAGTTAAACTGTCTATGTCCTCCTGTCACTCATTTAACTTTTCATTTAAGAATTTGGATGCTAGATTTGGTTAATATAAGCTTAGTATTGATATTACTTCATTGTCTATGACACCTTTTAGGTAGATGTATTTTCCCTTCCTTGTCTCTTTTAACTTTTCCTTTTGCTTTGCTTGAGATCGAGATTGCTCCCCTTGCCTTTTTTTTTTTACTTCTGCTGAAGCATAGTAGATTCTGCTCCAGCTCCCTACCTTTTACTTCATGTGTCTCTTGAAAACAACTTATTTGTAGGATTCTGATTTTTAATCAACTCTGCTATCTGCCTCTGTTTTATGGGTGAATTAATATTCACATTCATAGTTATGATTATTAATGGTGTATTTCCCTCTCTCCTGTTTCCCCTTGTTTATCTTTCTTTCTTTCTCCTTTCACCCTGTCCCTCCTCAAAAGTGTTTTGCTTTTAACCACCACCTCCCTTATTCTGCTTTCCTTTCTGTCATTTTTTATCTTCTTCCTCTCCTATTTCATTGTAGGATAAGATAGATTGCTATGCCCAACTGAGTGTGTATATTATCCCCTCTTTTAGCCAATTATGATGAGAGCAAAGTTAAAGCAGTGCCTACATTTTTAATGAGAGATAATTTACCCCATTCTGTCTCTCCCTTCTCCCAGTGCATCCCTCTTTTTCACCCTTGGATTTTTTTTGGATACCATTCCATCACAGTTAACTCACACCTATGCCCTCTATTTAAGTATACTCCTAACTGTTCTTTGCAATTAGATATTTCACATTTTCTCCTATTTTTTCATATTTTTTTGTTTTGTTTTGTTGTTTCTTGATGTTTCATGAAATCATTAGCTTCCATTTCCCCAGTTCTAATTTTTGAGGAATTATTTCCTTTAGTGAGCTTTTGTACCTCCTTTTCCATTTGGGCAATTCTATTTTTTTAAGGGCTTGTTTTATTCAGTGATTATTTTTGGCATATCTTTTTCCATTTGGCCATTTCTGCTTTTTAAAGTTATCTTCAGTGGTTTTTGGTGCTTCTTTTACCATTTCACTTATTTCTATTTTTAGAAGCATTATTTTTTCTTGCAACACTCTCATTTCTGTTCTTAATTTTTCCTCTACTTCTCTTATTTAATTTTGCGTGTGTGTGTGTGTGTGTGTGTGTGTGTAGGGCAATGAGGGCTAAGTGACTTGCCCTGGGTCACACAGCTAGTAAGTGTCAAGTTTCTGAAGCCAGATTTGAACTCAGGTCTTCCTGAATCCAGGGCCAGTGCTTTATCTACTGTGCCACCTAGCTGCCCCCACTTTTTTTTTGCCCCCTCTTATTTAAATTTTTAAATTCCTTTTTGTGCTCTTCCAGGGGCCTGAGATCAATTTATATTTTTCTTTGAGGCTTTGCACATACCTGTTTTGAGATTGTTGTCCTCTTTTGAGTTTGTATTTTGATCTTCCCTGTCTCTGTAGTAACTTTCTAGTCAGATTCTCTTTTGTTCACTTGTTTGTTTGTTGCTTGTTCTTTTTTCCCAGCCTATTTCTTGACTATTTTTCTCAATGTTAAATTTGACCTCTTCTCCTGGGGACATTGTCTGAAACTCCAGGCTTTTCTGTTGTTTTCAAAGCTAGTTTTTGGGTATGTAAGTTTTCAGTTTTTCCAAGGAGGTATGATTTACTATCTTCTTCTATATTCTCATCTGTGAGCAATCACAAGTACTTTTTTCTCCCTTGGAACTATGACCAGAGTTTTGTACCCCTGAGGTCAGGAGCCACAGCTCTAGTGTGCTAGTACTCCTCCTTGCCCTGGGACTCTGCCACAGAAGTGGGTATAAGCAAAACAACTTAGTCCTATATTCAATGCCAGAAAAAGGTCCTTTGTAATCTCCTTATGACCTTCTGCCTGACCCCTTTACCATCAGTGGGCTGAGAACTCTGTAAATTACTCCCACAGATTCAGTTACCAAAAGATCTGCTGCTGGCTTGCACTGGGGCTGGGACCCTTGATGCTGGTTTGGGTCAGGGCTCAGGGCATTGCTTCTGGCTTTCCAGATATGGCATGTGCTGGACTGTATTCTTCTCTTACTCCTGTGAGAAGAACCTTTCCTGCCAATCTTCCAAATTGTCTTGTGCTGGAATATTATTTCACCCTGTCCTTTTGTTGTTTGGTTTTTATGCTCCAGAATTTATTTTGAGGCATAATTTTGAATTTGTTTGGAAGAGAATTTGGGAAAGATTTGATGCATCCTTTCCTTTACTCCACTATCTTGGCTCCAACTCCCCTGTGCCCATTTTTGACATCAATCCTATGTGTATTTGTGGGAAATTATGCCCCAGACTTTGAGGGGATTTTTCTTTACATTCACTGTTTTTACTATAATACCTTAGTTAAATACTCATTTAAAAATCCTAATTAACATTTTATAGTTGTGAAGGATCAGAAACAAAGTAGATGTCCTTTGATTGGGGAATAGCTGGAAGACTTACATGATTTGTGATTTCAGCATCTCCAAACTTATTGATGTTTAGCAACTTCACCTATGTCATTTGTGGGTACAGTGGATAAAGGGCTAGGCCTGAATTAAAATGTAACTTCAACAACTCACTAGCCATGTGACCTTGGCTAAATCATTTAACCTCTGCTTAAGTTTCCTTAACTATAAAATGGGAATAATAAGAGCATCTACCTCTTAGGGATATTGTGAGGATGAAATGAAATAATATTTGTTCACAATGCCTGGAACATAGTAGGAACTATCTAAATATTAATTGTTGTTGTCATCATCATTGTTGTTGTTATTTGTAGGTACTTTTCTACCTATGGACATATGGGTGGCAAAGTGAATAGAGTGCTGGTCTTGGAGTCAGGAAAACTCATCTTTGTGAGTTCAAATATGGAATCAGACACTGTGTGACCCTGAGTAAATCACTTAACCCTGCTGGCCTTGATTTCCTCATCTATAAAATGAAATGGGGAAGGAAATGACAAACCACTCCATTATCTCTGTTAATAAAACCCCAAATGAGGTCATGAAGAGTCAGACACAACAGAAAAACAACTGAATAGCCACAAAATTTTCTACATTAGTTAAGCATCCCAAGCACAACATAGGATGTCATTATGTTGTAAAGGAAAGAATTTAAGTCTTGGAGTCAGTAATACCTGTACTGAGGACTTAAGCAAATTAGGATATCCCTATTTTTTTCTATAGTGTCCAATTATTTTTTTTCTTCTAAATTAGGATTTATTTACCCTCTTGTTTTATAAGGTAGTACTTTGTCTCTTTGGGTATTTTAGCTTAATCTACTTTAAGGCAGTCCAGTTTCCACTGGCTCACTTTCTCTTATCCTCAAACCTCTACCTTCCATTCCAATTAGTCACCCCTTTCACTAGTTTTTAAAATTTGCCTGTTAGTTCATTCTCCCCCCCTTTTCTCTAGTTATCTAACTTACCCTCTTTCTTCTTCCTCTCCTCCTCTTCAAATAACTTTGTTCATTAGTTTATTTCATTTTTGTACCTTGGGAAAATTTATAAATCCAGTGGAGGAATAGAAACAATGAAGTCTCAGGCTGAAGCAAATAGGTTTTTGTTTGTTTGTTTGTTTGTTGATGGGGCAATGAGGGTTAAATGACTTGGCCAAGGTCACACAGCTAGTGTCAAGTGTCTGAGGCTGGATTTGAACTAAGGTCCTCTTGAATCCAGGGCCAGTGCTTTATCCACTGCACCACCTAGCTGCCCCCACCTCTGCCCCTGCCGCCCCAGCAAATAGGTTTATTGAGAGAGGTTTAGTCCCACGATAAAGCAAGTTAATCAGGGGTTGGACCTGAAAGACCTTGAGTTACAGAATCAACGGGTTTTTATACCCCTACAGAGCTTAAATGCTTGTATACGATACTAATTTTTTTTTTCTTTTTGTGGGGCAATGGGGGTCAAGTGACTTGCCCTAGGGTCACACAGCTAGTAAGTGTCAAGTGTCTGAGGTCAGATTTGAACTCAGGTACTCCTGAATCCAGGGCCGGTGCTTTATCCACTGTGCCACCTACCCACCCCCTATACCATACTAATTAAAAGTATCTAATTTTAAAGCATCTTCTTAGAAAATATGGAAACTGCCTACATGACAAATGTCAGCATTTTCCAATACTCTTATCAGTCTTCTTATGACAACAGGGTCATAATTCTACTCTGCATGACCCCTTCTAGTCAAGCATATTACTAGTGAACTGCATGACCCCCTTGAGTGAAGCTTAACACTCATGGTTTCTAAAATATAGTATTGCTGACTATAGTATCCTCTGATATTACTTAATGCTTGACATTGGAAAGTATCATCTGGCATTATTAAATAGTAAGAAGAGAAACTTAATCTACTAATACAATTAAAATAAGATATCTAAATATAATAAATAATAATTTTTCAGTTAATATGCTGATTATGATCATAATTAAATCTCATAACTTAGGGGTGAGGAAAATCTCACTCACAACCTTTTTTTTCTAACAAAAGAATTTCTTTCCCTTATTCTCTTCATTATTTGTCTATCCTTTCTAGTTCATCTACTTTTATTCTTTGATGCATAGCTCTCATTCTTATTGACTTTTTACTAGGTCTATATTCCTCATGAAATTAAAGCTTCTAAGATACCTATTTTGAGTTCTCTCTTCTAAATAATTTTTTAAAATTGTCTCATAGATCTTGCCCCTGGATTATCCCCTTTTCTTTTGCTCCTTACTCTTAGAAATATCAATTTTTGCAGGTAATAGAAAGGATAGAAATATTGCCCCAATGTTGGCATTCATTTATGTCCTTGACTGTGAAGTTCTTTATTATCCTTTAGGCTTTCCACATGTTCACTTCTCCCCATTTGCCATGCAATCTTCTCTCTTGAGTTCATGCCGTCTCAGTATTGTGGGTGCCAGTTACTCCCAGGAATTCTTACTCCCTTTCTCCTGAGTCAGGATCTAGGGACTCTCTAAGCACCAAATCCCTGAAGATTATATCCATCATAAAGTTCAAATTTCTCATTATAGAATATCCATTTTCTCTCATGGGAATGTTCTGTAGTGGGAGATATTCTACTCTTTGTTTTCCTGTTTCAATCCCCTCCTTTACCACCTCACCCATTTTCTTGTAAGTCCTCTTCTTGAGATGCTTTAGGAGTTATTTTCCCTTTATTATTAACTTTTGACTTGATTAGGTTATATTACATATTTCCCTCTACTTTCTCCTCTCTTTCCTTTTATGTACCCTCTTATTCTGCAATTTAGTTCCACAAAAGCATTGATTCACTGGTAGGTGACTGTTATGAAATTTGGTATGTGATGTTTCATGTGCTTTCCTCTACCATCACTTCTATTTGGTTTAATCTTTCATCCTTATTTTTTTGTGTACTTTTAGAAAGTCTCTCTATTATTTTGTTGTTTTGCTAACATTAAAGGAGTCATTCTCTGAATCATTTTTCCTTTTTTCTGAGGTTATTTATTTATTATTTTGCCTCTAGAAAGACATCTGTTTTTTTCTTGGTTGCTGTGTTTTCTTACCTTTCTTGTATTTCTGTTGTCTGGGATATTTGTAAAATATTTGTAAAACAGGTTATTTGCTCAGACCTAGGTTTTGTTGTTTAGATACTTCAAATGCCTTTTTAATTTTAATGTCCACCTCTTTTTAAAAATTAATTGTTAGATTCATATTTGTAGGTTTTGTCACTTGGTGTTGCTTCTTGAGCGCCTTTGCTCTTTATTATTCATTTCTTCCTGTAGGTTTTGGTGGGTTTAGAATAGTCTTTTGTTATTCAAATATACTTTCCTTTTTATTTGAAAGATTTTCTTGTGATTACTTGTAGAATTTGTTGCTTTTCATTGGAATTGTTCATTTTAACCACAATATGTGTTAGAGTTTTGCACTGTAGGTTTTTTTTCTTTTTCTGGAGGTGATCTGTGTTGACACTTTGTTTTCTTGTTCAGATGTTCTGGGCAGTTTTCCTGTATTATTCTTGTATTAGGGTGTTCAAGTTTTTTGGTTCATTGTGTTATTTTGGAAGAACTATAATCCTTAAATTGTCTCTACTTGTCCCGTATTCATGATCAATATGTTTTGCTTATATAGAGATTACAATTTCTTTTTAACATTATTGCCTTTTGCTTTTCTTCTTTCTTGCAAAATGTCCTTCACTTCTATGTGTTTGCATTCTCAGTCATTTATTCTCGGTTTTATTTCTTTGGTGAGACTTGCCACCATGGATTCAATTTTTTTTATTCTGCCAATCATTTCTGCTGTGGAGGTATAAATTTTGCTTTCACAAAACTTATTTCTCTCTTAAACCATTCAGGAATATCCTACTATGTTTCCATGATCTCCTGAGAATCCACAGAATCTTCTACTTCATCAAGTGTTCATTAATTTTTGTTGATTTGCAATATTTATTTATTCATAGATGTTTACTTTTTTTTTAGATGATCTGGAGGCAATATTCATTTCCATTGGGTTTTTTTTTTGTTTTTTGTTTTTTTAGGTCAGGCAATTGGGGTTAAGTGACTTGCCCAGGGTCACACAGCTAGTAAGTGTTAAGTGTCTGAGGCCGGATTTGAACTCAGGTACTCCTGACTCCAGGGCCGGTGCTTATCCACTGCACCACCTAGCTGCCCCCCATTTCCATTGTTAATATCATCTCTGTCGTCTTAACTGTGCTCAAGGTCTTTAATTGAGTTTTATTTCCCCTGAGATCTTTGGTACTTTCAGTATTTTTTTTTTTATCTTCCTTTGTCTTTCACTTTCTTCCTCTTTCCCCTTTGATGGCATTTTTTTCTGAGGGCTAGACCTCAAAGGCGCCTTAGTCTCTTTCCACACTGTGCAATTCACATTATACCAGTCTCAGTCTCTTCCTCAAGTAATTTCTGGGAAGATGGAGCTGGCCACAGCTAGATGCCAGTTTTCTTTGTTCTAGGCTTGGTGAAGCCATACACATGCTGGCATCCTGTCCCACTTCCCTCTGTCCCTCAGTTCTCATTTTGAGCACTTTTGAGGTATAGAGCACTGCCACACTGCCTTCTTAGATTTTCCACAGCACAGAAAGGAGGGGTCAGAGTAGAGTTCTGTTTCAAGACTGTGAGACAGTTTGTGCTTTGCCACAATGTGATGGCTTATAGGGTAAGGATCAGGGGATAGGGATTAACCTTCTCTACTGTTCGTCCCTCAGGTTATTATGTCAGTATATTTCTTAGTGTCTCAAAATATGGAAATTGCTGTAATTACTTTATGTCTTCTATGTAATGCCTATTTTGGAAAGGTTTGAGAAGTTATGAGCTTTGGAAAAAGTGTATAATCTTCCATCTTATTGGTCAATGGTCTTTGTTTTTGTTTATGTTTGTTTTTCCAGTGCTTATTACAGTGCCTGGCATAGAGTAAGCACTTAATAAATACTTGTGGACTTGACTTCTTTTTACAGTCAGTTTTTTGATGGAGTTCTGTAAGGAAAGGGGTAAAATTCCTCAGAGGTGTGTTTAGTTGGCTGGTTTTTGTTAGCAGAGTCAAATAGAAATCTTTGGAGTTGCCTCAGATATGCTAACACCAAAGAATACCAGATTCCAGAAGGAGTGAAAGACAGTTCAAATGGTAGAGATGAAAGAGCTATTCCAAATCTCCTGACAATAACCTCGTGTTTGTAGTGGGGAAGGCAGCTGGCACCTGGCAACTCAGACTGAACTAAAGGGAGCTGAATAAAGTTGTTATGCCAATATCTGAGGCAATTATAACCTCATCAATAGTTTAGACCAGGTTCCTCAGACTCCTGGTGAGTAGTTTTGGCTTGTTGACTTCACTAATGCCTTTTTCACTGCTACTATGACAGATTAATCAGTAGTAATTTACTTTCACCTGGGAAGGATTCCAGTATACCTTCACTGTCCACTGTCCTTCCTCAGGGCTATCTGAATTTTCCTTCATACAGTCACATCTTTTTTTTTTTCTTTCTTTTAGTGTGGGGCAATGAGGGTTAAGTGACTTGCCCAGGGTCACACAGCTAGAAAGTGTCAAGTGTCTGAGGCTAGATTTGAACTCAGGTCCTCCTGAATCCAGGACTGATGTTTTATCCACTGCGCCACCTAGCTGCCCCCAAGAAAGGGGTTTTTTGTTTGTTTGTTTGTTTGTTTTGTTGTTGCTTTTCTTGTGAGGCAATTGGGGTTAAGTGACTTGCCCAGGGTCACACAGCTAGTAAGTGTCAAGTGTCTGAGGCCAGGTTTGAAACTCAGGTCCTCCTGACTCCAGGGCCAGTGCTCCAGCTGCCCCCATACAGTCACATCTGATAGGCAAAGACCTAAAGGAGACCCCAGTTCTTGAGGGCATTTATATCCACTACTGACATAATGTTAAGGCTACAGTGGCAGAGTCTAGGTTGGTTAGTGGCCAACATGAGGGACTAAAATAATCCAGGATTTAGCTGACTCATTTAAAATTTAAGTACAGTGGACAAGGAGAACACAGATGATTTTGGACACAATTCAGAAAAAGTTTATTGAACTCTTTGGGTTTTAGAGAAACCACATTCCTGCTGGGTTTCTTTGTGGTCTCCATTACCAAGTCTTTCACAAGTCTGCATGTTTTGAGTGGGGCCTATACAGACTAGGAAGACCTAAAGAAGGAGCTGCCTCTACTTACTGACTCATGACTTTATGGAACCCACTTGTTTGGAAGTCCCTGTCCATAAAGACTCAACTAAGTGGAGACTTTGGTAGGACTTAATGAAAGTGAGACCAAATGACCACTAGGTTTCTGGGGGTACGAGCTTCCTGAAGCAATCATTCACTATACAACTTTTTAAAAGTAGTTGCTCATTCATTACTGGGTCCTTTATTGAACAGATGGCACAGAGTCTACTATCACCTTTCATGCTGTGTTGCCTTTTAGGAATTGTTTGGTGCAATACAGTTTCTTAGGGCAGATGAGGCCTATATTGTGAAATGAAAATGGTACGTTTGAGATCATACTTGCTCAGATTCCTCATGTTTTAATGCCCTCCATGAATGGGCTGTGACTCTAAGAACCCAAGGACTCTAGCCTAAGCTGCAACATTCTGACTCCTCCATTAAACCCAATGGGTCCTACCTGGCTGCTGAGAAATGCCATTTCGACTGGTTCACTGTTGGCTCCTAGAACAGGAGCAGAATAATTCATTTTCCACAAAACTACATAGTATGATACTCAAGAAAAGTTAAGCTGGACTTATAATGTTAAAGTGATTCAATTCAATTTAATTTCTCTTTACATTTCAGATTCCTTACATATTCTTACCTTCTGGCCTTCAATACCTGGTTACTGCTGGCACCAATTACTTTATGCTATGATTGGCAGGTTGGAAGTATTCCTCTGATAGAGACCATATGGGATACACGGAATTTAGGCACCCTTCTCCTGATTGTGGTGATGCTGTTTCTGATTCTACATTGCTTAACAGCATTCAAGGTAATTGTTTCAAGATTTAAGCATATATTTTATAGGATGAATTTCAAGGTGGATGTTTATGTTAAATAACATGTTTAGGGTAAGGGTAAGGGATCCTTTTTCTGAGGTTACATGGCTCTTTATTCTATCGAGCTTTTTAGTCATAGTAGCTCACATATTATTTATTCATTCATCTATCCCTTTATTTATCTGTTTATTTGTCTGCTTATTTATTTAATGAGGAACATTTTTATTTAAAGTTTTGAGTTCCAAATTTTACCCCTCCTTCCCTCCCTCCCCTTCCCCTTCCCTAAGGAGACAAGCAATCAGATATGGGTTATACATGTGCAATTATGTAAAACATTACCATATTAGGCATTTTGTATAAGAAAACTTGAATAAAAGAAAAAATGAAGGAAAGTGAAAAATAGCATGCTTCAGCCTGTGTTCAATAAATATCAGTTCTTTCTTTGGAGGTGGATAGTATGCTTTATCATTAGTCCTTTGGGATTGTCTTGGATCACAGTATTTCTGAGAATAGTTAGGTCATTCACAGTTCTTCATCATACAATATTGTTGTTATTGTGTATAACATTCTCTTGGTTCTGTTCACTTCACTATACATTAGTTCATACAAATCTTTCTAGGCCTTCCTAAAATTATCCTACTTGTCATTTAAAACATTATTTAAAAAATTTTAAATAATAAAAATATTTTATTATTTTCTAGTTATATGTAGAGATAGTTTTTGACATTTTAAAAATAAGATTTCTAGTTCCAAATTTTTTCTCCTCTCCTCCTTCCCCCTGCCCCAAGACAGCAAGCAATCTGATATAGGCTATATATGTACAATCACATTAAACATATTTCTGCATTAGTCATGCTGTGAAAGAAGAATCAGAACAAAAGGAAAAAACCTCAAAAAAGAAAAACCCAAAAAAGTAGAAATAGTATGGTTCAATCTGCATCTAGATTCCACTGTTCTTTTTTTTCTGGATTTGGAAAGCGTTTTCCATCATGAGTCCTTTGGAACTATCTTGGACCATTGTATTGCTGAGAAGTCAACTCTATCACAGTTGATCAAAACACAGTGTTGTTGATACTGTGTGTAATGTTCTGGTTCTGCTCATCTCACTCAGCATCAGTTCATATAAGTCCTTCTAGATTTCTCTGAAATATGCCTGCTCATCGTTTCTTACAGCACAATAGTATTCCATTACATTTATATACTACAACTTGTTCAGCCATTCCCCAATTGATGGGTATCCCCTCAATGTCCAATTCCTTGCCACTACAAAACTGCTTGTAGCACAATAATATTTCATCACCATCATATACCACAGCTTATTTAGCCATTCCCCAATTGATGGGTATCCCCTCAATTTCCAATTCCTTGCCACTACAAAACTGCTTGTAGCACAATAATATTTCATCACCATCATATACCACAGCTTATTTAGCCATTCCCCAATTGATGGGCATTCCTTTGATTTCTAATTCTTGGCCACCACAAAAAGATCTGCTAGAAATATTTTTGTAAAAATCAGTCTTTTTCTCTTTTTTTGGGATGTTAGAACTTAATAATTTATATAAATTATATACATATATATATATAATTTATATAGATTATAGTTGTATTAGCCATATCACTGGCACAGTTTTAAAAAAAATTATCATTAAAAACCCCACTTCACTGTCATTTTGCAATAATACCCAATAGAATCTTTTCCTTGTGACTAAGAAAAACATAAAGCAAATGGCACATTGGCCATGTCTGCCAGCATATATGGTATTCTATGCCTGTAGTCTACCACCTTTCTCTATGGAGAAGAAAGGTATGTTTTATTAGTTTTCTGGAATCACGACTGATCATTACATTAATTGGAATCCTGATATCGGATAGCATTGTAAGTTAGTGATATTTTGAGTTTATCATGGCATAAAAAAGGGAATTGATTAAATTTTCCTGATTCTTCTTTCCTATCAATAAACAGCACATGCTTTCCAAATGAGTGATTTTATAGCGAGCTTTCTTCTAAGAGGAAAAACACAGCCTGTACACAGAGCTTATGCATCTTAATGAGATTTACTATAGCAAAGGATATTCTGTGCAGCCAGCAGAAGTCTCAAGAGGATTGAAGATGGTGGTAGTGTGCATATTAATTTGGGAGTTACTTGAGCAGTATGGAGACTGGAAGTCTCAAATTAACTCAAGGCTGGGTGGCCTTGAGTGGGGAATACCAATGATTAATTAATGTTCCCTTTTTATAGAGAAAAGGTCCTGACTCGGATGTGTCAGTGATGTTTCATTTCTTGGGTTCCTAGGGCAGTGATAGGCTAAAAGATACAGCAAACATAGGTTAGTCAAAACCTCCTAACAAGAGAATGTGGAAATATATTATCTATAGTTCCAGGAACTATGATACAACAAAAGATTCCTTTGTTTTAGATGAAATGAGCATTATTATTAATTTTTTTAAACGAGGCAATTGGGGTTAAGTGACTTGCCCAGGGTCACACAGCTAGTAAGTGTTAAGTGTCTGAGGCCGGATTTGAACTCAGGTACTCCTGACTCTAGGGCCAGTGCTCTATCCACTGCGCCACCTAGCTGCCCCCATGAAATGAGCATTATTTATGAAATATAAGTTCTGGAACTAGGAAAAGGTATTCTCAGCAGCTTAGAGATGAAAAGTAAAACAATAAACTATAGGTAGACAGGAAAATAAATAATTGGTGAAACTCACCTCTTACAATTAAGTTGTTTTTGTCTAAATAACTTGATTACTGTCAAGGGAAATGGCTTTGAGTTATATACTTGGGTGAAAAGATAGTAAGTTCTTTGTTCAAGGAGTTTATAGCTTTCCCTAGATACAATTTAAACAAAGTGTCATTTCTTTCTCATAGTTAATATATTTACTGTTACAAAAATCCTTTTACTTAACTAACTTGGTAAAGGAGGCACAAAAAAATTAGTAAGAAAATGACACCTTCAGAAATAGAATAAGCCAAATGGTAAAAGAAGCACAAAAATTCATTGAAGGGAAGAACTTAAAAAGCAGAACTGGCCAGATGAAAAAAGGAGGTACAGAAGCTCACTGAAGAAAATAATTCCTTAAAAACTAGAATTGGGCAAGTTGAAGCTAATGATTCCATGAGACATCAAAAAAGAACAAAACAAAATCAAAAGATTGGGAAAATAGAAGAAAATTTGAAATATCTTATTGGAAAAATAGCTAACTTGGAAAATAAATAGATCTAGGGGAGACAATTTAAGAATTATTGGATACCTGAAAGCCATGAAAAAAAAGAGCCTAGAGACTATACTTAAAGAAATTATCAAGAAAAATTAGCCTGCTATCCTGGAACCATTGGGTAAAATAGAAATCGAAAGAATGCACTCATCACCTCCTAAAGGAGATCCCAAAGTGAAAACTCCCAATAATATTATAGCCAAATTCTAGAGTTACCAGGTCAAGGAGAAAATATTGCAAGCAGCCAGAAAAAAATTCAAATATCATGGGGCCGCAGTTAGGATAATAAAATTTAGCAGCTTCTGCTTTAAAGACTTGGAGGACTTGGAAAATATGATATTCCAGAGGTCAAAGGAGCTAGGATTATAATCAAGATCAAGAATTACCTATCCAGTAAAACAGAGTAAATCATCTATGCAGTAAAACATTCCAGTGGGGAAATAGATAGTCAATGAAATTGAGGACTTTTATGCATTCCTGATGAAAAAACCAAAGCTGAATAGAAAAAAAATGACTTTCAAATACAAGATCCAAGAGAAGCATAAAAAAATAAGCAGGGGGCAGCTAGGTGGCACAGTGGATAAAGCACCAGCCCTGGATTCAGGAGTACCTGAGTTCAAATCCGGCCTCAGACACATGACACTTACTATCTGTGTGACCCTGGGCAAGTCACTTAACCCCCATAGCCTGGCAAAAAAAAAAAAAAGAAGCAGGAAAGAGAACTCATAAGTGATTCAATAAGGTCAAACTGTTTACATTCCTACATGGGAAGATACTTGTAACTCCTAAGGATGAACTTTATCATTATTTCTCCCTCTCCCTCTCTCTTGTTTCTCTGTGTATGTTTTTTTAACAACATGACTAATATGGAAATCTGTTTTGCATGACTGCACATGTCCAGCTTTTATCAGATTGCTTGCCTTCTGAGTGAGGGGAGAGTGGAAGGAGAGAATTTGGAACTCAAAATTTAAAAAACATAAATGTTAAAAATAGTTCCCCCCCCCATTTTACATGTAATATGGAAGAAATATAATATTAAATAAATATTGCAAAGAAATTGCAAAAGAAAATCGAAGTAGCTATGTAACTTTCCCAATTTACAATAAGTAAATGTCAGAAGCATGATTTGAATCCTGGTCATTTTATTGAAGATTAAAAGATAAACATTTCACTATAGTACCTCACTTGATGAGGCTGGATAATCCACTTAGTTGGTACATTTGTTTTAAACATAAAAAAACCTATAGATGTAATAATGCATTGAATAATGTTAAAAACCATACAAATGTAAGTATAGTATCCCTTTTATGGACTTACACAAGTAGGTTGGGTTCCCCAGGAGATTTCTACCCCAAGTCCAAACTACTCTGTGGATCCATACTCCTAAAACTGTATATCTCACAAGCTCCATATCAGTGCATTTACCTTTAATATTTAAGCATCATATCACTCAAAGCAGAGTCTTGTACTAAGATGGTATCATAAGAACAATAGCTACACAACATTCCCCCTTTGGTGTTCAGGCTGGGGAAAGCACACTGTCCCACAAAGAAACACAGCATCAGTGGGGACAGTGGGCATATACATAGAGCACACTAGTAGAGAAACACACACTGAGAGAACGTATATGGCCAAAGCAGCTTTTGCCTCTGATGTGACATCGCTTTTACTTCTTGTGATGTCCTCATACTGTTTCCCTGCAAGGTATCCTGTCTGTGTTGAGCAAGACATTCTGCTGCCTACCTCAGCTTAATCCTCTAAGGGGGATCCTTAATCTTCTAAGCATTTCTGCTCCACCATTTGCTTTTTGAGAATTCCTACACTTGTTCCTCACTGGACAGCTATATCCTCCACTACCAACTCCTAGTTAAAATGCAATCCTTGATTAGGATAATGCTATGCTACTTAAAAAACACAACACAGGAATCCTTATCCTAGGACTGGCTCCCACTTCTCTTCCCTCAGGGTCCTAGCTCCAAAACCTGTCACTATAATCCATCCAGAAGATTGAAGAGCAAGCTATGCTGTTAGACTTAGTTTTCCCTTCAACTCCTTTCATGTTAGCTGACTCACACACACAAGTGGATACCACTCTACTTGATGGTGACGTGGGTAGAGGGAGAAGAGAAATGAATCCCTTCATCTTGTTGCTAAATTCCATTGGAAGTGCAAAGACTATGTTCTCTCCAGAGCTGCCTAGCTTTTAAAAGGCTACCCGGGACTTTGATCCTACAGCCATCCTGTAATTCCATTTAAATACTTATCGAAGAACTTAATTTCCCCTAAAGGAGTAACACAGTACAAACCATTCTTTAGAATGAATGAAATGAAAATGAATGAATGGGAAGTACCTACTATGTATTGAGTGCTAGGGACACAAGTACAAAAACCAATACAGTTCCTATTTTCAAGGAGCTACTTTCTTATGGAGGGGTGGCCATGAAGGGTGTTTTGATCTGTAGAGATGATGAGTGGGATATTAGGGCATTCCACCAACATACCCGTGCTTTCTAAATTCAGTGGTAGTGATGATTTGATAACAATTCTCGGAGCAAGAGGGGTGTAGAATGGAGTATACAGACAGCAGCAGGACAAACTGTCCAGAGCTTGAAGAGAATGGTCTGAAAGAATTCCAAACTGACTTAGCTTTTGAGGAACATATGGTTATCTACTGGCCTTCTAAGGTCCCTTCCAGCTCTAAATCTGTGACCCCATGATTATACACTATTCAAGGTCTGTGGTGTTCCACAAAATCTCCCCTAGTATTTAGGGATAGCTGGACTATGGGTGTTAATGTAGCATCGTATGTGTGTAAAAAAAAAATCATATATACATACATATATAATAAAACAATTATTATATAATAAATAGAATAAATCATATTACAAACATAAATATTACTTCAATATTCTAATACAATAATTATAACTTATGCTATATGTAATTATATTTATGATCATGGCTTTTAGATGTAATTATATAGAATTTGTTAATATAGCATCATATATGTATGCATATACATATATGTGGTGCTACACCAACAAATTATACATATAATTATGTATAAGATTATATATATATATATATATATACACACACATGAAAAATTTGTCCAACTTCTTCCTAGGTCCTGGTATTGATAATTTAGAGTGGAGCCCTAGAATTCAGTTGTACCTTGCCCAATGAAAGAAATATGCTATTTTTAAGTAGTATGAAAAATCTAAAATTTTTTGGCATACTTATTTTAAATATACTTCAGGCTTAGTCTCCTAAAGGAATCCTGAAGTAAATCTGTATATACTTAATGTATTCTGTTATAATGTAAATAAACTCTAATTTAGCCATTCTGAAAAATAGTGGGTTTTTTGTATCCTACATTTGGTTTTCCAAAAGCAAGGCACAACTCCAAAAACAGCATGAAAATTTAATGTTGAATCTGATATTCATTTTAATGGCATTCTGTCTTATGAATTATGAGTTGGTATGGTTGTTGTATCTTAAAATTGAGGAGTAAACATAATGAGAACCTTGGATGGCTTATTTAGAGGATTTTCACTGAGTTTCAAAGAATTAAGGAAAGAGCATTGAGCCCAAACTGATTGGCATCATAGTTATATTTTAAATGAAAACCTTTGTAATAGTAATCAAGTACTCATGAACTCAAGCCTGTTCCCTTGTCAGTTTGTTTTGGATAAGACGATGATTTATTGGAAATGTCTTCCTTGGAGGTTTTTCTAACTTCTCTTTCTGTGAATTCTGTTTTCTAAGACTCAAAATGATACTTTATGGAAAAATTCAAAGAGCATCATATGTGATGATGATAAAAAGGCTTAACTCTTCCCACCATTCTTGGAAACTGGCTACACTACCTACATTATAGCTTTTTGTCTTCTCCTCTTTCCAAGTTGTGGTAGTCCAAAAAACCTCTGCTTCTGTAAGTGGAGATGGGAAGGGATGGCTCTTTCTTATGATGAGCTGTCTTTCCTCTAAGCAAGCCCTCTCTTCCTTGCTGGAATCACTATCCCCTCTATTTTCCGATCCTGCCATTTCTGTAATTTTCTGTGATAAAATAATCTATGTTGGAAACTTCAGACTTCCTTGGCCACTTCTCTACTGGTGCCATCAAAGATTGGAAACCAATGACACATACCCCAGTTCTCCCTATGAAACTACTGGCTTCTATTTTTATTGCTGAATTGCCTTTTTGTAAGAGGATTGGAACCCAGATGATCTTACATTGACCTAGAAGGAGTTATGAGATCCTAATGTAATTTGGGTTTCAGGTCAATAGAACAACCTCTTAAAGGATTATCAACATTTTTTCTCCTGCTGTTAACCCAAGGATCATGGCACTGGAGATCTGGCAACTACTCATTGAGATACAATTACATGAATCTGTCTGCTATGAACTAGCTATATCCTTCTTCTTGAATGTGACCCCCACTTTCCATCCCTTTCTTCCTAATCCCACTGGATTTCAAATTAGGTTTTAAAACTTCCCTTGTGTGAATTAAAATGGATCACTAATAAAGACCTATTGCTTTTTACATCACTGGTCTCTTCTATGAAAGTCTCAAAGTCTTCAAAGCAGCTTTAATATCCTGTGATCCAAGGCAAATTCTTCATGAAAACTCATTTGATAATTTCACTCTATGAAACCTTGCACTGTGCTAGGTATTTCTGGGGATATTAATATATAAGGCATTATGCCTCCCCATAAAGAACTTATATCTATATTCCTCAGAGGAGTTACCATGTAGTTAAAACCAAATATGGATTTTGTGCTTAAGATAAATTAAAAATACACGAGACAAATATATATAGATGTTATGAAAAAAACTCAAGTGATTCAAGAAGGGCTTCATAGAGGAGCAGGCCTCCATCCGATTTGTATCTTGAAGACTAGATAGGGTTTGGGTTTTTGTTGTTGTTGTTGTTGTTGTTGTTGTTGTTGTTGTTGTTTTGCGGGGCAATTGGGGTTAAGTGACTTGCCCAGAGTCACCCAGCTAGTAAGTGTCAAGTGTCTGAGGCTGGATTTGAACTCAGGTCCTCCTGAATCCAGAGCCAGTGCTTTATCCACTGCGCCACCTAGCTGCCCCCTAGATAGGGTTTTAATAGAAATTAGGATGTGGCATCTATTAAGATGATGTTCTTACTATTTATTTTTATGTATTTACCTTTTTGTCATTGTATGATACTTTCATACATGTATAAAATGATATGTTCACATACATATAATAATAACTTTATGTAGTGCTTTGTAGTTTATAAAGGGACAGTTAGGTGTCATATTGGATAGAGCACCAGGCCAGGAGTCAGGAAGACCTGAGTTCAAATTCAGTCTGATACTTACTAGCTATCTTAACCTGGGCAAGTCATTTAACCCTGTTTGCCTTAGTTTCTCTTCTGTAAAATGAGATTGAGAAGGAAATGACAAATTACTCTGGTATATTTGCCAAGAAAACCCTAAATGGGGTCAGAAAGAGTCAGACATGACTGAAATAACTAAACAACAAATAGTCAATAAAGTGGTTTTCCTCACAAAACCTGCTTTTAAGAGAAAAAAAATTAGGCACAGAGAGGTAAAGCAGCTTAATATCACACAGTTAGTAAGCAGAAGAGCTGAGACTAAAACCTAGTTCTTCTGACTGAGATTATTTTCTAAGCATGTATGCTTGCATGCACACATACACAGACCTATACATGTGTATAAATACAATGCATACCTGATGCATGTATATGCCTGCACATACACACACTTTATATATATATTATGG
Organism: Dromiciops gliroides; assembly: GCF_019393635.1. NCBI lineage: Eukaryota > Metazoa > Chordata > Mammalia > Microbiotheria > Microbiotheriidae > Dromiciops > Dromiciops gliroides. The sequence continues at coordinate 210,857,987 of NC_057865.1, forward strand.
ACACATATATATATATATATATACATATATACAGCATTTCCCAAATGTCTTAATGTAGTTTAAACTATTAAAGTTTATGTGGACACCATGTCTATATGTTAAGCTACCTAAAATCAGGCCATTGTATAAATTTTGCTTTAGTAGTAACTTGCTTACATAACTCAAAGAACAGCTTGATTGCCTAAGGGGTCTTTGACGAAAAAAGAGGTTAATTTCTATAGAGGAAGCTAAATAATTTTGGAAATTCACTAATTCTTTCAAGCTCCATAGTCACTAATTGGAAAGTATGTGGTTAGAACATTCAATGAATAGCTAATGTGATCCAGCATCTAGTTTCCAAATGGTTTTGTTTTTCTCTTGTAATAGTTGATATGTGAATTTAGATGGTGCATACTTTCTTTTTATGCTAGATCAATAAAGTGTAGACCCAGAACTTTAGAGCTAAAATGGTATCTTTTAGTCCCACAAACAAAGGCTTATCATCCCATCAAGGATTATTTGTATCTCTTCCTACATGAGACAAGCAATTAAAAGCTTTGTTCATTGCCCTATGTGCTGAGATCCTCAGTATACATTTTATGTTAATATTTGAAGATAAAAGTTGTCATATTTTGTACCACTCCATCACCATTATCTCCCACTCACTCCCCAAATACATGTGCATTGTAGCTGAATTTTAGCATATGTTGCATGGTGTAGACAGTAATTAAAAAATTGAACTGGACCGAGTCCTTTGTTCTTGGTGGGTTTTCAAATGAATTAATTTGCTGTACAGATTTGTGATTATAGTAATTACCTTGTTGGATTGTATATATAGTAGCAACAAAAGGCATTTAACCAAGAAAAGCTAATTATCCTATTTTTCTCTTATGAATACTTAATGTGTATGCCCCAGGAGCATTGTAGTGGTTCATCTTCATTAGTCTCATAGATGTGGTTCAGGTCTTGACATGTGTTTACAAAAAAAAAAATTGACATAAATCAGAATAGCCAGGTGAATTTTATTGTTGAGGTAAATTTATTTCATTGCTTCTGTTTGTTATTTTTTACATTGACAATTTCTTCCAGTATAAAAGGCTGTCCAGCCTAACAGCAAACATCAGTAAACTTAATTTATGAATATTTCATGTGGGAATTAATTTCATTACATTTTCAATTAATGGGAATAATGAATCTACTAAAGTGGTCTCATGTTTTCAAATTCACAGTAATTTAAAGTTAAAATAAGAAATTGTCATTAGTTTTAGCTCATTGAAATATGCAGTAGGAATTTGAATAGTGTGACCAAATTTTTCACTATTTGAATTAATTGAAACCTAGCTATATATTATTATTAGTTATCTTGATATTTTGCTACTTTACAAATACACTGCTTATCCTACTGGCATCCATGTGACTCATTTCCAAATGAATAAATTGAGGTTCAGGAGATTAACTTACTGATGATTATGATAATGTGGTATACTTTGTATGGATTCACTAATTAATATTTTTTCTAGTAGTAATGTACTTATGCTGATTTATCTGTATTCTTCCTTGTGATAAGTATTCTTAAAGTTCATTTCTAAGTTACCTAAGTAGAGCTGAGAAAACATTTTACTAAAGATGTAATAATGTAAGTGGTGGGTAAGTTTTCAGACCAGTCCACAAAAACCTACTCAAGTTAATAGAATTAAAAAACTTGAATTTGAAGTTACCCCAGGAGCCATATAGTCAAACCCACCCAGAAAAGGAATCCTCACAATAACATATCTAAGAAGTTGTCTTCCAGCCTCTTGAAGACCTCCACAGCAGGGGAACTTACCACCTCCCTTGGCAACTCATTCCACTTTTGGACAGCTCAAATTGCTATAAAGTTTTCCCATACATCAAGTTTAAATTTGTTTCTTAAATTTGTAACTTCCACTCATTGTTTTTGGTTCTATTCTCTGGAGCCAAAAAGAACAAACAAGTCTTGATCTCAACCCTATATGACACCTCTTTAAATTCTTGAGAACAGCTATGATATATCCCCTTGAGTCTTCCGATGCAGTCTAAATATCCTCTTTTCCTTTCATCTATCCTCATATAACATGGACAAAAGACCTATCACCATCCTGATTGCCCTCCTCCAGGTTTTCTCCAGGTGATCCTTCTTAATGGTGCCCAGGCCTGAACATGATACCCCTAGATAAGGTCTGATGAGGGTAGAATATAGAGAGACTGTTATCTCCGTATTCTTGGAATGCCTCTTTTAATGAATGGGCAGAAGATCATATGAGCTGTTTTGGTTACCAGTTCATATTACTGACTCAAATTGAGTTTGCAGTGCAATAAAAACCCTCAGATCCTTTCCAAATATATTTGAAAGTGGCTCAGAAATCACATATTCCCATTCTTTTAATACTCACAGATATAATCCATCTGATTCAGGTGATTTGAATTCATGAAGTGAAGCCAAGTAACTTCCTACTTTATTTGTTGTTCTGTTACTTCCATTGTGAAGAGCATTCTCTTTTGCAGTAGAAGCAGAAACAAAGTAAAAAATGAGCAGCTCTACCTTTTCTCTGTTGTTAGTTATTATCATCCCATCCACCACAAGCAAAAGTACAGTTCCTTTTTTGATCGTCTTTCTCTCCCCTTTTAAATCTATATGCTAAAACCAGTTTTTATTATCTTTATCTTCCCATACCAGCTCATTCTGAGCTTTTGCATAAAGGAATATGCTGCACCCTTGTATCTATTTTCTATTACTTAGTCTTGCTTCCATTTTATGTATATTTCTTTTAAAAATCCAAGTTGGCGTATGAGTTTCCTTCAGGCAAATTCCATTTTTCCTCCTCACTGGAATAATTTTCTTTTATGGCTTTTAGAATTTTCTTGAGCATCTCCTATCTGTTCTGAGCTAATTTCTTAAGTACTTTATCTTTCCCCTGAATTTTTTGTATTCTGATTTCTTAAAAATCTAAGATACATGTCAGACTAAGCCCAGATTTTCTCTCTTTTATCAAAAACTTTAGGAGTGGTCACTTCCTGTTCTCCCCACCAAGTTCTCATAATTTCCACCCCAGCAACCTCTCTGTTAGTGGGAAATCAGATCCAGAATAGAATTTCTCCTTATTTGTTCCTTACCTTTTGAAGGCTGAAATTATCACTAGGATAAGTCAGGAGTTTTCAGCTGCTCTGCTTTTGACAAAAAGAAAGCTTTAGCTGGTGATTGAATAATTGAAATAATTGAAAATCGAAATCTTTCATCACTACTATATCAAGTCTTTCTGCCAAACTTGGGATCTATTCCCCAAACTTCACATCTATTTCCTCTTTTTGTCCAAGTGGTTTGTCACATAGTCCAATGACAAGATGTTTCTTTCCCCCAAGACTGCACTCTGGTGCAGACTCTCACCACCTCACTCTTGGACTATTGCAATAATCTCCTAATTGGTCTCCCTGCCACAGATCTCTCCCCACTCTAGTCCTTCCTTCACTCAGCTGTCAGAGTAATCCTCCTGAAGCACTGATCTGATTATATCATCCAACACTGCCCTCCTTCCACAAACCCCAATGGTTCCCAATTAGCTCCAGGATCAAATAAAAAATTCTCCACTTTCTCAAGCTTCTTATACTTTACAATCCTTCCCCATATACTTTGTAATCCAGGGATACTGGCTTTCTGTTCCTTGAAAAAGACATTCTATCACCCGTCTCCAGGCATCTTCTTTGGCTGTCTCTCATGCCTGAAATGTTTTCCCTCTTCATTTCTGCCTCTTGGTTTCCTTCAAGTCCCATATTCTATAGGAAGCCTTTCCTAACCCCCTTAAATCTAGTGCTTTTCTTCTCTTGATTATTTCCAATGTATTCCTTTAGATAGTTGGTTTGCCTATGGTTTGTCTGCATGTTGTCTCCCTCATTAGACTGTGAGTTTCTTGAGACAAGAAACAATCTTTTGCCTTTCTTACTCACTGACTGACCCAAATATACTTAAAAAAAATTAATAAAGTATTTTATTTTTTTCCCGTTACATGTCAAGATAGTTCTCAATTTATGTTTATACAAGCCTTCCAATTTCAGATTTTTCTCCCTCCCTTCCCTAGACAGCAGGCAATCTGATACAGGTTATATATATATATATATATATATATATATATATATATATATATATATGTGTGTGTGTGTGTGTGTGTGTGTGTGTGTGTGTGTGTGTGTGTGTTTGTGTATACACACACATAATAACATTAAACATATTTCTGCATTAGTCATGTTATAAGAGAAAAATCAGTGACCCAAATATACTTTATCTTTTTGGTTCCTGGATTTCCTCACAGAATAGTTTCTTTTTAAAAAAAATAAACATTTTAATTTAAAGTTTTGAGTTCCAAATTCTATCCCTCTTTCCCTCCCTCCCCTTTCCTCTCCCTGAAGTGGTAACAATCAGATATAGGTTATACATGTTCAATCATATAAAACATTACCATATTAGTCATTTTATATAAGAAAACTTGAATAAAAGGAAAAAAATGGAAGAAAGTGAAAATAGCATGCTTCAGTCTGTGCTCAATCAATATCAGTTCTTTCTTTGGAGGTGGATAGTATGCTTCATCATTAGTCCTTTGGGATCATCTTAGATCATTGTATTGCTGAAAATAGCTGTCATTCACAGTTCTTCATCAAAAAATATTGCTGTCTCTGTGCACAATGTTCTCTTGGTTCTGCTTACTTTTCTATACTCAGTTCATACAAGTCTTTCCAGGCCTTTCTGAAACCATCCTGTTTGTCATTTCTTATAGTACAATAATAGTCCATCATCATCCTATACTATAGCTTGTTTAGACAGTGCTACTCCTATCTCCCCCTAGTTTTTTTTTTTTTTTAATTTTTTGCCTGGGCAGTGAGGGCTAAGTGACTTGCCCAGGGTCACACAGCTAGTAAGTGTCAAGTGTCTGAGGTCGGATTTGAACTCAGATTTGATTCAGGACTCAGGTCCTGAATCCAGGGCTGGTGCTTTATCCACTGTGCCACCTAGCTGCCCCCCTAGTCCTTTTAAAATATTGTTTCAAAAATTAAAAAAATATATATATATATATATATAATTTCTTTTGAATAAGGCAAATCCAGAGTTATGGTCCAGGCCTGGGTTGGATCCCATCAAGTCTCAAGGTCAAATCTGCTACTTGAATTAGGACTTCTACTTCCTCTTGTCTATTCTCTAAATGCTAGATATTTATGAATAGGAATTTGAACCTATGAATTTTACTACAATCCCTTCATTTTTGATTTCTTGCCAAATTCTTGGTTGTCTAAATTACTATTTTTCTTTGTTTATAGTTATTCTCTATGGTATCCAAGTTGGAGAATATACATACATACATACACATGCATGCACAATGTTCTCCTTCCCTTATTCTTTTTTAATTAAAAAAAAAATTTATTGCGGGTCAATGAGGGTTAAGTGACTTGCCCAGGGTCACACAACTAGTAAGTGTTAAGTGTCTAAGGCTGGATTTGAACTCAGGTACTCCTGAATCCAGGGCTGGTGCTTTATCCACTGCGCCACCTAGCTGCCCCCCTTATTCCTTTTTAGTTTATAGCATTTTTGATTAGATTTTGAGACATACAGGAAATATATTCCCATCAGCTTTTGTTATGCTTACTCCATTTCCTGCCAAGATTGTGTCATTCCTATATTTTAAACCCCAATACAGAAATTGAAATCCCATTTTCAGATACCACCTTCTTAGGCAGCTTTTCATTTTCCAAATTAATTTTTCCTCTTCTGCATTCCTCACCTTCAGTGGACACCAGTGAGGAAAACACAACCTGTGCCTCTAGAGTCTTCATTTTCTTGCCCAAGACTTCATTATCATTGGAAATACTTTTTAGTTGGTGTTGGTTTTTTTCTGGTTGTATTGTTTGTGGCTATGTGAATTACCAGAAATGGGCAGATGCCTTCTTTTTTGATAGGAAGCTAGGTGGCACAGTGGATAGAGTTCTGGGCCTGGAGTCAGGCAGACTTATCTTCCTGCACTCAAATCTGGCCTCAGACATTTACTAGCTGTGTGACTCTGAGCAAGTCACTTAAGCCTATTTGCTTCCTCGTTTATAAAATGAGCTAGAGAAGGAAATGGGAAACTACTACAGTATTTTTGCCGAGAAAATCCCAAATTAAATTACAAAAAAGTCAGACATGGCTGATTGACACCACCACCACCATCACAACTTCTGTTTTGATAAGTCTTGGGAGGTTCCATGGTATATATTGTATATAGGCCCCTTGAAGACGACAGACCTCTCTATTATTGTTATAGGGTAGATAAGAAGCTACCTTAGTAGCCCCTAAACAGGGAATCACCAACGACTCTTATTTTTTGTCTTCTTTCTCCAACTTGTACTAGTTGATCTCTTTCTTACCTTGCTCTTCCTACCACTGACTTTTAGATTTTCCCTTCTCTCCTTTAACATTGCTACCATGCTGTTATAAGCCTCATCACCTCATTCCTTGACTATTGCAGTAATTTACATTTCTGTCCATTCTCCACTCAGCTGTCAAAGTAATCTTCCTGAAGTACAAATCAACCTTTTTTTTTTTTTTTTTGACAACAAGAAGCTTCTTTCTCCTCAGATACATTCAGCTTCTTCCCTTTCAGGAAGTCTCAAATCTCTTTCTTTCATTCCATTTTTTCTCTAACACTTTTCTATTCTCCTTCCTGATAAGGGTTAGTTCTCCTCTCTTCCACATCTTAATTTCCATTACACACCTTGCTTTTGTATTTTTTAGGAAAACTTTATTCTCCTTAACAACTTGGAATTTGGAAGAATTCCTTCATCTTATCCTCCTGAAGAAAATTGAGTCTACATTTTTAAGACAGATAAAAGTTGATCGGCCTTGGCAGAAATACAATTATTGGGGGGCAGCTAGGTGGCACAGTGGACAAAGCACTGGCCTTGAATTCAAGAGTACCTGAGTTCAAATCCAGCCTCAGACACTTGACAGTTACTACCTGTGTGAACCTGGGCAAGTCACTTAACCCTCATTGCCCCTCCAAAAAAAAAAAAAGAAAGAAAGAAAGAAAAAGAAATACAATTATTGTGCATCCCATGAAAGTGACTGCACAATTTCCCTTGCTCACCACAGTGGTTGAGATTTTCAGTCAGTATTTACATGACATAATAAAAAGGTGTACTTGAAGTTATAGAATGTGGGTTTGAAACCTGCTTATGCACATAGCTGGCCTTTGCTTTCCTCGTTTGTTACACCTTTAAGGTACATTCTTGCTTTAGATTTGTGATCTTATGAAGCATGCAGCTTATACGCTTAGTATCACAGAAGATATACACCATTCATATCAGTGTTTCCTAAGGAAGATGCTCCCAAAGTTCTAATTTGGGATTCCAGAAGTATATCTCAAACTATACCAAGATTTAAGTCAGTGTTGCATAAACACATTCTGTGCTTTCCTGTCTTCATGATTTTACTCAGACCTTTGCTTGAAACAGAAATAGTTTTCTTTCTGTCTTTGTCTGTTGTATCTTCATGAACTAGCACAGTTAACAAACACAGCTTGGTAAATGCTTGTTGATTGTTTCATTTGGGGAAATGCCATTTACTTGAGCTGTTAGCTTATTTAGTTTATTGACTCCCTCCCTGTGAAACCCATTGAACCCTACCCAGAATAATGCTTTTAAATGTGTAAAATAAAATATATAGAATTACAAAGAATGAAATATATTGAAATATAGGGGTGTGTGTGTGTGTGTGTGTGTGTGTGTGTGTGCGAATCACAAATTAATGTACCTCAGAGGTTGAAGAACCTATGCCTTAAAGAATTATCTGGGACAGAGGACCTAAGTGACTTGACCAGAGTCAACACAGCTAGTGTGTCAGAAAAGGATTTGAACCCAGGTCTTTTTGACTCTCAAGGCTGGTTCTTTATCCATAATGTCTCATCATCATTTTAGTAGAAAAAATATGTATGAGCTAAGGTACTTGGATTTAGAATATCTACCTGAGGTCAAAGTCATGGTTTTGCTACTAAATAACAATGTGATCTTGGATAGGACACTTTCTCAAACTGGACCACAGTTTCCTTACTAATGAAATAAGGGGGTTAGATTAGATGACCTCTAAGATCTCTTTAACTCTATCCGTTGGTTTGGCAAATGCTTAATGACAAAATGACAGAGTTCCATTTTCATGTGAATTAATGGATCCCTTGGAGAAATTCCATGACCTTTAGAGGTCTTTGTTCCGCAGAATGGGAACTGTTGTAGTAGTTTATACCTAATCCAATTCCAAATCCATTACTAATATAATTTAAGGAATGTCAAGAAAATTCTCCTCCTGCCCACTTCTTCCCATTGGTGCCTGAAATGACACCATTATCATTTCATTTTGCCCGTACCAGGTAGTGCTTTTCCCAAGCCAACCTTACACCATGCTAATTCTTCAAGGAGGAATAACAAATTATCTTCTTTATACAGTTTTCCCTTCCACAGCATGACACTACCCATTGCAGTTTTGATATAACATGGGTTGGCATAAGAAATTAAATGGGAATTTTGGGAGAGTTTTGCAAAAGCTGTAGACAACACATGAAGGTCAGCAGATGACAGAATATGTTTAGAAAATCAGAAATGCATAAAATATATGTATAATATTAACCCAAATTTTACAATAAGGTACTGTAAACACCCTATAAAAGAAAAAAAATTCAGACTTCTTCTCTGGTAGGAAGGGAGGGCCAAAAAATTTTATGTGGATTTTCCAGATCACAAGGGGGGTGGGGGTGGGGCTGGGGGGTGCCATGCCCTTAATACCTGCAGTGTGGAAAGGATAACTGCAGTTTATTGTGAATTAATTTATCAGAATTCTTTCTTTTGAAAAAATGTTTTAATCATTTCATCAGTGACCCTTTATTGAAAATATTTTTATTGCATTGTAGTCTATAAAGAATATATTTAATATTTCTGCTTTCCTGAATTTTTTTAGTATTTTAGGCTTTATAATGTAAATGATTATAAATAAATGTAATACAAATATTTAAATAAATTATAAATAGCTATGTGAATTATAAATAAATTATATATAATTATCTATATATGTTATATAACAATATAGTATATGTTATAAATAAGTATAAACAATATAAAGCCTATATGGTCAGTTTTTGTAAAGGTATCATTCCCATTTGATACATTTATATATATATATATATATATATATATATATATACATACATATATATATATATATATATACACACACACACACACACACACTATACACACCCTTCCTTTCTTCATTTTCCCTTTTACTTCCTTTGTGAGTGAAGTGTCTTTCTATACCCAACTGTATAGTGTATCTTTCCCATCTTCCCTTCTTTGAGTAGTTCAGATAAGGGTAGCATTCAAGTGTTGCTTGCTCCCCTTCCCCCTTCCTCCTTATTTGTATTACTTCTCCTTGTGTACCCAAATTAAGTGAGATAATTCTCCCCATCCTTCCTATCTTCTCCATCAATGTGTTCTTCTTTCCTTCAATTTCCTTTACACACACACACACACACACACACACACACACACACAACTCATTTCTATTCCCATTCAATAATGTTCAGGGGTCTATCATTTCTAACATTTCTAAAATTCTATTCAAGTCCTTTACTTCTTTTTTTTGTTTGTTTTTTTGGTCTAGGTCTGAGATGAGTAAATTGAGGTAGCCCATTATTTTAGTTTTGCTATTTATTTTCCTCTTTAAATCATTTAATTTTTCTTTTAAGTATCTAGATGCTATGGCTCTTGGCATATGTATGTTTAGTATTGATAGTAATTCACTGTCTTTTGTGTCTTTCAGCAAAATATAGTTTTCCCTTTTCCGCTCTTTTAATTAAGCCTAATTTTGCTGTTGCCTGGTCTGAGATCATGATTGCAACACCTGCCATTTCTACTTTATAGAAAGTACCCAGTACCCTTGCTTCTAAATTCCCCTATTACTGTTGAGGGTATCACCATTTTACTTGTCTTCTAGGGTCTCAACCTAAATGTCACCTTTGACTCTTTACTATCTTTCACCCTCCATTTCCACTATGTTGCCAAAAAAAGTCGATTTCTTTGCAGCATCTCTTGAATGTGCCCCCTTCTTTCCTCTGATAGTGCCACTACCCAGGTGCAGGCCCTCATCAACTCATGCTTGGAATATTGCAATAGTCTGCTGATAAGTGAGCTTGCCTCAAGCTTCTCCCCACTCTAATGTATCCTCCATTCAGCCATCAAAATGGTTTTCCTAAAATACTATTCTGACTATGTCACCCCTACTTAATAAACTCCTGGCATCTTTCCAGGATTTTTATTCTCTTTCAATAGAAGTGGGTCATTATACATATATATACATATATATAATTGGTTAGCATCATTCAATTCTATTAGTTGACATGATTTGAAGGTGGTCTAAATTAAAATGAACTCTACAGATGACATTAGGGAAAAGACAGTTGTTTAAGGCAAAGTCCATTATCTAGGTGTGGTTTGATCCTATCAGTCCTTCACTGAACTAGACAAAAGAGTCTCTCCATTTCTTTTGTTCCCTTGGGTTTGTCCCAGATAAGATCTAAAGTTTCTCAAAAACTGGACTTTCTGGGGTGGGGAGAGGGAAGCACTAAGAAACTGAACCCTGGGTCCCCCAAGATGACTAAGAACAAGCTTTGCCTCCTTCATAATTTTACTTAGGACAGCCTTAATAGAGGTAGTACTAACACTTGACACTTACTAGCTGTGTGACCCTGGGCAAGTCACTTAGCCCTCATTGCCCTGCCCCCTCCCCCAAAAAAGCTAATGCATAGAGGTAGTACTAGTTATGTTAATATTCTATAAATATTACATAATTTTAGTTGATAAATAAGGATCAGAAGTATAATTTTTGAATGTTTCGATTTTCAGTAGAATTTTCTGCTAAAAGGATCTATGTGTTTCTCACATAGATCAAAAGATTTACATAAATCTACTTTGTTCATTTTTGTCAGCAAGAATTTAAAAATGAGATGATGGCTTAATGCTGAGTGAAGTTGGATATCTAATAAATAATTTCTCATTTATCCTTGTGTGTTGCAGAACTTGGAACATAATGAAGTTCTAGTTGGTTTGCTTTTCCTCATTTTCCCATTTCTCCCAGCCAGCAACCTCTTCTTCAGTGTGGGCTTTGTGGTGGCGGAAAGAGTTCTCTATATGCCTAGGTAAATATTGCTTTCCTTTTTCATATACCTTGTGTTTTATAACCCAAATTTTTATTTCCTGAAATGTAATTCTTTTGAGTGACAGTTGGATCCAAGATTTTGTATTACATTAGCCTTTATAATATAATCCTATGGTTGATTTTCAGAATCTATTTAAATATAAATTATTTTAATTTTATACGTTTTAAGGTGTATTTAAAAGCTTAGCATCAGAATCTAAACCAGGTCGGGAAGCCAGGTGACACAGTAAATGAAAGGCTGGACCCTGAGTCAAAGACCTGACTTAAAATCCAACCTCAGTCACCTACTAGTTGTGTGACCCTGGACAAGTCACAATTTCTGTCTCCTTCACTTTCTTCAACTATAAAATAAGGAAAATAATGGCATCAATATTCCATGGTTATTATTATAAGATAAATATTTGCAACATTCTTAGCATAGTGACTTGTACTACATAGTAGATACTAGTAAATACTTCTTTCCTTCCTTCCTCAAGCATTGGGAGAATACATACAGGTTCTGAGCCAGAATCATGTATAGGTACAACAAAGTTCTTATCTGAACATTTGGGTCTCATTGAACAAAGTTAGAGTAATAGTATGGAAATATTTTGGTAATTTGCATACACAGGTTAAGAATCCTATTAGTAATGAAACCATTACTGATACTTGTTTTCCATTTAATTTCATCTTGAGAAAAAACCAAACATGATTTTAAAATTACAAGCACCATTCAGATTTGTTTGATTATATCTTTCAGGATATTTTAATTTTGCTGTAGCTTATTTTAGGATGTTGTCTTATTCAAATTATAGTCATTTCAAAGCATTCTTTTGTTTTTTAAGTATGCATAATGAAAGCACTAGAGACTTGGGTCCCAGTACTTAGTCTGTCCACTGTGTGACACTGGGCAAGTAAAAAAACCTCTGTGGGCCTCAATTGTGTTATCTCTAAAATGAGAACATCATACTAGATGATCTCCCTTCTAGTTTAAAAGACTGTATATGTCATATAAGGATATCTAGTTACTGGATAACAATGTTCCTATCTTGAATCAAAACATTATTTAGAGAAGCTAAAAACTTGAATTATGGATTTTATCCAGTGGTAGATCTCAAAGTCTTTGATTCCCTACAAGCTGAGTGGTTTACTATTTTCTTGAAAATTTCCAGTTCCTTGCCTTGTCCTAATTAAGGATGGGACCATGTCTGGATATTTTCCTATTTTACATCTATAGAGAGTTTCTGAAGTACAGTTACTAAATAAATATTATTTCATATAAACAAAATTGGAACACAAATTCCTTAAACTCTTGTGTATGAAAATGTATTAGTTCTATATTTAAATATATAAATGTCATTGATACCTTGGTCTATACATTTGTCACAAAAGAGGATAATGTTATAAGGGATAATGTTTTCTCTGAAAGCATGGTGAATAATTAGCATATAACCATCCATATTTCTAGGTACCCCAGTGGCAAAGCTCTGGCTATAGAATTCTTATGGTGTTATAGATTTCTAGGATAAGAAAAGAACTTGGAGCACATCTAATCCAGCACCTTGTTGTCTGATAGGACTGTATCTAAATTATTCTAAACAGAAGGGCATTCGTTCCAAATAAGATTTTTCTAATTAACTTCAATAGTGTTTAATTGTCTATCATAAAGGAGTATATACACATATATTATATACATACATATATGTATGTATGTACACATAAGTATAAATATATACACATATGCACACATAAGAAAGACCTTTGTATTATATTTTGAACAGATTTTCTCTTGTTCTATCTAAATTCCTTTCAACTCCTCCTGCTAATTCTATTTTGAAATATTCTGGCTTCTAACTCTTTAGTTTTTCAGTTGGTAACTTTCCTGTTTTAAAATAGTTCATCTTGACTCTTTCTTCATTCTTACTACAGTAAGCTGACAAGTTTTGTTGATTCTCCCTCCATAACATTTTCACATCATCTCCTCTTTGCTCACAGGGCCACCCCACTTGTTCAGATTTTCATTATTTCTCATTCATATGATTGGCTTCTTAATGTTCTCCTTCTTTCTGTCATCTTTCCTCTCCAATCAATCTTCCACACAGCTATCAAAGTTTTCCCGTTTGTTGTCTAAAATTTTTAGTAATCTCTTATTATCTCCAAGACAATATAAAATTTCATAGGTGTTACATATCAGCTTCTCTATAATCTGGCTCCAACCCTCTGTTCTACCTAAATAAGGGAAAGAAGGAAATCAGGTAGGTATTTGGCAGGGTTTGGACAAAGAAATAGGTCAGGAGGAGATATTTGGTAAAATTTTGGAGAAATTGAAGAACATTTGAAAGAAGAAAACCTCTAAACACAAGTATATATTAGATACTTACTTTTCTAGGTTGTAAGAGAAGCAAGATCAAGGAAAACCAAGGAAGATATAAAATGATTAAGGAGGAGAAAAGGATAATTAGGTAGTAGAATATGAAGTGGTAGACCCAAGAAGGAAGAGAAGGGAGTTCACAAGGCATAGAAAGTAAGAAAAAGAACAAATAGAGGCTTAAGTAAATTTATATAATGATAGATGTAAAAATTGAATGTAAAAAGTTTTAACTTTTAAAAATTAATAATTGACTATAAGAAAGTTTTAACCAGATACTTAGGTTTGATGTGACATTGCCCTATAGATAGTTTCAAGAAACAAGTTTAAAAATCTCAAACATTATGGATTTTAGAGGAAATTGAACAGTAACATACTGAGTGTGATGTTTGTATTTGTATTGCAGTCAAGTGATTATTCTCTGTATTCCAAGTTTAGGCTGGTCTCACTTCTGGAAGAAATGGTGAAAGGACTAGAATAATGCTTCTCTGTACTCCAGGTTATTAAGGAGGATGAAAGGTTCCTAAAGAAAACACAATCAGCTTTAAATGGGGAAAAGAGAAAGTTCTGAAGTAGTGGAGAGAAGGGTTTTTACACCAAGCAAGAAGAGATTGAAATAATTACAGTTTAAAACAGATCTAAGAGTCTTCTAAAGAGGATGCTCTGAGGAAGAAGAAGCTGCTTATCTTCCCAAGAAGATATGGAGATATGGATTAGACAATAATCTAATCAGATGAATTCAAGAACTGGGATCTGTGTTTGTTTAACATTTTAATCAATGAGTTAAACAGATTATTTCATTTCATTTCATACAAATGTAATGGAGTATTATTGTGCTATAAAGCATAATGAAAGGGATAGATTCAGAAATACCTGAAGAGATTTATATGAACTGGTAGCAAAGTGAGGAGAAGCGAGATTGGGGATTGTATAGGTTTTTGTCAGAGCCAGGGAGATTATCCATTTTCCTCTTTCCCTATTCCCTTGTCTCTGACTTTATTAATTTCACCTTTGCTGTGTATTTTATTCCCATTAATAAACCTGATACGTTTGTGGAAAAAAGACTGTTAAATTCCTTTCTTATTGGCCTGGGAGAAATATCTAAAAAGACAGTTTGGAGGGGAGGAATTTTTGGACCTAGAGGTCCCTCATTATTTTCTGAACCCCAATATTATGGAAAGCCACCCAATTAACTCTACACATATTAAATTTGCCCCCTACACATTCATATACCACAGTTTGTTCATCAGTCCTCCAAATGATGGGCATAGAAAAACTATGAACTTTGTTTCTAACAGAAGTGTTGTTATGAATATTTTGGTGTATGTCTTTCTTTCTTTGATTTATTTGAAATGTATGATCAGAAGTGGGATTGTTGGGTCAATGAATATGAACAATTTAGTAATTTTTCTTTCATAATTTCAAATTAATATCTAGATTGTTCACAGTTCTACCAATAGTATGCCTGTTTGTACATAGTCCCTTCAACTAATATTGATTGTTCATAATTTTTATTATCTTTACCAGTTAGCAAGGAATGATGTTATATTCAAAGTTGTTATAATTTACATTTATTAAACTTAGCAATGGCAACATCTATTTTAAAAAATTGTTCTTAAATTTTGTGTGGATGAATTTTATTTTTGCTTTTTAATTTGGAGGCAATTGGGGTTAAGTGACTTGCCTAGGACCACACAGGTAGTAAGTGGGCAATAGTTTTATTTGTAATGATATTTTGTTTCCAGTACAATTTCTTTGTTGAATTCTCAGAAAATTTAGAAATTTTTACTTTTTAACGTGAGGATTTGTTGCCTTTGAGTTCACAAAAGATAGTGAGCTTCTGGTATGTAATTCTAGCCATCACATAATGTCTTTATAGGAAGATAGATATTAAGTTTGTAAAACCACTGTGATTTATCGTAGTTTCCGACATTTCCTTGTATAATCTCTTTCAATCAGTAAATCTAGCATCCTTGAGGATGTCCTTTTTATAATTTGCATTCATTCACTATCATAAACCTCTCAGTTTCTTTAAAAATAAGTTTATACAACTGCCATCATTTGTCCTATGCTTTTTTGTCATAATACTGATGGTTGAAATTATGTGAATATTGCTTCTGGAGTACTTTCTGATTCCATTCCTAGATCTCAAATATTTCATAGACTCTGTCTAGAGATTAATTATAATTGTATTCCCATTTTAAACTAGAGATTGTAGGTGTTGATTAAAGGTATTCTTCCTGTTAAACTTTGACTTCAGCATGCTGGTCTCTTAACATAACCAACAAGGAGGCCAATGTCACTGGATCATAGAGTACAATAAGGAGAGTAAAGGTATAAGAAAATGTAAAGATCAAAAAGAGGCCAACTTTTGAAGGGTTTTAAAAGGAAACAGAATCTTATATTTGATCCTAGAGGTAACAGGGAATCACTGGAGTTTACTGAATGAGGGGAGAGTGATGTTTTCAGAACTGCAACCTTTGAAGCTTACTTTGATAGCTGCAGACAGATCAAGTTTCCTCTTTAATGGCATGAAGACAACCATGTGAGGATGGACTAGGCAGAAGGGATAAGATTTTCATGGGGACTTTTGTGCATCTGTGGTTTGTGTATTCTGTGTATTTATCTAATCATGGTGTTATAATATATTTGTATAATTATTTTTCCTGAAAAATTCCATATAAGTTACATTTTAGCAAGCAAGTTTTGCTATTTAAAGAAATGTTTACCCTTTGTACTTCACTGGACCTCAGTGTCATCATTTGAAAAGTAAGATTTACTATCTCTAAGATCTCTTTCAGTTCCAAAAGTTTATGGATTTATAGTATTATAGGTTCTATGGTTAATGCTTTTTCAAAACCAGCAATCACCATCATTTTGGATTGTTTGTAAATCTAAATTTTGGGTATCTAGAGCTCTCCAGAATGGTGTTGTAACGATTGGAATAACGCCACCTGCTGGAGACTTACTGTAGAAGAGTTCTGCCCATGAAGCGAAGGTCTTTGAGGGCAAGACCAGGAGTCTTTTCTTTGGCGTCGGGAAGTGACGCAGACTAGTGGGAGGAGGAAGGAAGAGACTGGCGCTGACTCTGGCTCTTTTTCCTCTGGACTCTGGTGGAGAGCGGAGCTAGAAATGTGCTCTCCCTTTAATAGATAGGAATCTAGGCCTTTTCTTCTCTTTACCAAATTCATATTCTCCTTAATAAATGCTTAAAAGTCTAACTCTTGCTAAAGCTTATAATTTATTGGCGACCACTCATTAGATATTTTAGACAGTTTAGCTAGAATTTTAGCCCTTAACAGTGTATAACTACAATTATAGAATTTTACAATTCCAGAATTTAAAGTGACTTCAGAGCGCAATTAATCTAATCTCTCTTCAAAATTTTAATTCAATCTAGATTATGTTAAACAGTCATCTAGCCTCTGCTTGAAGACAGAGAACTCACTTTAGCATCTTGTTGAAATAATTTCTGAACAGAACTGCCTAGACAACCTACAAAATCCTAGACAATTGGTCATACAAGCATGACTTGGAAGACATTGTATCCTGACCTTTTGTCTACCTCATCTAACTTTTCAAAGTCTCTTTTATTCTCTGCAACCTATGATTACATTTTATTTTTTTTAATTAATAAAGTATTTTATTTTTTTCTGTTACATGTAAAGATAGTTCTCAACTTTTGTTTATACAAGCTTTACAATTTCAGATTTTTCTCCCTCCCTCCCCTCCCTCCCCCTTCCCCTAGACAGCAGGTAATCTGATATAGGTTATATATCTATATCTATATCTATCTATATAGATATCTATATCGATACACACACATAATAACATTAATCCTATTTCTGCATTAGTCATGTTATAAGAGAAAAATCAGAGCAATGATGCAAAACCTCAAAATAGAAAAAACAACAGCACCCAAAACAAAAGAAATAGTATGGTTCATTCAGCACCTATACTCCACAGTTTTTTTTTTTCTTGGATTTGGAGATCCTCTTCTACTATGATTACATTTTAACAAAACTGTCTTCTGACATTGTTGCCCAATAGTGAACATTAATGCATTCCCTAAAATCCCCAGGCCCCCCTTTTCATATGAAGTGCTTTCCAACCACATCTTCCCTATGCCTCACATGACCAGCTTGAAACCAAGTGTAGGCATTCATATTTGTACCTATTAATTTTCATTTATCAGAGGAGGCCCATTGGGTTTTTTTTGGTTTGGGCTTTTTTTTTTTTTAGTGAGGCAATTGGGGTTAAGTGACTTGGCCAGGGTCACACAGCTAGTAAGTGTTAAGTGTCTGAGGCCAGATTTGAACTCAGGTCCTCCTGAATCCAGGGCTGGTGCTCTATCCACTGTACCACCTAGCTGCCCCAAGGCCCATTGTTTTAGTCTATTAAGATAATTTTGGATCCTTATCCTGTTATCTAATGTATTAACTATCCCTCCCAGCTTTGAGCCTCTGAAGATTATTCAATAGGTGTGCCTCCTCTGTTTTTATCAGTCATTGATCTCGAACAAGAATAAAGACAAATCACTAAGGCATTCCATTAGAGACCTTTTTTTAAGTTGTTCCAATTTCATTCATTCAACAAGGTCTTAATCTACCTAATTATGCTATTTTATAGTCTATACATTCCATCTTATTCAAAAAGATAGCATAAGAGACTTTGTCAAATCTCTCACTCAAATACAGATATACTTTATCTGTGGTATTCCACTGGTTACTAGTGTAATAACCATCTAAAAACAGAAATGAATCTAGTCTATCTTGATTTATTCTTTTGTGTGTGTGTGTGTGGGGGGGGGCATGGGGTTAAGTGACTTGCCCAGGGTCACACAGCTAGTAAGTGTCAAGTGTCTCAGGCTGAATTTGAACTCAGGTCCTTCTGACTGCAGGGCTGGTGCTTTATCCACTGCGCCACCTAGCTGCCCCTATCTTGATTTATTCTTAATGAAATCCTGCTGCTATGTAGTAATATCAACCCAATCTAACAAACATTTGTTAAGACACTGTGCTAGGCCCTGAGGATACAAACAATTCCTGCTCTCAAAGAACTAACATGCTAACAAGGCATAATACATCGTATAAAAACTATATGTGGAGGTAAAATAGAGCACTAGTAACAAAGAGGATCAGGAAAGGTACCATTTGAAGCAACATCAGAAGAACCTCGTATGTATTACTTATCAGATTTATGGAAAGGTGAACAATTTATGAATAAACAAATGATAGAGAACAAAGTTAGGTATAAAATTTATAGTTTCAATTACAGTAAATTTTAAAAGGTTTTGTACAAACAAAACAAATGTAGCTAAGGTCAGAAGGAAAGCAGAAAATTTGGGGAAAACTTATAGACAGTTTTTCAGATAAAGGTCTCATATCTCATATATATAAAAATTTTTTTAAAAATCTATAAAAATATAAGTTATTCCCCAGTTGATAAATGGTCAGAATATATGAACAGACAGTTTTCTGACGAAGAAATCAAAACATTTATAGTTATATGAAAAAATGCTCCAAATCATTATTGATTAAAGAAATGCAAATTAAAACCTTGAGATATCATTTTACACCTACCAGACTGGCTAAAATGATTGAAGGGGAAAGTGTCAAATACTGGAGGGGATATGGGAATATTGGGGCACTAATTCATTGTTGTTGGAATTGTGAACTGATCCAACCATTTTGGAGAGCAATATGGAATTATGCTCAAAGAGTTATAAAACAACCTATGCCCTTTGACCCAGTAATACCACAACTAAGTCTGTTACCAAAGATAGCTAGGGGTAAAGGAAAAGAACCTATATGTTCTAAAAGGTTTATAGCAGCTCTCTTTTTGGCAAAGAACTGGAAATTGCAGGTATGCCCATCAATTGAAGAATGGCTGAATAAGTTTGTGGTATATGATTGCGATGGAATACTACTCACTATAAGAAATTATGAACTCAATGATCTTAGAAAAACATGGAAAGACTTGAAATAATGAAGAGCAAGATGAACAGAACTAAGATAACATTGTATATAGTAACAGCAGTAATAGTTTAAGAATAACTGAGTGAATAAGTAATTTTGACTATTGTAAATACTGAAATTAACAATGAAGGTCACATGAAGAAAAAGAAAAGTGAATTCCTTTTTGCCATTGACTATAGCAGTTCTTAGTAAATGATTGTGGTTTTGTTGTAACTACTATTTTAGTGACTTAAAAACATTAATTGATCAGTCAATTAATACTGTTTAGCACAATTCGAAGAACATGAAATGGGGGCAGCTAGGTGGCACAGTGGACTCGAATTCAAATGCGACCTCAGACACTTGACACTTACTAGTTCTGTGAACCTGGGCAAGTAATTTAAGAAAAACAAAAACAAACAAAACCATGAAACGAACATGAAGAACAGGTTACCTGTGCACATAAACAATACTAATTCATTCTCTTCTTTATGGTCTATCTAGTGAAATCAATTTCTAAGAAAAAAATAAGTAGGGGTATTTCATGAATCTGGAAAGGAAAAGAGATAGATAAGTTCTAGGCTCTTCATTTCAAAATGTAAAAGGAAAGAAATAATTCTCTGGGATTGAATGAATGACCTATTCACATAAGTCTCCTCAGATTTAGAATAAAAGATTTTTAGAGCATTTGATACTCACTGAGCTCTTTTATAAGCCTCGTCTTTTTTGATCATTATAGCAACTCTATTATACAGGGTTGTCTCAGTTTTACATATTAAAAAACAGAGGCTCAAATTGGTCAGGTGACTTGTTCAAGGTTAACTAACTGATAAGTGGAAGAGCTATTATGGCATGTTGAAAGGTTAGTACAATACATTCAAAAGGTATCTCAACTGAAAGCTGCAGTTAGTGGGGAATAACAAATTTTTTCGAATCCACCTTAAGAAAATTGAAGCCAGGAAATTATTTTGGGGTGTAACGATTGGAATGATGCCACCTGCTGGATACTTACTGTAGAAGAGTTCTGCCCATGAAGCGAAGGTCTTTGAGGGCAAGACCAGGAGTCTTTTCTTTGGCGTCAGGAAGTGACGCGGACTAGTGGGAGGAGGAAGGAGGAGACGGAGGCTCTCTTTTTCCTTTGGACGCTGGTGGAGAGCGGAGCTAGAAATGTGCTCTCCCTTTAATAGATAGGAATCTAGGCCTTTCTCTCTCTTTATCCAATTCTTATTCTCCTTAATAAATGCTTAAAAGTCTAACTCTTACTAAGGCTTTTATAATTTATTGGCGACCACTCATTAAATAGTTTAGACAGTTTAACTAGAATTTTAGCCCTTAACAGGGGCAAGAATTATTCAAAAGATTCTTTTGAGTTTCTCCCTTGAGAAGTGAGAGTAGTGAAAGTAGTATTTAGGGTGAACTTTGTATCTAGGTTACAATTCATTATACTGGAAGTTTTTCCTCAGTTGTTTTATCTTTGAGATAATAATCAAATAAAGAATAGACTGAAAATATAGTGAATAAATGATAGGATTCTACTGCCAGGTAACTTGTCCAAACACAAAATACAGGCATTAAAAAAATTAAGGTTAGTGTGCAGTGCTTATGGATTTATCATGGAATGATATTTCATTCCACTAGTTTTTCTCCCGGGAAAATGGCTCCCACTGGGTGAAGAAAATTGAGGAGGTATGTGCTTGAAGCATGTAGGAAGTAATAAAACTGAAAATGTGTGCTCTGTACAGTACCATTACTTGTTACAAGTGTCTCATATTAACCATCTGGTCAATCACATCATGTTTTGAAATTAGAGCTATTGCAATTGTACAAATTAAAGTCGTACCCATTGATTGTAGTTTTGGATAAATGTGTAAGGATCTTTAAGAAATCAGTGAGCTCATTTGCATTTAACAATGAGGAACTAACTTATTTATTTTCTAAGTCTTTTAATATCAAGATCATTGAGAAATAGTGTTAGTGTATCATAGAGGATAGTGAGCCTATGAGTCAGGAAGACCTTAGGCTTAATTTCCAGCTCTGGGGCAGGCTGAATTTATGACCCTTCATAAGTCACATAACCTTTTAATGTCATTAGCAACTCTTTAAAAAAATTCTATTTCATTTTATTTTCAGTTCTGAATTCTTTCCCTTTCTTCTTCCTCTTCCTGACCCATTTAGAAAGCAGAAAAAACAAAACCCATTACAAATATGTATAGTCATGAAAACAAATTCTGTCATTAACCATGTCAAAAAAAAGAAAAAGAGGAAAAAATTATAAATAAGAAGAAAAGAAGAAAATATGTTTCAATCTGCACTCTGAATTCATCATCTAGAGGTGGATAGCCCATTTCACCAGGAGTTCTTTGGAATTGTAATTGTAAATGTGTTCTTCAGAGTTCCTAAGTCTTTCAAATTTGATTATCTTTATAATATTGCTACTATTGTATAAATTATTCTCTTTGTTTCAGTTCATTCAAGTCTTTTAGGTTTTTCTAAAACCATCCCTTTCATCATTTTTATAGCACAATAGTATTCCATTTGCATTCATATACCAGCCATTCGTTCAGCCATTCCTCAATTCATGGGAATCCACTTTGTTTCTAATTCTTTGCCACCACAAAAAGAGCTACTATTAATATTCCTGTACATATGTTGCTTTTTCTTCCTCCTTTAATCTATTTGGGGTAGGGGTGGCTAGGTGGCACAGTGGATAAGCACCAGCCCTGGATTCAGTAGTACCTGAGTTCAAATCCGGCCTCAGACACTTGACACTTACTAGCTGTGTGACCCTGGGCAAGTCACTTAACCCCCATTGCCCTGCAAAAAAAAAAAATCTATTTGGGGTAGATACTTAGTAAAGGTATCACTGCAAACATATGCAAGTTCAGTATCTTTTGGGGTGTATTACTAAATTTTTATAGAATTTTAAGTAGAATTTTATAGAATTGTTAGACTAGTTCACAGCTTTATTGATAGTATATTAGAGTACCTATTTTTCCATAGCCATTCAGCATTTGTTATTTTCCTTATTTGTCATCTCAGCTAATTTGATGGGTAAAAGGTGGTGCTATGAGTTGTTTTAATTTGCATTTCTCTTATTATTAGTGATTTTGAGTATACTTTTCACATGGTTATCGATAGCTCGGATTTCTTCCTATGAAAAGTGCCTATTCATATCCTCTGACCATCAGTTGGGGAATGACTTTTATTCTTATAAAATTGACTCAATTCCCTTTATTCCTCAGAAATTAGACCTTTGTCTTAGAAATTTGCTACAAAGGTGGGGTTTTTTTCTTACCAGTTTTCTGCTTTTCTTCTAATTTTACCTAGACTATTTTCTTTGTGCAAAACCTTTTTAATTTTATGGATTCAACATTATCCATTTTACCTCCTGTGAACCTTTCTGTTTCTTCTTTGTTCATGAATAGATAGATCTGACAGGTACTTTCTTTGATACTTCACTAATTTACTTTTACTGTCACCTTTTATGTTTAAATCATGTGCCTATTTTGAGCTTATTTTGGTATCTGGCATGAAATGTTCTAGACCTAGTTTCCATCAGAATCCTTTACATTTTTCTTAACAGTTTTTGATAAATAATGAGTAACCATTCAAATTACACTGCTCCGGACCTGTTTGAGGAAAAAGGTCTCCTTCTCTCCGCCCCCCCTCTCCCCCAAACAAAATCACATTGTTCAGGGAAACCCTGAGCTGGTCTCAATTAGGTTCGCTCCTGAGCTATGTCCATATAAGGCAGGATTGAAGAATTGTCCCTGTATCACTTCCCCCATTGGCTAAGAACCCAAAGAATAGTTCTGAAATTAGGGTTAGGAATACTGCATTCTGGTTAGTTAATTTTTGCGTGTAGATTGTAACCCTTGAGTAATCAGACCAGTGATGAAAAAGGGGAGGGTACATTTGCGTTAGGGACTAGGGTTTAAAATGGGGCCTGTGAGCCCCCATTCTTGGCACCCACCAGCTTCACGCTGCGTTGCTCATTCTTGCAAGAATGACAATAAATAAGCCTTTGACACATCTCTGCTCCTGAGTTCCAGAGAATTATTGATCAGGAGTCATGATGGAGTGTTTTGTTTGTGAAACAGACAGGAGACCAGTGTCCCTGGATCAAAAATTAGGGACTGAAGAATAAAATGTAAGAAAACTGGAAAGGAGGATGCTAGGTTATGAAGGGTTTTGAATGCCAAGCAGCATTTTGTATTTGCTTCTGGAGACAATAGGAAGCCACTAGAACTTATTGTATAGGAAGGGTGACATAATTGGACCTGCACTTGAGGGAAATTGTCTTAGTGACTGAATAAAGGATAACTTAAAGTGGAGAGAAACTTGAGGCAGACAGACACACTAGCAGACTAGTGTAATAACCCAAATGTGGGGTGATGAGGTCCCTCACTAGAGTGGCAAGGTCAGAGGAGAGAAGAAGGCATATTTCAGAGATGCTTCAAAGGTGAAATAGACAGGTCTTGGCAATAGCTTGGAAATGGGGGAGGCGCAGTGAAAGATATGAAGAATCAAAGATGACTCCTAGGTTGCAAGCCTGAGGGATTGGGGGAAGAGTGTTGTCCACTATGGTAGAGAGGAAAAGGATTTATTTCACTATCTGAAAATGTGATGCTGCTGTTATACCAAGAAATATTTCAGTATATGCCATCCTTTGTATTTGTTTTTCTGTTTTTTAAAAAAAATCCTTTTATTTTTTAACTGAATTTTAAAGCAATTAACAAGAATTAATTTTTTTCTTCCTCCCAGCTCCCCATGAAAATAAATAAGTAGAAACTCTTGTAACAAATATGCATATAGCCATATATAAAAAAATTCCACATTGACTATGTCCAAAAATATGTCTTATTCTGATTTTTTCATCAATCACCTCTGCATCCAGTGATAGACAACTTTCATCACCAGTGCTCTGGAATCAGGGTCAATCATTGTACTGATCAGAGATCTTAAGTCTTTCAATGGTGTCCCCCCCCCTTTTTTTATAGTGTCACTGTTATAGTATACATTATTTTCCTGTTTCTACTTTCATTCACTTCATCAGTCTTCCCAGATTTCAGTGCTACCACCCTTTCATTATTTTTTTACAGAACAAGACTAGTCCATTATGTTCATATATAATAATTTGTTCAGTCATTCCCCAAATGAAAGGCACCCTTTTAGTTTCTAATTCTTTGTCACCACAAATAATGGCTATGGCTCATGGGAGTTTCCTAGTCGCCTAAGGTGATAAACGAGTACATCCCATGAAGAGCCAGTGTCCTTTAGACTTTGGGGATATTCTGGGGTTGTAGAAATCATTACACCTTACCCTACTGACTAGACCAGTTTCTGGATGTGGAGACCAAAGTGGGGAGAAACATTTCTACTGTACTTTGGTTGGGCTTACTTTCTATGTTATTACTAAATAAACCTTCTTTTGTTAAAGTGTTAATTATTCTACCAGTGTCTCACTTCATTCCCATCTTGAATATTAACCACAAGACCTTTAACACTGCATAATTAGTCAGCAATTATTAAGTGCCTACCAATGTATCAGGTGGTATGCTAAGCATTAGCGATACAAAGAAAGGGAAAAGATAATGCCATAAGAAGTGATGAAAGGGGGTTTCAGAAAAACTTGGGAAGACATATGAATTGATACAGAGTGAAAAAAGCAGAATTAGGAGAACAATTTATACTAGTATTAACATCAAAACTGTAAGGAGAAACATTTTGAAAGATTTAAGAACTTTGATCAACTGGTTCTGATGGAAATGTGATAGACTGATATGCAAAATGAGATATTGTTGGACATGTCTAATGTGGAAATTTATTTTGCTTTACTGAGCTTTTTAGTTATAGGGTTTTATTTTCTCTTCCAGATGTGTGAGGGAGGTAGGCAGGAGAAAAAAAATAAATGCTTGATAATTTAAAAAAATAAGTCATGAGTCTGAGATTCAATACTTCTCTCATTCTCTCTTTTCAGCATGGGCTACTGCATCCTTTTTGTCCATGGGTTAAATAAACTCTGTACATGGTTAAATCGATGTGGGGCCACTACCTTGATGGTGTCTACTTTGCTGCTTCTGCTGCTTTTCTCCTGCAAAACTGTGAAACAGAATGAAATTTGGCTGTCAAGAGAATCCCTTTTCAGGTATGATTAGTTATAGAAAATTATTGGTTGCCTTCTTACTTATTTGTTTACACACACACACACACACACACACGTATATATATACTCATATAGATAGATATACTTACTATACATAAATGGCATAATAATCTGGTTCTGATATTTAATTAATTTAAAGGTCATTCTTGAATCCCGAATGAACAAAATCATATATGAAAAGAATTGTGAGCATGAGTCTAAAAAATAATTTAAAAAACCCAAGACTCTTGAAAGTGCTTTTAATTTTATGACTTTGGATGGAAATACCTTTAATGCTCTGTTGACATATAATATCACCTATAAACTGAATGAAATTGAAAAGTCTAATTTAATTGCTCATTTCCATACTATATAAAAGTGATCAGAAAGGAAGAAAAATAAAATATATTTTCTTTTGAATATTACAGGCTTTTGAACTGTTCTGTAGATTAGTCCATTTTGGAGATAATTCTGAACTAGCAAACCAAAGGCTTTTTTCCCATATCATGGTAAATCTATACATGTTAATATAATTTTCCCCAATGCAACAATTTTTGCTTCTAGACCCATACTTGTGATAGAATACAGAAATATGTTGGGGCCACAGATTATAAGGTTGTAATTGGCCTTCAAGTTTTAAAAGAATTTTCAAATTCAGACAGTCACATGCCAAGTCTACTGCCCATTGAGAGACCTTATTGCATTAACTCCTGTCTGTTGTAGTTGTTGTTGCTATTTAATTATAGACTTAGATAATATGCGTTTCTACTTCTGTTTAGTGCTGCTGTTAAAATTGCAGCTAATAGGGGCAGCTAGGTGGTGCAGTGGATAAAGCATGGGCCTTGAATTCAGAAGCTCCTGAGTTCAAATCTGGCCTCAGACACTTGACACTTACTAGCTGTGTGACCCTGGGCAAGTCACTTAACCCCCATTGCCTCGACCAAAAAAAAAAAATTGCAGCTAATAGCAGAAGATCTTCCTTCCCTTTCTACTTAAGCAGAATTTTGGGGGGAAACTTCTGAGATCACAGGTAAGGATTCATTTTTTTTTTTTTTTTGCAGGGCAATGGGGGTTAAGTGACTTGCCCAGGGTCACACAGCTAGTAAGTATCAAGTGTCTGAGGCCGGATTTGAACTCAGGTACTCCTGAATCCAGGGCCAGTGCTTTATCCACTGCGCCACCTAGCTGCCCCAAGGATTCATTTTTACACAGAAAAATGTCCAGTTGATGTGTGTCCCATGATATCTGGCAATTTAGAACCATAGTTTCACTATTGCAAGCAGTTTTTTTTTTAAAAAACTCCATCTCTGAGAGCAATAAAAAAAGAAATTACAGGCTGCTTTTCCAACAGTTGAATAGTCTTTTTTTTATGCCCTTTCTTAGGAGCCTCTGAATTTGAGAGCTGAATCATCCTGTTTTAGTTTTTATACTGATGAAATTGATGGGATCATTTCCAGATCTCCCTGTAAGAAGGGAATCCAAACCAGTCTTCCAATATGCAGCCTTCCTGAGATTTTTAGTTTGAGAGAGTTTTTAAAAAATTAACTGATTAGCATTCATGAACTCTTAGAAAATTTAGGACTTACAGCTTGCTCCAAACTTAGATCAATTAATTTTAAGGGATACAGTTAAGGGATGAAACCATTTGAAATTTCTCTTCCAAAACCCTGTTCAGCTTTTGGGAGTTGTACATGGATATTTATTAATGAGATACATAAAACAATTATGGCAACAATAGTATTATTGACTTCTCCTCTTTATAACTCTAGCAAGTAGACTAATCTGGTATGTGCTATTTACATCAAATAGCATAATCAAAAAGCAATTTATTGCTTCCATATTATAGAAGTTGATAGTGGTTGACACGTCAGCATAGCTACAAATATGAGCCCACTTGGCTCCTCTCCAAATATAGTGATTGACACATATAACTCTGGAAAGTTGCGTGACTCTTGATTAAAATTCAAGATCTTACTTTTTAAATGTCTATTTTTTTCTTATTTCGGAAACTTAAAGTTATGGAAATGTCATTACTTTGGGTATAACTACACAAAATCGATTTTCTATAATATGCTAATTAGTACAATGGAAAAACCAATTCGATTTTCACTTCTCAATGCTAGCAATCAAACAATTGAACCAAGTGCATGCAGACATTAGTTTATTACCATATACTCAACAATACAAATATTAACCCCTTTAGAAACAAACTACCAACTTGCTTTTCTAGAGCTTCCCAATAAGCATATTTCATGCTGGTACTCAGTGATAAGGTTTCTCCCTCTGCCCAGCTGGAGGCTATGTGTGGAGATACACACCTCTGAGGTAGTTGCCTGGCAAGTCAGCAAATCTGTTAGCACTGTCCTTAAGCAAACAAGAATATTTGAGTCTCCAGGATGGGGAATGCCACTTACCTGGTCATGACCCAAGGTCAAACTGAAGGCTGGGGGCTTTATGGTAGGTTTCTTATAGTTCAAGTTATGGATCTTAGGTGGTTACATCCAAATTCTGATTGGCGGTCAATGCTCTAATTGTTAACCAATAAAATTAATTTTTATGTCAACCTGAATTAAAGAGAAGGCTGCCAATATAGCAAAAATTGAATCTTAAATTTAGGCACAGCAGCAAGTACTGGAGGTGCTCAAGAAGGGGCTTGGACAGGGGTTCTTTTAGAGTACTAGGGTAGAAGGAGAGGGATACAAGTCTTGGAATTGTCTAGCTGCCAGTGTGAGGGGGTTGGGACATTCCAGTTTTACTGTAACAGCCAAAAGTTCATTGAGAAAGCTTGAGAATCTCTGGAGGGGAGAGTTGAGAGGAGGAAATCATAATTAAAAAATAACAATGGAGTTGACCTCTGTAGCTGGCCCAGGTAGATTTTATGGACAATGTAACCAGAAGCAAGGAACACAGGATACTAAGCCCTCATCTAACGTCTCGAGGGGTGGTCTACTACTGTAGTCTTCATTTTTGTCTTCTCCTCCTCCTCCTCCCTCTCCTCCCCCTTCTTCCTCTTCTTCTTTTTCCTCTTCTCTTCCTCCTCCTCCTTCTCTTCTTATGGCTGGGCTGTCCACTTGAGGGTTGAGTTCCTCTTTAGATGAGACAGATATATCCAGCTGTCAACTCCTTTCAGCTTTGTTGAGAACTTGGTAGGGTCCTTTTCATGTGGACTGCAAAGCATCCTTGCACAGGTATCTTTTCCAACAGACCTAGTTTCTGTATTCTAGCTGCAAAGTAGACTGGTTTGGGACTGGGTCCCTAGAAAATAACTGAGAAACAAGATAGTTTAGATCTCAAAAGGTTTGAGGGAGTTCAGCAGTCCAGAAGGGAACTCTTGGTGGTGTGGGAGTTGCTGTGGGACAAAAGGAGGCACATCACACACCCAGGGGTGATTTCAAAGGGTTAAAGGGAAAACTTTCCAGAAGTCATCACCCTAAAGTTCAGGACTAAGGGAAGGGCTCTGACTCTGGTTCTGAAAATGTCCAAGTGATATCTGAGATATCTACTTCTGGGGCTCTTTAGTTTTTTTTGCTCAAGTATATGAAAAGAGGGCTAATGATTTAAAATTTAACCCCACAGTCTAACATCTTTCATGTATTTGATTTTTAATTATTTCAAGGAACTCAGTAAAGAACTTACTTACCCATACTGTCTGCTACAACAGGCATGCATCACAAAGTTTTGATACTAATTAAAATTTTTATTATCACATTATGTCAAATTGAAGTAAAAAAGAAAAAAAGAAAAAATTGCAGTAGACTCCAGCTCTATTAAAGGAAAGAAATGATTCAAGAGCTTTGGATGCACAATTAAGCTATTAACATAGCTACTGTCAAGAGTTGATTTTAAATAAGTTTTAGAAAAATGCTTATTATCCTTTTGTGCTCAATATAAAAGTGCAGAAATTTTCTGAATTTGCTAAATATGAAATTATTTGAACATGTGACATCATCTCAATCTGTCTGGTAATGTACCTTGGAACAACTGCAAAGGATGGCCTTTGAATCATTTGGCATAGAGTAGTGGTGAAAGTTATTATCAGCCATTTTGATTTAATTAAATGTACAATGCTATTATAAACATTTTTACATTTTCATTAGAAATTAATTGTAACAGTAATCACCAGAAGTTTCTTGAGCAGGTATATGTACTATCAGGGATGTTTATAAGTATTTCAGTATTGGGGTAGACTTAGAGGCACTTACTTAATTACCTTTCAAAATATTTAGAAAAAGAATAAAGATAGAAGGTATCTTGTTAAGGTTGGATCTGACATGTCACACTTGGTGTGAAAATGCAGTTCGTTTAAAAATACCATAATAGTCACATAATTAGGACAGCATTTAAAAAGTAGATAAATACTAAGCTGTAAAAAATACAAAAGCTAAAACAGAACACATGTTACCAAAGTTCCTAAACCTGGCAATGAAACAAAATAATATTAATTGAAGGAAAAAATTTAAAATAGTATAAATGTGTTTTAAAACAAAAATACCAGATGGTAATAAAACAAATTCTAGTCAAATATCCTGCTATGAAACAAAATAGTCTTTCCACACATACTTTTCTGCCATTCTAAGAACCCAAGATACTTAATTTATAATATTCTTCTGCCTTATTACAATAACAAATTTTGTTTTTAATAAAATATATTGTTTTACCTGCTTAAGCACATCAATGAAAAAGTATCAAATAAATGCACAAAGATATCATAATATTTGAATGTTAACAGCATGAAAACTCAACATGTCTATGAAACTTACAAAAAAAGAATAGTAAACTTTGGTTTTAGCTACCACATAATTATTAGCATATGTAATACTTCAATAAAATGTAATAATTAAATAAGAAAGATATTATTTATTGTGTTATGAAGTTACTTGATTTAGTTAGATAAAATTCAAAGTATACTTTTAAAAAGTTTCAAATCCTAAGCAGACCCTAAGCAGACTCAGTATTCCCCCTGATAGGAAACAGCTAAAACAATAAAGTTTCAGGTCTTTGGTAGAAAACTGTTCACACTCAGCACTAGGAACACCCGTGGAAAAAAATTAAACAAAAAGAAAAATAATTTATGTAAAATATATTGAAAAATATAAAAACTCATCTAGAGTGATTATTAGCTTCAAAGTATTGAACCACAGGTGAAATTCATTTACCATGAATTCTTGTTTGTTGACGTCCTTGTGAGATCTCTTTGCATACATCTGATGAACCTCTTTCCTTCCCTTTGTTCCTTCTCTCAGTCCCTTATTCTCACAGTGACAGTGAGAGGTTTAGATCTTTTCAGTGTACATTTTGACTCTGGCCAACAATTGTATGCTTCCAGCAAATATAGCCTTCCTAGGAATGTTTGACTCAATCCTGTTCATCAGCTCCAATGTGTCTGGGTCATAGAATTCTAATTCTGATGGCTCTACCATCATTCCTGACCAGAAATTATAACAAAGATAGATGAGCATTAGAACTGGTATTGAATATGTCATAATTTTTCATCCTCTTTGGTGTGTTGAGACGGTTCAGTTTTAAAAGTAACTCCCATATGTCACTGGTACATAAGCCAAATGATTTCTTCACTGGAGAACTGCCTGTACATATCCTTTGACCATTTATCAATTGGGGAATAACTCATATTATAGATTTAACAAAATTTTTATATATTTTAGATATAAGACCTTTATCTGATCAATTATAAACTACCCCCCTCTCAGATTTCTGCTTTCCTTCTGATCTTGGTTACATTTGTTTCATTTGTACAAAACCTTTTTAATTTAATGTAATAAAAATTATCTATTTTATACCTAACAGTTCTCTAGCTTGTATTTATTCATAAATTGTTTATCTGTCCATAAGTCTGATAAGAAATATATCCCATATTCTTCTAATTTTCTTGTAAAATCTCTATATTTAGGTCACAGATCCATTTTGACCATATCTTTGTGAATATTGGTCTATGCCCAGTTTTTGCCATATTGCTTTCTGATTTTTCCAACAATTATCCCAAAATCTTAAGTCTGTACACTTGTCAAATACAAGGTTATTATGCTTATTTGCATGTATAAATAGTATATCTACTCTATTCCACTGATCTACCTTTCTATTTCTTAGCCAGTACCAGGTAGTTTAGATAATTGCTGCCTGGATCTGCCACTGCTAACCCTCCTTCTTTTATATATTTTTCATTATTTGATATTCTTGACTTTTCGTATTTCTAAATGAATTTCACTAATATTTTTTCTAATTTGCTTTGAAACATTCAGGAATTTAATTGGAATAGCATTGAATATATCGATTAGTTTGGGTAAAATTATTATTTTTATTATATTGGCCCTGCCTACCCATGAACAATTAATATTTCTTCAATTATTTAAATCTTATTTTATTTGTATAAAAAGTTAAAAAAAATAATTATATAGTTCCTGGAGTTTTTTGGCATATAGGTTCAATATTGATATTGCTTCATTGTCTATAGTACCTCTCATGAAAATGTAGTTACCCTCGGGGCAGCTAGGTGGCGCAGTGGATAAAGCACTGGCCTTGGATTCAGGAGGGCCTGAGTTCAAATCCAGCCTCAGACACTTGACACTTACTAGCTGTGTGACCCTGGGCAAGTCACTTAACCCCCATCGCCCCATTTAAAAAAAAATGTAGTTACCCTGCTTATCTCTTAATTAAATCTATTTTAGCCATAACTTTGAGATCATAATTGCCAGCCCTGCCTTATTTGCATCTGCTGGAGCATAATAAGTCTTATTCCAACCCTCCATCTTAACTCTGTGTGTATCTCTCATTTTTTAATGTGTTTCTTATAAACAACATATTGTTGGATTCTGATTTGTAATCCATTTTGCTATCCATTTTTGTTTTGTGGATGAGTTAATCCCATTCATGCTCAAAGATATGATTACTATTTGTGAATTTTCCCCCATTTCTTTTTACTCATTATTTTCTTTATTAGTCTCTCTTTTTACCCTATTCCTCTTACCTTACCTTCTCCCCTTACTTACCCTCTCATTCCTTATTTTACCTATACTTCTCAAATTTTCTTTCTTATTTATTTAGATCACCCTCTTAATCTTAATTTCTACCCCCTTTTAGAAGTTCCTGACCCATGCTATTTTTTTTTTTTTTAGTGAGGCAATTGGGATTAAGTGACTTGCCCAGGGTCACACAGCTAGTAAGTGTTAAGTGTCTGAGGCCGGATTTGAACTCAGGTCCTCCTGACTCCAGGGCCGGTGCTCTATCCACTGCGCCACCTAGCTGCCCCAGACCCATGCTATTTTTGATCTCTCTAGAAGTTTAGAAGACTTCTAAACCTCTTCAGATGTATACATTGTTTCCTCTTCAGCCCAGATGAGATTAAGGTTCCAATAATTCCACCTTTCCAGCCCCATCCTCTGTCTTAGTTCTTTCTTTCATGCCCCTTTTTATGAAATAATTGCTTCTTTTTACCTTTACCTGGCCAATTTTTTTTAGAATTACTTCATCATCCACAACTCAGCCACATCCTTTCTTTCAAACTACCTTATTAATGATAAACAGTTTTAAGAATTTTATTACTACTATAATAATTAATAATTACTAACAGCATTTTCATATATCATAAGTAAACTGCTTGACCTTAATCAGTGCCTTATAATAAGTCTTTATTGATTTCCTTAAATTTCTTCTGGATCTTTTGTATCATATTTTCTATTGAGTTCTGGTCTTTTTGTTACACATATTTGAGAGTCTTTTAGTTCATCAAATGTCCATTTTTTCCCAAATTAAGAATTATACTCAACTTTGGTGGATAAATTATTCTTGGATGCAACCCTAGCTCCTTTACTCTTCGAAATATTATATTCCAAGAACTATAGTCTTTTAGTGTAGGAGCTTGTGAAAATATTTTGTTAACTCACTGGCCTAATTTGGGGACTAATCTATCTGAGTGACTAATCTGGGGACTTTTAACTAACGGGCTATCTGACTGCTATTAATTTAATGTGGGCCGTTTATAAAGTTTCACCACACTGTTCCATTCCCAAATTGATAAGCAAAGGATTAAGAAGCCTCTTAACTAAATAATCAAAGCAGAGTTTATTTATGAGATACTATTTAAAATTAAGAATACAGGGAAATAAAATGTACAACCTGAC
The DNA here is from genome assembly GCF_019393635.1 of Dromiciops gliroides. NCBI lineage: Eukaryota > Metazoa > Chordata > Mammalia > Microbiotheria > Microbiotheriidae > Dromiciops > Dromiciops gliroides. Next base: position 210,891,789 of record NC_057865.1, read on the forward strand.
TGTGTTCAGGGCATCTCTTTCCACCTGCTGGGCCTGGAACTTTTTTAATACAATAAGGGCTGTAGCTGCCTCTTGCCTTAGAGTATGTTCCACTTTCACTGCTCAGCTACTTTCTTCTAACACTGCCTGTACCCTGTGCTGACCACTTCTGTGCTCTCTGCTGCCTCCTGTTCTGTCTGTCTGTCTACTCCGTCAGTCTGCCCTCTGCCACCTTTACTGCCCCTCTCCTTCTCCTATTTCTAATCTTGTCAGGCCCCCTTAATCTTGTCCTTTCGCCTCTTTTCTGTCTTGCTCTTAGCTTTTTCTCCTTCCCCATCTCTTAGTGCTCCAGCCTTTCTGCTCTCTTAATCTCATCAGCCCCCCTCCATCTTGTCCACCAACCTCTCAGGTCTATATATATTTTCCTTTTCTCCACTCAAATCTTGGGGCTTTTTGTATCCCCATACACACCAAGCTAATCCGCCAGCCAGGGCTGTGGCTGAGGGGTGGGGACACTCAGGTGTCTCATGCATACCACACCCAGAGCTCCAGGGGCCCGCCCCCGGCTGTGCACCTGGGACCTTGGTACAGGCTATGACAGAGCCCAGCCTGGATGAGCCTGGGATCTCTCGGATAGATACTCTCAGGGTGGAGGGAGCTGGGGATCCCTGCCCCCAGCTGTCTGACCTGGTGTCTTGTACAGCCTATGGGGCTTTTTGGCTCAGCTGAAGCAGAGGGGGAGGGGCACCAGCCCCTCCCATACAGAAGAGACCCTGAGGGCCTAAGGATTTCTTTTTTTTTTTTTTTGTTGCAGGGCAATGAGAGTTAAGTGACTTGTCCAGGGTCACACAGCTAGTAAGTATCAAGTGTCTGAGGCTGGATTTGAACTCAGGTACTCCTGAATCCAAGGCCAGTGCTTTATCCACTGAGCCACCTAGCTGCCCCTGGGCCTAAGGATTTCTAATCTCAGCCCAAAGGTAGGGTCTCCAAATCAAAATAAATTTCCACAAGCTACTAGGTCTTGTAAAATTCTCATAGTATTTTATGAGTATTTAAATTTTTTTTTTCTTGATGCTTACAATACATCATTCTTAACCTGGGAATTTTGAAACTTGGCTATGATATTCCTGTAAGTTTTCTTCTAGGATCTTTTTCAGGTGATGATTAATGAATTCTTCCTATTACTACTTTGCCTTCTTGTTCTATAATTTCAGGATAATTTTCCTTGGTAATTTAGAATTTAGAATTTTCCCTGTTACATGTAAAAAAAGGTTTTTTTCACATTGATTTTTTTTGGGGGGTGAGGCAGTTGGGATTAAGTGACTTGCCCAGGGTCACACAGCTAGTAAGTGTCAAGTGTCTGAGGCCGGATTTGAACTCAGGTACTCCTGACTCTAGGGCCGGTGCTCTATCCACTGCGCCACCTAGCTGGCCCCCTTCACATTGATTTTTGGTTTTGTTTTTGTTTTTTTAGTGAGGCAATTGGGGTTAAGTGACTTGCCCAGGGTCACACAGCTAGTAAGTGTTAAGTGTCTGAGGCCGGATTTGAACTCAGGTACTCCTGACTCTAGTGCTGGTGCTCTATCCACTGCGCCACCTAGCTGCCCCCCCTTCACATTGATTTTTAAAAATTTTGTGTTCCAAATTTTCTTCCTCCCTTCCTCCTCATTCTTCCCTAAGAAATCAAGCAATTCAATATACGTTACACATGTTCAGTCATGCAAAACATCTTCACATTAAGTCAGGCTGTGAAAGAAAACAGACAAAATAACTTTCGAAAAAGGAACTAACAAATAAAATTATACTTCAATCTGTATTCAGATACCATCGGTTCTTCCTCTGTTGATGGTTTGCATTTTTCATATGTCCTTCTGATAGCCTCCTACTCATCATTTCTTTCATAATTACTATTGCTAGCTGTATTACCCTGCATCCTATTCTCTCCCCTTGATATTTACTCTATTTTCTATCTTTTTTCACCCTATCCTTCCTCCAAAGTGTTTTGCTTTTTACTGCTCCCTCCCCTAAACTGCCCTCCTTTCCTTCACCTCTCCCCATTCCCTTCCCCTCCCACTTCCCCACTTGAGTGTGCATGTTATTCCCTATTTGAGCCAATTTTGAAAAAACTGAGCTCGCTCACTCCCCCACTCCTTCTCCATCTTCCCCTCCACTCCATAAACTTTTTCTTGTTTCTTTTATGCGAGCTACTTTACCACATTCTACTTCTCCCTTTCCCTTTATTCCAGTGCATTCCTCTTACCCCTTAACTTTATTTTGAAGATGTCATCATGGGTCAACTAGGTGACACAGTGAACAAAGCACCAGCCTTGGACCCAGGAGGCCCCAAGTCCAAATCTGGCCCCAGACATAAGCCACCCCACCCTGCCTGCTCCATAAAACACCAGGATAAGTAAAAAAATAAATGCTTTACAGATATCATCACTTCATGTTCAGTTCAGACCTGTGTCCTCTAAGTGTATTCCTTTCAGCTGCCCTAATACTGAGAAAGTTCTTATGAGTTAGAAGTATTATCTTCCCATGTAGGAATGTAAACAGTTTAACCTTTTAATATTCCTCATGGTTTCTTTTTCCTGTTTACCTTTTTATTCTTCTCTAGGGTCTTGTATTTGAAAGTCAAATTTTCTATTCAGTTCAGGTCTTTTCATCAAGAATGCCTGAAATTCCTTTTTTTCATTGTAGTCCCATTTTTTCCCCTGAAAGATTATACGCAGTTTTGATGGGAAGGTGATTTTTGGCTGTAGTCCCAGTTCCTTTGCCCTCTGGAATATCATATTCCATATACTGTGGTCCTTTAATGTAGAAGCTGCTAGATCTTGTGTTATCCTAACTGTAGCTCCACAGTATTTGAATTCTTTTTTTCTAGCTTCTTGCAATATTTTCTTCTTGACCTGGGAGTTCTGGAATTTGGCTATAATATTCCTGGAAGTTTTCCTTTTGGGATCTCTTTCTAGAGGTGATTGGTGGATTCTTTCAATTTCTATTTTACCTTCTGATTCTAGAATATTAGGGCAATTTTCCCTGACAATTTCTTGGAAGATGATGTCTAAATTATTTTTTGGCCATGATTTTCAGGTAGTCCATTGATTTTCAAATTCTCTCTCTTGGATCTATTTTCTAGGTCAGCTGTTTTTCCATATATATATATTGCTCTCTATTTAAAAAATTCATTTGGATTTGCTTTATTGTGTCTTGATTTCTCACAAAGTCATTAGCTTCTATTTGCTCTGTCCTAATTTTTTTTTTTGGGAGGGGGGGTGAGGCAGTTGGGGTTAAGTGACTTGCCCAGGATCACACAGCTAGTTAGTGTCAAATCCAGAACTCAGGTCCTCCTGAATCCAGGGCTGGTGCTCTATCCACTGCACCACCTAGCTGCCCCTCTATCCTAATTCTTAAGCAATGATTTTCTTCAGAGAGCTTCTGTGCCTCCTTTTCCATTTGGCCAATTTGGCTTTTCAAACTGTTGACTTTTTTTTCATGACCCTCCTTCATCACTCTCATTTCTCTTTCCATTTTTTCTTCTACCTCTCTTACTTTATCTTCAAAGTTCTTTTTGAGCGCCTCTATGGTCTGAGACTAATTCATATTTTTCTTGGAAGCTTTGGATGTAGAAGACTTTGGTATTTTCTTCTGAGGGTGTATTTTGATCTACCTTGTTGCCAAAGAAACTTTTTATGGTTGGAAGCTTGAGATGCCTGTGCCCCTCCCCCACTGGGCCACTGCCACTTGAGTTACTAATTCAGAATATGGGCACTCCGCCTTAGCTCTAGCAGAGACCTCAGCTCTTTCCCCCTGGCCAACCCCTGGACCCCCTCACCAGTATGTGAGCTGAGTTTCAGAAGCTGCCACTGATGCTGATGGTTCTGAGGCTCTGGAGGCGTGGCCTGCCTGGGGCTATATCTGCGCCCCTCTCTCAGCCTGGTTCCACAGAATTTCCCTGTTGCTCTTTTAAGAAGTCTTTGGCTAGAAAACGGTTTTCCTCTGTTCTTTTGTGGGTTCTGCTGCTCCAAGAATTGTCTTATGGCACTTTTTTGAAGGTATGTGGATGGTTCATGTTGGGGGCTCCAAGGGTCACAAGCCTTTCCTCCACCATCTTCTTCAGATTCTCTTCTAATTTTTTTTTCTAATTTTATTATATCTTGGTATCTTGTAACATCATCCAATTCCCACTTGCCCAAATCTAGTTTTCAAGGACTTATTTTCTTTAAGATTTTGTATGTCTTTTTCTAATTGGTTAACTTTCTTTTCATAATTTTCTTGCATTGTTTAAATTTTTTTCCCAGTTTTCCCTTGTTCTTTCTTATTTGATTTTGAATTCCTTTTTAATGTCTTCTAAGATTTATTTCTGGGCTTGTGACCATTTGATTTTACTCTTTAGGGCAGGAGTAGCTTTTTTTTAACCTCCCTATCTTCCTCTTAATATGAAAGCTTCTTTTACGCCAAAGTATCTATTGATGGTTGGGTTCTTGTTCCTTTGCTTCTTCATCTTTATTTTTAATTTGTTTTATTTTATTTTTAGCAGCTTAATATTATTATTATTATCAAGTTTTAATCTCAAATTGTGGGTAATGTTGCCTCAAGCCTCAGGTCCTCTTTACTATTGTTTTCTGAATTCTGTCTGGGGGCTCAGTTTTAGGAACTCCTGTCCTTCCTCCTATGAGCCCCAGCCATGCTGTCCCCTAAATGTTCTCACTCCCTACAGTACCACACTCACTTGGTTTGTGCTTGTTCCTCTTTTTTTTTTTTTAAGTGAGGCAATTGGGGTTAAGTGATTTGCCCAGGGTCACACAGCTAGTAAGTGTCAAGTGTTGGAGGCTGGATTTGAACTCAGGTACTCCTGACTCCAGGGCCGGTGCTCTATCCACTGCGCCATCTAGCTGCCCCGTGCTTGTTCCTCTTTACTTACAGCCACAGCCAGGTATTGCATTTGGTTAGCACTGCTAGGCCTGACTTTCAGAAATAGGAGGGGTCCTTCTGTCTTCCCTCACTCAGCTGTCTGCTGTTCTTTAGATGAAAGTTTGTGAGGTAAAAGTTCCTGAGGTGAAAGTTGAGGTGAAATTGTTTAAGTCCTAATCTATTTCTCTCAGGGCCGACTGTTCATTGATTCAGTGAAGTCAGCTGAGAAGTATTTACACCTCACTCAGGCTAAACCTCAGCCCTGGAGTCTTTTCTGATGTCCTCTCAAAATGTCCTAGGAGGGAAATTGCTTTACCCTTTTAGTTTTGCTGCTCTACGTTCATTTCATGGTGATTTTCTGTTTGCTTGGTCAAGGAAATCTGGAGAACCTGGAAATTTCTGGCCTACTCAGCCATCTTCCCAGAGTGAAATATAGGCTTTTTTAAAAAACTTGGTTTGTTAAATATAGAAGCTGTGTGTGTGTGTGTGTATATAGATATACATACCTATATCTATATACACACACACATATATAGATGCATGTATACACATATATATACACACATATACATGCATACACACACATATACATATATACATATGTATACATATATACATATATATATTCAGAAAGTCCAAAGTTGTACTGTGCTTTCAACTGAAATTTTACCTAGTGACTAGGACACTGATTTGTATTCTGATTCAACTAACCCACATCTTTAGTCCAGAGAGTATGTTCAGCCAGTGTTTGAATAGATTTTGATAGATCCTAGTTTTGGAGTGCATCTTGCCAATTTCCTTTCTAGTCAGAACCCTGGTGTTGGAAAGGAATTTACATATCTAATTCACATACTTAAAATAGGAAGAAAGGAAAGAAGGAGTTATTAGATGCCTACTTTGTGCTAGGTACTGTGCTAAATGCTTTACAAATATTAGATCATTTGATCCTCACAATACCTGAGGTGGGTGCTATTCTTATTCTCATTTTACAGTTGAGGAAATTGAGACCAACAGAGATTGTAACTTGCTCTGGGCCATACAGCTAGAAAATGTATGAAGCCAGATTTGGCTTCAGGTTTTCCTAAATCCATGCCCTGTGGTCTATCTCTTGAGATACCTAGCTGCCTAAATTACCTTGAATACATTCCCACTCCATGAATTGTATCATATTTTTACCTCCTTAGTATTTGTTAAAACAGTATGCCTACCCTGCAGTACTAGTTGCAATATGCTTTTATCTTCTTGAAACCTTCATAGGGAATAAAAAAGCAAATATTGCTCCTATTTTAAAAATGCTTATTTGTTGATATCAGGCATATGTTCTTTTAAAATTGTCCTTCATACTTAAAAGAGGGACAAAAGGACATAACTGAATCAATGTATGGATTATCTGACTGGCAGATTAGACCAACATGACCTTGGAAAGCTCTACCACAGGCTGGGCACAAATAGTTCACATGAACATTTGTAGTGGAGATATCTCTAAATTTGCACATTTCATGTTTCTTTTGAACTACTGCAATTCTGCTTTGCTTATACAGCACAGCACCTTCTTTGATATAGATAGGCATGTCATGTCAGGTTAGTTCCTTGAAGACAGTAATTGTCTTTTACCTTTCTTTATATCCCCAGAGCTTTATTTATTGATTGATTTAATTAGATTTTAGAAACAGGTGTTTACTACATCAGTCTATTTGGTACATGCCATTCTTTTCCCATATCAGTTCCCACAATGTACCTCTGACACACACTGCCAAAAGTACATACAGAGTCCAGGCAATGTTTTGGGCTGGACTTGTCTCAGGACAGGCCCATGGTAGTTGGTATTTGATAATGCAGTGGAATAAGGTACTGGTATATCATTCAGTAATTGACAAAGGGAGATTTAGTTGGTCCTGATAGGAGAAGGACAATTAGCACAGAAACACACCAGGGGGGAGAGATAGCTAGGTGGCTCAGTGGATAGAGCACTGGCCCTGGATTCAGGAGGACCTGAGTTTAAATCTGGCCTCAGACCCTTGACACTTACTAGTGACCCTGGGCAAGTCACTTAACCCCAATTGCCTTACCAAAAAGAAAAGAAAAGAAACACACCAGGGACATATGGAGTTGATTCATCTGAACAAATCCTTTTTCCTTCTAACCTCTTTCCTATTTTTTGCTGAAGATTTGTCATGTTTTAGCTGTCTCATCTAGACCTGACTTTGCCACTATATTGGTAAATTCTATGGGCCATGTGAACAAATTCCAGGCTTTGAAATTGTCTTTCTTTCAACCTTGGCATCCTAAAGAATTGTGAGACTTAAAAGGAAAAAGCAATGAGAACTCAAGAGAAAGAGACACATACAAAATGTCATGGTTTCTAGTAAGGCAATGAGAGCAGTCAAATGATATAAAGGAAATGGAAGACAACAGAAAAAAAGAGGCAAATAGTATATTCATCAATTGCTTGGTTTAGAAAGAAATCATGGTTCTAGACTGTCCTTATTATATAAAAAAACTTTTAAGTTTTTGTTTCTTAAAATTAGTTTTAATTGCATTTTCAGAATTCAAATGTAGTTACTTAATCAGAGCTCTGTAAAAGAGAAGCTTCTTCCTAAAATAGACATGAAAGAATGAAAGGGTGTGTTTCATATTAAAATCTCTACTAAAAGAGATGATGTTTCTTGTAATTATTTTCTGTGGATTCTAATTTATTTTGTGGCATCATAATCCCTCTGTTACATGGTGTTCTCTGCTTACTAAAAAGCCTAAATTGAGAAAGTCAACTCAGTCTGATGATCGGAAAGTTACGGAGAACAGAAACAATTTTATGTAATTTTCTGATAGACATTTACAAAAATGGACCATGATTTGGGGCATAAAACCCCATACAAATAAGTTTAGAAAATCAGATATTAAACACATCCTTTACTAAAATTTTTATTTCATAAAGGGCCTTTGAAGAAAGGATTAAATATTAATTTCAGACTAAATAATTTAATGCTACAGAATTAATATCTCAAAGAAAAGAAATCATAGGAAAAATAGGAAAATGCATCGAGAAAATGACAATAAGATAACATACCAAAACTTTTGTCCTTAAGGCAAACATTATATCTTTAAACATACTCATCAATAAAAGACTGAAAGAATATATCAAAGAATTGGGAAAACAACTAAACAACACTAGAAAAGCAAAGAAAAAATAAAACACTTAATCACCAAAATAGAAATTCTGTAGGTTAAAAAAAAATGAACAAAATTGAAAGCAACAAATTTCATTCAATTGCTAAATAAATTTAGGTGATAGGTTTTTTTTTTTGGTGGGGAGAGGGGATTATTAAAATAAAGACAGATTTTTTTTTATAAAAAGAGGAAAATCAAATTATCTTAAAAATTAAAAGAATTCACAGCAAATGAAAAAATAAAGGAAACTATCAGCAACTATTTCCCCAAATATATGTCAACAAAACTGATAATTTACAGGAAATAGTTGAATGTGTTAAGTAAAGTCAATAAGCATTTATTAAATGTTTATTATATGCCAGGTACTATGCTCAATACTGGGTATACAAATACAATCAAAAAGAAAGCTAGTCCCTGCCTCAGGGACCTTACTATTCTGATGGGAATAAAAGGGAGCTGAAAAAGGAAAGAAAGGAAGAAAAAGCAATAAAGTGCTCAGAGTGAGAGCATTGTAGAGAAAGTCTGAGTTGGGATTAAATGGAGTTTTGGGGAGGCACCAGCCAATCAGGTGGCAAGACCATAGGAGTTGAGGGTACTTCCAATGAATGAAATACAAATGTAGAGTGAGCTTCCAGGGTAAAGATATTTCTGAGACGTTGTAAAGAAAGTCCAAGAGAGTTAGGAGGGCACCCTAGAGAAAAATTAAGACATATAAAAAAGAATGTTTACATATATTTATTTACATATGAAGAATATTTATAAATATATAAAATACCTAAGTTAACAGAAGAAATTATTTTTAAAACCCTCAAATAATTGATTAAACAATATAACAATATATTAATAACAAAACTGATGCAATTATATCAATAGATGCTGAAAAAACTTTAGACAATATACAACACAGGAAATAAATGAATCTTTTCTTCACATGGGAAATAGTGTCTGTCTAAAACAGTCGTTATTATTATAAACAATGAAGAAAGGGGAGAAGCTTTGTAATAAGATCAAGGATAAAACAAGGAGGTCATTTATTACCACTGTTGTTTTATATAGTTCTAGAAATGCTAGCTAAAGCAATAGGACAAGAAAAATAAATTGAAATAATAAACATAAGAAAAAAGGAAAAACCTATTGCTTTTCACATATAAGATAAAGATCTCTCTAGGGAACTCAAGAGAATCAATTAAAGATGTATTGAAACAATTAAGAATGTCGGTACTGTTGCAGGATATTAAATAAATCCACATAATTCATCAGCATTTCTTTATGTTATCATAAAATCCTATAAGAAATTATAGAAGGAGGAATTCCATCACAATAACTATAGAATACATATAATAGTTAGGAGTCTCTCCATAAAGACAACCCTGGGAAGTATAGAAATACAATTACAAAGCACTCTTTACAGAAATAAAGATGATTTAAATAATTGGAGAAATATTGATTACTTATTGGTGGGCCATACCAACATGGTAAAAATGATAATACTTATAAATTACCTTACCTGTCAAAAGTACCATCAAATTACCAGGTTTTAATTACAAAGTTTAACTACCAGGATTACCAGATTTTAGATCTAGGAAAAATAATGAAATAAATCTAGAGGAAGAAAAGATAAAAAAATTCAAATGAAATACATGGAAAGGAAAGGGGCCTAGATCTCAAACTATACTTAAAAAAAAAAGTCAGAATCATTTGGTACTGGTTAAAAAATAGGCCAATCAGTATGTCTGAAGCAAATGAACATAGAACAGACTGTATTTGACAAACACTGTTGGGAAAACTGGAAGACAGCCTAGAAAAAAGTAGCCAAAAAAAAAAGTTTTACAGTATATACCAAGATAAAATCCAAATGGATACATAAACTAGATATAAAAGATGACATCATAAACAAAATAGAGGATCAAAAAAGAAAATGCCTTTCAGCTCTTTGTCCAAAGGAACAATTGACCAGTCAAGGGATAGAGAATGATAGAAGATAAAATGATAATTTTAATTACATAAAATTAAAAAGTTCTTGCACAAAAAAATCTTTGAGAATATGAGCCATTCTTCATTTGATAGGCAAATGGTAGGAACAGGCAGTCGTCAAGGGAAGAAATTCAAGCTGTCTATGGCCATATAAAAATGCTCTAAATCACTAATAATTAGCAAAAATGCAAATTAATACAGCTCTGAGATTCCACTTAAAAATAACAGATGTCAGGGGCTATGGAAGAACAAAAGTACTAACACAGTGTTGGAATTGTGAATTGGTCCCTGTCATTCTGGAAAGCTCCAAACTAATTTCAAGAATTAAGTTCCAAACGTCAATAAATTGTGCATACCTTTTGACTTAATGATGCTGCTACCAGGCCTATACCCCAAAGAGATCAGAGAAAGAGGGAAAGAACCCATATATACAAAATATTTGTAACAGATTCCTTTTTTATAATAAAGAACTGGAATCAAAGGGGGTACCCTTCAAATGGAGGATGGATGAGAAAATTATAGTATGTGAATGTACTAGAAGAAATAACAAAAGGATAGTTTAAGAGAAACCTGGGATGACATGTGTGAACTGATGAAGAGTTAAATCAGTACAATGTGAACAATTCATACAATAATAACAGTATTATGAAGATAATTTTGAAAGACTAAAGAGCTCTCATAAATGCAATGACAAATTCCAAAGATCCTGACTGAGAAGTAATGGACTCAGGGGCAGCTAGGTGGGGCAGTGGATAAAGCACTGGCCCTGGATTCAGGAGGACCTGAGTTCAAATACTTGACACTTGACGCTTACTAGCTGTGTGACCCTGGGCAAGTCACTTAACCCTCATTGCCCAGCAAAAAAAATAAAAAAGAAGCAATGGACTCAAGTTGCAAAATGAGATGTGAAACAGAGACTTTTTTGACATAGTGATTGTAGGAATTTGTTCTTCTTGAATCGTATATACTTGTTTCAAAGTTTTTGTTTTGCTGAGAGGATGGGGAAGGGATAAGGCAGCTAGGGATAGAGGGGTGGGGAGAGGGAAGGAATCAGATAAGTAGGATAGCTTTGAAAGTAACTAAAAAGAAAAGATGTCCATAACAGAGCTTTGCAGTTTCATGTACAAGTTTCTCTGTCCTGCTGTTAATATAGAAGTTCTCAATTTAGTTCATATTTATTAAGTTCAGATTTTTATTAAGAAGAAAGTTATCTATTTCATTCACTTCAATATGCATTTGATTTTGTAAGTGGGCTCATTATGTTTCTTTTTTCAGTATATTTTTATTTCATTAAATATTTCCCAATTACATATTAAAAATGTTTAACATTCTTTAAAAATTTTTTAGTTTCAAATTCTCTCTTTTCCACCAGCCCCTTTTCCCTCCTTGAGAAGGCAAGCAATTTGATGTCAATTATACATGTGAAGTCATACAAAACATTTCCATATTAGTCATGTTACAGAATAAAACAGACAAAAAACCCCAACCCAAGAACAATAAATAAATAAAGTAAAAAAGTATGCTTCAGTCTGCACCCAGAGTTCATCAGTTCTATCTCTGGAGGTGGATAGCATTTTTCATCATGGGTCCTTTGGAATTGTCTTGGATCATTATCTTGATCAGAGAAGCTAAGTCTTTTATAGTTTGATCATCCTAACAATATTGCTGTTACTGCATACAGTGTTCTCCTGGTTTTGCTCATTTCATTCTATATTGGTTCATATTAAGTCTTCTCAGGTTTTTCTGAGGCCATCTTGCTCATCATTTCTTATAGTGTTCCATTACAATTATCTCCTGAACTTGTTCAGCCATTCCCTTTTATTTTTTATTTTTTTGCAGGGCAATTAGTGACACTAGTGTCAAGTGTCTGAGGCTGGATTTGAACTCAGGTCCTCCTGAATCCAAGGCCCATGCTTTATCCACTGCAACACCTAGCTGCTTCCTCAGCCATTCCCTTATTGATGGGCATTCCCTCAGTTTCCACTTCTTTGTCACCACAAAGAGAGCTGCTATAAATATTTTTGTACAAATAAGACCCTTTTCCCTTTTCTTTGATTTCTTTGGGATAAAGATATAGTAGTGGTAGTGATGGGTCAAAGGGTATGCACAGTTTTATAGCCCTTTGGGCATAGTTCCAAATTGCTCTTATGGTTGAATCATTTCACAACTCCATGAACAGTGCATTAGTGTCCCAATTTTCCCACATCCCCTCCAACATTTGTCATTTTCCTTTTCTGTCATGTTAGCCAATCTGATAGGTGTAAGGTGGTACCTCAGAGTTGTTTTAATTTGCATTTCTTTAAAGAATAGTGATGGAGCATTTTGTTCATGGGACTATTGATAGCTTTAATTTATTCTTCTGAAAAATGCCCATTCATTTTCTTTGACCATTTATCAATTGAGGAATGTGAGTTCATAATGTTTCTAAAGTATATTCCATATAAAGGGCTATTTGGTTCTTCTGCAGGGTCAATCAGTATTTCTGGCATGTTAAAAAGTTTTTAGGTCTATGTGCAGAAAGATGTTACATTTTGGATTTGTATATTAGTATATATGCCTGAAAGAGCATATGTCTTTCTGTTTTCATAGGCATATGAAAAGGTTTTTGGTAACCTTCATTAGATCAAAGTAGCAACATTCTGAATATAAGTGCATGAAATTTCAGAATAAAAACAAACTCAGCAAACTGATAAACAGAGCTATTCACCTGTTTTCCCTGTTACTCTTTTTTTCCCCCTTAGATCTGGAGTTGAAACTTTGCCCCATAATGCTAAGGTGCATTACAATTATGCTAATTTCTTAAAAGACCAAGGTCGTAATGGAGAAGCCATCTACCACTACAAAACTGCCCTCAAGTAAGTTCCTTGCTCTAGTATTGCTCACCCTTGTGCTGTCTAGATCCTAGCTTCTTAAACTGTGGGTTGTGACCCCATCTGGGGTCCTATAACTGAATGTGGGGGGTTGCAAAAAATTTGGCAATAGTAAAAGGTTATATATACCTATTTTACATATATATATATATATATATATAGGTAGCCCAGGATGGTGTAAAAATTTCTCAGGCAAAAAGGGGTCATGAATGGAAAAAGTTTTAAGAAGGGTGGGCCAAAAGTCACAAAAGGGTTTCAATATTTAATAATTGCTTCGTTTTTGTTTTTAATTTACAATACTACAGCATCATATACAGTATATATAGGAAATGAATTTACATTATGTATAAAAAAATAAAATCTTATCAATGGCAAAAAAAAAGAAAAACAGTTTCTAAAAATTTATTAAAATATCATGACTTTTGGCCCACACTGTATTTATTTAATGCATTCTATCCTGATGGATAACATAATATGTTTTTTGGTTTTTATTTTCATCCTGATAATACACATAGGTTCTTTGTTATACATTTAATTTCTTGAGATGAAAGCCTTTTGATTTTGTATTTAAACCTGTTATTAGATGCAGTTACTTCATCTTTTCTTTTTTTTTAGGAAGTTCACTTTGAGAAACATTTATTTTATTTTTTCCAGTTACATGTAAGGGTAGTTTTCAGCATTCATTTTCATAAGATTTAGAGTTCCAAATTTTTCTCCCTCCCTTCCTCCCTCCCTTTCCTCTCCCCCTCCACAAGACAGCAACCAGGTTATATATATACAATTCACAAGTGCTCATTTCATCAGTTCTTTCTATGGGGGTGGATAGTAAGCTTCATCATTAGTCCCTTGGGATTGTCTTGGATCATTGCATTGCTGAGAGTAGTTAAGTCACTCACAATTGCTCATTGAACAACACTGCTGTCACTATGCACAATGTCCTCCCAGCTCTGCTCACTTCACTATACATGGATATTCATGAGTCTTTCCAGGTTTTTCTGGGATCATCCTGTTTGTCATGTCCTGTAGCACAAGTCCATTCCACCACAATCATATACTACAGCTTCTTCCGTCATTCCTCAATTGATGGACATTCCCTTGATTCTCAATTCTTAGCTACCACAAAGAGTTGCTATAAATATTTTTTGTACAATTTTCCCCCCCTTTTCTCTTTTTCATGATTACTATTATTAACTGTTTCCCTTCTATCCTATTCCCTTCCCCATGATATTTATTCTATTATCCATCTTCTTTCATCCTATCCCTCTTCAAAAGGGATTTGCTTCTGTCTGTCCCCTCCCCCAATCTGCCCTTCCTTCTTTTGACCCTCTCTCTTTATCCCCTCCTTGAGCCAATTCTGATGAGATTGAGGTCTTTGAGCCAATTCTGATGAGTGTTAAACTCATTTACTGCCCAGATTAAATAGATTATCCCACCCAGTTGTGTGTGTGTGTGTGTGTGTGTGTGTGTGTGTGTGTGTGTGAATCCCTCCTTGAGGCAACTCTAATGAGTTTAAGGTCTTCCCTGTTCATTTTACCAGAACTCCTGAATCCTGTGGATTGTTTTTCACAATTGGCCTATATTTGATCTCATATACTGTGCCATTCCCCTTTCAGAAATATATATTTAAATACATACCAAAAGAACAGGAGGCAGAAAGATGTAGTAAAAAGTACACTGTACCAGGTATTGGGAGAACTTGGTTCTAGACCAGGCTCTTCAACTAACTTGTTGTGTGATACTGAACAAATCTTCTTTGGACCTCTGTTTTCTCTTCTGCAAAATAGGACCATAGGATTCAGAACTGGAATGGACCTTTGAGTCCAACTTACTTATTTTACAGGTGAGGAAACTGAGTCCTGGAGAGGTTACATGGGTAGTAAATAGTGGAGGCAGGATTCAAACTCAGGACCTATGGTTCCAAATGCAGTGCTTTTTCCAAAGCAAACATTTATTAATGGCCTATTATAGGTATATTATAAATTCATGTTATCCATCTTCAGCCTTTACTACAACAAGGCATTATTCTTCCTTAATTGAGTCCCACAAAAGATTTTGTAAACCTCTTCTCTCCTCATGCCTCCCCTACCTCCACTTTACCAACCCTCAGGCAAGGATCTTGTCACTTATTTTAGTGGGAAAATTGAAGCTATTTGGCATGAGCTTCTTTTTGATCTCAAAAACCTTTGATGTTATCTCCTTTCTCCTACTTTCCCTTAGTTCCTGAGAATAATGTGGCCCTTTTCCCTGCCAAGGCCACCCCCTCCACATATACTCTTAATATCATTTTCAACTGTCTTTTCCACAAGATTGCAACTTTAATCATCTCCCTTCTCTCTAACTTTTTACCTCTTTACCTACTGATTCCTTCCCTTATTGTCTTCTAACATATCTAAGTCTCTTTTAACAAATAACAAATCCTTCACTAGCCCTTCCTACCCCTTCTTTTCTATTCTTTTAGAAAAGACTATCTTCATTTGTTAGCCTCACTTCTTCTCCCCTCGTTGTGTTATGGTTTGCACTGTTATAATTCTAGCCAAATAGTCTCCAAATTTATAAATGATCTCTTAATTGCTATACCTATTGATATTTTCTCAGTCCTCATTCTTTATCTGCTACATTTGACCCTTTTGACTATTCTTTCCTCTTTTGACTTTGTTACATCATACTTTTCTTTATAAAGTCATCAGTTCAAAAAATGTAGATCCCACCCAAGCTGAGCAGAGCACAATAGCTTCCACTTGTGTGTGTGTGTGTGTGTGTGGTCTGGTGCAAAAAAATTAGTCCACATCTTCAGGAAAAACCTGAAGGACTTAGAAAGAAGGGGGAGCTCTGAATCTCCCCAAGATATGTTATTAATAATTATTTCTCAACCAGGCAGTGGGTCTGTGCCTAATGACTACTAGACTAATAAACACCCTTGGGATGAGACTCCAGGTTTTGAATTGGTTCTCCCAGGTAGATGTGTGAGGAAGAAAAGCATAGAAATAATGCCAAGCCCGCTGGGCAAGGTCATCTTTTTGGCTAGCCCACCCAAATCCGTTTATATGCAGGTTTCTCATATTCTAGTAAAGGCCTGAAAGGGATTTTATAGGAAACACTACTACATAACCCTGCACAATAATGGTCAGAGTACAATCAGAATAAAAATTGCAAACTAGTTTTACAGGCTTTTAAAAAAATAACCTCATCAATAGCAACCAATATTTCTTGAGCATCTGTTATGTTTGTTTCTATCAATGATTGAGATCTGTGCTGATGAAGAGTACTCACTCCAACAGAAACACAAGTCCTTGAAATATAAATTGATAAGGATGATTATTTTGTAGAAATTTCATAGTTAATTAAGCCAATGCAATTAAATAAGATGTGGTGTGGTATAGTGGATAGATGGCAAGCCTCAGTGTCAGGAAAATCTGTGTCCAAGTCCTTCTTTTGACACACATTAGCTGTATAACCAAGGCAAGTTACCATTGCCCCCACACAACTCTTTAAGACTAGATACATAATTAATTACATAAATTTATAGTGATGGAGGAGGCTAAAAAGAGTTAACCGATAACTTTAAAACCTGAGCTTTAACTTAAGACCAGAGCTCTAATCATCATCAGCTAAAAGGGGTTAACAGATAACCAAAGATTTGATCAATAGTAGCCAGAAGGCTTAACAGAGAAACTAAGGTTTGAGATCTTATCAACTGTTACCAGGCCCTATCAACCAATACCAACAACAGAAACAGTAACCAGGGACCATTAACTATTAATAGCCATTAATATTCCTAGTTGACAGTATACCTAGAAACCAGATCTTAAAGTAAAGAGATATCCTAAACAGAGAGACCATTGGGGTCTGACAAGTTTAAACATGTCTTTAGGAACATGTGCAGAAGGACCTAGATATATCCTTAGGTTCACCTTATGACATTTAAACCTCCAAAACACACCCCCTAGGGAAAAAAGTACCTGCCTTGGAGTAGGTCTTAGGACCACAAGAAATCCAAATTAGGATATGAACCTCCCTAAGGAGGAGAATAAGATAATGAGGAGATAACCTACTTTTCTCACTATAAATAAAACCATTTCCATCTCCCTATTCAAGACATCTATCTCCTTTGGGTGCTTCTCCCTCTGGCCACCAGTCTTTTAATAAAATTTGGGAAACTGAGTCACTGAGTCTTTTAATTCTTTAGGACACCTCACGATCAATTTGATCAATTAAATCCATCCCCCACTTCAATATGTCATGGTAGAAATAGGCAGTAGACATCCTTAGGTATTCCTCTTGAACGAATATTACAATTCTCACACATAATCCAATTAGAGTAAGATGGTCTTTTATTTGGGCACTGGAGAAAGTGACCAAGAGGGAAGTCAAAGACTTCACCTCCAGGGGAGGCTTAAAGACATCCTTCTCAGGAATGGAAGGGAGGCCAAAGCTTCTATAGACAGTAGATAGGGTGACCTATCTACATGGTCATCCACGACTGGTGGAAGCCTACTACTAGATAGGGTGACCATCTGACAGTGGAAAGTTCCCTTTGGGGTGGGGTGGAGAAAGATTCTTGAGAGTCAGGGGGAATTTTCTTTTGCATTGATAGTCCTGACCTCTGGAGTCTCCTAGCTCAGGTAGTAGTCATGCCCAACTAACTTTCCTGCTACAGAATTCAGTCTCCCTTAACTTCTTAGGTGTGTCCCTCCTGATATCTAGTTGGCCAGTTTAAACTTTAATAGTCCCTTAATTCCTCAATGTGTCCTAACCCCCATGTTGCATAGTTACATACATAGTACATATATACATAGTTAACTAGTATTTCTGCTTTACATTCTGTATAGTAAATGTTTCAATTGTGTTTTAATTGTGTCGTCTTGGCTGGTTTTATAAAAATGGGTAGCACATGAGTAAGGCATCAAAAATTACATTTGTGAGTAGTAGATGTATAGCTTCCCCACACCAGGGTGACCCTCAGACCCTGAGAGAATTAGTTTTTAGTAATATGGTCTCCCACATTTAGGAAAATCCTTCATCATTCCAGAGTGGGTGCAGGCTGGTGTGAGAAAGCAAAGAAGAAATAGGAGAGTTGGGAGTTGGATATTCATGTGCAAGGCCACACCAGCTCTATATAAATATATACATAAAAATGTTTGTACATGTATATATATATACATATATACATATACATACATATACACTTATAAACATTTATATACAAATATACACAAAATACATACAAAGGATTTAGATCCTAGGTAGTTTGTGAAGGAGAGGACTAGCATTTGTGTGAGGGTGGGGGTGAGGGAGGTGGGAGGAAAGGCTTTATAATATATGGTCTTTTCTTTCTTCCTTTCTTTCTTAGATAATAAATATTTTTATTTAAAGTTTTGAGTTCCAAATTTTATCCCTCCTTCCTTCCTCCCCTGCAACCTCCCTGAGGCAGATATAGGTTATACATGTACAATTATGTAAAACATTACCATATTAGTCATTTGGTATAAGATAACTTGAATGAAAGAAAAAAATGAAAGAGTGAAAAATAGCATGCTTCAGTTTGTGTTCAATCAATATCAGTTCTTTCTTTGGAGGTGGATAGTTTGCTTCATCATTAGTCCTTTGGGATTGTCTTGGATCATTGTATTGCTTAGAATAGCTAAATCATTCATAGTTCTTCATCAAAAAATATTGCTGTCTCTGTGTACAATGTTCTCTTGGTTCTGTTCATTTCACTGTACATCATTTCATACATGTCTTTCCAGGCCTTTCTGAAATCATCCAGCTTGTCATTTCTTATAGCACAATAATATTCCGTCACAATCATACACCACAACTTGTTTAGCCATTCCCCAATTAATGGGCACCTTTCCAGTTTCCAATTCTTTGCCACCACAAAAAGAGCTGCTATATTTTTTGTTTTGTTTTGTTTTGTTTTGTTTTTGTAGGGCAACGAGGGTTAAGTGACTTGCCCAGCGTCACACAGCTAGCAAGTGTCAAGTGTCTGAGGCTGGAGCTGAACTCAGGTCCTTCTGAATCCAGGGCCGGTGCTTTATCCACTGCGCCACTTAGCTGCCCTGCTATAAATATTTTTGTACAAACAAGTCTTTTTCTCTTTTGGGGGATGTCTTTGGAATATAAATCTAGCAGTGGTATAATAGGTGGTTCTTGAGCTGACTTTTGAAGAAAGAGTTTCTTTGAGGCAGAATTGAGGATTGAATGCATTTCAGGAATGTGGAATGATCAAAGCAAAGGCACAGAGATAGAAGATAGAGTGGGATGAACAGAGCTTGCCTAGATCAGAAAGTGTGGGAGGAAGAATAACATAAAATGAAGCTGGAAATATAGGTTGAAGCTAGGTTGTGAAGAGTTTTAAAGATAAAGTTTATATTTAATAACCAGAGCCTCCTCTTACCATTTCCTTAAACTATTGACCATTAAGTCCAGTTATTCAGTTTTCTCTAGATGGCAGTTTCAATGTTTAACATATTGGCCTTTCAATATCTTATTTTAAAATCTTTTATTATCAATTTGAAAAAATTCCATATACACTACAGAACATGTCCATGAAACCATATGGCTTGCCTTTTAAAAAAAAGTATTGACAAAACTGTTAATATAATTGTTAATCTAATGACAGAAAATTGTTAATGCTGATTGTAATGTGGACTGCCTAAACTTCTTAGTCATCATGACAATGTCAAAATTCTAGTAATGTCTTTACATGAATACCTTTAACATTAGGTTGATTACGTTGAGCTGAACCACAACTAAGGTCCCCCTACCCAGGGATGTTGCTTCTGGGGAGGCCAGCTCAAGCTGGATCTAAGCTTCTAATGTCCTTCCCCCTTCCAATAGGATTCATGGCATGAAGGACAAAATAGCCAGAGTGAAGTAGTTTTTCTTGTTCAGATTTCCCAAGGGCCACTGGGGTCTCATGATCAGGCCTTGTTACCTCACCTATCCCTGCCATGTTCAAAAGGGTGTATTATTCTCTATACCTGGAGCCCATCTCCTCTCTGGTAGGAGGTGAACATGCTTCACCATAGGTCCTCAGGAAGCATGTTTGGTTGTGGCTTTCATCAGAGTTCTTATGTCTTTCAAAGTTGTTTTTCTTCACAACGCTGGTGTCCTTGAATAAATTGTTCTCCTGGTTCTGCTCACTTCATTCTGCATCACATCATATTAACTAGGATTCTCCAAAATTACCTCATCATTTTTTTTTTCTGGTGCAATGATATTCTTTTACATCCCTCTAACCACAGTTTGTCCAGCTATTCCTCAAATGATAGAATGATAGGCTCCTTCTTCATTTCCAGTTCTTTCTTTTTCTTTTCCCTTTTAATCCCCTCCTTCTGAATGAGGAAGTTTGTTGTGCTTATTATTGTTCCCTCCCTACTCTTATCTTCTCTCTTAACTAGCCCTCCCCATCTCAGCCTGTCTCCCTGTTGAGTTTGTTGTATAAAACTTTTATTTGCATATGTTCGACCTTCTTTTGCCAGTCTGGACAAGATTGAGGTTCATCTAATGCTCACTTCCCTCCTCCCACCTCCATGCTATTCACATCAGTTATGAGGAATAACAAGTTCCACTCCCTTCCTCCTTCCTTTTATGCTACAATTTTATTTTTATCCTCCCATTTCTTTCCCCTCTTAAAATCACTGCAAGGGTGTTGGAAAAGGCAAAAAAAAAACCCAAACCAAAACCAAAACAAAACAAAAAATCAATGCAAGCCCTGGGCCTACTTTTTAAATTTTTTTTAATTTAATTTTTTCAATCCTCTTTGAAAACATTAAGTTTCTGAAGGAGGGCATTTCTTTTCCCTTTATTAGACTATGGATGCTACATCATAATACAGCTCCTTCTAACCAATAAATTTACAGCTCTTTTAACCAATAAACTTACCTCTAAGCCAATAAAGTTACTTTTTCTTTCAGGAAGTGATTGGTAGATTCTTTCTATCTTTACTGAGCTCTTTAGTTCTAATGGATCCTAGCAGTTTTCATTTGTAAGGATGTTTAAATAAGGCTGAAGCTATTTTTTAAATCATGCTTTTCAGGGAGTCCAGTGACCTGCTTTTGAGATCAGTTGTTTTTCTTATCTGATATCTTTCATTTTCTTCTCCCCTTTTTTCCCCATTATTTTAATTTTGTTCTAAAAGTTTTTGCTATCTTTTAGAGTAATTGATTTTTGTTTGGTTTATTCTAATTTTCAAGGAGTCTATTACTTGGGTAAGGTTTACTAGTTTCTTCTCTAAACTATTCTCCTTCCACTTCCTTCTTCCAGAGCTTTTCTTTCTGTTTTTTTTTTTTGCTTGCTTCATTTCTTCCAGGTATTACTTTAGTCCTTTTGGAAAAATCTATTTTTTCCTTTGAGTCTCTTCTTGAAATTCTTTTGGCATTATAATCTCCCTTTAGGCTGGATTTGGGGAGCATCTCTGGATCTCCAATAATTTTTTTTTATAGTGGCAGATGTCTTCTTGGTTCACTCTACTTCCTCTCATAAACATAGTAATAATATATAGATTAGTAATGATATATAGGTTAAGCAATATACCTACCCAGTAGTCTAGTCTGCATTCAGGGGTTTGGAACAACATTAGAACCAATGCGAACAACAAATGAATATGGCTAATTGTATCCTCCATTTAAATTTATTTGAATATTTTCCAGTACTATATAATTCAGATTTTAGTCTTAAGATTCCTGCTATTTGTTCAGTTTTATGTTTTTTCTGGCCCATTGTTACTAAGACAGGAAGTAGAAAATAAATATCTGACCTCTGTCATAGTTGATCACTAATAAAATAATAAGAATGATAATCAGGCAAATAAATTAGGGTGTATACACTGTGACAGGAAGTTACAAACTAGTGCATGTGATCTGATAAGAAAATTCCTTAGACAATGAAAAGTTGACAACACCCTTGACTTTGAACACTTCAGTCTGTGCCAGATCAAAAGGAAATGACTCGGAAAGCAAGCATAAAAGTAGACTTTGGCTTTATTAATTGCATCATTACTTAAGTACTTCTATTATGACTACAGGTCACTGCTCTTGGACTCAATCTATGGAATATTAATTGAAGGGGTCAGCTTAAGAAGAGTGAAATAGAAACCAGGTTGAAATTTTATTTAAGTTTTCTGTAGCACCTCCCATAGATTACACAAAGGTATGACTTTATAAAAGTTTTTCTAATACTGAAACTTTTTCAGGGCTATAGTTTATTGAGTTATAATGCTCATTTCATGTGACCATAACACTAACCCATCCAATGGGAGGAAGAATCCTGTTTAAAGATTTTCTTTATTAACTGGTTCATTTCACGTCCTAAAATGATTAACCAAAGGAAACATAAAATCATTTATACACAGTGATTCAATAGCAGCTACATATTTATAGTGGTAAAATAATGGTGAACCAAAGATTTCCTTGTACTTGTATATGGGTTTGATCTTTGTTTTTGTTTCAGAAAACAAGCAGTTTTTTTTTTAACTGCTTTCTAATTGCTTTCTCTGACAATACTAGAACATCAAGGATACCCTTTGTGAGAAAATGGGTAGTTGTCTCCTCTCAATGAGGGTATAACAGTCAATCATACCCCTCCTGACCTGCTTGTAGGACAAAGGTCTCAGATCCCCTCCTCCCCCTCAGGCTAACAAAATCACATGGTTCAAGGAAGTCCTGTTCTCAATAAGGTCCACCGGGAGTTGTATCCATATAAGGAAGAATAAGGTCCACTCCTGAGTTATACCCATATAAGGAAGGGGGGGGGAATACTGTGTTCCTTTTAGCTAGTTTTTGCGTATAGATTCTAACCCTTGAGTAATTGGACCAATGATGAAAAAGGGGAGGGTCCATTTGCATTAGGGACTAAGGTATAAAACAGGGCCTGGAAGCCCCTTTTCTTTGTACCCACTAGCTGCACACTAGGGTAGCTCCTTCTCACGAGAAGGAAATAAAAGAGCCTTTGTCACATCGCTGCTGAGTTCCTGAGAATTATTGAGAAGAGGACTGATTTTCCCTCATACCCTTCAATTTTATATAAATAAGTCATCTTGCTCTTCCTCCCCCCCCCCCATTTGCTGTTTTCCTTCTATTTATTACTTAGTAACTGCCTACTAGGCTTATTAAGGTCCCCTGTGATTTTCAATTTTGACATGCTGAATTTCCAAAAACCCAGTGACTGGGAATGGAATAGGATATTAATACCATTTTCTCCTTTACTACTTTAGTTTAGGGAAAAAAAATGCATTAATTTCAAATCAAGAACCCAGTAAATGCTGTAACAAAATTGAGTTTGTCAAGCATTTAGGTTGTTTTTCAACATTTAAGTTAAGAGAGGGGGCAGCTAGGTGGCGCAGTGGATAAAGTAACAGGCCTGGAGCCAGGAGGACCTGAGTTCAAAATTCGACCTCAAACATTTGACACTTTCGTGCCCCCCCCCCAAAAAAAAGTTAAGAGAAATAATTTTTTTTGTGTGTGAGGCAATTGGGGTTAAGTGACTTGCCCAGGGTCACACAGCTAGTAAGTGTTAAGTGTCTGAGGCCGGATTTGAACTCAGGTCCTCCTGAATCCAGGGTCGGTGCTCTCTCCACTGTGCCACCTAGCTGCCCAGAAATAAAATTTTTTATGGATTATAGATTATTTATGTAACAACTAATTTATTCTATCTCACCCTCTTTTTTCTTTAACTCACAGAATATCTCCTCCATACCTATGATCTTATTTGCTTTAAAAAGAAGGCTTTCTTCTACTTAATCATTGTAAGTTTTAAAAGGTACTAATCTATAGGTAGTAAGCATATTAAGTCATAATCAGTCCTTTAAAAATCTGGAAAGCTCATGATATTTTATATCAGACCTTGTATTTTTGTCTAGTTGTACAGAGGAACTCTTTATTGAGTTTAAAAAAGGGATAGAGAATAATTACTGACAAGAGTTTAATAAAATATAAATGTAGAAATTAAAGGCACGACAGGTATTGATTTATTCTGACAATTATTGCAGCCACAAAGAACTCTCCTGAATTATTCATTTTACCAACAGAAAATCCCTCATTTGACTGTCCTTGAGAAAACAAATTCCAGTCTAATTTAAGCATGTGTTTAATTTAAAAGGAAATCCTGAGAGTATGTTATATTTGCATATTTATGTGGGAAATACAAGAAAAATAGCTATGTGGTACAGTTGATAGAGTGCTGAGCCTGGAGTCAGGAAGACTCATCTTCCTGAGTTCAAATCTGTTCTTAGATACTTAATAGTTCTGTGACCCTTGGCAAGTCACTTAACCCTGTTTGCCTCAGTTTGCTCATCTTAAAAATGAGCTGGAGAAGGAAATGGCAAATCACTCTAGTATCTTTGCCAAGAAATCCCCAAATGGAGTCACGAGGGTTGGACATGACTGAAACAACTGAACAACAGGAAAAATGTATTTCAGGATTATCACAGTAACTAGCCAGACACCACTTCACTGAGGCCATAGGGGTTGGAAACCTTCTCCAGTTCCTGTCCTTTACATGTCTGTGATATTTACCCCAGGTTCATTGCTCTGGGGTTCCTTGTCAGAGAATCCCCCTCCCTTTTTCCCCACAGTACTTCAATTCCACCTGTAACTCAGATTGCTGAGAAACAATTCTATTTTTTGGCTCTAGTCCAAGGAGGCTTTATGCCAGAGGCCAGTGGGTTGGGATGCAGTAAAAAGTACCAAAAGAATGAACACAAATTAAGTAATATAGGAAATACAAGTATTTCAACACAGAAAAGAGAATTTTAAGCAATAACAAATCACAGAATGATTAATTTAAAAGCTAATATAGTCAAGCTTCATTGAAACATTTACAAACAGTGTAAGGGTTGCTATCTAGCCATTTTACATGTAACCATTGGTTCCTCCTTTCTGGTGTTCTTTCTCTCTCTTTGAGCACCTCTTTCCCTTTTGGACAGCCTGCCTGTATTTCTCTTGCCATAGTAACTTCTTGGGTATCCACCACCCTGTTATTCCTATACCTGGTAAGGGAAAGCCACCAGCTGCCTTAAAATCTCACAGGTTCTTGTACCAAAAGAATAAAAGAAACAAATGGGTGATTGCCCCATCTTAGTCACATGCTTGCCCAGGAGGTTATGAACTCTCCGCTTCCAGTCAGGTAGAAGTATGCCCCTCTCCCTCCACCTGACTCTCTAGGAAGTTCAAAGGTTAGGCTTTACAAGGAAGCACATCTCTTTAGTATATCCATGAAGATCTGGATCAGCAGCCAATTAAAAGACTTTTCTTCAACACATAATATGAACCCAATATGAGTTATCACTCACAGGAAGCAATCAGAGGATATCTGTGTTTGCTCTGAACTGAAAGTAGGTAAGGGCCTCTCCATCCTAGCTGAAGGAAAGCAGGTCCACCTTGGGCTTCCATGTCCTTGATTGGAAATGCTAACCGAGCATACTTCAAGGGAGTATGACACACACAAAAAATCTAAAATCTGTAAAAGACTTCCTTTATTTGGTTGTTAAAAACCCCTTTATGTTAAATTCAGCTTTTTTTCATAATCAGTGCAGCATTTGCATTTGATTAAGTGGTAATCAGAGTAACTTTTACCCAATCAGAAACACAGAAGATGTTACTTACAAACCATTATCATTATGAGTGACCCCAGCCACCCCCAAACCCCTATACCTTATATCACCAATACTCTTTCTCAGAGTGCCTACTGTGATGACTGGAATAACGCCACCTGCTGGAGACTTACTGTAGAAGAGTTCCGCCCATGAAGCAAAGGTCTTTGAGGGCAAGACCAGGAGTCTTTTCTTTGGCGTCAGGAAGTGACGGCGGGCTAGTGGGAGGAAGAAGGAAGAGACTGGCGGCTCGGTCTCACTCTTTTTCCTTTGGACTCTGGTGGAGAGCGGGGCTAGAAATGTGCTCTCCCTTTAATAGATAGAAATCTAGGCCTTTCTCTCTCTCTTTACCAAATTCTTATTCTCCTTAATAAATGCTTAAAAGTCTAACTCTTGCTAAAGCTTATAATTTATTGGCGACCACTCATTAGATATTTTAGACAGACTAGCTAGAATTTTAGCCCTTAACACTACATTTTCTCTCCTTTCTTCCATGCATTATTGCTTATTTTAACATGTGAGATATCAGTGACAGCATTTTTTCCAGCTAGTTTTTGAGAAAAGAGCACAATTCTGTTGTTAGCTTCAAAAACACTTGACTATTTCCAAGGCCGTGTGATTATGAGTGGATAAAAAATAACATAAGTATAGTATAGAACAGATGTGGAGAGTATAAATGCTGTATAATATTCCGTAGTGAAATTTTATGGCAGAAATTTTAATAATAAATTAACTCCATTATGAACGTTCTTACTGAATTTTGTCTGACTTTACTTTTGAACTAGTTTCATCTCAGGTATTTATTTCAAGGGCTCCAAAGTCTTAGAAATTAAGAAAAAGACCAGACTAAGAATCTTGCTCAGGACATGCTAACTGTTATGATATGTCATCAAGGGAATAAGTAACATTGAGAATTTCCCTTTCTATCTTCACCTAAAGCATCCCTTAATTTTTTCTTCATGTCATTAACAGGTTTTATTTCACAAAAAAAGACTTTTGGATTAGGCTCAAGCTGGTACTGAAGTCTCTAACCATTGTTAAGAGAAAAAAATCCTTATTTGACTGCTTTTAATAGAAACATTTTCTTTGGCAAGGTGTAAATATGGTAATAGGACCAGAATGAGAATGTGCCCTAATATATATCTTAACCATCACATAATTAGTATTTTCTTTCAAAGAAATCCATTTAGAATGTGCTACCAGTAGTGATAATTAATCTGGTAGGAAAAGGTGGACATGTTTTACTTGTTAGGGATTTCCATAGAGAAGCAACAGAACCACATTGGCACATATCTAGCTTCAACTGGCTTTCTTTTTCCTGATAGCCTGACATAAAGCTCCTCTTTAAAAAAATAACTAAGCTTTCATATGGGCCTGGCATATGTGTATAACTTGGCATCATTTGTCTTGGTTTTAGTAGAAACCTGTTTGTTCCTCTTGTCCACAAGTTAAATTTATCTTGTTGGATGGTAGGGGACAGGTATCAAATACATAGTTGCAGTTTTAGGGGGAAGCATAAATCGTTCTTTTAAAAAAAATAAATCCTTCTTTTAAAAGGCTTGTATATATGACAGAAGGATTTAATTCCCCATGCCCCCCATCTACAGAAAAGATAATGTAATCAATGATGTAGTCAGAGATAATAATTTCTTAAAATTATCAATGTGATACCATTCTGATAATACCCAGTGATCTCTCATGAAATATGAACATCTCTCTCTGAGACAAAATGGGGAATGCGGTTGGCTGAGATAAAAACTGACTGCGCTCTTGGAGGCTTTAAATAGTTAAGTCCTGGACACAATCATCAGTTTAGGAGTTCAGCTATTTGATGACTTGGAAAGAGCCATCAGATAAGGAAGAACCAAACTTTTCACCTCTTGGGAAGAAGTGAAATTTCTTTCTAGTAATGTAACTACTTGCCTAGGAGGAAACATCCCATTTAAAATTGGAGAGTTAATTTGAGAGGAAAGGATAAAGCTCTACTTTACCATTTTGTGTCATTAAAATATTGTATAATTATATGGTATTACAAATATAATTTCCAAAATTAAGCAAGCATACAAAAATAAAATCTCTCCTCCTCTTGGTGATTTATGGTCCAGCTAATTATCCATTCCCATTGTCTATCCAAAATATGTACATTTATGACTGAGGCTCCCCATCATAGTCTGGATAATAGGCATTTTTCAGCCATTTCATTTCTCCATTGTGAATAGTAAGGGAGACCTCTTTTAATGATTCTGGATTTCATTTAGGAGACCTAAAGATATTCTAGGGCTTAATGCAATAAATAGAATTTTATCCACATGTGGGAACATCTGGAGTTCCTTATCTTTTCAGTTTGTATTCTGACTTGGATTTTTTCCACGATGGTGGCATGTTTGGTGTACATATCTTTTTTTTTTTTTTTTGTCTTGCTTGATATTAAAGATCAGTGTCACTGAACTAAAGTATTTCTGTTGCAAGTTTCTAGAAACATTAAATGACTAACACATACATGGCAGATAACTTGTTGGATTCAGAACTTGTTGTATGAATGGACTCAAAGACTAGTTGTTAATAGTTCAGTGTTAATAGAGGACCCTGGGAATCCATGCTTGGCCAAGTGCAATTTAACATTTTTTCAAGGATTTGAATAAAATCATAGATGATATGCTCATAAAATTTGCAGATGATACAAAACTGGGAAGAATAGACAGTTTTACAGGAGAATTTTATTGAAATTCAAAAGCTAATTTACTCTGATAATACAGATGCTATTTACAAAAATAGGAAAAGATGAGATTCTATGAAATGTCTTCTCTGATAGAAATGTAAAAAGAACACTAGACCAATATCCATAATGATTATCAGTATAGAATTTTTAAGTAAAAGATTAGTGAAAGGCTATAGCAATGTGTCAAAAATATTATACACCATGACCAGGGTGGATTTATACCAAATATGGAGAGGCAGTTAAATATTCAGAAAACTATAAACATAATAAACCATACTAATAGCAAGATCAAAGTTTCCCAACTATCAATAGAGCTGAGAAAGCTTTTTCGCAAAATACAACTTTTATTTTTGTTAAAAATAAAATGAACGAACACTCAGAGGAATAAATTGACCTTTTCTTTAAATGGTATGCAATATCTTGTTAAATTTAGTGCTAGCATTATGTATAATAGACATAAACTAGAGGTCTTTCTAATAAAATTAAGGGTAAGCAAGGAGGTGCATTAACACCATTATTATTTGGTATTCTGCTAGAAATACTAAAACAATTAGATGAGAAAAAGAATCCAAGGGAATAAGCATATGCAAAATTATCACTTTCTCTGCAAACAATATGATGGTTTGCCTAAAAGTTTAATTGAAAAGATTATAAATAATTTAAGCAAAGTGGCTGGTTATAAAATTAATCCCACCTTTGGGTATTTTCACTTGCTGACCCTTGCATGATACAATCTGAATCCTCATTTGACTCTTAGTTTCCCTGACTTCCTTCTCACATTTCAGCTAAAGTCTGACCTTCTGCAAGAAATGTTAATTGATCCCCTTTAATGCTAGTGCCTTCCCCCATTGTTTATCTCCAACTTGTCATGTATATGCCTTGTTTTTACATAGCTGGCTGCATGGTGTTTCTCCTCCCCACATCTCCTTACCCCTGTTAGACTAAAAGTTCCTTGAGAACATGGATTGTCTTCCACCTCTCTTTGTATTCCCAGTTCTTAACATAATACCTGGCACATGGTATATGCTTAATAAATGCTATCTGACTGATAAATTACCAAGATTTTTTAATACTACCAACAAAACCCAGCAAGAAGAGATAGAGAAATTCCATTGAAAACAACTGCAGAAGATAAAAATTTTTGGAAATCTACCTATCAAGGACTCACACATAAACTAATGCCTAACTATAAATATCATTCACAGAAATTTAGACAGTCCTGAAAAACTAGAGAAATGGTAATTGTTTTTATCAGCTGAACCAATAAAATGAATATGATAATACTCAATTAATCCACATATCCAGTTCTGTCACAACCAAGCTACAAAAGTGTTATTTTATGGAGCTAGAAAAAATTCATCTGGAGGAACAAAAGGAAAAGAATAAAAAAGTGGGAAATCAGGACAAAAACTTCTTGGCACTGGTATTAATGAATGAATGAATGAATGAATGAATGAATTAATGAAACAGGTTAACAGAAGCAAATGAATAAAATAGGCTTTTTTTTTTTTTGGTGAGGCAATTGGGGTTAAGTGACTTGCCCAGGGTCACACAGCTAGTAAGTGTTAAGTGTCTGAGACTGGATTTGAACTCGGGTCCTCCTGAATCCAAGGCCAGTGCTCTATCCACTGCGCCACCTAGCTGCCCTGGCAAGTTAAAAAAAAATAAACTCAAAAATCTATTTTAGCCTAATCTTTATAGGAATATTTATAAAATAGACAGTTCCTATGTATTATTTTAGCAGGGGAATATGGGAAGGGGAAGTATACTTCACCTGACTAAAAGCATTTTGAACATCATGGCTTGAAATTTCTCCTTTCTCAGATTGTATCCCCATCATGCAAGTGCCCTGAACAACCTTGGAACACTTACCAAAGACAGGACAGAAGCAAAGGAGTACTATCAAAGGGCTCTACAGCTAAGCCCACAGCATAACTGAGCTCTTTTCAACCTTGGAAACTTACTCAAGTAAGTTGGACAGAATTTCTACCTGATTTTCTACCAATTTCTATCAGATTTCTACCAGAAATTCAGTGACAATATAAATTTAATGATTCCTTTTTTTCAGCACTATTAAGTGTTTATATATATACATATACACATATATGTATATATATACACACATATATGCATACACGTATATGTATATTTAAAATTCTATATACACATGTATTTTATTAATGTTTAAAGCCTTACATTTTAATAATTCCTGGACATATAATTCCATTCCCACCCCCTCAAAAAACAATCTCTCTTGTAACAAAGAAAAAGAGGTAAGCAAATGCAACTGATGTAGTCATCGTAGTATTATGCCCCATCTGACTGTGGTTGTGATATTTTGCCTATGCTAATCCTCCACCCTTTTGCTGGGAGGGCTGAGGTATGTTATCTTGCTTATTCTCTGGGATGAAGTTTGGTTACTAAAGTTACACATAATTTGACTACATTTTAATACTCTACAAATGACTACATTTAATATTATATATTAATAATACATTGTTCTCTTGGTTCTACCCTCTTTATTCTGTCTTAGTTCATATAAGTTTTCTAATGTTTTTTTTTTCAAATTACCGAAGCGTAATATCCATGTATTTTCATATACTATAGTTTGTTCAGCCATTCCTCATTAGATTGGCACTCACTTTATTTCTTGTTCTTTGTTTAATAGTATTTTAGTTAGAGTATTGTAACCTATTCCTAGAGCTAAATAATTTAGTGGTTCAAACTTTCAATAGAAAACTTCATACATTTTCTAGTAGGCATCATGGAAACAATTCCCAATATAGCAGGGGGGCAGTCATGTCCTAATGGATATCTTTCTGCTTAACAATTGATCATAGAGCTGTTTATATCACTGTCAGTGAAAAAAAGGGATTAAATTGAAGAAGTAGTTGGGGGAAGTGTCTCCTTGGAATAGAAAATAAAGTATGTCATTAAAGAACATTCATATTTTTGGAGTGGGAGAAATATATATCTGTGGTTAGGAACAAAGATCTTATATTAGGTTTATCTGGGGAAATTTTATACAAGACCACTTTCTCCAAGAAAATCACAGAGTGACTCCCACCACATGAAATTATTTCCATCCAACATTGCTATCTTCATGATATTTCTAAGAGATGGGCAGAAGAGAAAATGTCACGTCTCCCACTTTCTATTGGAAATCTGAACTGGATGTCGAGAAACTTCTTAAACATGTCTAAAACAGAACTCAATATATTCTCTCTCAAACCTTTCCCTCTTTCTAAGTTCCTGTTACTGTCAAGGGTACCAATATCCTTCCAGTCACCCAGGCTCACAACATGTCACCTTCAACTTCTCACTCTCATATATCCTTTTATTTCTTTTTACATTCATTGCCCTGGTGAAGGCACTCATCACCAACCTTCTCATTGATCTCTGTGCCTCCACTGACTCCAGTGCATGCCACACTGCTGTCTACCCTTTGTCATTGTTTGGTCATTGTCATGTCCAATTCTTCATGAATCTGTGTACTATAGCATATCAATGCTGTCCATGGGGTTTTCTTGGGAAAAATACTGGAGTTTGCCATTTCCTTCTCCAGTGGATTAAGTGACTTGCCCAGAATCACACAGCTAGCAAGTGACTGAGGTCAGATTTGAATTCAGGTCTTCCTGACTCCAGGCCCAGTGTTCCTGAGTCTTTTAATGCTTTTCCCTTCCCAATCCAATAAATTCCAGTGAATCCCTATTACCTCCAGAATCAACTATATAATCTTTTGTTGGGCTTTTAAAGCCATTTATAACCTAGCCCCTTCATACCTTTGCAGTCTTCTTATACCTTATTACTCTGCAGTGACACTGACCTTTCTGTCCCTTGCATAAGATATATCGTCTCCGGATGCTATGCACATGTTCACTGGCTGTTCTCTAAGCCTGGAATTCCTTATTTCCATTTCCAGGATTCTTTGGCTTCCTTCATGTCTTAGTTAAAGTCCTACCTTCTGCAAGTTTTTCCCAATCCCCCTTCATGTCCATGCCTTCCCTCTGAAGTTATCTCCAGTTTATCCTGTATAGCCCTTATTTGCTCATAGTTATTTGCATGTTCTTTCCTCATTATACTGTGAGCTCCTTGAAGGCATGGATTGTTTTTGTTTTTCTTTGTTTCCCTGAGCTCTTTGCACAGTGCCTGGCATATTGGAGGTGTGTTTGAAATGCTTACTGACTTGTTTGGGGTAAGACTATGCACTAACATAAAAATCAGATAGAGGAAGGAGTTAAAATTTGATATTTTAGAAACTTCAGCTTTGTGAGAGAGATATAGGAAAAAATCAAGAAAAAACAAGTAATGATATAGCCAGTGAACTAGAATAGAGAATTCTAATTAGGCTAAAAGGGAAAAGAAAAAGCAAGGACAAAGAAAAAAAATCTTCTTAGGAAAGGGTGCCACAAAATAATGTTACTTGAAATAACATTGGAGGGGAAGAGGGGAAGAGGAAGATTTTGACCACGTGTATACACTTGACTAGATAGGGAAGAAAACAGCAACAATAATAAACATATCATCCTATATATTTATATGTACACATTTACATATATTTATACACACAAAGAGTGCTAGTATTTATGTAGTTATTTCAGATTTGCAAAACACTTTAAAAATATTTCATTTTATCTTCATAATAACCCTAAGAAGTAGGTGCTATTCTCATCCCCATTTTATGGATGAAGAAACTGGATTCGACATAGGTTTAGTGACTTGCCTAGGGTAAGATAGCTAGTAAGTTATCTGAGGCCATATTTAAACTCAGGTCTTCCTGAGTCCAGATCTAGGACTCTATCCACTTAAAGAGACATTCAAAAATGAACAATTAAGGAATTTAAAAACAATTTTCAAAAATTAAAAAACAAAAAACAAAAAAATCCCTTGGCATAGGACAGATAAATGGGAATGGTATTTATCGGGTAGGAATAGGCAGGAACCTGTGGGAATAGACTAGAATCACAACAACATAAACAAAATAAATCAGAGGAGACCAGTCAGGTTAGTTTGCAGTCTTTTTCTAACCAAAATATTATATAACACTGTTTTTGATGATGGAAAAGAATTGGAAACAAAGTTGATGTCTATTGATCAGGATTGGCTAAAAATACTGGTACACAAATGTAATGAAATTTTATTGTGCTATATGAAATTATGTGTGTGATAAGTACAGAGAAGTATGGAAAAATCTACATGAACTGATGCAGAGTGAAGTAAGCAGAGCCAAGAGAACAATATACAGAATAACTACAGCCATGTAAATTGAAAGAACAGTCACACTCAAAAAACCAAAAGTGAATGTAGCAAAAATAAAAAGATCAAGCATGACTCAAATGAAGAGATGAGAAAAAACCTTCAACCCACCCCTTTGCAGAGCTGGGAGAACCACAAGTGTTGCATGTTACACATGAATTTGTACTATTTTCAATGCATTAATAGGTTTTTATAATCCTTTGGGTTATAACTCCAGTTTGTTCTTCAGAATGGTTGTATCAGTTCCCAACACCAACACTTCATTAGTATACCCATTTTCACTCATTTTATCCAGCATTTGTCATTTCTGATAGGTGTGAGGTGGTACCTCAGAGTTGTCTTAATTTGCATTTCTTTAATCAATAATGATGGAGAATATTTTTATGACTATAGATAACTTTGATTTCTGCTTCTGAAAACTGCCTGGCCATATCCTTTGATCACTTATCAGTCAGAGAATGGGCCTTATTTTTATAAATTTGACTTTGTTCTCTAGGCACCTGAGAAATGAGGACTTTAACAAAGAAACTTGCTATAAAAATTTTTTTTGTATCACTTTATTGCCAATGGTATTTTTAGCAAAATGTAGTTTCCCTGATTATCTCTTTTAATTAGGTCTATTTTTGCTCTATCACAGATCATGATGATCACTACTGCAGCCTTTTTAACTTCAACTGAAGCACAATAGATTTTGCCCCAGTCCCTTACTTAAATTCTGGTTTCTATTCTATTCTGCTATCTCCTTCCATTTATGGGTGAGCTCATCTCATTCACATTCAGTTATGATTTTTGTGTATTTTCCTCTATTTCCTTTTCTTCTGTTTATCCTTCCTTCTCTTGTTTTGTTCTAACCCTCCTTAGAAATCTGTTTTGTTTCTGACCATTGTCTTTCTTAATCTGCTTTCTCCTTTATCATTCTCCCCTCCTTTTTTTTTTAAATCCCCTTCCTCTCTTATTTCCAATTCTGATGAGAATCGAGGTTCAAGTATTGCTTACCACTGCCTATTGTCCTCTATAAAGTTCTTCCTTATGTCCCTGTTTTATGTGAGAAAATATTCCCCATTCTCCCTCTCCCTTCCCTCTTCTCCCAATGGATCCCACTTCCTCCCTCCTTCATTTTTTTAGATCATTTCAACATAATCAACTCATCCCATGTCCTCTGTATATGTAGATTCCTTTTAACTGCCCTAATAATGATAAAGTTCTTAGAAGTAATATGTATCATCTTCCCATATAAAGATATAAACAGTTTAACCTTATTGAGTCCCTTAGGATTTCTATTTCATGTTTACCTTTTCATGCTTTATGTTTGAAAGTGAAATTTTCTATTTAGCTCTGGTCTTTTCATCAGGAAGTCTTGACAGTTGTCTACTTCATTAAATATCCTCCCTCACCCTCCAAAGGATTAAACTCAGTTTTGCTAGGTAGGTTTTTCTTGGTTGGAATCCTAGCTCCTTTGCTTTCTGATATATCATTCCAACCCTTTGCTTCTTTAATGTGGAAGCTACTCGGTTTTGTGTGATCCCGACTGTGGCTCCACCATATTTGAATTGTTTCTTGCAATAATTTCTGCTTGGCCTGGGAGCTCTGGAATTTGGCTATAATATTCCCAGAAGTTTTCATTTTGGGAACTGTTTCTGGAGGTTACCTATGGATTCTTTCAATTTCTATTTTACATTCTGGTTCTAAGATATTGGGGCAGTTTTTCTTTATAATTTCTTGAAATATGATGTTTAGGCTCTTTCTTTGGTCATGCCTATAATCCTAAAATTATCTTTCCTCAATCTATTTCCTAGGTCATTTTTTCCGATGAGATAGTTTACATTTTCTTCTATTTTTTCATTCTTTTGACTTTGTTTTATTGTTTCTTGGTGTCTCATGGAGTTATTAGCTTCCAATTGCCCATTTCTAATTCTAAAGGAATTATTTTGTTTAGTGAGCTTCCTTACCTCTTTTTATATTTGGACAGTTCTCTTCTTTGTTGAAAATTTTTTTAACCTCTTTTTTCATTTGTCTTATTCTGTTTTGTAAGAAGTTCTTTTATTCAGTGAATTTTTTTGCCCCCTTTTCCATTTGGCCTATTCTGTTTTTTAAAATGTTATTTTCTTCAGTATTGTTTTTGCCTTGTTTAACACAGTTATTACTTCTCTTTTTTGGGGGGGAGGGCAATGAGGGCTAAGTGACTTGCTCAGGGTCACACAGCTAGTAAGTGTCAAGTGTCTGAGGCTGGATTTGAACTTAGGTCCTCCTGAATCCAGGGCTGGTGCTTTATTCACTGTGCCACCTAGCTGCCCCCTAATTCTCTTTTCATAATTTTCTTGCACCACTCATTTCTTTTCCCATTTTTCCTTTACCACTCTTATCTTTCTTCTTTAACTCTTCCAGGAATTCTTGTTGGGCTTGTATCTAATTTGCATTTTTCTTTGAAGCTTTGCTTTTAACTGTTTTCCACTTTGTTGTCTTCTGAGCTTATGTCTTAATCTTCCCTGTCACCAAAGTAACTTCTTATGGGCAAGCTCTTTTTTGTTGCTGTTGTTTACTATTTTTTTGCAGCCTATTTCTTGACTTTGAGCTTTATATTAAAGTTGGGCTCTACTCACCATGAGGTAGATAGGCAGTGTCCCAAGCTTCAGGATATTTTCAGGTTGCTGTTTTCAGAGCTTATTTGGAGGTCTGCAGGTTTTTGGTGCTTCCAAAGTGGTGTGATTTGAGAGTATGTATAGTCACTGTTTTGGTGTATATGAAGGGTCCCTGCTCTCTATAGTATTAAGAGCTTGTGCTCTTCTAGGCCCTGGAACCATGACTAAGTCTCCTGTTCTGCTTTAGCTACAAGTATTAGTACTTTCTTCTGCCTTGGAACTTGGACCAGGATCCCTATTCCCTCATGACTGATCACAAGCACGACTTAGTACCCTGGAACTGTGACCCAGAACTACATATTGGCAGTAGAGTTGCCACTTGGTGTTAGTTGCACCTAGTTCCATCAAAGGGTTCCCTGTAATCTCTTTCTGACAAGTTTTCTCACCTTCCTGTAGTCTCTGTCTGTGCTTAGACCTTCTGAAGCTGTTGCTGCTACTGTCATGGCCATTTCCAAGACTTACCATTATTGCTGCTACACCATGTGTCCTCTTGGTCCCCTCAAAGGTGTCAAAGACCTCTCTTGTCAACCTGCTTGTGTTAGGAAAATTTCTAAGTCCGATGGAGGAACAGAAACAGCAAAGTCTCCCAGCCATAGAACATAGGTTTATTGAGAGAGGGCCTATTTCACAATAAAGCCGGTCAGTAAGGGGTTGGACCTGAAAGACCCTGAGTTACAAAATCAATGGGTTTTTATACCCTTACAGAGCTTGAATGCTTCTATACCACACTAATTAAAAGTATCAAAATTAAAACATCTTCTTAGGAAATATTGAAACTGCCTACGTGACAAATGTCAGCATTTTCCACTACTCATATCATCCTTCTTGTGGCAACAGGTTCATAATTCTTTTGCATGACCCCTTCTAATCAAGTACATCACTAGTGAGCTGCATGACCCCCTTAAATCAAGCATAACACTCATGGTTTCTAAAATATAGTATTGCTGACTATTGTATCTTCTGATATTACTTAATGCTTGACATTGGAAAGTATCATCTGACATTATTAAGTAGTAAGAAGAGAGATTTAATCTACTAATACTATTAAAATAAGATATCTAAACATAATAAATCACATTTTTTCAGTTAATATGCTGATTATTATCATAATTAAATCACTTTAACTCTCTTATAACTAAGGGGTGGGAAAAATCTCACTCTCACTAGGTTGTCTTAAGCTGACCTTTTGTTGGCTTTTCCACTCCAAAATTTGATTTGAGGCATTATTTTAATTTTGTTTGGAGGGAAATGTCAAGAGATTTTGCCTGGGTTGTTGCCTCTACTCTGCCATCTTGGCTCCACCTACAAACATTGATTTTTTAAAAAAATTATCCATACTCAACATTCTGTAATTTATTGTATAAAGTGAGATATATTTTATTTGTGAATTAGTGTTGTGATTGTTTCTTATTTCTTTGGATCTTGAGGGTTCATTAGAAAGAGAAAGTTTAAAAAAGCATTATGTATGTTGCTAACATTGTGGAAAATCACCTCAGCTACTCATCTGAACATGAGCTAGTTGTTTTGAAATATACAGTGTGGAATCTTTTGGTTCACAAAGGAAGTAACCTTTTTACAAGCCTTGTACTTTTCCACTCTGGATGCAATAAATATTGCCAAGGCCAGAAGACCAATTTGTACAGGAAGCACCGTGGGTGATAGTTCTGCTTTTAATGAACTCCTGGCTTTGTTTATATTCTCTTTGAGAAAAAGAATGTCATCATTTTCTTCCCTTATATAAACATTTTTGAAAGAAAATGGTTGAATAGTCCAGGCTATGTTGTCAATTGGAAGAATTGCCAGTGATCTCCCCTGTTATGGAAATCATCTCACCCTCTTAACCTTCATCGTATTTTCCCACTGCAGCTGAAATCTGACCCCTGTGAACTTATTATTCTTTCAAATTCTGTACCTTTTAGGTAATATAAACTAGAAGTTTGAAATAACTCAATTCAGGAATGGACTTAGTGATAAAACATTTAAATTAAAAGAATCAAGAGAATTATAGTCATATAGTAGAGTCATAGATCTGAAAGAGATTTTAAAGGTCATGCAGTCCAATGCCCTATTTTTATAGATGAGAAAACTGAGGCCTGTGGTAATAGAATAACTTTCTGAAGGTCACAGGGTCTTATTTGAACCCACTCATATCCTCTGACTTCAAAATCAGCCCCTCTTTTTTCACCTATGATGCCTCCTAGAATTTAGAATTACTTATTCCCCTAGGATTTAGGATACTACAATTCGAACTCTATAGCAAAAACTTTAACTATAATACACAGGAAGTACAATTTTCTAGTTTACTGCATTTTCTCTTTGAAAGGGAGGTTACATGTTAATAAGCTACTGTTCAAATATAGACCTTTTAAAATCTAACATTCTTTAAAAATAGACTTTGTTGATATTTTTTGTTTTTACTTCAGTTATACTTGTATCTCTCCTCTCCCTCTTATCCCTTACCAAAAATGATAAGCCATCCTCATGAGCCTTATAAAGCAATTTTTCATAAGGCTTTTTTTTTCTAAAGGAGGAGGAAAAAAATCAGCAAAACAAATAAGCACATTAAAAAATCTGATGTTGGGGCAGCTGGGTGGCATGGTGGATAGAGTACTGGCCCTGGATTCAGGAGGTCATGAGTTCAAATCTGGCATCAGACACTTGACACTTACTAGCTATGTGGCCCTGGGCAAGTCACTTAACCCCAATTGCCTCACCAAAACAAAACAAAACAAAACCAAAAAAAATCTGATGTTACATGCAGTATTTCACACTTGTGAACCCAAAACTCTGCAAAGGATCAGAGGGAGGTATTTTTTCATGAGATATGCAGGTGGTGCAATGAATAGAGCACTGGGTCTGGAGTCAGGAAGATCTGAGATCAAAAATGGCTTTGGATACTTACTAACTATGGGATCTTGGGCAAATAACTAAGTTCTGTTTACCTCAAATTATTCAACTATAAAATGGGCATAAAAATAAATAGCTCCTACCTCCCAGGGTTGCAATAAGGATCAAATGAGATAATATTTGTAAAACACTTAGCTAGTCCCTGGCATATAGTAGGCACTATATAAATACTTCCCTTTTCAAATCTCTTCTTGGCCAAGCTTGATCATATACCTTTTTTTTGTGGGGCAGTAAGGGTTAAAAGTGACTTGCCCAGGGTCACAAAGCTAATAAGTGTCAAGTGTCTGAGGCCAGATTTGAACTCAGGTTCTCCTGAATCCAGGACCAATGCTTTATCCACTGCACCACCTAGTTGCTCCCGATCACCATACTTTTTGAAATAATCTGTTTTGATTGCTTTATAGTGCTTGTTTTTTTTTTTTACTTTGCCTTATTTTAGTCATTTTATATGTTGCTTTCCTGAATCTCTGCATATACATTACATCAGTTCATGAAAATCTTTCTGTGCTTTTCAATATTCATCATGTTCATCATTTTTTACAGTAAAGTAATATTCATGTACTACATTTAGCCAATCCTATTCAGTGAGTATCTTCTTTATTTTAATTTCTTTGCTAGCAGTTAGCATTTATGCAGCATTTAAGATTTACAAAGAGCAATCCCACTTTTAGGTCTTTTGCCCAAAGAAATCATGGAAGGGGGAAAGGGACCCACATGTACAAAAATATTTATAGCTGCTCTTTACGTGGTAGCAAGGAATTGGAAGTTGAGGGGGTGCCCATCAATTGGGGAATGGCTGGACAAGTTGTGGTATATGAATACAATGGAATACTATTGTGCTGTAAGAAATGATGAGCAGGAAGAGTTCAGAGAAACCTGGAGGGTCTTATGTGAGCTGATGATGAGTGAGATGAGCAGAACCAGAAGAACATTGTACACAGTATCATCAACATTGAGTGGTTTTCTATTACCTTCTCTAGCTCATTTTACAAATGAGGAAACTAAAGCAAAAAGGGTAAAGTGATTTGCCCAGGGTGACACAGCTAGTAAATGTCTGAGGCAGGATTTGAATTCAGGTATTCTTGACTGGCCTGATGTCCTATTTACTATGCCACCTACCTGCCCTCCTGATTCTAGTGTTTTCCCCTTATTGATTATCTACAATTTAGAGGGGAAGCTAGGTGGTACAATGATAAAGCACTGGCCCTGGATTCAGGAGGACCTGAATTCAAATCCGACCTCAGACACTTGACACTTACTAGCTGCGTGATCCTGGGCAAGTCACTTAACCCTCATTGCCCTGCAAAAAAAAAAAAAAAAAAAAAAGAAAGAAAGAAAAAAAGAAAGAAAGAAAAAGATTATCTACAATTTAACCTGTATATAACTTGTATGTACAAAGTTATTTGCATGTTGTCTCCTCTATTAGACTCTCAGTTCCTTGAGACCAGGGATTATCTATTGCATTTCTTTGTATCCCTAGTACTTCACATAGTGCCAGCGCATAGCAGGAACTGAATAAATGCTTATTGACTGATTGACTTAAATGTAATCCAGTTTCTTTTTGCTCTGTGAACAATTTTTTTCCAGAATGAATAGAAAATCTATAGAAAAATGGTTGTTTGAAATAAACATAGGCTATATAGTGTTCAATCCTCAGAATTCTGTTTTTATTAGAGATGATTGCATCTAATATTTAAATATTTCTCAACCTATTAGATTACAGATGCCATAATTTTTTGCATTTGAGAGAGATGTTAATTTTTGGACCTTTTTAAAGAAATAGCAATAAAGAGGGCTGCACAGCAAACTAACATTTGCTCAATTATCCCCATTTCCCAAGCCTTTTTTTCTCCTCCAGGGAGCATCTGTTTTCAGTTTATTAAAATGTGTCATGAAATCATAGACAAGAAATCCAAAAGTTTTTCTAAATTGACAGATTAACAAGTCTCTAATTTGTTGAAAGAAAAATGTGGTGTGGATATCTCATGTCATCTAAATAGAGCGACAAAAATATAATTGATACAAATGTATTTACTTAACATATGGAGAAAATATTCCTGCCATTGCATGAATGAGAATAAATTATCTTGAGGCAGCTAGGTGGCACAGTGGATAGAGCACCAGGCCTGGAGTCAGGAGGACCTGAGTTCAAATCTGGCCTCAGACACTTAACACTTACTAGCTGTGTGACCCTAGGCAAGTCACTTAACCCCAATTGCCTCACCAAAAAAAAAAAAAAAAAAGAATAAAGTATCTCTCTGTAAAGCTACAAATATTGATAGAGGAAACTTGTTCCTTAGTAATGAGATCTAATTTCTTGGTTTTATTACTCAAATGAAATACTCATTGTAGTTCAGAAGTGACAGTATTGGGGCAGCTAGGTGGCTCAGTGGATAAAGCATTGGCCCTGGATTCAGGAGGACCTCAATTCAAATCTGGTCTCAGACACTTGACACTTACTAGCTGTGTGACCCTGGGCAAGTCACTTAACGATCCTTGCCCTGCAAAAAAAGAAGTGACAGTATCTTTTCTTCTAATATCAAATGATCTGATTTTTTTTCAGAAGGGAATTAGGGCATTCTTTTCAGTGATTCCCAAACAGGAAATATTTTGTACGGCCAATCCATTGGGTTGTTTGAGTTGAGTCTGTACAGATCTATCTGTCTGTCTCTCTGTCTCTGTGTATTTCTCTCTCTCTCTCTCTCTCTCTCTCTCTCTCTCTCTCTCTCTCTCTCTCTCTCTCTCTCTCTTTTTAGTGAGGCAA
The DNA here is from genome assembly GCF_019393635.1 of Dromiciops gliroides. Classification (NCBI taxonomy): domain Eukaryota; kingdom Metazoa; phylum Chordata; class Mammalia; order Microbiotheria; family Microbiotheriidae; genus Dromiciops; species Dromiciops gliroides. The sequence continues at coordinate 210,933,571 of NC_057865.1, forward strand.
TTGGGATTAAGTGACTTGCCAGGGGTTACACAGCTAGTAAGTGTTAAGTGTCTGAAGCTGGATTTGAACTCAGGTACTCCTGAATCCAGGGCCGGTGCTCTATCCACTGCGCCACCTAGCTGCCCTGTTTCTGTGTATTTCTAGCTGTGTCTTTGTATATGTCTGTCTGTGTATATATATAAAATGTAATCTGTATAAACTATATAAAATTGTATCTATACACTTGCCAAGAAACAATCTGTTGATTTAATTTGTTTTTTTTAGTGAGGCAATTGGGATTAAGTGACTTGCCCAGGGTCACACAGCTAGTAAGTGTTAAATGTCTGAGGCTGGATTTGAACTCAGGTACTCCTGACTCCAGGGCCAGTGCTCTATCCACTGCACCACCTAGCTGCCCCGTTAATTCTTAACAGAGACCATAGAAGTCCTCATCTAAGACTCTTATTGTTTTAGATACAAAAAAAAAAAACTGAGGCTCTTACTTAAAGTCACAGAAAGTAAGTAGCAGAAACAGGATTTGAACCGTTTCTTTGACTCCAAACCAAGCCCCCTTTGATTATTCCATGATTCTCTCTCCTGTTTATTTCTAGGCTTCTTAAATTCATTAATTATAGAACCCAAATGAGTCATTAGAAAGTATGAAGAATTCCAAAATAGCACTTCAGGATTGTGCCAGTCTGTTCTGCAAGTTCATTCTCATTGATGAAAAATGTCATGATATTCTCTTTGAAATTCCTCCAGCACTGCTTTTCCTTCTTTCTTTTAAAGCATTTATATAGTTTCTGAATTCCAAAAAAGCTTTCCTAGGTTAGTTGAAAGGGAAGTAAGAAATTGCTATTGATCTTTTCCTGCCTAAACAATCACCATTATTTGTACCTCATCCTATAAGTGTACAGTATACCTTTGCATATCAGTAATTTTATTGCTTTAAGTTCTTTTTCATTTTGTCCAAAATAGATATATTTTAATAAATAGATTGTAAATCTTTTATGACTTCCTATCTATGTTATTTAGCTTAGTCTGAAACCTTCTAGAAGGTAGTAACTATCCCTCCTTTTTTAAAACCCCTGGCACAATATCATGTCTTGAAAGATATTTTATAAATCTACAGTTAGGCAGTACATTGGATAGAGCACAGAACTTGGAGTTAGGAAGACCAGAATTTAAATCTTACCTCAGATAATTACTCTCTGTGCAACCTGTGTATTAACATTTCTTTTTTTTTTGGGGGGGGGGCAATGAGGGTTAAGTGACTTGCCCAGGGTCACACAGCTAGTGTCAAGTGTCTGAGGCTGGATTTGAACTCACGTCCTCCTGAATCCAGGGCCAGTGCTTTAACCACTTTGCCACCTAGCTGCCCCGTATTAACATTTCTGTGCCTCAATTTCTTCATTTATAAAATGGGAATAATAGCAACTACCTCACAGAAAGTGTTGTGAGGATCAAATGAGTTAACATATATAAAGTGCTTTGCAAAGCACTGATATAGCATAAGCTATTATTGTAAAATGCTTTGAATAATTACTACATAAACAATCCACTCTAGTTATCTCACAGAGTAGAAATTTATTCTCATGTCTATCCTAAATCTACTAAGGGTTAGCTTTTATTTATCATAAGTGCTTCTCAGAGATCGGGTGTCCTATAACATGGCATTTCTTTCTTTTTTAATAGTATTTTTTTCTAATTACATGTAAAGATAGTTTTCAACATTCATTTTTGTAAGATTTTTGAGTTCCGAATTTTTCTCCCTTTCTCCCTTCCCCCCTTCTGAAGCCAAAGGACAATTTGATATAGGTTATACATTACAGTCATATTAAACATATTTCCACATTAGTCATGTTGTGAGAAAGGAATCAGAAGAAAAGGAAAGAACACACAAGAAAGAAGAAATAAACAAACAAAAAAACAACAAAAGTGAAAGTAGTATGCTTCAGTCTCTGCTCAGATTCCATAGTTCTTTTTCTGGATGTGGAGAACATATTTCCACCATTAGTCTTTTGGCATTTTGTGGGGGATTATTGTATTGTTGAGAAGAACTAAGTCTATCATAGATGATTATCATACAATGTTGTTGTTACTGTGTACAATGTCTTCCTGGTTCTGCTCACTTCACTCATCAGTGCACTTAAGTCTTTCTAGGTTTTTCTGAAATCTGTCTGCTCATCATTTCTTATAGCACAGTAGCATTCCTTTACATTCATATACCACAACTTGTTTAGCCAGTTCCCTATTGATGGGCATTCCCTCAATGTCCAATGCTTTGCCACCACAAAAAAGAGCAGCTATAAATTAAAATCTCATTTCTTGCTGCATTTAGTCTTGGGATAAATAAGAACTTAGAAACCACCTTAGCCAGTAAATACTTAATCGCCTTGCCAAGAAGAAAGAGGCAGCAGTTAAGGACAAAACTGGTTTAGAACTCATTCATAAAACATTTGTAAAAAGATGATTGAATATTACAAAATATTATCACTATAAAACAGCGGAAAGCAGTGGAGTGGCAGATTCTACTCTAGAAAGCTTGGAATGAAAGCCAGCTCAGTCAGATGTTCTCAGAAATCCACATACTGAAACTGGAAAGAGGGGAACAAATAGTTGGCAGAACGGAACAGAGTTTTCAGCATTAATAGAGTTAAGTCAAATAAGCATTTTATTAAGAGCCTGCCATATGCCAGGTACATTGCTAAGCTCTCAAGATAAAAAGAAAACCAAAACAAACAAAAAGAAAAAAATCTATTCTTATTACAAATATCAAAGAAACACAGTATTTAGAGTCTGTTATTTTATTTATGGCAATAATTAATAAGATGAAATTGAGAAGTGTGACTGTCCTGTTGTAAGACAACAGGTAGACCCCAGAGAAAAGAATTTAGAAACAATATGCCAAAATTACAGAGGTAGATTACAGAGGCCAATATGAGGAAAAACTTCCTAGTAATTAGATATATGCCAAAGTAAATGGGTTCTCTTAAGAAGAATTAGCTTTACCAGAAATCCACAGAACTGATTGAAGTGACAAGGAGATTCCAAAGAATGGAAAAGGACATCAGCAACTATTGATCCAGGTACCTACATTCTTATACCTATAAAATCTGTGTGATGATATATTAGGAATATATATGTGTGTGTGTACACAGATAGATAGATAGATAGATAATATCTAACATTATTCTAGCAATTGACATATATCTCATTTGATCCTCACAAAAATCCTGTGATGTAGGAGCTTCTTGAGTGTGGAGATTATGTTTTGCCTTTCTTTATACTTAGTTCTTAGCACTATGATAGCACATAGTATATATTTTATGTTTAATAAATGCTTGTTGACTAACAAAAAAGTCATAGTTTAAATGTCTTAGAAGTGAATATAAACATATAAAGAAAAACATAAAACTTTTAAACTGGTTGCCATTCAAACAGCCTAGGAAAACAGAAATAGAAAATAAATGATCAATTCAATAACGGGAAGTATCTTGAATCCTGCCCATGTGGATGAGGAATCAAACAAAAATGTTGTGACATGAATCTTGTGTATCTTAGGGATTCATAGCCTCCCATTGTCTCATGTTTGAGCATTTACACACTCAGACATTCATGGCACCATCACAGCTTCTTACCATATACCTCTGCACAAAGTCAAGAAGCAATTTGTTTCTCTGAATGACGAGGCAAGATGGCATGATTGAATGACTAGGCACTTTGGCATGGTATAGCTTTTTATCTATCTGTGAACTTTTGAGCTCCTTGGACATCAAGGTTTCTCAGCAAAATTCATTTTCCTTATTGAAGATCTTGACAATGAACTTGAGCATTATTCTATCACTTGAGTCTCTCAGAGCTCTTCTTAAATCAAGTTATTAATATTTGGCAGCTACTTTCAGCCTCTAGGCTCATACATACATTGCTTTTTTTGTTTTGTTTTGTTTTGTTTTGTTTTTAGTGAGGCAGTTGGGGTTAAGTGACTTGCCCAGGGTCACACAGCTAGTAAGTATTAAGTGTCTGAGGCCGGACTTGAACTCAGGTACTCCTGACTCCAAGGCCACTGTTCTATCCACTGCGCCATCTAGCTGCCCCCCATACATTGCTTTTGAGTATACTTCATTCCTTCTTCTGAAACTCGGAAGCACAAAGTAGGTAGGGATGGTTGTCAACAAAACATTAGCAAATATGGTCTAACACTTGTGGCATCATTCCTGGTGGAGTAGTGCACATGTATTAGAAATGCCCCTTGTGGTTTCCTCTGAGATTTTTGTTCTAATCTCAGTGTTCCTAATGTCGGCAGTGTGTGATTGAAACCCTTGAATAATTAGTTGTTCTCCTTGAGTTCTTGATACTTTCCAGTGTTAGCATTTCTTTGAATAGCTTGCTTTCAAAATCTCTTCCTTGGTCAGAATGGATCCCAGCAGAGAATACATATAATGAGAACTATGTCTCCCATCACCCTTTTGCAATTATGGAAGCACTATGACTATGTATTGGCTATGATTGCACACCTGATAAAATGATCAGTCACCCCTATGGTATAACTTGTGTCTTTGCTCTCTCAGTGTAGACAAGTTCCAAAGGTTTGCTTGGCTTGCATTCTCCAAATATGCAGCTTGAGTTATGAGCACTTTACTTCTGAACACATTGGGCACAAGTCTTGCATTTATTAACTACATCTGCTGCCATTCCAGGGCAGTAAATCTGTTTGTTACTAGTTCCAGTGTTCTTGACCATATGTCCAAATCATCATGTAGTACTTCCATAGCCATAGCATTACATAAGGTGGCTGGTACCACTCTTCCTAGTGGTATGGATGGAAATAGGTATGATTTTTTCCAGGGCTCCAGCAGTTATCTTTATTTCAACAGTCAAGTGCCTGCTAATAACTAGAACTTGAATCTTTTATCATCAGCTTATTGCTTCTTGTTTTATGTCAGTTCTCAGTTCTTAATATCAGTCACTCACAGAAAACTGGCAAAGATTGGTTCAATGAAACGAGGTTTATATACACTATTGGTATGTTGTGGAAGTCCAAAGTTCACAGTTACCTTTCCACTTCTTTTTGACCCACCCTTCTGGGTGCTAAATATAGCCTTGATTCTTTCCATAATTATCAACATAGCTTCAGAGTCATGTGGTCTTCAGGACAGAGCATCTTTGTCGACATCAGTTTTCCCTGGCTAGTGGTATAGGTTGAATTCATAAGGTCTTTGAATTGAGAGGATAGCACAATTTGAAGTTAAGAATTCAACTTTTTGTACAGAGTAGCAAGTCTCACTATCATTAAATCCTCTTCTGACAAATGCAGTTGGTTTAGGAAAAAAAATTCCAAAAATAACCTCCACTCAAATCGAATAGAAGGGACACTAGATATAGGAAACATGATTGAGCTTTACACATGGTCTATGAACAGAGCAGGAAAGGAAGGCATTTTGTCTTGGGTTTTCACTCTCACTCCCCTCTGCACACACCTTCATGGGATCCTTTAGGAGATGGCTCCAAAGATCACTCCTGCTGTGAAGACTTTAACACAGACATAACCATGATTATTTCTCCACCTTCTCTGTCTCAAAAGCCTGTTCAAATTCATAGGCAGGGGCCAGAACACCAAAACATTGGAAATGCTCAGTAAATCACCCAATCCCCAACCAGCAAGTACGTTCCTGGGCTCCTCAAAGTTTCCATATAATTGCCTCTGTGGAGGGAGCAAAAATGAGGATTACATATTTTTTGTATTTGCTTAACTATATACATGTTGTCTATCCCAAGTAGAATATAAACTCTTTAAAGGAAGGGATTATTTCATTTTAGTCTTTGTTTCTCTAGTGCTTAGCACACTGTGGCACACAGTGAGCTCTTTTTTGGGGGGGGTGGGGCAGTGACTTGTCCAAGGTCACACAGCTAGTAAGTGTCAAGTGTCTGAGGCCAGATTTGAACTCAAGTCCTCCTGAATCCAGGGCCAGTGCTCTATTCACCACACAGTGATCTCTTAAAAAATACTTGTTGAATTGAATTGAGTCAAAGTAGCCATTGTAATTCATAGATTTTATATGTATAATGTTATATATAATTATATATAACTCATATATATAGGATATTTCTCTGAGAGAAGGGAGTACAAGGGATACTGAGAGAAGGTGTGCTGATATAAAAACCATAATATGTCAATAAAACTTTGTAAAATGAACAAACTTTTAAGTCTGTATTTTTTTGTTTGTTTGTATATAACACTTCCTTTAGTTGATTATAAAAAGGTCGGGCTTATTAATTGTCCTAGCATTTTCCACAGTGCCTTGCATTGTGATGGTTAAAATAATTACTATAAAGACAAGTTTTGGATAAGCTTATTATCAGTTTATTAATTTTTAGCAGTAAGGGATTGACCAAGCATTTCTTTAGCTTCCCATAGTCCTAAGAGAGTCATGGCTACCTGTCCAGGTTTTGTTATCCATTATCAATAAAAGAAGGGTCTATGGCCACCTCTCTCAGACCAAAGATCCCCTCCTTGTGATTAGGTTTTGGTTCATATACCCTTCCACTGTAGGAGTTACATCATACAGCAAACAAATCTAATTGGTTAGCATTATTCAAATCTAATTGGTTGACATGATTTGAAGGTGGGTTAAATTAAAATGAAGTCCAAGGATGACATCAGAGAAAGGAATGCAAGACCCCCATTCAAGCTGTTCAAGGCAAAATCCTTTCATCTAGGTGCGGTTTAATCTCATTAGTAACTTCCTAGGGCTATCTATTTGAGTGCTTCTATGCCCTGAGACCAATTCATATTTTTCTTGGAAGCTTTGGATGTAGGAGCTTTGACTTTGTTATCTTCTTCTTAGGGTGTATTTTTAATCCTTCTTGTCACCAGAGAAACTCTGAATAGTTTGCATTTTTTTCTGTGTGTTCATTTTCCTAGCCTATTTCTTGACTTTTAAGTCCTTCTTAAAGTGGAGCACTGCTTCCAGGATGCACTGTTCCAAGTTTCAAGGTGTCAAAGGTGGTATGATTTGAGGAGAAGCATGTTCTGCACTTCCTTGACCTGTGCTCTGGTCTATAAGTTAACTCAGGCCTGCTTGCTCTTTAATCCTGGAACAGAAATCTGGTTCACTGTGGTTATAAGCTTAGGCGTGCCTGTGCCCCTCCCCTACCTGGGCTGCCTCCACTCAAGACTGAAACCTGAATCCTAGCTCAGGCAAAGCAGCAGAGTCCCATTTCAGCACCAGCAGAGACCTCCACTATCTCCCTCCTGGCCAACTGCTCCACCCCCTCACCAGTCCATGAGCTGAGTTCCAGAAGTAGCTGCTGCTGCCTCTAGCATGGCCTGCCTGGGGCTGGATCTGTTTGGTGCAGCTGCAGGGCAGGGCTCTACTCTCACCCGTACAACAGACCTTTCCTGCCAATCTTCTATTCCATCTTTGGCTGGAGAATGATCTCACCCCATCCTTTTGTGGGTTCTGTTGCTCCAGGAAATGTCTATGGCATTATTTGGAGGTATTTGGAGGGATCATATGGGGAGCTCCATGAAGTTACTGCCTTTCCTCTGCCATTTTGGCTCCGCCCCCCCAGGGCTATCTAGACAAAAGGATCAGTCTTCACCCAAGACTCCTTTGTGAGCTTGAGTCTGGTTTGACCCAGATGAACTCAGAGAACTCAGCCCTTGAATGGGGGAGGGACAAACTATTAAGAAAGAAGGAAAGATCTCTGGATCCCCCAAGATATTTATTATTAATCATTATTTCTCACAATATATAACACATATGTAATGAATGCTTATTTGTACATTAACTGCAACATTTTACCAAAATATTCTTGCTACCTTTGTAATTTTTGTAAAAGAGAAAAGAATGGTGAAACATGTCCTTTTCCATTTGTCAAATTAGTATATAGACATATATACACCAAAAACTAATTCCAGACCATTCTAAAGAAAAGCATAATGTATAAAATATGCTGAATCATAAATCTAACATTGTATACTTTAAGTTACTTAGTCCATTTTAGAGAGTCAAAGTCCCTTCCTACAGAGAAAATTCAAACTAAACCATGTGAACACCTTTTTTTTTTTTATTTTTGTAATTTCCTCATTTGTAATGGGAATCGGGGTGTATGGGGTTTTCAAGGAGGATGAGTACCTCTAGTGCAAAGACTTGCTGAGCCCTTTTCAGAGCTGTTCATCCACTTTGGGTATCCACCTGGCACTCAACTCTCACCTCTGGCTCCAAGACGCTGTAGCATGAATAGCAGCCACACTGATAAAACCATCTCTGCAGTTAGACTAAACCAGGTTGAGGCAAACTTACAAGCCTCGGATTCTTTGGTGAGTTAGGGGGATATCTACGCCAAGGATTCTTCCCCTGGAAGAATGGGCAGATGAGAACAATTTGTTTTAGTGGCCACGAAGGCAGCTACTTCAGCTCTATGGAGCACTTAGAGCTTGGTCAGACATGGAAGACACTAACCTCATCCACTGCAGCCAGGGCCATCACCAATCATTCTGACCTTTGTCTTGCCACTGGCTTTTGATGACGCTAGAAGAGTCATCAACAACTTTGTGCAACTCTGCCTCACTTAAATCTAATGCTAGTCAAGATATGGGTGTCATTGATTCTGTTCAGAAACAAAGGACAAACAACAAGGGATACAAAGACAAAAATGAAGAAGTCCCTTCTCTCAAGGCATGCATAATCCGAGGGTGGGAGAGAGAACGACACAATATGTACATATGTACTGTGAAGACACAAAATAGATAGAATAATGGGGGTAGGCAGGAAAAGGTACAAGTAGCTGGGGAGATCATGAAACACTTCATGCAGAAAGTTATATGAACTGAAGGAAAATAGGGAATCTTAGAGTCAAAGGAGATGAGGGAATTCATTCCAGGCATAGGTCACAGGCATTGCAAAAGCTGGAAATGGGTAAGAGAATGCCATGTGTGAGGAAGAGTAGGTCACATTGAGTGAATTATGTGTAAAGGAGAATAATGCATAATAAGGTTGGAAAGGTAGATTGGGGACAGGCTGTGAAAGGCTTTAAATGCCAAACAGAGCATTTTATATTTCATCGTAGAAGTAATAGAGAACCAGTAGGGAACCACTGGTATTTAGTAAGTAGGGAAGTGATATGGTCAGACATGGACTTTAGGAAAACCACTATAGCACTTGTAACTTGTAACAAAGAATTAAAAAAAAAAAAAAAGAGAAAATTCAGTTCAGCAAAAGCAACATATCAACCAAGTCTGAGATTGTAATATTCCACCCCTATTTTCTACCACCTCTGCAAAAAAAAAAGGGAGGGAAAATGCATTTTCTTCAAGTCCAATATTTTCAGTGTTCAGGTTCATTTTTGTTATTAGCATTGCTATGGTCATTTTTTTATATTGCTTTCTTGGCTCTGCTTACTTTACTCTTCATCATTTTATATAAATAAGCTTTTCTATTCTTCTCTGAATTTTTTATAATCATAATTTCTTGTATACTGCAATTTGCTTAACCATTCTCCAATCAGTGGTGATTGATTTTTAGTTTTATTATTTCTCTTTTTTTTTGCATCACAAACTTTCCCCAACCCATCCCCCCAACAATCCTCCATTATAAAAAAGAAAAGCAGTTAAGAAAAATAAAACAACACAATGATTATATCTGACTGATATGGGCTGGAATTTGGGGTCAAATTGATTGTGAGTCGTCCCAAAAGAATTACAAGACTCAGTGACTCAGTTTCCCAAGTTTTATTGCAGTACTGTGTGTGAACACAGGGAGAGAACTAGAATAGTGGAAAAGTATCTCTCGAATAGTGAAAGAAAAGACAGTTATATTTATAGTATAGATAAATTGATTATCAATCTCATTATAATAATCTCCACCTTGGGGAGGTACAGGGGAGGGCCTGTCCTTCTCATTATAATATTCTCCACCTTGGGGTGTTTCAGGGGAGGGCTTATCCTAATTTGGAGTTCCTGGGGTCCTAAGCCACGCCCTGAGGTGGGTACCTTTTTTCAGTAGAGGTGTGTTTTTGGTGTTTACACGTCATAAGGTGAATCTGGGGACAAATTTGGCCTTTTCTGTGCATGTCTCTTTCTGATTCCCATGGCTAGTTTCAAAATATTTCTTTAGAATTTCTATACCCTTGTCATTTAGTCTAAAGTCATCATGGCCTCTCTCCCTCTGTTCCCATTATGGGCACTGATTTCTGTGGGTACAAGAACTTAGTAAGTTATCCATTAACTAGGGTCTAACTCCCCTTTGGAGCTAATATCTGAATTAAATCTTGGGTCTTAGGTTTTTCTATTAATCCCTTTTTGCCTCCTACATCAACTCTACATATAATATTCAGCACCTATAGTCTCCTAGTAGTCTCCTACTGCTCTGCTGAAAGGAAGGTAGTATATATTTTGTCATCTCTAGAATGGTGATTTCTAATACATCCAAATATAATAAACTGTTTAGAGCTTTGATAATGATATTAAATGTCTATAATCAAACTCAAAATTAAGTTGGTAGTTGCTCCACACTATGGGACAGAAAAGTTATATGCCCTTTGTAAGGGGCTAAAATTCTAGCTATACTATCTAAAATATAATGAGTGGTCACTAATAAATTATAAGCTTTAGCAAGAGTATTTAAGTGTTTAAGTATTTATTAAAGAGCATTAGGATCAGAGAGAAAGGTAAAAATCTAACTATTTCTAAGAGAACCCATCATCCGACCTGCCATGGTGAGGTCAGGAACCAAAAGGAGAAGCACCCCTCCATCAGCGTCCGCTTCCTACTTCGTGTCCTCTTCCCAGAAATGGGAGGCTCCTCAAGTTGATTGGCTGGTAGCTTTGATAGGCAGTACCCATGAGCAAATGTCATTTCCTCACGCCAAGGAACTAACCACATGGTTTGCTCCTCATGGCGGAGCTTTCCTACAGTAGATGTCCAGCAGGTGACGTCATCCCAATTGTTACACCTTTGCAGTGCCTTGTCACTTTAGTAACATATTGGTCCCCAATTCTTCTGTATTTCATAAATGTGAAAACATGATCAGCAAAATCTGTTCTTTTTTGACTACAAGAGAGAATCATCATAGCAGATCATGTCATTTGGAATTTTGTAGTCCTCTCTGGGATCACTTGGGTAGTCATTATGCAACAATTTTTACTTGCTCATGTGAATATTGATCTAGTATTCCTAGTCATTTTTAAAAGCTAATAAAAAGTATGGGGCTAGACCAGCCAATTTCTTAAGATTTGGGTCTCCCTCCCAAATCCCCTGCCCTATACAATTCTATAGTTTCATAGCTCTTGCATCAAATTCAATAGTTGTTACTATCACCAAAGAATTGGCAAAAGTGCCCTAAGTAGGTTGTCTACCCTTAGGGCACAGACTAGAATGGCAAAGCTAAGATGGTAGGGAAATAGAATCCTATGGTTCCAAGAAGATTTAATCTAACCATTTTTCTCCACTATAAATAGGTAGTCAGTAAGGAGAACAAATATTTCTCCAAGAATTTGGAGACTGGGGTTCTAAAGGGTGCTTCAATCAGTGAGCCTGATGTGTGTTGGCTATTGTGCTAGGGTCTGAGGACATGAAAACCAAACTAAACCAGTAACTGCCTTCAAGGAGATTAAATTTGAGTAGGGGATTTTACATTTACATTTACATACACGGCATAAATAAATATAAAGTCTGTCCAAAGCAAATACCAAGTAATTTCACAGGGTATTAGTAGCTGTTTAATGGTATGGTGGGAGTTGTTTTGCTGGTTTTATATAGACAACAAATGTGGCATTTTAAGGGTGTCATTGGCAAGATATGATCATCACTACTCCCTCACTACATTTTTCTTTTATCCTTTGTGACCCTCATAGCACTTCATATACCAGGAGGGTGCTCTAGTAGTAGGCTAACTAGATTGGAAACGTACTGGCTAAAGCCTGCTGTGGAAGAGGAGGAAGGGAGCTGGGGCAGAAATGGAGTCAGAACATAATAACAATAACAACAATAAGATAGCATTTACATAGCACTTACTACGTTCTAGGTGCTGTTCTAAGCACTTAACAAATGTTATCTCATGATCCTCACAATAACCCTGGGAGGTAGATGTTATTAATAGTCACATCTTACAGTTGAAGAAATTGAGGCAAACAGATCAGACGATTTTGCCCACAGTCACGCAGCCAGTAAGTGTCTGAGACAGGCTTGAAATCAGGTCTTTCTGCCTCCAGACCCAGCACTGTATTAGTAAATTTGGTCTTAATTGTATTTTATATTCCGAGAGTGTGTATTGCTTTTTAAACCTGGAATCTGCTTTAGTGTTTGAGGGACCATGGGAAGGCAGACATTCTATTAGGAGTATTGTGATTTGATGCAACCATTCTGGAAAACAATTTGAAATTGCACAATTAAAATCATGAAACTGTTCATACCCTTCAACCCAGTTATTCCATTATTGAACATCTAGTTCAAGGAGGTCAATAACAGAAAAAAGGCCCTATGGATAACAAAATAATCATTACAGTAATTTTGTTGTGGCAAAAAAAAGCAAAACAAAACCCTGGATATAAAAAGGGTGAATATAAATTTCAGATTAGCTGAACAAAGTGTGACATATGAATATAATAGCACATTATTGTGCTGTTCAGAAACAATGAAGAAATTCAGAAAAATATGAGAATAGATAAAGAAATGCACGGTGAAGTAAGAACTAAGAAAGCGATATTCACCATGACTGCCATAATGTATAAATAACAAAACTAAAAAGCAGTTGTGAGGAAATGGGGAATGGTCTCCTCTCAATAAGGATATAACAGTCACCATTCAAATTATACTCCTCAGGACCTGCTTGAGTACAAAGGTCTCAGTCCCCCTCCTCACCCTCCAGCAGACAAGATCACATAGTACAAGGAGCCCTGAGCTGGTCTCAATTAGGTCCTCTCCTGTGCTGTGTCCATATAAGGGAAGATTGAAGAAATGTCCCTATATCACCTCCCCCACTGGCTAAGAAACCCAAAGAATAATTATAGAAATTGGGGTTAAGAATACTGCTTTCTTGTTAGCTAGTTTTTGTAACCCTTGAATAATCAAGCAGTGATGAAAAAGGGGAAGGTCCATTCGAGTTAGGGACTAGGGGTTAAAACATGGCCCGCGAGCACCCATTGTTTGCACCTACCAGCTGTACACGGGGTGACCATTCTCATGAGAATGACAATAAATGAGCCTTTGACACATCACCACTGCTGAGTTCCAGAGAATTATTGAGCAGAAGTCATTTTCCTCTCAGCCGTCAAGATATGATGAATTATAATTAATAATTTCAGCCCTGGAAAACCAAGAGGACATTTATCTTATCCCTCTAAGTCTAAGGCTTAGGAATGCAGTGACATACTATCAGAATACTGTCAGATTTGGTAACTATATTGGACAGCTTTGCTTCAGTGTTTTTTGTTTGTTTGTTTGTTTGTTACAAGGAAGCACTCAAGGGAGGCATCTAGGTGATGCAGTGATTACTGGACTTGGAGTCAGAAAGACCTGGGTTCAAACTGGGTCAGTTGAATTCAGCCTCAGATAATTTACTGACCCCAGGCAAGTCACTTTACCTAGCTTGACCTCAGTCTTTTTCATCTGTAAAATATGGTAATAATAGCACCTACCTCCCAGAATTGTTGTGAGCATAAGATGAGGTAATATTTGTAAAGCATTTTGTAAGACTTACAGTATTATGGAAAAGGCCAGTATAAAAATTATTGAATACCACCAACTCCACCCAAATTTTAATACTTCTCAGAAGGACATAGTAATAAAGAGCCTTTGGAAATGTGTGACAAGTTACTATAACGTAGAGAGAAAAAATTGCATTAGTTCATTAGTTTTTGCTGAAAAAAATTAAAATCTCTCAAAATATATAAACAAGATATAATAATAAGATGTTCTGTTCCTCTTTCCTACATGAATAACAGGTCCCAAGGGAAGAAAGAAGAAGCTACTGTCTTTTTAAGAGATTCCATCAAATTTGGTCCAGAGTTTGCAGATGCTTATTCAAGCCTAGCTTCACTGTTGGCTGAACAGGTAATGAGTTTCTTTTCCTTCAACACTTTCATGATCTGTGATTTCATTCATGTTAAATATTAGACAAATCTCTATCTCCTGTTCACATAGGCTGAAGTCTAGATTTGAACCTAGGTTTTCTGATTCTAAAGTAAGTGGTTGTTCCAGTATACCTTATAGTCTCCCTATTGTGGTTTTTTTTTTGGGGGGGGTTGTTTATTTGTTTTTTGTGGGGAAATGAGGGTTGACTTGCCCAAGGTCACACAGCTAGTATGTGTCAAGTGTCTGAGGCCAGATTTGAACTCAGGTCCTCCTGAATCCAGGGACAGTGCTTTATCCACTGCGCCACCTAGCTGCCCCCTCATCATGTTTAAAGATAAAAATAAATACTCCATGTATATAAAGATGATGTATTAAAGACCTTTATAAGTTTTAAAGTGAAACATAAATATCCATTACTGGTGCTATATCAATATTCCCATGTGTCCTCTTCTTTTTGTGTATTTCAAAATATTATAGATAACATATTTTCTATTATTCTTTTAAGTATATTAATAATTTAAGATAAGATCCTATCATGCTAAAACTTGGCACATATGTAATAATTTTTGTTGAATTCATGCTTAGACATTATGTGTATTTACATGTGTATGCTTTCTGTTTTAGCAGTTAAAATTATTTATCAAATATGACAATAAGAAAATTATTATTAACAAATAAATAGATTTCTTGTTAAATTGTAAGCTTCATGTGAGCATAGATAATGCTTTATTTATGTTTTGTATTTTCTATATTAGGTACTTAATAAATTTCTTCTGAATTGGAATATTTACTATAACACCAAATCTTTTGCTGATTATTATTTAACTTAAAAATTTTACTAATTTAATTAGTAATAACTGTAGGGAAGGAAGGTCATTCCTATAATTAATAATGAGAAATGTAGGCTAGAGAATATTTCTAAAAATGAAATTTTCAAGTATAAACTTGACTCTTCATATTGTCCCTTCTCCTAAAAAAATCTCACTCATTCTTAACTTCCCTCTTTTTATGAATGATAACACAGTTCTTCCAATTTTCCAAGCTTTAAACCTTGTAATTATATGAATTTTCCTTCTCTATTAACCTCTCCCTACTTCCCCATTAATTCTCCTCTGAAAATATCTACAATCATAAATGCCTTTCCATTCCCAGTACTATCATTTAGTTCAAGCTCTTATCAACCCATGCCTCTAGCAGCTTCCCTACCTTGAGTCTGGTCCCTCTTCTATTCACCTAACACACAATATCAGACTAATCTTAAAATGTTGCTTTCATTATTTTTACTTCGTAGTTCAAAAACTTTCAGTTATCCTCAGGAGTCTGAAGAAAATAATCCAATCTTCTCATCTTGCTATTCGAGGATTTCCATGCTACTGTCACAAACTATTCTTCCTGTCTTCTTTTTTATCCTTATCCATGTCCTACTCATACCTATCTCTAATCCAGCTTCCTCTTTTAATCCTTCTATAATCACTTTAACCTGAAGTGCCCTTTGCTTCTCTTAAACCTCACCAAATTATGATGAGAAAGCCTATTTGTAAATCTAAGCACAAGGTCTAGAGTCAGGAAGACCTGAGTTCAAATCTAACTAGATACGTTTCAGTTGTGTGACCCTGGGTATGTCACATAACTTCTGTTTGCCTCCATTTCATCATTTGTAAAATGAAGGTAATAGTAGACTCTATTTCCCATGATTGTTGTGAAGAAGAAATGAGGTGATTGTAAAACACTTAGCATGATGGCTGAAAAATAGTAGGAAGTATATAAATGCTATTATTATGTTATTATTATTATTATTTATTTATTTTTAGTGAGGCAATTGGGGTTAAGTGACTTGCCCAGGGTCACACAGCTAGTAAGTGTTAAGTGTCTGAGGCCAGACTTGAACTCAGGTACTCTTGAATCCAGGGCCGGTGCTTTACCACTGCGCCATCTAGCTGTCCCTATGTTATTATTATTAAAGCACTGTCTAAATGTGAGCTAGTAGTGACTATGACAAACAAAAGTTTGAATGCCTACACTCAGAATGCATTGGTATTCTTATCTTTCCATAGCCTCTCCTATACTGACTATTTCCATCTTTTGTAATCTTTGCTAATTTGTTGAGTATGAGATGCAACCTCAAGCTTTTTTTCCCCAAATTTTCATTTCTCTTATTAATGATAAAAAGAAAGGCCAAAACATTTATAGTAGTATTTGATTCACAGTAGCAAAGATCTAATTATAAAGTAGGTGTCCATAGACTAGTGTACATGTGCTGTGAGAAATGATGAATATGAACCAGGAGAAAATTTTATACAATAACAGCAATATCGTAAAGATAATCAGTTTTGAAGGCCTTAGTAACTCTGGAAGACACAATGACCACATCAGGATAGAGAGCTGATGGACTCAAGAGTGCAAACTGAAGCATATTTTCTTCTTTTTCTTTTTGGACTTGGCTAATGTGGGAATTTATTTTGAATGACTATCCATATGTGCAATGGGTTTTGTTTTTCTTGTCATCTCAGTGGAGGGGAATGGGGTGGAGAAAAGGGGGAGATAAATTTCAGAACTGAAAATAAAATAAAATTGAATTAAGAAAATAAAAAACTTCAAATAAAAATGATGATTATGATAAATACAAAGAAGAATGGTGAGACATATAATCTGATAACAGAGTGAAGAAAGCAGAATCAGAAAAACAATGCATACAACTACAGCAATGTAAATTGGAAAGATCCACACAGCAGAACAATTGAAACTTAATATGGTCAAATTATAATGGCCAAGGGGATGATTGTCCCCATTACATGGGGAATGCTTTCCTGCTATAGCTATCATAAGGACATGATACTAATTTCAATTAGTGGTTGAAAAAGAATTATAAAAAGAAATATAATCTATATACACCACATTTTGAGAAACTGTACTACAAACTGTACAATCAAGCCTACCCGTCACAATCATGCCATTACAAGTTATAAATGTGAAAATTATAGAGGATTTTATCAATAAATATCTTTATTGAGAAGGGACTAGATTATGATTTCATTAGTATAAGGTATACCCAGAAGAGGGAAATTCCTCTGTCATTGTAGGTTAGCGCCTTCTCTGCAACATATGGTGTTTGAGAGAGTCTCTAAGGAAGCTAATATATGTCATAGGCAGGATTTGAAACAAGGTCTTCCTGACTCCCAGACCAACTATCTATTTCCTATGCCATGCTGCCTCTTTAAACATTTCTATATGTTACCTGACTTTTTATTATATATATTTTAGTTTTGTGTTATATAAATTATAATAATTTCTTAATTTTATCTGAATAAAATACAAGCTATGAAAATTATTTGTATAGACTGTTTCAAGGAAAGTGTGGACTATAACGAATTCTTTTATTTTCATTTCTTTTTTGTTAAAGGAAAATTCCTACATAAAGTCTGAAAGCTGCAACATTAACTTAATATAGCAATTCCAGGTTGATTCCAAGAATTATTGCCTTTTACTTATTTAAGCTTTTGAATAATTTTAAGAGAAAAATGAGAATTTATGGGATCATTATCTGTTCCTATATCAAAAGGCCATGATCTTCTTATCTTTTACTTTTCAGAAGTGAATCATAATGCTACCAGAGATATCCTTAATAAAACCTTGTTTGTTTGTGGAAAAGAGGCTGTTAATCTCCTTTCTTATTAGTCTGGGAGAAATAACTAAAAAAGTCAGTTTGGAAGGGAGGAAACTTTAGACTTAGAGGTCTCTCATTATTTTCTGAATCCCAGTGTTATGGTGAGCCACCCAATTAACTCTCCCCATATTAAATTTGACCCTTACACATTAGTTTCATTTTTGCAAAAACTTTTTAATTTTTTATAACCAAAATGATCTATTTTACATTTTGTTTTACTCTCTATATCTTCTTTGGCCCTAAATTCTTCCTCTGCCCATAAATCTGAAAAATAAATGATTCCATACTCTCTTAGTTTGCTTATGGTATCATCATTTATGTGTAAATTGTGTACCCATTTTTACCTTATTTTAGTATATGGTGTGAGATCTTGGTCTATACCTAGTTTCTGCCATACTGTTTTCCAATTGTCCCAGCCGTTTTTGTCATATAATGAGTTTTTATTCTAAAAGCTTTGATCTTCAACTCTCAGGTACCACCTCATACCTATAAAATTGGCTAATATGACAAAAAAGGAAAATAATAAATGTTGGAGAAGCTGTGGAAAAATTGAAACATTAATGTATTGTTGGTGGAGCTGTGAACTGATCCAACCATTCTGGAGAGCAATTTGGAACTATGCCTAAAGGGCTATAAAGCTGTGCATACCCTTTGACCCAGCAATACAACTATTAGGTTTTTTTCCAAAAGAGATCAAAAAAAGGGAAAAGGACCCACATGTACAAAAATATTTATAGCTGCTCTTGGAATTGGAATTGGAAATTGAGAGGATGTCCATCAATTGGAGAATGGCTGAATAAGTTGTGGTATATGAATGTAATGGAATACTATTGTGTTGTAAGAAGTGATGAGAAGGCAGATTTCAGAGAAACCTGAAAGGACTTGTACACAGTATCAACTACATTGTGTGTTGATCAATTGTGATAGACTTGACTTTTCTCAGCAATACAATGATCCAAGAGAGTTCCAAAGGACTCATGATGGAAAATACTCTCCACATCCAGAAAAAAAGAACTGTGGCATCTATATGCAGATTGGACTATACTATTTCTCCTTTTTTTTGGTTTTCTTTTTCGAGGTTTTTCCCTTTTGCTCTGATTCTTCTTTCACAGCATGACTAATGCAGAAATATGTTTAATGTGATTGTATGGTAACGATCGGAATGACGCCACCTGCTGGAGACTTACTGTAGAAAAGCTCCACCATGAGGAGAGGGCCTCTGAGGGCAGGACCATGTGGCTTTCTTTGGTGTCAGGAAGTGATGTTGGCTTGTGGGAGGAGGAAGGGTGAGGCTGGCGCGCTGGCTCACTTTTTTTTTGTCAGGATTCTGGTGGAGAAGGGAGCGAGAAACACGCTCTCCCTTTGATAGATGGAGGAATCTAGGCCTTTCTCTCTCTCTTTACCAAATTCTTATTCTCCATAATAAATGCTTAAAAGTCTAACTCTTGCTAAAGCTTATAATTTATTGGTGACCACTCATTAGATATTTTAGACAGACTAGCTAGAATTTTAGCCCTTATAGTACATATATAACCTATATCAGATTGCTTGCTGTCTTGGAGAGGGGAGGGTGGGAGAAAAATTTGAAACTAGAAATCTTATAAAAACAAATGTTGAAAACTATCTCTACACATAACTAGAAAACAATAAAATACTTTTATGATTTTTAAAGCTTTGATCTTTGGACTTATCATATACTAGATTACTATAGTAATTTACTATAGCGTAATTTGTACCTGTTTTATTCCACTGATTCATCTCTCTATTTCTTGGTCAGTACCAGATTGTTTTGATAATTATTGCTTTATAATACAGTTTGAGATCTGGTACTGTGAGACCACCTTCTTTTGTATTTTTTTATTGATTCCCAAAATATCCTTCAACTTTTGTTTTTCCAGATGAACTTTGTTATTATTTTTTTCTAGAGCTATAAAATATTTTTGATGGTTTGATTGGTATAGCACTAAAGGATTATCATTTTATTATATTGGCTTGGCCTACCCATGAGCAATATTTTTCCAGTTATTTAGCTCAGGGCAGCTAGGTGGCACAGTGGATAGAGCACTGGCCCTGGATTCAGGAGGACCTGAATTCAAATCTGGCCTCAGACACTTAACATTTACTAGCTGTGTGACCCTGGGCAAGTCACTTAACCCCAATTGCCTCATTAAAACAAACAAACAAACAATTATTTAGATCTATCTTTATTTGTGTGAAAAGTGGTAAAGGCAAATTTTAACATTTTAAAAATAAAATTTTGAATTTCAAATTTTCTCCCCCCTCTTGACCTCCCTTTTTCCTAAAACAGTAAGCAATTTGGTATAGGTTATATATGTGTAATAATGTAAAACATATTTTCATAATAGCCATGTATAAGAAGAAACAGAACAGAAGAAAAAAACTACAAAAAAATAAAGTGAAAATAGTATGCTTTAGGGGCAGCTAGGTGGCGCAGTGGATAGAGCACTGGCCCTGAATTCAGGAGGATCTGAGTTCAAATTTGGCCTCAGACACTTAACACTTACCAGCTGTGTGACCCTGGAAAAGTCACTTAACCCCAATTGCCTCACCAAAAAAAAAAAAAAAGTATGCTTTGATTTACATTCACACTCCATAGTTCTTTCTCTGGATGTGTATAGCATTTTCCTTCCTGAGTCTTTTGGAAATGTCTTGGATCACTGTATGGCTGAGAAGAGCTAAGTCAATTCTTCTTTGATCTTCTCATTTTTTAGGATTAGATTATTTAGTTTCTAATTAGTTTTTACCCTATCTTTCCATCGACCTTTATTAAATGTAATTTTTATTGTATAATGATCTGAAAAGAATACATTTAATATGGCTGCCTTTGGCACTTGATTATGAGATTTTTCTGCCTTAGTCCATCATTATTTTTTGTGTTGTTGCCATATACTTCTGAAAAAAAGACATTCTTTTCTATTCCCCTTCAGTTTTCTTCAGAGTTTTATCATAGCTAACTTCCCCAAAAGTCTATTTACCGCCTTAACTTCTTTCTTCTTTATTTTATTTTATTTTTTGGTTAGATTTATCAAGTTATAAGAGGGGAAAGTTAAGGTCCCTTACTATTATAGTTTTACTCTTTATTCCACCTGAAAATCATTTAACTTTTCTTTAGAAATTTGGATGCTATACCATTTGGTGCATATAGGTTAATACTGATATTACTTCATTGTATATGGTACATTTTAGCAAGATGTATTTTCCTTCTTTGTCTCTTTTCATTAGATATATTTTGCTTTTGCTTTATCTGAGATCATGATTCCTACCCCTGCTATTTTTTTTTACTTCAGTTGAAGCATAATATATTCTGCTTCAACCCTTTACCTTTACTCTGTGGGTATCTGTTTCAAATGTGTTTCTTGTAAATAATGTTTTTTAATACATTCTCCTATCTATTTTCATCCCATTCATCCCATTCACATCCACAGTTATGATTACTATGTATTTCCCTCCACCCCATTTTCCCTTTCTTTATAATTTTCTCTCTTTCTCATTTCACCCTGTCCCTCCTTACCAGTGTTTTCCTTCTGACCACCATCTCCCTCAGTCTGCTTTCCCTTCTATCAGTCCCCTTTTCTTATCCCTGTCCCTTTCCATTTCCCTATAGCATAACATAGCTTTCTATACCCAACTGAGTATGTATATTCTTCCCTCTTTGAGCCAAATCTGATGAGAGTGAGACTCAACAATGCTTCCTTCCTCTCTTCTTTCCCTTTACTATAATAGGTCTTTTTTTCCACTTCATGTGATATGATTTACCCCATTCTATCTCTCCCTTCTCTCTTCTCCCAGTACAATCCTTTTTCTCTCTCCACATTTTTTATATCATCCCATCAAAGCCAACTTATAACCAACTCTTTCTAATAGAGATATAGTTCTTTTTTTTTTTTTACAGGTTGTTGTTGGTGGTGTTGTTTTATTTTGGGTTTTTTTTTTTTGTGGGGCCATGATGGTTAAGTGACTTGCCCAGGGTCACACAGCTATTAAGTGTCAAGTGTCTGAGGCCAGATTTGAACTCAGGTTCTCCTGAATCCAAGGCTGGTGCTTTATCCACTGTGCCACTTAGCTGCCCCGAGATATAGTTCTTAAAGAGTTACAAGTATCATGCAGTATTTTCTTCTTGACCTGAGAGTTCTGGAATTTGGCTATAATATTCCTTGGAGTTTTCATTTTGGGATCTCTTTCAGGAGGTGATTAGTGGATTCCTTTAACTTCTGTTAAACCCTGTGGTTTGAGGCTATCAGGGCAGTTTTCCTTGATAATTTCTTTTTTCTCTTTAGAAATGTATTTTTCAAATTACATATAAAAACAAATTTTGACATCAATTTAAAAAAAACTTTGTCTTTCAACTTCTCTTCCTCCCTCTGCCCCCCCACTCTCAAGAACCCAAACAATTCAATATAAATTTTGCATGAGTAGTCGTGGAAAACATCTCCACATTAGCCAGATTGTGAGAGAAAACAGACAAAAACAAAACCTCAGATTAAGGAACTATCAAAAAAATATGCTTCAATCTGTTTTCAGATACCATCAACTCTTTCCCTGTAGATGGATTGCAATTTTCATAAGTCCTTCAGAGTTTCATTGGATCACTGTTGCTGAAAATAACCACGTCCAGCAGATCATCTTACAATATTGCTCTTCTTTTGTATACAATACATTTCACTCTGCTTCAGTTCATGTAGGTCTTTCTAGGTTTTTCTGATAGCATCCTGTTCATCATAACCTTTATATAGTACCTTAAACTTGACAAAGAATTTTCTTCACAGTAGCCCAGCAAAGTAGTGTGAGGTTTAAAATTCTAGCTGTGAGTCTTAACGCGCCCCCGCCCCGTTTTAGGGGGAAAACTGGCTAAGATTGCTGATAAATTCAGCAAGAGTTTAGGCTTTTAAGGATTTATTAAAATGTATTGGAAGTTAGTGAAGAGAAGTTGAGAAAGCCACCTTTATTTAGCTATCCATGCTATATCCATGCCATAGAGAACACGTGGAGTAGATCTTTCTACTCTGTTCTGCCCTTGCCATCACATGCCGGTTCCTGAATGAAAAAGAGAAATCCAGCCAGCCACCCTCACTTTCCTACTTCCTGTCTCCCTCCCCAAAAGGGGAGGTCCTTCAAGCTGATTGGTTGAGGGTGGTCTCCTGTTGATGTCATAGTCCACAGCCTCTGACAACAGCACACCACTCATGGTTAGCTAGGTGTGGTCTCGATTTAACAACCTTAAGTAGGTTCAACTTCTGAGAATAACACCCCACTCAGGGCCAGCCAGGTGTAGTCTCGATTTAATCAACCTTAAGTAGGTTCTCAGTCAATTTATCAGTCTCACCCAATTTAATCAATTCCAAATCAATCTTCAGGTCAGGCCCCTGCTAAATGCCATTATTTTATCACAATAGGTGCCATATATTTTGCCATTATAATCAATTATCATAACTATTTCCCTCCATTCTATTCCCTTCCCAAGATATTTACTCTATTTTCTATCTTCTTTTATCCTAGTCCCCCTCAAAAGTGTTTTGCGGGGCAGCTGGGTGGCGCAGTGGATAAAGCATCTGCCCTGGATTGAGGAGGACCTGAGTTCGGATCTGGCCTCGGACACATGACACTTACTAGCTGTGTGACTCTGGGCAGGTCACTTGACCCTCATTGCCCCGCAAAAAAACAAAACAAAAAGTGTTTTGCTTCTGACTGTCCCCTCCCTTCTTTTACCCTTCCATCTTTATCCCCTTCCCCTCCTACTTTCCTGCAGGGTTACATAGATTACTCCTCCCAATTGGGTGTGTATGTTATTCCCTCCTTGAGCTGACTCTGATGAGATGAAGGTCTTTGAGCCAATTCTTTGTTCTAAATTTTCTTTCTCCCTCCCTCCTCAATCCTCCCTGTGAAATCAATCAATTCAATATAAGTCATACATGTACAGTTATGCAGAACACCTTCACTTTCCTTGGAAGTTTTTTGCTTCCTTCCCCTGTCCCCCCCCTTACCTCCTTCCCCTCCCACTTTTCCTCAGGGCAAAATATATTACTATACCCACTTGAGTACATTTTTTACTCCCTCTTTGAGCCAATTCTGATGATAGTAAGGTTCACTCACTCCCCTACTCCTTCCCCCTCTTCCCCTCTCCTCCATAAGCTTTTTCTTGTTTCTTTTATGTGAGCCACTTTTCCCCAGTCTACCTCTCCCTTTCCCTTTCTTCAAGTGCATTCCTCTTACTTCTTAATTTTATTTTAAAGATGTCATCATGGGTTAGCTAGGTAGCACAGTGGACAAAGCACCAGCCCTGGACGCAGGAGGCCCTGAGCCCAAATCCAGCCCCAGACATAAGCCACCCCACCCTGCCTGCCCCACAAAAAACAAGGATAAAGCAAAAATAAATGCTTTATAGATATTATCCCTTCATATTCAGTTCAGACCTGTCTAGGGATATTCCTTTCAGCTGCCCTAATACTGAGAATGCTCTTATGAGTTAGAAGTATTATCTTCCCATGTAGGAATGTAAACAGTTTAACTTTTTAATATCCCTCATGGTTTCTTTTTCCTGTTTACCTTTTTATGATTCTCTAGGGTCTTGTATTTGAAAGTCAAATTTTCTATTCAGTTCAGGTCTTTTTATCACAAATACCTTAAAGTCCTCTTTTTCATTGAAATCCCATTTTTCTCCCTGGAAGATTATACTGTTTTGCTGGGTAGGTGATTTTTGGTTGTAGTCCCAGTTCCTTTGCCCTCTGGAATATCATATGCCATGCCCTCCAGTCCTTTAATGTAGATGCTTCTAGATCTTGTTTTATCCTTACTGTAGCTCCCCAGTATTAGAATTCCACTTTTCTACCTGCTTAAAATATTTTCTCCTTGACCTGGGAGCTCTGGAATTTGGCTATAATATTCCTGGAGGTTTTCCTTTTGGGATCTCTTTCAGGAGGTGGATTCTTTCAATTTCTATTTTACCTTCTGTTTCTAGAATATCAGGACAATTTTCCCTGAGAATTTCTTGGAAGATGATGTCTAAACTCTTATTTTGGTCATAGTTTTCAGGTAGTCCAATGATTTTCAAATTCTCTCTCCTAGATCTATTTTCTAGGTCAGCTGTTTTTCCAAGGAGATATTTCACATTGCCCTCTATTTTTTTATTCATTTGGATTTGCTTTACTTTGCCTTGGTTTCTCATAAAGTCACTAGCTTCTATTTGTTCAATCCTAATTCTTAGGCAATTATTTTCTTCTGAGAGCTTTTGTATCTCCTTTTCCATTTGGCTTTTCAAGCTGTTGACTTTTTTCTCATGACTTTCCTGCATCGCTCTCATTTCTCTTTCCATTCTTTCCTCCACCTCTCTAAATATTCCTTCTATCTCTCCTACTTTCTCTTCAAAGTACCTTTTGAGTGCTTCCATGGCCTGAGACCAATTCATATTTTTCTTGGAAGCTTTGGATGTAGGGGCCCTGAGGTTGCTATCCTCTTCTGAGGGTACACCTCGGTCTTCCTTGTTGATAAACTTTCTATAGTTCTCAACTTTCTTTGCTTTTTCATCTTACTGTCTTTTACTTGACTTTTAACTCCCTCTTACAGTGGGGTCCTACTTCCAAGCTACAATTTCCCAAGCTTCAGAGGGTCTCAAGTGTTTTGGTTTAAGGGAGGGCAGGTTTTTCTCTTGTCTGGCCTGTTCTCTGGTCCAAAGATAACCTCAATCCAACTTGCTAATTAACCAGCCAACAGCACTTTGTGTGCTGTTTCTTAGCTCTGATGAGCCTGTGCTCCTCCCTCCCCAACCTGGGCCTCCCACCACTCGAGATTTCTTTCTGGTTCCCTGCTGGGGTGGGATAGCCACATTCCTCCTTAGGTCCTGCAGATACCCCTGTATTTTCCACCCCCTGGTCAGCTGTTAAGCCCTCTCACCCAACCATAAACTTAGTTCCAGAAGATGCTGGTGCTGTAGCTGGGGGGCAAGTTTTCCTGGCGCAGTCTGCCTGGGTACTGTGTTGGCATGATTGTGGGTTTGGACTCTTCTTGCATCCCAGAACGGCCCCCTTTAAGCTGTCTTTGGCTGGAAAATAATCTCAGCCCGTCTTTTTGTGGGTTTTGCTTCTCCAGGAGTTGTTTTATGGCTGTTTTGGGGGTAACTGTGTCAGGAACTTTGTGAGTTTAATGCCTTTCCTCTGCCATCTTCTTGATAATCTCAATCTCTCTCTCTCTCTCTCTCTCTCTCTCTCTCTCTCTCTCTCTCTCTCTCTCTATCTCTCTTTGTCTCTGTCTCTCTCTCTCTCTTAATAATTTCTCTTTAATTTGGTAAATCCAGAAGTTAGCTAAGGGGGGTAGGGGTAGGGGAGAGAGCCATAGTTGGCATTTGAAGAAATGTTATATTTCTCTCTTTTTTTGCGAGGAAGTTAGGGTTAAGTGACTTGCCCAAGGTCACATAGCTAGTAAGTGTCAAGTGTCTGAGGTCGGATTTGAACTCAGGTCCTCCTGAATCCAGGGCTGGTGCTTTTTCCATTGCACCACCTAGCTGCCCCCTCCTTGATAATTTCTTGAAAGATACTGTCCAAGCTCTTTTTGATCATGGCGTTTGGGTAGTCTAATCATTCTTAAATTATCTCTTCTGGATCTCTTTTGCAGGTCATTTGTTTTTCCAATTAGGTATTTTACATTTTCTTCTACTTTTTTTTTCATTCTTTTGATTTTATTTGATTGATTCTTGATGTCTTATAGTGTCATTAGCTTTCACTTGCCCAATTCTCATTTGTAAGGAAATATTTCCTTCAGTTAGCTTTTATATCTCCTTTTCAATGTAGCCAATTTTACTTTTTTTTTTTTTTGCAGGGCAATGAGGGTTAAGTGACTTGCCCAGGGTCACACAGCTAGTAAGTGTCAAGTGTCTGAGGTCAGATTTGAACTCAGGTCCTCTTGAATCCAGGGCCCATGCTTTATCCACTACACCACCTAGCTGCCTGCCAATTTTATTTTTTGAGGAATTATTTCCTTCAGTGGATATTTGGACATCTTTTTCCATTTGGCCAATTCTACTTGTTTTCTTTTTCTGGGCTGTTAACTCTTTCATGATTCTCTTGCTTTACTCTCATTCTTTTCTCAATTTTTCTTCTACCTCTCTTATTTGATTTTTTTTTTTTTGGCAGGGCACTGAGGATTAAGTGATTTGCCCAAGGTCACACAGCTAGTAAGTGTCAGGTGTCTGAGTCTGGATTTGAACCCAGGTCTTCCTGAATCTAGGGGTGGCACTTTATCCCCTGCACCACTTAGTTACCCCTCTTATTTGATTTTTTAAATTCTTTTTTAGCTCTTCCAAGAAGATTTTTTGAGGCTTTACATGTAGGTGTTTTGACATTGTTGTCTTCTTCTGAGTTTGTGTTTTGATCTTCCCTGTTGCTATTGTAGCTGCCTGTATCCATTGGTAGGGCTTTTTTTGTTTTTGTTTTTTGTTCATTTCCCAGTCTATTTAGTGACTCCTAGGGTACAGGTGGCACTGTCCCAAGCTTTTTGCACTGGGTGCCAGGGCCCTGGATCTCTGACTTTCTGCCCTAGGTCCTCCAGGACTGGTGGCTTGCCCACTGTGCTGATGTGGCCTGGCTTAGTTGTGCCTGTTGCGCCAGGGGTTCTGGGATTGGCAGTTTACATGCTGCACTGGGGCTTGAGGCCTCATATCTGTCCCTCTGTGCTACTAGCCTGCTGAACCAGGAACCTGTAGCCTTGGCTTCTGATCTGTGCTGGGACTAGGAGCCTCTTGTTGGCTTGGTCAGATACTGCCTGTGCCAGGCTATGCTCCTCTTTTACCCAAGTGAGATAGACCATTCCTATACTTCTAAGTTATCTTGGGCTAGAAAATTGTTTTACCACATTCTTTTTTGGGTTCTGTCACTACAGAATTCATGTTGCAATTTGATTTATCAAGTTGTTTTGAGGGAAACTGAAGAGAGGTCAAGGAACTTCCTGTCTTTGCTATACCACCTTGGCTTTGGTTTCCCCCTCTAATGACTGCTAATTAATTGATTGACTTAAAAAAACCCTGCTGAATAATAGAAATTGAGATATAAACTTCTAAGTGAAAAATCTATGAGTGCATTTTTATGCATTGAGAAAGTGGGCAGTGGGGGGCAGAAATGAGATTCAGGCAGTTAAGACAATTATTGAATTGTAGTAGGCCAGCAAGGCTTAGCTTTGAGATTGAAATGAAACAAGACACTTGTGAAACTTTTAGCCATTAAAAAATGGATGTTTACTTAGTCATAGGATGGAAATGTTATGCACAAGATGGAGCCAAGATGGTTCAGTAGAGGAAGCAACCTCATCAATCTCTCCCAATATTCCCCTCCAAAAAGCTCTAAAATAATGTGTCAAATTGAATTCTGGAATGGCACAGCCTGCAAAAGTACAACACAAGAAAACTTGGGAGGTTAATAGGAGAGGTCTGTGATACCCGGCTGGGGCAAACTTGGAGCATACAAGGTGTAACACCAGTGATGGGCCTTGCAGGAACCAACAGCAACAGCGAAAGTATCAGGAACTGTGCCCAGAGACATTCCAGAGTAGAAAGGATCACTAGTGCATGTGGCTACAGGGGAGCAAGGGACCTGGTTATAGTTCAGATGCCAAGAGAAGCACTAGCTCTTGTGGTGTCAGGGATCAGAGGCCCTTCTGAGGACACCAACACCTTTGAAGCACTGGAAAACTTGCAGACCCCCAGAACTAGCTTTGAAAACAGAAGCACAAAAACGCTTGAAGCTCAGGATGGTACCTCCCTAACCCCAAGGAGAGCAGAACCTAACTAACTTAACATAAAGCATAAGTCAAGAAATAGGCTTGAAAAAATGAGTAAACAAAGAAAAAAGACCCTGACCATAAAAAACAACAACGACAACAACAAACTACTATGGTTAAAGGAAAGACCAAGACACAAACTCAGAAGATAACAAAGAGAAAACAGCTATATATAAAGTCTCAAAGAACAATGCAAATTGCACACAAACTTAACAAGAATTCCTGGAAGAGCTAAAGGAAAAAAGATAAGATTGGAAGAAGAAAAAATGGAAAAGAAATGAGAGGGATGCAAGAAAATTATGAAAAGAAAATTAATAGCTTGGTAAAAGAGACCAAAAAAAGTCCTGGAGAAAATAACACCTTAAAAAAACAGAATTGGCCTAATGATAGAAGGACAAAAATTCACCAAAGAAAGGAACTTCTTAAAAATCAGAATTGGCTAAAGAAGGAAAAAGGTATAAAAGCTCACTGAAAAAAATTATTCCTTTAAAATTACAATTGGACAATGACTGAGCTAATGACTTTATAAGACATCAAGCTTGAGATATCAAGAAACAATAAAACAAAGTCAAAAGAGTGAAGTAGAAGAAAATGTGAAATATATCAATCAGAAAAACAACTGACCTAGAAAATAGATTGAAGAGAGATAATTTAAGATTTATTGGGGGGGGGGGAGGGCAGCTAGGTGACGCAGTGGATAAAGCACTGGCCTTGGATTCAGGAGGACCTGAGTTCAAATACAGATTCAGACACTTGACACTAGCTGTGTGACCCTGGGCAAGTCACTTAACCCCAATTGCCTCACACACACAAAAATTATTATTATTAGACTACCTGAAAGCCATGATTTAAAAAAAAAGATCCTAAACATAATATTTTAAGAAATTATAAAGGAATTGCTCTGATATTTTACCTTCAGAGGGTAACTAGAAACTGAAAAACCCTCCAATCATCTCCTGAGAGAGATACCAAAAGGAAAACAACTGGGAATATTATAGGCAAATTCCAGATGTCCCAAGTCAAGGAGAAAATATTGCAACTAGCCAGAAAGACGCAATTTAAATATCATGGAGCCACAGTCAAAATCACACAGTATTTAGCAGTTTCCATGTTAAAGGATTGGAGGGTTTGGAACATGATTCTCTGGAAGGAGCTAGGGTTACAACAAAGGATTGCCTTCCAAGCAAAACTGTATAATCCATCAGGGGAAAATGGATATTTAATAAAGTATTTCCAAGCATTCCTGATGAAAAAAAGCAGAGCTGAATAGAAAATTTGACATTGAAACATGACTCAAGAAAAATATAAAAAAGGTAAACATGAAAGAATAATCAACAGGGACTCAGTGGAGTAAAACTTCTTATTTTCCTACATGGGAAGATCATATATGTAACTGTTAAGAACTTTACTATTATTATGGTAGTTAGGACTCTAAATAGAAAGAGGGAATGGATATGAATTAATTATATGTGGATGGTTTTTTTTTTTTTAAATGGAAGTGTAAGAAAGAGGAATGCCATGGGAGAAGGGGGAAGGGAGAGGAAGAATGGGGGAAATGATCTCATATAAAAGACAAGTACAAGCAAGAGCTTTTATTGTGGAACATTAAAGGGAGCAGGCAAACACTCTCATTGGAATTGGTTAGAAGACTACATACCTACATATATACATCTATACATACATAGCACACTCAATTGGATAAAGACATATATCTTATCCAACATAAAAGCCAGAAGGGAAGGGAATAAAATAAAGGAAGAGTGTGGTCACAGGAAGGACAGATTAAGGGCGGCAGTGGTCAGAAGCAAAACATTTTATAGGAGGGACAGGGTAAAAAGAGAAAGAGAAAAACAGAAGAACGTAGATGGAGGGAAATACACAGCAAACATAATTGTGAATGTGATGAGATCACACCTAGAATGGAAGTGGATCACTGAATAGATTGGAAATCAGAATCCAATAATATGTTGTTTATGGGAAACACATTTGAAATGGAAAGACATACACAAAGAGTTAAAATAAGGGGCTGGAAAAAAATGTTGTGACAAGTAAAACTAAATGTGTGGAGGCCTATTTCTGTCCTAAGTGTAGGGAAAGCTAGCTAGGGTAACTAGGGTATAAATTAGAAGCTTTAGCACCAGTCTTTGGGCATTAAGCATTTATTAAAGAGTAAACAGAAAACACGTGGAGTTCAGAAAGATAGGGAAGCCTATCTACCCTAGAAGAGTTCAGCCTGGCCTCCTTCTTCTCCCAAGTGTTCCTCCACCACGAGGTTGTCCGAGCCATGAACTGAGAGAGAGGAAGCAGTACTTCTGTGCCCCCCAGAAGAGGCATTCCTTACACACTGCTTCAAGCTGATTGGTTAGCATCACCCAAATCCATTGGTTCACTGGACTTGAGGGTGGTCTCCTGTGATATCATAGTCCACAGCCTCTGAGAACGTTCATTCCCTCTTGGGAGCCAGCCAGGTGTGGTTTTAATTGAATTAACTTTAAGTGGGTTAATAAATCACTCCCAGTCAATCTAATCAGTCCAAATCAAGCTGGGGCCTTTGGGCGTTTAGCAAATCCCATTATTTTCTTACAATATATTATGCTTCACTTGAGGTAAAAAATAAAAAAGGCAAGGGTAGTGATCATGATCTCAGACAAAGCAAAACCAAAATTAGATATAATTAAAAGAGAAAACTAGAGAAAATATATTTTACTAAAAGGTACAATAGATAGTGAAGTGATATCAGTATTTAACATATGTGCACCAAATGGCAGAACATCCAAATTCTTAAAGACACAAATGAAATAAATACAGCTCAAATTAGAAAGAAAGCAGAAAGCTGGAGTAATGTGTAATCAGTTTGGAAATGTAGGTTGGGGCCAAACTGCAGGGTTTTAAATGGAAAAATAAAAATATCTATATTTTATCTGATAGGCAATAGGGAACCACCAAAGCTTCTGTTCCAACTCTTCTATTCTCTGGTAAAAGCTTCCACAGAGTCTTCTCCCTCTCCCTGTCTAAGTTGAGGATCTTGCCTCATATTCTGCCAAAAAATAAATAATAAAAGTCATTCTCTGAGAGTTCTCTCTTGTTCCCTCCTGAAATCCCATTGTCCGACATCTTTCCCCTCTATCTCCTCCTTTACTCCTGTTTCACATGAAGTAGCCTTTTTTCATGTCAAGACAAACCTCTCTACATTGCACCTTTAGTTCCATCTCATCATCTTCAGAACATTGCATTCTTAATCCTCATTTACACTTTACTCTATCTACTGGCTCCTTCTTTACTACCTACAAATATGCCTATGTCCCACATCCTGACAAAACTTTCCCTTAATTCAACTACTCATGCCAAATATTATTACATATCTTCTCTCTTCCACTCACCTCCTTAAGAAAACCATCTAGGAGTGCCTCCACTTTCTTTCCTCTCACATTCTTCTAAACCTTTGGCAATCTGGGTTCTGATCTCATAATTCAAGTGAAATTGCTGTCTACAAAGTTAAAAATTATCTCTTGTGCATGTATGAAAACTTTTAGATATTTATTAAATTTATATGAATTTGCTCCAATGAGTTCTGATTTTTTTACAAGCAAGCAGCCCTATCCAGGTCAACCTGAAAGCCCTTAGTGGGCTTTGCTGCCCACCAGGACCCAATTTACTCCTTCTTCATAGTATTCCCCCCAAATCTCTTTATTGCTAAAATCTAATGGCCTTTTCTCAGTCTTCAACCTTCTTGACCTCTCTGTGGCATTTGGCCAGTTGAATTCTCTCACTTCTTCAGTTTTCTTGACATCACTCTCTGCTAGTTCTTATTCCTGTCTTACTGGTCCTTTTCAGCTTTCTTCAGTGGTTCTTCATCTATGTTATGCCCACTAACTAGTGGTGTTCCCCAAGACTCCATTTTGGGCTCTCTTCTCTTTTCCTTCCACACCATTTCACTTAATAATTTCATCAGCTACCTTGGGTTCATTTGTATTTCCTGCTCTAGTCTCTCTCCTGAGCTACAGCCCTATATCATCAACTACCTTTGGGCAAACTGCATGTGTAGTAGGCATTTCAAACTCAGCATGTCCAAACAAAACTCATTATCTTTTGCCCCACAAGCCTCCCCTCTTCTGAATTTGCCTTTTACTATTGAGAGGATTAATATTCTAGTCATCCAAGCCTCACACTCAAGTGTCATCCTTAATTCCTCACTCATTTGCCCCACATATTTTCTACCTTTATATCTCTTATCTCCTTTTCTCTACTTACACAGCCATTATCTCAGTTTAAGTCCTCATTGCCTTTTGTCTGAGCTATTACAATAGCCTTCTCATAACCTTGCCTGCCTGAAGTCTCTCTACACTTGAGTCTATCCTCTACTCACCTACCAAAGTAATTTTCTTAGAAAATAAGTCTGATCATGTCATCCACCTACTCTGTAAATTCCAATGATTCCTTTTTACCTCTAGGATCAAATTCCAACTTCTCTGTTTGCCATTTAAGGCTCTTTATAATCTATACTCTTTCTGCCTTTCCAGTCTTCTTATACTTTTTCCCCTCCAAACACTCAATGATCTAGCTACACTGTCCTAATTTATTTCCCATATCTGTGCCTTTTTATTGGCTTTTCCCCATGTCTGGAATGCTTACCCTCCTCATCGCCACCTCTTAGTTTCCTTGGCTTACTTCTACTTTCAGCTCAAATCCCACTCTCTGAAGGAGGCCTTACCCTTTAAGATTATTTCCCATCAACTCCATATGTATCTTATGTATACCTATTTATTTACATCCTTTTTCTCCTATAATATATTTATATAAACAATGGTCAATAACTATTAAGCACCTACTATGTGTCAGATACTGTGCTAAATGGTAGGGATACAAATAAGAAAAAGAAAGATGGCCTCTGCCTTCAGAGATCTTGAAACCTAATGGAAGAAGATAATACACAAAAGGAAGATGAAAGGAAGGAGGGTTATCCATCAGTGAGATATGATGTTCTAGGGGTAGGATGTCTGTGGAATTGATATCACACAGAGTAGCTGATAAAAGACCAAATATATAAGTGTTCACAGGATATAAACAATGTTCTGTTGCAATAATTTTGTAACAGAAGAATTATAAACAATTATTATATGAAAGAATGATCCAAATCACTAATAATAGAAGAAATGTAAATCAAACCAAGCCTGTGTTTCCACTTCACACCCAACAAGTTGACAAAGGATGAAAAATGACAGAAATAGTAAATATTGGAGGAACTGTGTAAAGATACTCTTGTGTATTGGTGATGGAGTTGTGAATCAAGATAACCATTTTGGAAAGCAATATACAGTGACCACAACCATGTAAATGGAAAAGAATTCAAATCACAAAACAATAAAAAATGAATATTACAAAATTACAAAGAACATGCATTTCCCCAAAGAAGAAATATGAAGAAACACCCCCAACCAATTTCTTTGTAGAGCTATATGTTCCTTGTGGAACATAGCAAATATTCTGAGATTTATTTGGCATATTGTTCAGTTTAGCTGGGTTTTTATCCCTCTTTTTCCTTTTTCCCTTTAAAATAATATATGCTATATATAACGACTCTCAGGAAGGAGAAGAGGAAAGATTCTGGGGAAAATGTTGGCAATGTAAAAGCAAATATATCAATTTTTAAAAATTGTATATAGTACTATACATTTATGATCATTCAGAAGATGGTTATCCACCATGTAAATTAGCCAGCTTCCTTGTTTCTTTCTCTTTACCTGCATAACAGCCATATCATCATTTCTACCACCGAGTAGTCAGAGAAAATCAAAAGAAACATAATCTCCCGTTTAATTATTTCTGCTTGTAGATACCATCCACAGCTATTTACAAGGTATGGTGGGAGCTGAAGTTGAGACTACTGGATAAAATGACATTTGGAAGTTACCCCTTCTGAGATCAAATGTCTTAACTCTTAGTTCAGTAACCGATAACTTCTATATCCTAATCTGGAGCCAATATCTTGTGGTGTTCAATAAATATTAATTGAATACTTATATAGGTGAATTTGTATTGTTGATGCTCTCCTATTTTCCAGTTACTGCAGTTTTTTTTAAAAGTTGACTGTCTATTGAGAGAGCTTTAAGTTCTTAAAATTCTTTGAGATGTTGAAATTTGTTCCAGGTTTAAAGAAATAGATTTTAGGTGAAATCAGTTATCTTTGGCTTTTAAAACTTGCTCATATTACATTTTTCTGAAATTTAAAGATACAACATTTAAAGTAGTTGGAAGGGACCTTAAAGGTCATCGAATTCAGATGTCTTAAATCACAAAAATGAGATTAAGTGACTCACTAAGATTAGGATCTGAGTCCTTGATTCCAAGTCCAGTGTTCTTTCCACTCTGTTATACTATACTTCTTTTTTCTTTGTGACATGGATGTAGGTTTAATTTGTATTTTGTATCTCAAAAAATGTGAGGTCAAAATGGGTAAGTGATTTAGACATAAAGGGTGACATCATAAGCAAATTAGGGGAGCACAGAGTATCTTACCTGTCAAATTTATGGATAAGGGAAGAATTTCTGACCAAATAAGAGATAGAGAGCATTATGGGCTGTAAAATAGGTAATTTTGATGACATTAAATCAAAAAGTTTTCACAAGCAAAACCAACACAGCCAAGATTAAAAAGAAAACTGAGGAAAATTTTACAGCAAGTTTCTCTGATAAAGGCCTCTTTCTTAGACATATCAAGAACTGAGCCAAATTTATAAGAATATGAGTCGTTCCCCAGTTGATAAATGGTTAAAGGTTATAAACAGGCAATTTTGAGAAGAAATCAAAGGTATCTATAGTTGTATGAAAAAAATACTCTAAATCGCCATTAATTAGAGAAATGCAAATTAAAACTCTGAGATTGCTACTGCACACATATCAGATTGGCTAACATGACAGAATAGGAAAATTATAAATGTTGGAGGGGATATGGGAAAATTGAGACACTAATGCACTAATGTTGATGAAGTTGTGAATTGATTTAACCATTCTAGAGAACAATTTGGAACTATGGTCAAAGTATGTACAAACTATACCCAAAATAAAACTGAATATCCTTTGAGCTAGAAATACCATTACTAAGTTTGTATCCCAAAGAGACCCCCTCCAAAAAAAGGAAAAGGATCTGTACATACAAAAATATTTATAACAGGTCTTTTTGTCATGGAAAAAGTATTGGAAATTGAGGGGATGCTCATCAATTAAGGAATGGCTGAACAAATTGTGGCATATCATTGTGATGGAATATTATTTTGCTATAAGAAATGATGAGTAGGATGCTTTCAGAAAAACCTGGTCTTAGATGAACTGATGCAAAGTGAAGTGAGCAAAACCAGGAGAACATTTTACACAGTAACAGCAATATTATAAGGTTGATCAACTGTGAATGACTTAGTTATTCTTCACAATACAATGATCCAAGACAATTCCAAAGGATGCTATCCACCTTTAGAGAAAGAACTAATAAAGCCAAAATACAGGTCAAAGCATAGTTTTAAAAAACTTTATTTTTATTGGGGGTTTTTTGTGTTTTCCCCCCCCCCCCATTTTTTTTTTGGTGGGGCAATGAGGGTTAAGTGACTTGCCCAGGGTCACATAGCTAGTTAAGCATCAAGTATCTGAAGCCAGATTTGAACTCAGGTCTTCCTGAATCCTTGGTCTGTGTTTTCTTTAGCTAATATGGAAATATGGTTTGCATATGTGCACATGTACAGGGTAGGCCAAAAGTCACAAAGGGATTTCAATATTTAATAACTCCTTTATTTTTATTTACAATACCACAGTATTGTATACATATACAGTATATATAGGAAATAAATTTACTTTATGTGTGAAAAATCAAATCTTGTAAATGGCAAGAAATAAAGAAAAAATAATATTCAAAAAGTTATTAAAATATCATAACTTTTGGCCCACCCTATATAACATATATCAACTTGCTTGCCTTCTCAAGGAGGGGGAGAGGAGGGAAGGAGAGAATTTAGTATTTAAAAGTTTTTTTAAATGAATGTTTAAAATTGATTTTACATGTAACTAACTGCAAAAAAAAGAAGAAAAAATTTTAAATGTCAGTAACATTTGCCAAACTAAAATCACATGGATATTTTGTAATTAGACTTTTTTAATGAACAAAAATCACTTCCCCCCATTAAAAAAACAAGAACAAAACCCTTTAAAAAAAATACATAGTCAAGGAAGACAAATTCCAATATTGACTATATAAAAAACATTTTTGTGCACCCTGTCAGAAGGTTGGTAGCATGCTTCTTCATGAGTCTTCTGTAATCATGGTTAGTCATTGCATTGATTAGAGTTCTGTAAAGAAATTCACTAGGTTAATCAACTCCTGGCTGGCTCACCAAAACTGTGGGGACCAATTTTTAATTGGGGAGTGTTAGCTAAGCAGCTTGCCGCAATATTGGGGCAAGGAAGGAGACAGACAGCCTCCCTCAAAACAGAGCAGGATTTATTTAACAAGAATGAACTTAAAAAAACACAAACAGGATCAGTAGGATTAAGAGAAAGGAAATAAAATGGGGAAAGGGAAATTATACAACCTGAACAACACCCAGGAATCAGCTGAGAACACACAGCAGCATCCTGTTGCCTCCCAGCTTCAAGTTAGAATGGTGAACAAACTTCCCTTCTTCCCAGCAGACCCCAGGCTGACCACACACAGCCCCCAGCCAATTGGCTAGCCATTCTGACAGTCACATGATTGGCCCATGTAGGTGTCGGCTAGTGGTGATGACATGAGGTGCTGGCGTCATGGCGACAGCCACAACCAGTGGGTGGAGCACTATGCTGTTTGCGGAACCCCAGAGGCCAGTGCACGCGCCGAGTTTTTTTTTTTTAATTCTCACCAAAAGATGGGGTCATAAAAACCTCAAATAACAATTAATTCTTTATAGTTCTTACAACTTTCAAAATGTTTTTTTGTTTGTTTTTATAGCAATATTGTTATATAAATTGTTCTAATTCTGCTCAATTTGCTATGTATCAGTGGATATGTCTTCCCAGGTTTCTCTGAAACTATCCCTTTCATCATTTCCATTACATTAATGTGCTATAATTTATTTGGCCATTCTCCAATTGATGAGTATTTTGCTTAGTCTATCCCTGTATAAAAAGAATTGCTATAATTTTTTTTTTGTACACAAAGGACCATTTCCTCTTTCTTTTATCATTTTGAGGTTGTGATAAAATAATGGGACTTGGCAGATGCCCAGGAGCCCCCACCTGAAGTTTGATTTGGAATTGATTGAATTGGGTGAGACTGAGAGACTGAGAACCTACTTAATGATGATGATAGGGGGTTTGGGGGGGGGGTTTGGTGAGGCAGTTGGGGTTAAGTGACTTGCCCAGGGTCACACAGCTAGTAAGTGTCAAGTGTCTGAGCTGGATTTGAACTCAGCTCCTCCTGAATCCAGGGCAGGTGCTTTATCCACTGCACCACCTAGCTGCCCATACTTAATGATGAATAAATCAGGACCACACCTGGCCAGCCCTGAGTAGGCCAGCCAGGTGTTCTCTGAATTGTTCTCAGAAGCTGAACCTAGTTAAGGTTGATTAAATTGAGATCACTTGTGGCCAACCCTGAGTGGGGTGTGTTCTCAGAGGCTGTGGACATCAACAGGAGACCCCTCTCAGCCAATCAACTTGAAGAACCTCCCATTTCTGGGAGGAGGACAGGAAGTAGGAAGCTGAGGCTGGTGGACTGGATCTTCCTTTTTTGGTTCGAGACATCAGCTTGGCTGCAAAACTAGGGCAGCTAGGAAAGCTAGGATTTCCATGCTATAAGGAATATGTTCTCAATCTTTCTCTCTCTTTACTATCTTATGATATATCTTTTAATAAATCCTTAAAAGCCTATACTCTTTTTTTTTTTTTTTTTGCTGAGGCAATTGGGGTTGTGACTTGCCCAGGGTCACACAGCTAGTAAGTGTCAAGTGTCTGAGGTCGGATTTTGAACTCAGGTCCTCCTGAACACAGGGCTGGTACTCTATCCATTGCACCACTTAGCTGCCCCAAAAGCCTAAACTCTTGCTGAATTTATCAGTGATTTTAGCCAGTTTCCCCCCCCAAAAAAAAAAATTGGAGGGGGGCAGATTAGAACCCACATTAGATTTTAAACAACATAATGTGTAATTTAAGATTCTAAATGTGGATTCTAATCTGTTCCCCCAGTTTTGGGGGAAACTGACTAAAATCACTGATAAAACGAGTTTAGGTTTTTAAGGGTTTATTGGAAAATAGAAAGAAAAAGATTGAGAAACAGAATTCCAACAGCCTGGCATTCCTATCTTTCCTCAAATTTCCTGTGAAGTCCTCTGCTGCCACCACCACCAAGTCAGGAACCCAAAAGCCCAAGTGCTCTCCACGCAGGCTCCCTTTCCTCCTTCCTGTCTCCTCCCAGAAAATAGGAGGCTCCTCAAGTTGATTGGCTGGTAGCCTTGATAGACAGCACCCATGAACAAATGTCATTTCCTGACGCCAAGGAAAAGCCACAGTGCCTCTGAGGCATTTTCCTCATGGTGGAGCTTTCCCACAGCAAGTCTCCAGTAGGTGGCGTCATTCCAATCATTACAAGAAGGTATAGGCTGCAATCTCTCCAGTCTTTAGCACTTTATAGATAGATCTAGAAAGAAGTAAAGAGATCTCCTAACCCAGTCCCCTACTTTATGTATAAGGAACCAGAAGTCCAAAGAGTTGAAGTGAGTTTTTCCAAAGTGGTACAAATAGTATGTTGCAGAGTCATAATAAAACCATAGTATTCATGTTCCAAATGCAGTACTCTTTCTGTAGTCTTCTTCTTTTTTTGGTGAGGCAATTGGTTAAGTGACTTGCCCAGGGTCACACAGCTACTAAGTGTCAAGTGTCTGAGGCTGGATTTGAACTTAGGTCCTCCTGATTTCAGGGCCAGTGCTCTATCCATTGTGCCACCTAGCTGCCCCTTTCTATAGTCTTTTTCAGTGGCTATGGCCAAAAAAATCATCATTGGTGATGACCAATTTTCTAGTGATAAGCTTTTCTAAACTTCTCTTAGGGAAGAAATACATTTTTTACCAGACCCATGTTTGAAACTTTTCCAATTTAGTAGTAACTTCCACACCTTGTCTTCTGATGGCATAACCTTTGAGAAACCAGGGTCATTTCCTCAGCCCAGTGTGTGTTATTAAAGTGTTTTAACAATGTTAATTTTAATATTGCTCTTTTTAAATTTTCTGGTTTTGTCCTTTAAAGGAATTGTTTCAAGAAGCTGAAGAAGTTTATCAGGATGGAATTAAGAATTGTCCAGAGAGTTCTGACTTACACAATAACTATGGAGTTTTTTTAGTAGATACTGGTAAGTAAGATTAAATGTAATAGTGGTATTTCTGTATGCAGAGCACTTAGGTTCAATCTTATCTCTAGCCTTTTAGGTTAGGCTATTCATCCTGATGGGAATAACTTTCTTTCTAGCCTTTCTTTGACCATCTCCTCTGGAAGGTGACTTTCCTCTCACACCAAGTGTAGGAAAACATTAGGTATCTGCCTCAAAGGTTGCTCAACCAGTTGCTGCCCCAAGAAATGTTGAAAATTAATTTTCCTAGAGAAACTCTGTTATAGATATGGATGTGGATATGGATATGCATATAAATATAAATATTCTTTCTGCCCAAGGAAATTATAAAAATTAAATAACAACTATCTTTGATTCTGTAATTTTGTTTGGTTTTGGTGGGGCAATGAGGGTTAAGTGCACAGGGTCACACAGCTAGTGTCAAGTGTTTGAGGCTGGATTTGAACTCAAGTCCTCCTAAATCCAGGGCCAGTGCTTTATACACTGTGCCATCTAGCTGCCCCTGATTCTGTAATTTTAAATGTATCTCACTCCCCTTTTGGGGCACTCCCAATCACTCCCTTCAATGCTGCATTCCAGCAATAATCCATACAATTTAGTAATGTCATTGCTTAACAGTGTTATTACATTTGCTAGTTTAAAATAAAAAGTAAACATTTAAACACTGAAAAGGTAAATAAGTGTTTAAGAAATAAATATAAGCTTCCCCATGCCCTATAGGAAGACTCCGTAGGCCCCTTTCAGAAGAAAGGAAAGCACAAAGAAAAGAGAAACGAAGGATTGCCACCTGTTGTCTAAAACCCAGACTTTTTTAGCACCACAGAATCTGACCCATCATAGTTCATGAATAGCTCACTTACTCCACCTTAAATCTGTAGTCCAGCACTAGCTGCTTCATGGCCAGCTGCTATGCTACTTCCATGGCAACAGTTCCTCCACTGTTTTCCCCTCTCTCCTTGAGATTTTCACTTTCTCCCACAAGTGCAAAGAAATGATTGAGCTAGTTTATGAGTGCAAGTCAGCCCCTCTGTCAATCCCAATGTCAGGGCAAAATTCTCTGGGAGTCAAAGAGGCTAGGAGATTTCTGCCTGCACCTAGCAGGCATCTGTTCATGTATGGCATCCTGATTCCCTTGGTGATGCTTGGAGGAAGTGTGGCCAAGACACAGCATAAGGAATATCTCAAAAATAAAAGTCACTAAGCTTGGCAGTAATTTGGAGTGTTGATAGTCATATTGTACCTTGAGGCTGTGATTTCTCTAGTTCTTACAAGCTTAGTGGAGCCAAGTTTGTTCAGTTCTTATAATTCTATCTTCAGGGAAATCCCCTGAGGCTATATATTGGAAGTAGTCTTGTTAACTTAGTGGGTGGTAGTCTTCTCTTAACTTGATATACACCCACGATAGTTATTTTATGCTGATGAAATACCCTTCAATTCTACTGTTGAAACACTCAAAAAGTCATGACTACCTTATTTTTATTGTTTTTATATTATGTACATTATAAAAATGGTATAATCATACTTGATGAAATACTTAGTTGTCAGATATTAGATAGAATCCACTTGCCACTTTTTGTTTAGAGTTAAACTATTCTCAGAATGGATAGCCTTTGTTTCCTTTATGTTCTATATGGTATGATGCAATGCTAGCATATAACAAATGCTTTAAAAAAATAAAAAAAAACTTTTATGGGAGTAATACTATTTGTTTTTCATTAGCTATCAGGCTAGCTACTCCTTGTAGTGGCAGTAAAATTCAGTTTTCATTTTTTGGCAATATGAAATACTCACAAATATTTTTATTTTTAGGTTTACACCATTCCTATTTTCTAACAAGTAGCATGTTCACTAAAATAGAGCATAAAAGATACTACACACTAGTTCCCAAAATATAACAGTGATGCATGCCAGTGGTATCTTTGGATGATCTCCTAGATTGGCACACATGTACATTTCACCTCTTGCACTCAGCATGTCAATCAATACACCTACTATCCCAGCTCTCTTACTCCTGCCTCTTCTCATACTAATTGGTCTAGGTAGACTACCTATAGATAAAAAGATCAATTGATTTATCATGAATGTAGTTTCTTCATTTTTGATAACTACTAGAATAGTAGATCACAGAAATACTATATACATATTTTTCTTTTAAAATTTATTTATTTATTTTATTTTTAATTTATGGAATAAAATAAGCATTTCCATAACATAGTATATAATAAAAAATATGGCTGCACATGAAACTGCTAATCTATTTTGTACGACTTGCTATTATTTTAAAATATAAAATAAAGTTATCGTGTAAATTTCTTTTTTCTTTTTCTTTTCTTTCCTCACCATGTATATAAACATACACATATGTGTATATATGTATGTATATATACATACATGTATATGTATACATGTAAAATAATTCTATACATACTTCATTTTACCAGTTCTTTCTCTGGATGCAGATAGTATCTTTCTTCATAGTTAATTTGGGTATTTATAATAGTAAAAATGACTAAATTTTTCAAAGTTGTTCTTAAAACAATATTGCTATTACTATTTACAATGTTTGCTTGGCTATATTCAATTGATTCTTCATTATTTCATTCAAGTCTATCCGTGTTTTTCTGAGATCATCAAACTCATCATTTCTTATAGCACAATAATATTCCATCTCAGTCATATACCACAACTTGTTCAGTCATTCCCCAATTGAAGGGCACCCCAGCAATTTCCAGTTCTTTGTCACCACAAAGAGAGCTACTATAAATATTTTAAAACATAGGGGGCAGCTAGGAGGTGCAGTGGATAAAGCACTGGCCCTGGATTCAGGAGGACCTGAGTTCAAATGTGACCTCAGACACTTGACACTAGCTGTGTGACCCTGGGCAAGTCACTTAACCATCACAAAAATAAATAAATAAATAGATTAATTTAAAAAATCAAACAAACATATAAGTTCTTTTTCTTTTTCCCTAATCATCTTTCGAAATAGACATAGTAGTGGTATTGCTGGGTCAAAAGGTACAGGCAGTTTAATAACTCTTTGGGTACAATTCCAGATTGCATCCAAAATGATTAGATTACTTCCACCAACAGTGAATTAGTGTCCCAGTTTTTCACCTCCAATATTTATCATTTTCCCCTTCAATCATTTTAGTTAATCTGATGGGTGTAAAATGATATCTCAAGGTTGTTTTAATTTGCATTTCTCCAGTCAATAATGATTTGGGGCATTTTTTTCACATGACTATACATATTTTTTTCACATTTGTTTTAATCAGCCAAGATCTGCCTTCTCAGCCGTCTAACCCAATCTTCCCTATTATACACATATAGAGAGAATTTAAATATATGCCTACACTGATCATGTCCAAAGAAATATTTGTCTTATTTTATATTCTGAGTTCCTCACCTTTCTATTAGGAAATGGATAGCATGTTTTCTCATTAGTCTTCTGGAATGACGATTGGTCATTCTGGTGATAAGAGTTCATTCAGCACAATAGTATTCTATCATATTGATATATCATAACTTGTTTATCCATTCCCCAATTTGTGGGCATCCTTAGGTGGTACAATGGATAGTCTTGGGCCTGGAGTCAGGAAGACTTATCTTTCTGAGTTCAAATATGGCCTCAAACACTTGCTAACTGTGTGACCTGAGCAAGTCACTTAACACTGTTTGCCTCACTTTCCACATATGTAAAAATGAGCTGGGGAAGGAAATGGCTAACTATCCCATTATCTTTGACAAGAAAACCCCGAATGGGCTCACAAAGAGTCAGACATGACTGAACAGCCACAGCAACCACTAAACCTTAGAATCCTATTTTTTGCCACCCCAAGAAGAACTATAAATATTTGGGTATATCCTTAGAGTTTGTTTTGCTTAGGACTAATTACTCCCTTCATCTACCCTCCCTCTAATTTCCCCTCCTCTCTTCCCCTTTTCTTCCTATTTCCCAGATGAATGAAATTTATTTTTATACCCAACTGTGTGTTCTTCCTTTTGAGCAATACATGTCAAAGTGATGTTTGCGTGTCAGCTGCTTCCTCGCCCTCTTTTCAATGTTTAAATACGTGTCTATTTGTGTACCCTGATTAGGAAAGATAATGTTCCCCAACTTTTCTTTCTCTTCCCTCCC
The DNA here is from genome assembly GCF_019393635.1 of Dromiciops gliroides. NCBI lineage: Eukaryota > Metazoa > Chordata > Mammalia > Microbiotheria > Microbiotheriidae > Dromiciops > Dromiciops gliroides. Next base: position 210,977,576 of record NC_057865.1, read on the forward strand.
AATGTATTCCTTTTCCTCTGTTTTTACATTCTTTTCTTAAGATCTTCAAGAAATAACAGAACCACTCCCAGGCCTTGTCTAATTGGACTCCCTTTATGGACTCTGATGATGGTAGGGTTAAGAAGGGATACATGTAACATCTACCCATATAGATATACACAGCTTATCCTTGCTTGGTCATTTACAATTGTTCATTTATATTTAGCTTTTCATATGATTTTTCATTCCTGTGTTTGAACATCAGAGTTTCTCCACATCTCTGTTCTTTACATCAGGAATACTTGGAAGTTTTCTATTTCATTAAAGGTCCATTTCTTCCCCGCCCTTTAGCATTATATTCAGTTTTGCTGGGTCGGTTATTTTTGGCAGGAAACTCATAGCCATTGCCTTCTTGAATATTGTATTCCAAGTTCTACATTCCTTTATTGTGATGACTGCTAAATCATGTGAGATCCTGACTATAGATCCTTAGTTGTTGAATTATTTCTTTGTGGCTGCTCGTAGCATTTTTTTTCTTTGACCTAGAAATTCTGGGGTTTGGCTATATGGCAGTTTTCCTTTTGGTGTTTCTTTAGGGAATTGACCAGTAGATTATTTTTGTTTCCACTTTGCCCTCGGGGTCCAGGAGATCTGGGTAATTTTGTTTTAAGATTTTTTTGAAAAGTGATGGCTAGTGTCTCTGTCTCTGTCTCTCATCATGGTGTTAATGATTCTTAAATTTTTTCTCCTTCATCTGTTTTCTAAGTCAGTTCTTTCTGCTATGAGATACCACATGATTCCTTCTATTTTTTTTTTAGTTTGGTGACTTTGTTTCAATATTTCTTGTTGCCTTATAGAGTCATTGGCTTCTCTTTGATCCATTATAATTTTTTTTTTTTTAGTGAGGCAATTGGGGTTAAGTGAATTGCCCAGGGTCACACAGCTAGTAAGTGTTAAGTGTCTGAGGCTGGATTTGAATTCAGGTATTCCTGACTCCAGGGCCAGTGCTCTATCCACTGTGCCACCTAGCTGCCCCGATCCATTATAATTTTCAAGGAGTTTGTTGCTTGAACAAGGTTTTGTACCAAACTGTTAATTCTCTTCCCAATTCTGTCTTGCACAGCTCTCATTTCAAGTTTTTTTTCCTTAAGTATTTTCATTTCATTTACTTAAAAAAACCCCAAACCTTTTTAAAAAATCTTCCCTTATATCTTTCAGGAATTCTAGTTGATTTTGTACTCAAGCTATGTTTTTCTGAGGCATTGCTTACATATCATGTAGACTCATTCTCTTCTGTTTATGTTTTGAGCATCCTTGCCTCCATAATAGTGTGGGATCTGGGTGCCACCGTGCAGAGCACTGGGCTTGCAATCTTCCAGCCTACTTCCTAATTTCAGACTTAATGTTAGAACTGGGCTTTGACAGTTCTGAAGGGAAAATCTGAAATAGTCCTGCTGCTACTTTCTTGAGGTATTGAATGTTGTACTATTACAGAATCTCAGGGACAGTCTGATACAGGACAAACACAGTTTGTATCTCTCAGATTTGAATTTTTCAAGTTCCTGACCTGGATGTGGGTCTGTGCAAAAGTTGTTTGCTGCTGGACTCCACCCCTATCAAACAGCCAGATAGGTTTGTTGGTTCTGAATGGATTCCTGCCTTGGTTATTCTTCTGTAGACTGGTCTAGATGCTAGAAGCAAGACCCTGCTCTGATTCTGGTGTCAAACAATTGTTGCTTCCTTCTGAACTTGGTCCTTTCTTTTTTTTTTGTTTTTTGTTTTTTTGCGGGGCAATGGGGGTTAAGTGACTTGCCCAGGGTCACACAGCTAGTAAGTGTCAAGTGTCTGAGGCCGGATTTGAACTCAGGTACTCCTGAATCCAGGGCCAGTGCTTTATCCACTGCACCACCTAGCCGCCCCCTAACTTGGTCCTTTCTAAGTAGGTCCAGGGCCTCTCTATACTACCCTGCTTAGTTCCCTATCACTCCATCCTGCATCTCTGACCCAGAACTGTATAGTGGGTAACAAAGGAGGATACATAGATGGAAGGCACCAATTTGAGTTGAATATGATGGGATGATTATTTTAAAAAACTATGGTATGAGAAAGAAGAATGCACTGGGAGAAGGGGGAAAAGAGAGATAGATTGAGCTAAATTATCTCACATAAAAGAATCCTGAAAGAGATTTTACAGTGGAGGGGAAGATGGGGTAAGAGAGGTGGGGAGCATGTGAACCTTACTCTCATTGGAATTAGCTCAAAAAAGGAATAACATATACATTGTGTTGGGTATAGAAATATATCTTTCCTTAGAGGAAGATAGGAATGGAAGGGGATGAGAGAAGGGGGATGTTGGGGGGGAAGTGATAGAAGGGAGGGCAGATTGGGGGATGTAAAGGTCAGAAGCAAAACATTTTTGAGAATGGACAGGGTAAAAGGAGGAGGGGAGAAAGTGACAAATGGGGAAAATATGATGGAGGGACATACATGGTTGGTAATAATTATAGTGAAAAAAACTTTTAGAGCAAGTTTCTCTGATAAAGACTTCATTTCTCAAATATACAGAAAATGGAGTCCAATTTATAAAAATAAGAACCATCCCTCAATTGATAAGTAATCAACAGATATGAATGGGCAATTTTCAGACAAAATAATCAAAGCTATCTATAGTCATATGAAAAAGTATTCTAAATCACTATTGATTGGAGAAATGAAACAACTCTGAGTGACCATCACACACCTGTCAGATTGGCTAATATGACAGAAAAAGAAAATGTTAAATGTTGGAGGGGATGTAGGAAAATTAAAACACTAATGCACTGTTGGTGAATTTGTATATTGATTCAACCATTCTGTAGAGCAATTTGGAACTATGCCCAACAAGCTATAAAATCATGCATACTCTTTGACAAAACAATATCACTACTAGGTCTGTATCCCAAAAAGATTTTTTAAAAAGGAGAAGGACCTGTGTGTACAAAAATATTTACAGCAGCTTTTTTTGTCATGGCAAAGAATTGGAAATTGAGGGGATATTTATCAATTGGAGAATGGCTGAATAAGTTGTTGCATATGATTGTGATGGAATACTATTGTGCTCTAAGAAATGATGAGCAGGATACTCTCAGAAAAACCTGAAAAGACTTACATGAAGTGATACAAAGTGAAATGAGCAGAAGCAGAGAACATTGTACATAGTAACAGCAATATTGTAAGATGATCTACTATGAATAACAACTATTCTCAACAATACAATGATTTAAGACAATTCTGAAAGACTTATAATGAAAGGTGCTGTCCATCTCCAGAGAAAGAACTGGTGGATCCTGAATGCGGATAAAATATACTTTTTTCTTTACTTTCCTTATTTTTTAAAAATCTGTTTTCTTTCACAGCATGACTTACATGGAAATGTGTTTTGCATGACTAGATATGTATAGCCTATATCAAATTGCTTGCCTTCTCAATGAGGAGAGGGGATGAGAGGAAGGAAAGAATTTGGAACTCAAAATTTGAAAAATAAAGAATATAAAATTTGTTTTTACATGTAATTGGGAAAATATTAAAATTTAAAAATCATATCATAATATTTGTCTTCACACATTTCATGTTCTAGCAAACTGGCCTACTCTCCAGTTCTCTATGCCTTTACTTAAACCATGTCCCTTGCCTGGAATGTACTCCACCATCTCCGTGGAAGCCACTGCTTTGAAGAGCCATTTCAAAGTGCCACTTTCTTCAGAGATGCTTCCCCAGCCACTACCACCTATTTCCGCTCCTTTTCTCCCTGCTTAAAGTGATGTGTCTTTCCTAAAAATTCTCATGACATTTTTTTGGACTTTCTACCATAATTATTTGGGTACTCATTACTTCTCCTCCACAACAATGAGTAGTTCCAGAGGATAGAATAGGACCAATGGATGAAAATGATAGGAAGGCAGATTCCAATCAAGAGAACTTCCAAAAGTATAGTAGACTGCCTTATTATGTATTGAAATGCTTATCACTGTAGTGTTCAAACAGAGGTTAGAAGAGCACTTGTTTGGGATATTGTAAGGAGATTAATTCATCAGAAAAGAGGTTATGTCAATTACTTTCAAGATCTCTTTCAGCTCTTAAGATTTAATGACTATGGGATTTCTTTTTATTTATCATGCCCAGCCTTTACTTGAGATGCTAATGAGCTGCTTTTGATTTAAGTATTTTGCAACTTTGTTAAATAATATACAAACTAGGAATCAGGAAAGACAAGAAGCAGACTGATTCATAGTTTTCTGAATTAATTTTGATTGATTTAATTATAAAATTAGAAGAAAAATTAAAATACTCAAGTATTTGACAACTTCAGGGACATTAAAGTCTCAGCAACCTCTTCCCTGATTTCAGGGGCTCCAGAAAGTGCCATGTACCACTACCAACAAGCTATCCAACTTAGCCCACGTCATCATGTGGCCATGGTTAACCTTGGTAGACTCTACAGGTCTTTGGGAAAGAACAAAGAAGCTGAGGAATGGTACAAACGGTAAGCATATGAGGCAAAAAAAAAAGTGGTTCCTTCTCCAACTTGTCCTAAAATAATAAAACAATCACAATTCTTTTGAAACTCCTCATAAATTCAACTTTTATTTTTCTAGCCATTTGCCTAACACTTTTCCCTTGGTAATGCTGGGAAAGAGGACATGTCGGCTGGCTTCAAATGTTTGAGTAACTTTCACCTAGAAAAGAGATTAATTACATTTAGTATGTGACATTCCAGAGGATAGAAGTGGGATGCAGATATCATTTCAACACATATTTTTAGTAGTTGAGTAATCTAGTGAAAGTGATTGTATTGGTTATTTCTTTTCTTTCTCTAGACTGTTTTTGAGTTTGATTTGTAGAAGGGCTACATTAAAACTTTCATACAGCTTTTCTCCTAGCCAAAGGACTGTCAGTAGTCTTCTCATCCTTGATTTAAAAGGAGCGTGAGTAAGGTTGGAGAATCTCTGAAAAGATATAAAAATCCTTTCAGCAGAAGAGTGCTAAAATAGGTATGATGTAAAACCTCTTCATGACTATGTGGTGTTCCCCCATTTAGTTAATCTGAGCTTTCCTGGACTTAGCTCTTGAAAGGCATTTTTTTTCCCTTTATTTTCCATACTATTCAGAAGCCTGAGAATTGCCTAGGGTGTCCCCTACAACCTCTCATGTCACCCATCACCTTTTGGTTTGTTAAGGAAGAAAAGCTCTTAGACACCAACCATGGTCTATCAGTTCCTTCTATCAGATCAAATAGTCCTGAATGCTGAATAGTATTTTAGCCTTCCAGAGAAAACACTCATATTATTGTCCTAGTCTATACTTGGTGGCATGGGTTACTTCAGATGGTGAAATATTCCAGTAGAAGTCCCCATATTTCTGAAATCACAGACTAGATATCTATCTATCTATATTAAAAAATAGGTCCAGGTGAAAGAATGCAGATGCATCAACACAAATCCATTGCCTCCCCTACAAAAGACCCTCCAAACATGTGTTCTTGAATAAATATAATGACTAAGTAGAGTCATCTCTTTATTAAAAGGAAAAAATGATTATATACCTTATTGAGGGCAGGAATGGTTTTATTTTTTGATTTTATATTGCTAGCCCCTAGCCCAGTGCCTGACACGCAGTGCGTTCTTTACCAAATTCTAATCAATAGATTATCTGTATTTCCTTTGTCTTGATACAAACTGAAATCATAAAATTTGAACAGAACATCTTGAGAGAGAGAATTCTCTCATACATACCTCGTAAATGGTGTTACAGAATGTTATGGACAAGTATCACCCAGGCTGAGGTTTGAAGGCCTAACAATCTGCACAGATCACAAATCCAGGGCAGGATCAAAGTGGAAAAAAAATGTTGTGCTCTTTCTTAACATTTAGGGCCTTGGATATAACACAAACAGTTGAAATACTGTCCCCCCTGGGAGCACTATATTACAACACTGGCAGGTATGAAGAGGCATTACAGATTTACCGTGAAGCTGCAGCTCTCCAGCCTTCAGCTAAGGAAATCCAGCTGGCTTTGGTAAGAACAATTGATTCCAAAGGTAAGAGGGGTTTAAGAATTGATTGACATCCAAGAATTAGTAGTACTCAGTTCTGAGAAGAATTTGGGGAAATGGAGACATTTGAGCCAGAAGACAAATTTAAGTTACACCTTGGAGCTCTTAAAGGGAAAATTACTATCTTCATGAAAACTGAGAGAAAGGAGCAGAGATTGTAAGAGTTGAGTAGTAGCAGACACTTTGAGGAGGCTTTGCAGCCTTGTTCAAGACTAATGAGCTTTTTGACCTGGAAGGAATACAATGGCTCTTGGGTACGCTTGGTGCTTTTCTCTCTTTTATGGAGTTTATAGCAGAGAAAAAAGTAATTAACATGATCACAATAGCTTTTATTTGGAAGGAAATTCTAAAGAATATTTCAAAAACAGAGCCCTGAAATTATTTTTTAGGCTCAGGTTTTAGCTATGATGGGGCAGACAGAAGAAGCTGAAAAAATGACCAACCACATTGTATCAGAAGAGGCTGGATGCCTGGAATGTTATCGTCTGTTGTCAGCAATCTATAGCAAGCAAGAACATTACCCCAAGGTACTGTGGTGCTGCTTTTGCTTTTTAATGTTATCTGGGTCCACTTATAGGAGCAGATAAGTGGATAAAGAGTTTCTAAATTCACATGTGGATAAAAGCTGGGTTCTTTGGGGGTTATTCATATCATTGAGTATCTTACATATTTTTTTAATTGGATGCCTCTATGACTAGTTATAAAACAACTTCTGTCTTTAAACAACAATATTGCCTTTAAAAATTAACAATCTTCTTATACATTATTAGCTTACTTTATTGTCACTCTCAAAATAATATTGTAATATTACCAAAGTTAGATGCAAAGTACAATCAGGGAGATTGCAACCTCCTGCATGTCCATCCTATGTGTCTCTTATTCATGCCCTCGAATAAGTTCTCCACAAAAGGTTCATCCAACATGCTGGAGACTTTTCCTTGATTTCCCCTGACATTTATAAGGATACTAATGGAGCATCTGAGCTATTTACTTGTCATCTTTTACCTTTGAAATGTGTCTGGCACCTACAGGCAGCTAGGTGGTGCAGTGGAAAGAACTCTGGGCCTGGAATCAGGAAAATGAGTTCAAATCTGGCCACAGACACTTAACCTCTATTTGCTTCAGTTTTCTCATGTATAAAGTGGGGATAGCACTTCACTCTAGGATAATAGCACCTACCTCCTGAGATTGTTGTGAGAATCAAAGAAGATAATAATTGTAAAGTGCTTAGCACAATGCCTGGCACATAATTAACACTATATAGATGTTAGCTTTGTGGTTATTTTTTTCTCACATAGTCCAATTGGTACTTATTTATAAAGGGGGAAACTGAGGTATAGAGAATTGAAATGACTGTCAAAGCTTGGATTCGTGTCTGGGTCTTCTAATAATTCATTGTCCTATACAGTACCAAACAAATGCCACATAAATAATGTTATATTAAGTGGATTTTTATAATATAGAATTCTTTCTTACATTAATTTTTTTCTTTTTCTTTAGGCACTGGAAGCTATAGATAAAGCTCTACAGCTAAAGCCAAAAGACCCTAAAGTCATATCTGAGCTTTTCTTCACAAAAGGAAACCAACTAAGAGAACAGAATTTTCTTGATAAAGCATTTGAGGTATGTTGAACAAATCCAAGATACTCCATTTTTTAGTTCAGTGACTATAATGATTTAGAGTTCTCCATTAGGATTCCATTTCAATACATCATGACATAGTGGGGACTCTCCTAGCAAGGAGGCAGTGCCAGCCCAGCCTCTGGCAAGTCCTCCTAATCTAGAGAAATTTGATGTGCAGGACTTTTGATAGAGTATGTTTGTTTTTTAAGGATTATCCTAGGTGAGTTTGTAGAGTCCCATCAGTCTGGCTGTAGGGTTTTGTGGGTATTTCAGCCAAAGCAACTGTTAGAAAACATCCGTTAAATCATAGAGGAGTTGTGATCTGAGTTGGTGAAGGGAGTACCCACACTGATGGAATTTCAAATGCCTGAAGTTGTACAGAGTAAAACTTTAATTATAACTGGTATGCTTAAGAAATGTGGTCACCTAACTAATTGAACTTCCTTATTGATCCTTTTCCTTTCCAACATTTTAGGAAATATTTCTAAATACATTATTTCCATTTCTTGTTTTGTAAATGTAAGTATAATTAACATAATTATATAGTGTATAACCATAATATGTAACAATAGTATAAGTATATTTAAGTATAATAAGCATAACTGAATCCTTTTTAAAACATAATTAAGGATCCAATAGTGCCTTAGAGTCATCATTCTGATCATCTTTAGCTTGGCCTTCAAGACCCTCCACAATTTGGTTCCAACCTACCTTTCCAACTTTTTCTATAGTTACTTACCTACATGAACACTACAGGACAATCTGGTTAGTCAATTTAATCCCATAAACATGTCTTGAATATTCAGATTATGTCTCTGTGGCTCAGCTCTTCCATTCTCCCTCCCCAAAACACCTTATTTATCCTCTTCTCTGCCTATTTGAATTATGTTCATCCTTCGAGGCACAATTAAAGTTTGACCTCCACCATAGCCTTTTCTGTCTACTTAAGCCCAAACTGATTTCTCTCTTCAGTGAAATATTAAGCATCTATTGTCTATTCCACTTAGTTGAAACAATGGTAACTTGTTGTAATATTCTAACACCATAATTTTAAATACAAATTAATATACAATTATGTGTGAAGAATCTATGCTTTTTATTATTGGAGGAAACTCTTGGTATGGCAAGTCCCTCCAGCAAGACAAATTGTAACCTATAATTTAGACAAATTCTAGAAAGTTTCTTGAGTTACATTGAGCTTGAGTATGATTGTAATCACATACCTAATTTTTTGAGGGCAGGATTTGAATTTAGGGATCTGTTTTCAACCCTATGCCATTCTACCTCTTGCAAACAAATATGAGTGTGGGGGCAGCTAGGTGGCACAGTGGCTAGAGCACTGGCCCTGGATTCAGGAGGACCTGAGTTCACTTGACATTTATTAGCTTTGTGACAACGGGCAAGTCACTTAACCCCAATTGCCTCACCAAAAACAAAACAAACAAACAAATATGAGTTGTGTTTGTATATAGGTATATGTTTGTATGTGTACAAACACATACAAATACACCCAGAGATAAATATACCTGAATAAATGAAGAAGCTATAGTCAGCTTAAACTCTTATTGTGTGAAGTCCCACACCATAAAAAAAATTCATTGACTGTATGATCTCAGTGATCTTCATATGGCCCAGCTGAATCTGAATTGATCCTAGGATGTTCCTCCCTCCCTTCCTTCCGCCCTCTTTCCTTCCTTCCTTTCAATAAATCCTGATTTGTATTTATTTTCTTTTCATTACATTAAATAAGGATTTATTAAACACCTGTATGGATGTAAAGCACTGCCCTAAGTATTGAAAGTGACAATAATAATAATTATTATTATTATATAATGCTTTATGGTTTGTAAAGTGCTTTTTACAAATATAATCTCGTTTGAGCCATCCAATTTGCTATGGAATATGCAAAAATGAGGGCAGCTAGGTGGGGCAGTGGGTGGCACACTGGCCCTGGATTCAGGAGGATCAAAGCCAGTCTCAGACATTTGACACTTACTAGCTGTGTGACCCTAGGCAAGTCACTTAACCCTCATTGCCCCACCCCGCCCCCAAAAAGAGAGAGAGAATATGCAAAAATGAACCAAAGTCCCTTCTCTCATGAAGAATAAAATTTATGATGTTTTGCTTCTACTATCTTATTGTTATTACTTTTGGCAAATCTAGATAGGCTAAAACAATAAGCTAAGCCAAAATAAATTATGTTTAATCCTGCTAAACATAAAGCATTTCATTTAATTTCAAAATAATTGTGTAAGAAAAAAGTAAATTAAATAAGACTTTCAGACTTAACAATAAGACTTAATGAAAAGATTGTAAAGTTTGAGTTGATCAGAAATTCAACATGACAAAATAGTGCGACAACATTGCTTTAAAAAAACTAATGTAATCTTGGACTACATTAATAAAAATATAGTGTGCAGATTAAGGGAAATAATAGTCTCATTATAAATGTGCTGTGGCCAGACTGACTATATCTGGTTGGCAAACTGAAGAGCATCCAGAGGAGGATGATCAAATGGTAAGAAATTAAGAAAGATATTTGTCAAGAACATTGCAGAAATAGGGGATATTTGATAGCTACCTTCAAATATTTGAAGAACTACCCTTTGGAAGAAGGGATTAGACATTCTGTATAATTCCAAACAATGTAGTAACAAGCATATATTACACCCAGTCTCTGTGCTAAGTGTTGGGGATAACAACCGAATTAGGACCAGTGAACTTTCTCTAAAAGAACTGTCTTACAGTGGAACAGGTCATTTTGAAAATTAATGAACTCCTTTATTACTAGATGTATTTAAGCAAAGGTTAGATAAGCATCTATTGAGAATGTTGTGTCAGAGTCCAGTTCTATGATTCTTTAGTGTTACTTCTACTAGTACTAATTGGTACTAGGACTGCTGCTATTACAACCTACAATGAAAACAACTGAAAAGCACAAAGTCTTCTTATACATTAAATTAAGACCAGTGGGAACTAATGTACCATAATAAAAATCACATATTTTCTAAAGGATCCAACAGTTCTGTGAGTCTATAAAGATAATTCTTCTGGGCAATTATACTTTTTAGTTTCTTCTACTTTACACTTAGCAAAACTTAGGTGATTCAGTGAATGTGAAAATCACACACACACACACACACATGCACACACAGGCCATTAATAGAAATAATGGCTGTTGTTTTGTGATAAGTATATTAATAATTTAAATTTCCTGTAAATAAAGGGGTTTATATAACTGGTGTATATAAAAAAGTATTTACTTCTGACCTGAAGCTGTTTCTTATTTATTTAGAGCTATCAAGTAGCTGTGCAACTGAACCCAGAACAAGCACAGGCCTGGATGAACATGGGTGGAATTGAACACATGAAGGTAGCAAAAGGAATTTCCTTTTATATAGACCAATTCTCTCTCTACTTGTCTTTTCTGTATTTTATTTCATACATTTAAAATTATTCTGAGGAGTTGATAGGCTTTAGCAGACTGTGAAAGGGATCCACGACACACACAAAAAGGTTAATACCCCTTTATCCAAATGATGAATATAGCCTGAAAATCTAAGTGTTTAAAGATATAACTGACTTTGTTTTTACAGAATGTGTGTGTATATCACAATTTATGTTCTGTTCATATGTTGCTTGTGTGGTCCTTAGTTGATGAATTTGAATTAGATCATCTCTAGGATTCCTTTTACCTATCACATTCTGTAGTAAATCTGTCTCAAGTTGGCAAAACTATTTTGATGTTTAACTGGGTTTTAAAATTTTGTTAGTTTTCTAATATTTTTAGTTGCAGTCTCCATATATCAATCTACTCTTACTCTCTTTTTGTTAATATAAGTATTTAGAGTATAAATTTCTCCCTAAGGACTGCTTTGGCTCCATCTCCCAGTTTTTGGAATGATATAGTATTATTGTGTTTATTTTCAATAATTTCTATTATGTCTATGATTTGTTCTTTTGCCCATTAATTCTTTTTTTTTTTTTTTTGGTGAGGCAATTGGGATTAAGTGACTTGCCCAGGGCCACACAGCTAGTAAGTGTTAAGTGTCTGAGGCCAGATTTGAACTCAGGTACTCCTGACTCCAGGGCCGATGCTTTATCCACTGTGCCACCTAGCTGCCCCACCATTAATTCTTTAGGATTAAGTTATTTAGTATCTAGTTTATTTTTAATACTTTTTTCCCAGTGGCCCTTTAATATATTTTTATAGTGTTGTGATTAACAATGTGTAATATTTTAATTTTTTTGCATTTGTTTGTAAGGTTTTTAATGTTATAGAACATGATTAGTTTTTGTAAACATGCCATGCACAGTTAAAAAATATGTATACTCTTTTCTAGATTCATTTAGTAATCACCAGACATCCTTCATATCTAATTTGTCTAAAATTCTGTTTAGGTCCTTTATTTAATTCTTTTTTGCTTTTGGTTAAATTTATCAAGGGCTGAAAGGGATAAACTGAGGTCCCTCAATTTAAATTGTAGTTGTATTGTCTCTTCTTGTAATTCACTTAGTGTCTTTAAGTATTTAGAAGCTATGCCATTGGGTACATATGTTAAGTATTAAAATTAATTCAGTATTATGCTACCAACAAGCAAACTATAATTTCTTTTTATCTCTTTTAATTAAGTTTATTTTTGCTGTTAACTTATTTGAAATCATAATTGCTACTTCTGAATTTTTGTGCTCAGCTGAGGCTATTATGCTTTTGCTCCAATTAAGTGTGAGAATTAATGTTTAAGGATGCTTCTTGTTGGATTTTGCTTTGCATTCTACTAACCTGTTCTATCTGATTAGTAAATTCATCCCATTCACATTCATGGTTATGATAGTTAATTATTTTCTTCTATTCTGTCCTCAGATTTTTTCTTTTCTATGCTCCTCTTTCCCTTCAGAAGTCCATAACACTCTGGGGGCAGCTAGGTGGCACAATGGATAAGGCACTAGCCTTGGATTCAGGAGGACCTGAGTTCAAACCCAGCCTCAGACACTTACTAGCTGTGTGACCCTGGGCAAGTCACTTAAACCCTATTGCCCTGCAAAAACAAAACAAAACAAAAGTCCATAACACTCTTCCAAAAGTACATATGGAGGCCAGGGGAAAGTAGTCTCAAGCACATGTTGCAAAGGAGTAACAAAGCTCCAGATTGCTGGAAATCTTTTTGTCCTATTCATCTAAACTCAAGAAATTTCTTTTAGGTATATAGTGTATTTACTTTATCTAGATCCTTGCATAATCCAGACTGTAGAGGACAACACCATACTCCTAGTTCCTCAGGCTTGAAGTCCAGTCATTCTGGATTCTTCACTATCTCTCTACTCCTTTATCTAAGTTGTTGCCAAGACCTATATATTTCACTTTTGCAGCATCTCTCCAATAGATTCCCTTCTCTTCTCTGACACTGCCACTACCCTGGTATAAGATCTCATCACTTCACACCTGGACTATTGCAGTAGCTTGCTGGTGGGTCTGTCTGCCCCATTCCAGTCCATCCTCCACTAAATCACTAAAGTGATTTTCCTAAAATGAAGATTTAATCATGTCACCCTCACCCCCTTCCCTACTCAGTATACTCCAGTGGCTCCATATTTCCTCTAGGCGTAAATACAAAATGTTCTCTTTATCATTCAAAATCGTAATAAGCTAGTCTCCCCTCCTTCTTTTCCAGTCTTCTTACACCTTACCCCCCACAAGGGGGGAATGGGCCCAGTGCTCTATCCATTGCACCACTTAGTTGTCCATTCCTTTAGAACTCTACCGGGGAAATAACGGATCATCTTTCCATATAGGCTGTATTTGAACTTAGGTATTCCTGAATCCAGGGCCAGTGCTCTATCCACTGCGCCACCTAGCTGCTCCTCTCCAGTTTTTTTAAAAAACCATTTCCTAGATGTGGCACCCTGAACAGGATATAGTTTCCATATTTGTGGAAGATAAGCAGGGTATCTGATCAGGGTAGAGAACAGTGGTACCTTTATTTCCAGTAATCCAGACACTGGGAATACTGCCTAAAATAAATGATTTTGTTTAGCAGCTGCATCACAGTGTTGGTTCATAATAAATTTAAAATCAACTCAAATACCCTGACCTTTTCCCACAAAAGCTGCCACTAAGCTGGTGTCTCTCCTTCATGAATTTATGATTATTTTGTTGTTGTTTTGCTTAAATACAAGGCTTTTTCAGGGGCAGCTAGGTGGTGCGGTGGCCCTGGATTCAGGAGGACCTGAGTTCAAATCCAGCCTCAGACACTTAACATTTACTAGCTATGTGACCCTGGGCAAGTCACTTAACCCCAATTGCCTCACCAAAAAAAAAAAACAAAACAAAACCCAACCAAAAAACAAAACATAAGGCTTTTTCTATCTCCTTGTTAAGATTCATCTTCTTTAAAAAAATTACAGCCTAGTATTCTATTTTGCTTTTTTAATTCCATTTTTATTTTAAAGAAGTGCAAGTTATTCTCTATTTTATCCCAGCACCTATCCATGAAACACCCATATCTCAGATGTTAGTAGGCTATTACAAGAGTCCAGGGTAGAGGTAACAAAGTAACTATGGTATTTAGCAGTAGAAATAGAAAAGAGGAGAGCAAAGGTTGATACATAATGAAATCTATAAAAATTTAGGCAGATAGGTAGCACAGTGGATATAGAATGCTTTGTCTGAAATCAGGAAGACCTGAGTTCAAATTGACCTTATTAGCTGTGTGACCCTTTGCAAATCACTGAACCTATGTCTGCTTATAATAATAGTACCTACCTCCCAGGGTTATGAGATCAAATGAAATAATATTCATTAAAAAGCACTTAGCATAGTGTCTGGCACACAGTAGGCATTATCTCATTTAGAGATTGACTGAATATTAAAGGTGAGGGAGGAACCATCTGCAAATCTAAAGTTTTGAATCTGGGTAAATGGGACAGTTCTATTAACATAAGAAAGTCTGGAATTAGGAATTAGTTAGGAGCAAAGGGAAAGAAATGATGAATGAATTGAGACCTCATAGACAAAGGGGCTTACAAAAGGGTAGCTGGTGAAAGCTAGCCATTAGAATTGAGAGTGGAGAAGAGACAGAAGGTAGTTAAGACTGAAAGCAAAAGAATAAAAAACATGAAGACAGCAGGGCTGATGGTGATGTAGTGGGTAGAACATGTGAGGAATGTTGAATTTGGATTAGCAGTAAGAGCTATAGCTAGGGTAATAGAGACATTTCCTTTCTTCTCATATAACTGCTACCAAGAGCTATGTTGATTTACCTGAACACAGAATAGTTTTTAAATTACCATCACTTTCACTTTATAAAATTGGCATTTCACTAAGCCAGCATTACATAAAACACATAATCTTATTTTACTCTAAGTTTTAAAATAGAGAGGTAGCATGATATAGTGTACAGACCATGGACATAATATAGTTGTCTTTGTTTTGGTTTTATGCTATAAGAAAACATTTTAAAACAGTGACAATGAGAGTAGCAAGTTATGCTGACTTTAAAAAAACCTTTCAAAAAGAACATCATTCATTGCGATTTTATTGGTATTCCACTATTGCACATGGCAACCCACAATAATAATGATAATAGCTAGAATTTATATAGCACTTACTATGTGCCAGGCACTGTGCTAAGTACTTAACAAATCTTGTCTCATGTGATCTTCGCAACAACTGTGGAAGGTAGGAGGTACTTTTATTACCCCATTTTTCAGTTGAGGAAACGGAGACAAACAAGTGACTTACCCAAGGTCATACAGTATCTGAAGCTAGATTTGAATTCAGGTCTTCTTGACACTATATCCACTGTGCCACTTGTCTCATCTTTGTCAGTCTCAGAGAATGACCTGAAATTCAGAGGGTTTACCTCAACACCAAAAAGCACCAGCTGTGTTTTATCCATGAGAATGCCTTTAACTAATGGCCTTGCTATCATTTGCAAATAGTTTACCCCAAATCCTCACACCTTACATTAATAGAATTGAAAATATGTTCTTCCCCTGTCCCACCTTATGGTTTGACTTTTGTTTCTTCACATTCCCCATCTGGTCCTATACTTAAAACAAATGGATTTTTGGAAAGTGTCCACCAACAAGGATAAAATTGCCAGTAGTGTGTAATATTTCCTTTTTTAAACATTAACTTGAGTAGAGATAATGTTGATTTCTCACATTTGCCTTTCTCAGATGGAAGTATTCTAATGGAACAGAGTATAACTCTTCTCTTTTCTCCTCCCACAGGGAGACTATGTTTCTGCAAGAAGTTATTATGAGAAAGCCTTACAACTGGTTCCAAATAGCAAGTTGCTGAAGGAAAATCTGGCCAAATTGGATCGATTAGAAAAGCGATTACAGGAAGTTTCAAGAAAAAGATCAGACACTGTAGCACTTTGACTAAGGCTCTTGGGATAATTTAAACTCCCCGGGGAAAGGGGAGATTATGGGCAGCTTCATTTTTACACCAGTGGAAACAAGAAAAGTCAAGCTCATCATCCAGGATGGTGCATATGAAAACATCCATTGCTAACTCTAGTGCAATGAAATTTAAAGTTCCATAGATCATAAAGAATAATCAAAAGCAAAGAAAAAATAAGGGAATAACTTCATTTTAACCAACTATTATGCTTGGGTTAGCCCTAGGGATCCCTCCAAATATTGCTCTATTCTGTCAATTTTGGAAGCCCATATATTTTTTTCCAGTTATTTATATCAAGAAATTTAAAAAGCATTAGACTATATGGAGGCACAGTATCTAGTTCTTGTAGAGGGGAAAAAGAAAATGGAAGATCCCGAGAGTGAATATTTACAAGGCAAACCAAATAGAAAATTCCATGGTGTGTTAATAAAAGACCACCAAGGAGTAATTTACTTAATCCCAAGGGCAAGTGTAATTTTATCTGCAACCTTGGAGAGAGCATGGAGATTAATATCTGGAACCTTGGAGGGGATAAAAAAATAAAGCAAGGGAAAGGGGAGGAGCTATTTTCAAAATTCTATTAGATGTAAACAATGGCCTACACTCATATTTCTTTTTTTTTAATCCTCATATAATTTATAAGGAAAGCCACTAGAATTATGCTTGGAAATCCCCACCTGTCCGTGTATAAAAGAGAGGGGAGGAGGAAGAAACGGGAAAGAAATTGTAAGGAAGCGTTACTTGAATATTTTAATGTCATTAAACATGCAATGACTTTTTAATAGTTCCCCTCCAATATTTTAACAGAGCTGTTAAAATCACAAATATTATTCTTATGCTTTTATTATTGGTGAGAGTTTACCATATCTAGTCATCCCCAGATTTACCTGGCTACATTTTCCCCATCTTCTTGCTACTCTACTGTGAATACCCTCTTTCCTCTCTAGCTCTTGGTCTGGACACAGTATTTAAGTCAACACTACCATTTCTAGAAAGGGTGTGTCAAATCAATTGCCCTATGACTCCACTCAACATTTTATGATTTTCCAAATGAAAAAATCCCATCTCTGGCTCCCATTTCTATATATATCATATATATGTGCATATAAATTAATATGATATATAACATATGATAGATCTGCTATATCTATATCAGATATAGATATATTGTATGATATATTCTATCTATCATATATATAAATATCTATTTAAAATATCTTCCTCTATTTGAATGTAAGTTCCTTAAGGATTAGGATCATCTGATGCTTTCTATATTTTTATCCCCAGCACTTAACACAAGTGGCTTGCACATCCTAAGCATTTAATAAATGCTTTTATATTCATTAATTCATTCTCTCAAATATTGACATTTTGATGAAAAAAGCAGTGTTGTAATTTTGCAAGATAAAGTTAACAACATAAATTAATGGAAATTACTTTATTAGCTTAATATCAGATATCCTAGGTCTTATTATTTTTTGAGGGGGAAATAAAGTATTGAGAAAAATTTTTTACAGTCAAGCACAAGAGTATTTTTTAAAAACAACTTCAGAGAACTCAATTCACTTATCTTAGTGAGGCTCTGTGCCTAAAACATGAAATGAATTAGACCCTGGGGCCTTCCTTTATTTGTTTTAGAAATGTATTTTTGATTGTTGGGCTTTCTTGAAGAATATAGACTATGTTTTGTTTCAGTGACTCTATGAGAAGATCTAAATTGCTAATTAAACAAAATGAACATCTTTTTCTAAGTGAAAGTGGAAGCAAAGTGGAACTCACAATTTGGACTTTTAGTTTTGAGTGTTATTTATTTTTAACTTATAATAAAATGTTTAATATATGTATGTACATATCAGGTTTTTTTTTGTAGTGGTTTAAAACCATCTTTCCAAATTGGTTATAAAAACAACAGAAGACAATTCCAAGGTGAAAAGTAGCAATACTCTAACAGTGCCCACAAACTAGAGATGATTTAGAGCAGAGATGTCAAACATGTGGCTCATAGAACTCCCAAGTGGGGCCAAACAAGATTATAATGTTAATATGTGGTTTTCTAAATCAATATGTGGCCTGAAGGGATCCTTGTGCATAGCTTAATAGCCCTAATTTCAATTTGAGTTTGACACCACTGATTTAGGCTCATTTGTGGGCAATATAAGACAATTGGGTGGGTGTCAGTCATAGATGATGGCTATTGCTATAGAAAATTGAGACAAAAGAGAATGAAAATGTTAATCCATTATAACTAGAAACTTGATTCAGATAATCATTTTCCTTAAACGGTAATTACTAAATGCTATGCTGTGTATAGCACTATGCCAGGTATCATATAAATAATGGAGACTCAAAGACATTCATATCTAAATAGGGAGGAATGTTGGTATCCATGTTGTAGGTCAGTAATCAGACCCAAAAATAAATTAGCAGGAACCTCTTGTTCTCAGGGGTAGCTTCGGATGGTAATAGAGAAGGTAAATGTCTTCTACCTTACCTAGATGTGTAACATAGTTCAATATCTAATCTTAAGAAACTTACATTATAAGAACAAAAATTCTAAAATGTAAGAAATGAAAATGTTTTTTCCAGATTTTCAAAATGTAAAATTATATTGGAGAGAAACATACTTATATTACTATTATTATCAGCAATACTTTAGGCTAATGTTTTAATGGAGTGAATCCTATGCCTAGCTAATAATTTTAAAATATTTTGATTTCACTCCTCTCATTCATGGATTCCTCAGGAAAATAAGTTTTTGTTGTTGTTGTTGTTTTTTGGGGGTTTTTTTGTGGGGCGATGAGGGTTAAGTGACTTACCCAGGGTCACACAGCTAGTAAGTGTCAAGTGTTTGAGGTCAGATTTGAACTCAGGTCCTCCTGAATCCAGGGCTGGTGCTTTATCCACTGCGCCACCTAGCTGCCCCCCAGGAAAATAAGTTTTTAATAGTTGCAATATCACCGTCCCAAATTGTATATATAGTATGGGGCTCAAGCTTGAAAGAGTCCCGAGCTTGTTTGTAACAAGCATTTTCAGATACAGTAAATACTGAGGCTGGTAAAACAAATGGAAAGGTACCCTAATGTTACAGATGGAAAACCATTCCTGGAGTCAGGAAGACCTGGGTTCAAGAACAGTCTCTAACATCTACTGGCTGTGTGACCCAGGGTAAATCACTTAACCTTCAGTGCCCCATGTGGCCCTCTCTAAGGCTATATGTTTCAGAATAAATGCAAATCTGCATCATTAGAGTGAGTTTTTCCTCATGGGAATTCTGTATACCAATGAATTGTAGGTCTAGTCCAACAAAGAAAAGTGTAAGAGGGGAAAAAAAAACAAACCTCAATTTGAAAAAGGATTTTCTGAAGCTATAAGACAGGTGGCATAATTAAATTGGCAGTTAAATCCCAAAAGCCTCTGAGAGAAATAAGCAAAACCAAAATATATCATTTGAAGCAATTTGGGTTTTTGTACTAGTTAATTGGTTTTTCTACTTTAAAAATTATGGGGTAATAATTTAGCTATTATTTTAAAAGACATTTAGGGCATTATATCAATTTTTATTTGGATTTTTTTTTTTTTTAGAAAACTGGATCTGTGATTTAATTTGTTTGTTTGGTTGGTTTTTGTGGGGCAATGGAGGTTAAGTGACTTGCCCAGGGTCACACAGCTAGTAAGTGTCAAGTGTCTGAGGCTGAATTTGAACTCAAGTACTCCTGAATCCAGGGCTGGTGCTTTATCCACCGCGCCACTGCCCCTGTGATTTAATTTTTATAGGGATCTCAATGTGAAAAACTCCCTCTTCCAATCAATATAGATGTGAAACTTTTGCAATGTATGGTCTTAGATTGCCTTGGGCACTTGAGAGTTTATTATGAATGCCTACATGGTAACCGGGACTGTAGTAATGATGCTGTCTTTACTGACAGCACTATTCTGTGTTAGTAAAATGGGGGTGGGAAGAAATCAGAGAATGAGATAGAAATGGGTTAGTACTGAATTTGCCATAGTTCTGGTTTAATGACTAAAATCCCTGCACTCTTCTATTCTAGGTGTATATTTATTTCTGTTTCTCTCCCACCACAGAATATATATGCAAACCTGTAGGTGCCTAATGAAAGATTGCCTTTAGGAGCTGTCTGTTCTAAACATAGTAAATGGTAGAATTCTTCCTGGACATTTTCTTTTTCTTTTCTTTTCATTTCTTTTCTTTTCTTTTCTTTTCTTTTCTTTTCTTTTCTTTTCTTTTCTTTTCTTTTCTTTTCTTTTCTTTTCTTTCTTTCTTTCTTTCTTTCTTTTTTTTTTGTGGGGCAACGAAGGTTAAGTGACTTGTCCAGGGTTACACAGCTAGTAAGTGTCAAGTGTCTGAGGCGAGGTTTGAACTCAGGCAGCTCCTCCTGAATCTAGGACTGGTGCCTTATCCACTGTGCCACCTAGCTGCCCCCACTCTTAGTTTTTAAAAAGGTCACTTGATAAAAGAGAAAAAAAGTTACATCTTCCAAAGTAAGATCTGTAGTGACATTTTAAAGCCAACTCTGTGTGTGTGTGTGTGTGTGTGTGTGTGTGTGTGTGTGTATGTTTCCAGATTAGTGATGTAAGTACCAGGACAGAAGGAAACTGCTTTATATACTTCCCTACTGTTCTCTGTGTATATAAAGTTATTTAGACCTCTATAAATATTAAAGAGGGATAGGAGGACAAGTAGAACAGGCCAAAGATTATGGATCACCTGGAATGAAAATAAATTTTAGTCACTGTAGCCCTGGAATGTATTCTTTGCTTTGGCTTTTAAACCTTTCATAAAATATTTTAGTTCCAGTTCGATGTAACGTGAAATCAGTGATATTTGCTGAAATTCTTAAGAGGAAACTTCTCACACAATGAGCATTTTAAAATTACATTGTGCAAAGACATTTTAGGTCAGAATCCAGATGAAGACATCAAAACAGTTCCAGACAAATTAAACTACAAAGACTGGTTATAATTTGAAAGGAGAGCCAAACTAAAAAAGTTTGTGCACATTTTAATTGAATTGAATTAAATTAAATTGAATCCAACCTGCAAGTGAGTATCTTTATCTGGAATCTTTCATAGGAATTTTACCTATTTTCTTCTTACTGAGCCAAGTGTGGTATACTGGGGCTTGGCCTCAGGAAGAATTGGATTCAAACATTTTTTCCTGGCTGTGCAGACCTGGTCAAGTTGCTCTGTGTGCCTTAAGAAATTCTCCATGACCTAATGTGCTAAGTTACAGAGGGATGACTAATATCTATCTAGTTTCCAAAGACAGAAGTGAATATGCCCTTTTGGAATTTCATTTATTAAACTCCTAGGCTGAAATAAAAAACCAAAAACAAAACAACCAAAACAAAGATTGCTGAAGAATTAAGGAAGGAAGGGAGCAGCTAGGTGGCTCTGGATTCAGGAGGACCTGAGTTCAAATGTGGCCTCAGACACATGACACTTACTAGCTGTGTGACCCTGGGCAAGTCACTTAACTCTCATTGCCCATAAAATCAAAACAAACAAACAAAAAAGATTTGCAAAGAATTAAGGAGGGAACATAAATGATTGTTTGAAGCTACCTTCACAAAATTGAGAAGTAGTTTTGTTGAACTGCTTGCTTATGCATCTGGACAGTTTTAACTATAATTCTTCAGAGATTGCAGTAGTGGCCAAATGAGCTTATGTGCATTAAGAAAAAAACCTAAATTGTATATAACTTTAAGGGATGCCACATTCTTTAAGATACTCAAAATGTATTATCTAACTCATAGTTTATGTGTATAATCATTCCTCCTTTGCAGTTGGGTATAGATTCCTTGTGGTTTCCCCCCTATTTTTGTTTATAGTCTCTGTTCGTCTTAGGTAAATAAATTTATAGAAAACTACTAATAGAATATTTTAAAACTAAGTGTGACTATGTATTTTTAAAATTAGATTTCTCCTAGTTTCCAGCTCACTTTACTTTTAAAAATACTCCCCATCATATAGGCAAGACATAGCTATGTAAATAGCATCTTTTAATCACTGTTTTGAACAATAAATACACTTTATATCTTGATTTCTTGCTAGCTGAGTAAACTAAAGAAAGGAGATGGGTGATTGCCCAAACTGAAAAATAATTATAATTTAAAACAGTGAATCATCCGTGCTTGCTATTAGTGTTTTGGTACATAAGAGAAATATATTGAATAGTTATTCCTAAAATATCAATTCTTTGGTATTTCTCTTTTCAGTAGGTATGTGACTTAATGGTTAAGAGACAATATAAGAAGCATTGTCATATATACATATATGTACATATATATACACACATATATATACACTCATGTATATACACTCACATGACTTGTCAAAATATCCCACTTAAGATATGTAAAGAAATAGCTATGGTATTAATTGTTATCAGTGGGTTCAGTATTCCTTTTTTGATCTCTAACAGATCCTTCTATTAAAATGCTTAGAGATATTAAAACACATGTAAAATGAAAAACTACAGGTTTTTATTACCACAAGGAGCTATTTTCATTTTTGCCTATTTTGGAAAAGTCTCTATAAGTCTATGAACAGATGCACTTGGCTTTCCCCCAATCTTGAGTAGTATGCATACAGTGGTATGCAACATTTTAAACTCAACATCAATATATATGTATCAAGTGCCTCATATGTGGAAGGCAGGGAAACCACCAGATCTTGGAATGGATTCAAGTCCTACTTTTGACATATATAACCTTTGTAACCTTTGTTACCTTTGTGACCATAGGCAAGTCACTTAACCTCTCAGTGTCCCAGCTAATTCTTTAAGATTTTAATTTGAGGAGTGGCTAGGTGGCGCAGTGGATAGAGCACCAGCCCTGGAGTCAGGAGTACCTGAGTTCAAATCTGGCCTCAGACACTTAACACTTACTAGCTGTGTGACCTTGGGCAAGTCACTTAACCCCAATTGCCTCACCAAAAAAACAAACAAAAAAAAACAACAAAAAAAAGAAAAATAGATTTTAATTTGCATATAAATTGTTGATCTGCATTTCCACATAGGGCCTTTACTATGCCAATTAAATCAATAGTTGAGATAAAAAAGAAGGAAGGAAAGAAGGAAGGAAGAGTGAAAGGCATTGTACCTTGGGAAGCTACATGGATGAATTACATGGTCTTTCAAGGAGTTCACAGTCTAGAGGGGCAGGAAAGTAAATAGGATATAAATGAGTATATGATGAGAAGCCAACAAAGCTCTAAAGAAGGAAGGATCATTTCTGGTGAGGAGTTTGGAGGTAGGGAGTAGATAGTTATTATATCAGGAAAGGCTTCATGGAAAAGGTGGCAACCCAAGGTGGGCCTCAAAGGATTGGTTTAAATCAACAAGGGAGATATTCAGAGGAAGTAGGTGGTATAGTAGTGGATACAGTGCTGGACCTGGAGGCAGGAAGACCTGAGTTCAAAACTAGCTTAAGACACTAATTAGGTGACCAGGGGCAAGTCATTTAAACTGTCAGCCTCAGTTCCCTCATGTGAAAAATGGAGATAATAATATCACCTAATTCCTATTGTCAGGATAAATTAAGATAATATTTATAAACTGTTTTGTTAACTTTAGAATGCAATTTGATGCTAGTGATTACTATCTCCTTCTAATGTAACACTAACCACTCTGGTCCCCACTGCCTGAAGGTCAGGTATGTTAGATTATATTCCTCTTCCAAACTTCTCCTGTCTCCTTAAAGGGATTGGGGATGTCTAAGCTCTCTGCCATTGGCTCCAGCCCCGACCAGTGGTGTTCTTCCAAGTGTAGGAGGTTGGTCCCCTATTCTATTTAGCCACTTGGATTGTCTCTCTCTCTCTTTTTTTTTTTGGCGGGGCAATTGGGGTTAAGTGACTTGCCCAGGGTCACACAGCTAATAAGTATTAAGTGTCTAAGGTCGGATTTGAACTCAGGTCCTCCTGAATCCGGGGCCGGTGCTCTGTCCACTGTGCCACCTAGCTGCCCCCTGGATTGTCTCTTACAAAGAAATATTTACTTCAAAGATATCAGCACAAATATACAGACTCACTGCCTTGTCATAGAGGCATAATCCCTGTCTCCCTTTGCACCACCCCTGTCTTTGAAGATGGGAGGGGGTTTAGGTTCACAGCTCAGCTCAGTTCCTATAGAGCACTGTCTCATTTGCAAGTCAAAAACTGTCTTTGGGTTTGAGTCCCAGGTACTCTAGCTTCTCCCTGTCAAGAAATTTGGCTGAACTATCCATGTGGAATCCTGGCTTCAAGGTCAGTATGACTCCTACACCCTGCCTTGTGGGGATTACACCTATACCTGAAATAGAGAACATATGACATAGAATAAAAACAAACACCCCCAGGTCCGTTTCTCTTGGAACAGGGGCAAAAGAGAAGGGGGCAGGGGGAAAGAAGTCCTTTCCTTCTCACCAGTTCAATTCATGGCACCAGCATTGTGGGTAAAATGTGATCACCCTCTGCAGGAGGAAATGGAGTGAGCTACAATGTCAGAAAGAAAATGACCATCTCAGTCTTACCAGTTTTGAGAACTCTATCTGTTTTAGTTATACAGCAAATCAAAGGAGGCTAGCCCCAACCACAGAGTAGAGGAGGAAGAGTACCTCCCTCTTAGGAGGTCTAGGCAAGCACTGGAGAAGCCCCTCAGGAGTTTCCATGTTCAGGAATCTGGGCGTGCTCCAAAGACAAGCTTCCTACCTAATTTGGAAGTTTCTGACACTTTTAGGGATGTCAAGACATAGTGATGTCTTATTAGGTGGTTGTATCTTATCCAATATGGATTGGAAAGGTTGAGATCATTAAGGAAATAGTAGCCTGCTTAAGGAAAGGGCATTAATGTGGCTAAGCTGATAAAAGTGAGTACTACTTTTTTAGAGAGTGTGCTTAAAATTCTTCTTACATCTTTAGGATTTTTTGAAATTATCTGCAGAAGTTATGGCATGCTTTTTCGCGTAGAAATCATTTGACCTAACCCAAGTTATGGTGTTTCCCTCTTTTATTCACAGGGTATATGTGTATTTTTTCAGTTGTATGTACTATGCATTTGTTTTTACATCAAGTGATCAAGTAAGGCATACATCATGTACTAAAAAATAAAATAACTAGCTTGGATATAGGCCAATGAAAACTCAAATAATTTATAGACTTTTTTTTAACCATTGTTTGATTTATGTATATATTGCCTAAGAAGCTCTGAACAGAGTATTTACAAAAGAAAATTAATATGTCTATTTTACATAAAAATTATGATGAAAATAATTCTATGAGCAGACTGTGGATATGCATTTTAATCCAAACTTTGAAATACAGATTATCTGGACTTTGGAATTGTAATTAAACAATTATAAAAAAGAATAAAGAGGGCAGGGCTACCTGACCTGCCAAATGTTTCCAGGGAACCTGAGTGAATATCACACTTTTCCAGCAGATAGGTACCAAAGTATGCCTAAGACAGAGAATGCCATACTTACTTCCAGAGGCTGATAACTATCAGCAGACATAATGACCATAAGCGGATGGAGGGACCAAAAACACGTTCTCTGCCTTGATTTCAGAGGCAACATGGCATAGCAGAAGCACACTGGCCCTGGACTCAGAGGATCTGAGTTCAAACTTGCTCTTCCTAGGCTTCAGTCTCTTTATTGGTAAAGCAATGGGGTTGGACTAATTGGGCTTTGAGGTCTCTTTAGGCTCTAATATGATCCTTTGATGCTAGGCTTATTTTAAGATCCTCAAGTATATAAGTCTTTCTGATTCTTTTTTACCTTGGTTCTTTAAGGAAGTAAGTAAACAGTCCACGTTACAAAAGAATTCTAGCATCATGAACAATAATGAGGAATTGGGAGGAGATACACTCACCAGGGAGAATGATGGTTTGGGCTGTGTTGAGTTTCAGGTAATAGTGAGACATCCAAGTAGTAATATCCCTTAAAATATAGAACAAAAGGCATCTAGGGCTGCATAAAAACAGAGGAAAACTACAGACCTGTTTCTGATTTGTGGAACAACCTGTATTTTTTTTTTTTTGCCCTTTTACAGGAGAATGTACCAGGGTTTTCTAGCTTACACGATTGTCTATAATTGCTTTTTACCTTGGTCCTCCTAAGGGGTTTTAGAAAACTAGATTATAATTCCTCCTCTCAGCCCCAAATTTTGAGACATTGAAAAATCACTTAGGCCTTATTTAGCATCTGCAAACATATAAGCATCATAATAAACATAACATTTCATACATTAAAGATATTCTAACTCTTAGCACAATGTCTGGCATATAATAGATACTTAATAAGTGTTTATTATAAGTATATTATATCACATATTATAATTATAAATGATTATTCCAAATTCACAAGTTAATTATCACATCATATTATTTATATCACATTGATGTTATATGTAGTGGTAAGAAACCAATAGTGAGGCTGCTTTAATGACTATATATTTAAATTACATGCAGAATACAAGATCGCATCATGATGATATATATATATATGTATACACCTATTATACATAAATAATCAAGTTACTTAAGTTAGAAAATGCATACCTAGCAGCAACAAAGCATAGCTAATAGAAATCATATTAATTGCTCTATCTGTAGAACAAACAATACATGTAAAATCATTAGTGTGCATGCAAACAACAAAACATAGTTAACAGACATAGCTACAATGCATACATGAAACTAATCATAAACACAAACAGCAAAATATATTCAGAAACATACATTTGACATCAACATGACAACATACTTAATTCTATGCAATGTGTATATTACACAGACAAGGATTAATGTCCTCTTACTACCTATATAATGATTTCTTTTGCACCTCCTAGAACATTGTAAGTTGGCCTGGTCACAGGCTGGATGGTTTTAGCTCTTTTGTGATCTACTGACCTTTTATGCATGTACACGTTAGGGGACTGATGATGTAGGCTGATCATCACTGAGATCAGATCTATGGGCCTGCATTGCCAAATAGCAGTTTGCTGAAGGGTCAGGTTGATTAACAATATTTCAAGTGTAATAATAATAGTTATAAGAATTGCATTTATAAAGCACTTGTCACATTCCAGGCACTGTGCTAAGTACCTTACAGTTATTATCTCATTTGATCCTCACAATGATCTTGGAAGATAGTGCTATTATCATCTCCATTTTACAGAAGAGGAAACTTTCTCAGGCAGAGATTAAGTGACTTGCCCAGGGTCACCCAGTATTGGAGGCTGGATTTGAACTAAGGGTCTTCCAGTATCCAAAACCAATGCTCTATCTACTGTGCCACCTAAATACCCCTACTTATAGATTGTCTTTTTACCCTAGGGGTTTCCACAGATGAAACTCTAGGCAGGAAAGGAACTGTTTCTTGGTTCAGTACTTCCCCCAGTTTTCAGTACTTAGGTTTTCTTCAATCTGAAGTCATTGAATTGTAGTAATATCTTTCCCATTCAAAACTTTGTCTTCTGATTTATTAGTTGCCAATCTTTCTATCACTAGTAAGTATCTCCTTCCCACCATAGTTCCTTACCTAATTATCCATCACTCTTTTTTTCTAGCTCATCAGGGTGTCTGATTAACTCCCCTACCTTTCTCGGGACATCTCTTTATGGTGCCCCCACCATTTTCTGGGGCTATTCTATAAAAAGGCAAGTGGCCTAATCTCTCAATTACTTGGTATGGAATCCATTGATCCACAAATTGTGTGTTCATTGAACACTATGATTTCTCAGCAAATATCCTTGGATTTATTTCATTTGCCTCTATTTATTTTATTTATTTTCTTTGCCTTTCAGGGCTTTTTTTTTTTATTACGAACTTAAACATCAACAAACACAAACATTTCAATATATAAAGAACAAAAATTATATACGAAACTCGACTTCTATATAGATTGGTTTAAATATATATTAATTGCAACATGTTCTGCTTATGTCTCCCTGCTGATTTTTAAAAAAAATTCTTAATACTTTTTCCTTCTTTCTTTTTTCCCCTATCTTTATCTCTTCCTTACAACAGTCCTCTCCCCACAAAAGAAGTCCTCCCTTGCAACAAATATAGTCAAATAAAACAGGTCCACACATTGGCTAGGTCTAAAAATGTATGTCTCATTCACTGCCTCTAGCATAATACCTCTCTGCCAAGAGATAAGAGGCATGCCTTATTATAGGATCATAGATTTAAAGCTAGAAGGGACCCTATAATAGGCTAATGAATTCAACTCTCTCCCTCCCAATTTACAGATGAGGAAACAGAAGTACAGAGACTTTAAATAACTTTGCCCAGGGTCACAGCTACTAAGTTTTGGGAGTAGAATTTGAATCTACCTTACTGACTCTAAGTTCAGGATCCTACCAGTTCTGCATCAGTCTTCTGAAGTCATGATTAGCCACTATATTGATTAAAGTCCTGAAGGACCTCAAAGTTATTTTCTTTTACATTATTGTGATCATTTCATAAATTGTTCTCCTGGTTCTACTTATTTAACTCTGCAATAGTTTTATAAATCTCAGGTTTCTCTCTTTTTTTTCCTTTCTTTCTTTCTTTCTTTTTTTTTTGGTGAGGCAATTGGGATTAAGTGACTTGCCCAGGGTCACACAGCTAGTAAATGTCAAGTGACTGAGGTCAGATTTGAACTCAGGTCCTCCTGAATCCAGAGCCGGTGCTTTATCCACTGCGCCACCTAGCTGCACCAGGTTTCTCTTTTTGTAATTTCTTAGCAGCACAATACTATGTCACTATATGCATAAACCGTGATTTGTTCAGCCATTCTCCGGCAAAAGGGATACCCACTTGGTTTTGAGTTCTTTGCTACCGCACACACACACATACACAGACATGATGCTATAAATAATTTTTCCTTTTTACTCTCTACAGCTAACAGTGCCGTTGCTGGGTCAAAGATTAGGCAATGTTTAGTATCTTTGGGGTTATAGTTGGAATTAGTTTTCTATAATAGTTGGACCAATTCACAGCTCCACTAAAAGTATATTAGTGTGCCTTTACTATCTTCCAATAATTGCCATTTTCCCCTTTTGTTACCTTTGTTAATCTTATGGGGAAGTAGAACCCTAGGTGGCTTAATTTACATTCTTCTTATTGATTGGAGAATTTTTTCATAAGATTGTATTTAGCTTGTATTTCTCCATTTGAAAACTACTTTGTGGCTTTTGACTATTTATTGAGGAATGGCTTTTATATATTTGTATCAATTCCCTATATACCTTGGATATATGGTTACCATTTGCTACAAAGATATTTTCTTATTTAACTGTTCCTCCTCTAATTCTAACAGTTTTTATCTTACTTGTGGAAAAGCTTTTCAATTTTGTGCAACGGAAATTGTCCATTTTAACTACTATGATCATACTCCTAACTCATACTTTCATCACCTCTAACCCTTAATTTTAGTTAAGAAGCCTTCCCCATCAACAATTATGTTAGGTCCCAACAGAACTTTTCAGGGTTTGGACAGATGAGAGCAAGGTCCCTGCTACTGAACAGTGTGTTGATGGTTGCTGCCCATGGACTGGAAATGGAGAGAGGAGACATCGAAGGCTGTTGCCCTGCAAGTAAAATTCAGTGAGTGCCTAAAACTGAGATTTCTTTGTGAAGCCATTCATGGACTTGTAGCAGCATAGAGGATGTTGTTGAGGGAAGCCACAGTGGAGAGCTGCTGAGCCCAGATATGTGACATGGAAATGATCTGAGCCAAATTAGCAGCTGCTAGTTTGAGTGGAACCCCACTTCACTATGATTGACCTTCCCCGTTTTCTTAGAGTTCACATTGAAGAAATCTTCACTAGGTTACCTAACTTACCCAAGTCTTTTTCTTTCTGTTTCCCAATGTCCACCCCCTCTGAGTCTAACTGGGATAAAAAGGCAATGTAACAATATTGAAGCTAGTTATTTAAAAGCTTTGACTTTACTTACATATTTGAGCTTTTAGGGCAGCACAGTGCCAGCTGGTGGTGAAACAACATACTACAACCCTTCATCTAGTTAAATAATTGATTATGTGACAGCTTACTGTTTTCTGTCAAGGCAGGAGGCAAGGGTGAGTGAATGCATTATTAAGGTCACTTTTATTACTTCTTAGATCACCACACCTGTCCTGACCTTGGGAAATCACTCAGACTTGTCCTCTCCATTCCACAGTCCTGTCACCAAATCATGCTGCTTCTCCATTTGAAATACCCCTGTCCCCTGTTTCTACATTTATCCTGCCACCATCCTATCACATCCAGACTGCTGCAACACCTTCCTTCCTAACTGATCTGTCTCCAGCCTGTCTTAGCTCCAATCCATACTGCACATGGCTGTTTTCTTCATTGCCAAACCAAGGCCAAATTCCTCATCTTACATAATTTGGTCCAATCTGCTTATCCAACCTTCTATCTACTGCTACTACTACCATGTGCCTAATACTCCAGCCAGGCTCTCCTACTACCCTCTCTTTCCATACCCTTCCATATCCTTCTGTACCATATCTCTTCCATATTCCCTTCCATATGTCTGTACCTTTGCTCACACTCTTCCCCTAACTGACATGAGTCCTTCCAATCCTCTTTCTCCCTTCTGAACTGCCCCTTAAAGGAGAAGGGAGGAGTAATTTGGGTTTGCTCAAGTCAAACAATTTACTCCTTTCGTAAATAAAATACTCCAGACCTATGCCACTACCCTGAGATTTAGCACCTCCTATAAAAGGAGGGGAACCCTTAGGATCACTAGAAAGAATTAGAGAACTTGGGTTCAAATTCAATCTCTTCTACTTATGACCTTGGAAAAAGTCACTCTACTTCAATTTCTCTATCTGTAAAATAGTACTGACCTACATGACTTCAGAGGTCCTTTCCACCTCTATGTATATTACCCTATGATCTGTTATGAAGTTTCATATCTTCAGTAGAGCTTTTGTTGATGATCTTAGATAATACTGATTCCCTTTCTTTCTAACTATCCATGACACTTATCTGTATTTTAGATTTTGGTACTTTGTTATGTAACATCTTATACTATTCTAACTATTTTATATATGTAAGTATTATCTCACCAACATTTTTGTAAATTCCTTGAAGATATGTACAAATATCTTTTTTGTGTACTCTACAATATCTAGCATAGTACTCTATACCAATAAGTTACTCAGTATATACTTGTGGAATCCAATTGAAATGCTTTTTACTTTCCCTTTCTAATGCAGACATGGAATATAAAAATGGACAAAGCCTTTATATTTTCCTAAGAAAGATTAAGAATCATTACTCTGGGGGCAGTGTAGTGACTTGCCCAGGGTCACACAGCTAGTGAGTGTCAAGTGTCTGAGGCTGGCTTTGAACTCAGGTCCTCCTGAATCCAGGGCAGTGCTTTATCCACTGTGCCACCTAGCTGCCCCTGAGGGATGTCTTTTGATATAAATCTGTGTCATATCCTTGGATCTGCTAGTGCAGCTTTGCTGCCAGTAGCAGGGGAGGTGGAAGAAGGCTATTGAGTGACTCTGGACAAGTCACTTAACCCCCATTGCTTGCAAAAAAAAATCATTACTCTGCCTTGATAGGAAAGACTCAGAAATAAATTAATTCAATATCTAGTGTTGCTAAGTCCTGAAAAAATAACCTAGGAAAGAGATTCTTATTTGTCAAGAATTGTTGAGAAAACTAGAAAGCCACCTGGTAGAAATTAGGTTTAGATCACTATCATTCAACATATATCACAATAAACTTAAAGTCTACACATGAGTTGAGTATTAAAGGTGAAGCCATGCCAGATACAATTCATAGTGATAGCTAGGGAGAGATTTCTTAAACAAACAAGGAAGAGAAGTAAATACAAAAGAGACAATAGATAATTTTGATCACACATGATAGAAATATTTCTGCATGAACAAAGTAATACAACTAGAATAAGAGAAGTGGTTTACTAGGGGAAAATCTTTATCAAATAAGGGTCTAATATCCAAGTTATATAGGAACTAACAAATATAAATATATGACCAAAAGTCTACCCAATAGATAAGTGGATCATAGATTTGGAGTTAGAAAGGATCTTAGAGGTCATTGTTACTGCTAGATGGGTTCTTGAAAACATTCCTCTTTCAAAGAATTACTTGCTCACCCAATTCAATCAAAATTTAAGTAAATGTTTTTATTATTTGGCACACAGAAGCGTGGTTGGGAGAAGCACCCTAGACTTTGACTCTCAAGGAGGTACAGATTTATGGCATGTTCCTTAATCCAGACAGCCACAGAGGTATGGCTGGGAGAAAAAGTGTAACTTCAACTCCCAGGAAGGTTTAATCAGACAGCCAACTAAGCCCATGTTGTAAATTCAAGGAGCCCAGCTTCCTGGGTGGCTGCTTTATTATGTTTGACCAACCACTACCTGGTTAATCAACTACTTTGCTTCTCCAAGGAAAGAGTCGTCTCTAACTGACCTCACCAAGCTGATCAGCCACATTTCTCCATGGTCATAGTTTCCCCCTCAGGGCCAGAGCATCTCTAACTGGACCCTGGCCTATCAGGCTGTTACTACATTATCAAGTCCAACCTCCTATTTTTTTTAAACATCCTTATTTTTCACAATTATAATGGGACTTTTGGAGCCTAGGCCACCTAACATGGAGGAACCCTGAGGGGCATGCCCAAATCTCCTAAGATGGAGGTGCCCTTTGTTCCCTACCACTGCGCAGATATAGCTTCCTTTGACTGCAACCAGAACAGGAGGGCAGCTAGATGGTGCAGTGGATAGAGCACTGGCCCTGGAGGCAAGAGGACCTGAGTTCAAATCTCACCTCACACACATTCTAGCAGTGTGACCCTGGGCAAGTCACAACCCCAATTGCCTTAAACATCCAGGGCCATCTCCAGTCATCTTGATATATATTTTGCCACTGGACCCAGATGGCTCTGGAGGAGAGAGTGAAGTTGGTGACTTTACACAACCTTCCCTCACTTAAATCCAATTCACTGCAATTCATGATATCACCCTGATGTCATGGTCCTCTTCGAGAATGAAGGACAAAACAACAACAACCAGAACATGGTGAGTCTTCAAAACTGGTGAGACTAAGCCTGTAGCTCTTGGCATTTATTTTATGGGCTCTCTTTCCTATTGCGTCTAGAAGGTAAAGATCACAGTCACCCACAGTGTGTATACCATAAACTAAACCAGTGAAAAGGGAAGAACTTTCCCTTCTCCCCGCCCCCCTTTTTTGTATCCTGGCTCCCAGAAATCCAGAAATGGACCTGAGGGCATGTGCATTTGTGTCATTTGTCTTCAGTTTCAAGTACCAGTTGCAGTGATCCCCAACCAGAGCTCCATCTTAGATGATCTGGGCATGCCCAGGCAAGCTTCTCAGCGCAATTCCATGTTTGATGATCTGGGAATACGCCAGTGGTCCTGTCACACAGATGTGATGTTTAAAATCTAAATGTGTGGTTGCCTTAAATTAGAAGATTTAGCACCAGTCTTTGGGCATGAAGCATTTATTAAAGCATACCACCAGGTATTAGAAAAAAGAGAACACATGGAGTTAAGAAAAGGCCTATCTAACCTAGAGTTTCTGCCTGGTCTGGTTCTTCCTCAAGTCCTCTGCCACAAGCCTGCTTCAATCATGGACTCCTCTCAAACCGAGTGTGGAAGCTTTTTATACGTCTGGAGCAGAGGCGGTCCTTACACACTGCTTCAAGCTGATTGGTAGGTGTCATCCAAATCCATTGGTTCACTGGACTTGAAGGTGGTCTCAAGTTGAGTTCAAAATCCTTCTGAGAATAATACCTTCTTAAGGGCCAGCCAGGTGTGGTTACAATCTAATTAACTTAAAGTAGGCTAATCAGCAAAGTCAATCACTCTCACTTAATTCAATTCCTTTAGATTAATCTCCAGGTGAGCCTTTGAGTATCTGCCAAATCCCTTTATTTTATCACACAGACAAATGAACTGATGGGGGAAAGTGAAATGACTTGCCCAAGGTCACACTGACTAGCAGAGCCAGGATTTGAATTCAGGTCCTCTAACTCCAAAATGACTACTTTTCCTACTGTCTCACATATCTATCAAAATATATGAACAATTATCAAAAAGAATTACAATCTATTAATCACCTGAAAGAATGTTCCAAAACACTAAAAAGAAAAAAATGAAAATCATACAATCATAGATTCAGAACTGGAAATTTCCTTAGAGGCCATCTAGTTCGAAGTTTCACTTCATAGATAAGGAAACTAGAGCAATGATGTGATTTGCTCAAAGTCAAAGGGGAAGAATTTGAACCTCTGACCTCAGATACAATGCTCTTTCATCTTTACTCTGCCTTATAACTAAGTTCATAAATAGTCAATATAATGCCCTTCTACTATAATGAACCTCTCCCTTTCCTAGGGATGTACCTATACAGTCCCTCAGGTGGAGCTGGGGGAAGCCATTGGATTTGGTAGAGTCATGCAATTCATTTCTCTGGCAAACATCACCTACCTCTACCCTAGAATTGAGGCCCTCCTATAAAAGGGGGAAATGCTCAATATCATTAGAGAGTAAATTCCTTTCCTTGGACCTTCACACCCCATGTAATTCACAATATCAGTATAGGAAATGGTTTCAGTTTGTTCAAATGTCTCACACAAGGCATAAATCATAGTATCAATCAAGCATTTCATCAAGAAGTATTTATTGTCATGTGCTATTCTAGGTGCTGGGTATCTACATATAAAGAATAAATCCCTACTCTCAAAGAGTTTACTTTCTGAGGACACAACATGTATGTCTATTTTTTACATATAGAATAAATATATTCTATGCTGCCTTTAGCTATATATGTAAAATAAAAGGTTAATTAGGGAGAAAGGAGCAGGTTGGGGAAAAGGGGAATCAAGAAAGCTTTGTGTAGAAGGTGGTGCTTGAGCTGTATTTTGAAGGAATCTATAAGGCAAATACAGTTGGAGAGTGATTTCTAGGCATATATGCTGCCCAGTACATAGAGAAGGAGTGCTTTATGTGAAGAACAGAGGTCAATTTGGCTGGATCATAAAACATGGGGGGACAGAGCTGGAAATGATAATGAGGCTAGAAAGACAGATTGGGGCCAAATTGTAAAGAGCTTTAAAAGCCTTATTTAATATACTAAAGAAAATAAAATGCAATCAAAGTTTACTGAGTCAGGAAGGGACATGATCAGATCTTCTGTTAAGGAAAATCACTTTGGCATTTGAATGGAGGATAGATTGGAGTGAGGAAAGATGAGGTAGGAAGATCAATTATGAGACAGTTCAAGTAGTCTAGATGAAAGGTGATAAGGCCCTGAACTCTGGGTGTGGACTGAACTCCAGGTGTGGCTGTAGTAGAAAGAAGTAATCAGATATAGAAGATGTAGAAGTAGAAATGACAGTATTTGGCAATTTTGGATATGACAGGTGAAAGGAGAGTGAGGATATGAGAATAACTACTGAGGTTATAAACCTGGATAAGTGGAAGAATGGAAAGACCTTCCACAGACATAGGGAAATATGGCAGAGTCAGGGATTTGAGAGAGAATATAGTAAATTCATTTGTGGACATGTTGAATTTGAAATGTCTCTGAGACATCCAGTTTGAAATATTCAAAAGATAATTGGTGATATGGGACTGAAGCTGAGGGGTGAGGTTGGGGCTGGAGATATGCATTTGTGACTCATCTTTATAGAATTGATAAATCCAGGTAGTCACTAAAATAGAAGAGGGTACAGGAAAATGCCTTGGAGAACATTCACAGTTAGGGGGCATGACATGTATTATGCATCAGCAACGCCCCCCCCCCCCGCCCCGAAACAAAGTAATCAGACAGAGTGGAGAACCAGAAGAGATCACAAAAACTAATAGAACATCTAGGAGAGGATGATCAAGTGTCAAATATGGGTACACTAAGGTATACTGTATCCCCTGAGTAAAGGCTGACAGAGTCCAGGCCAGGCATCTTCCATCTGCCCAGGGAATCTACCATGTTCTGTTATTGCTTCATTGCCAGCCTCTTCAAGTGAGAGGATCTTATACTGAGGGTGCACTAGTGCCTGCTAGGATCTTGAGGAAAGGTTGGTAGGGGCCGGGGTAGGCATCTTCCATCTGCCCCCAAACAACCACTTCCATCTGTACCAGATAAAAGTAATAAATATGATTCCTATGGAAAGATTTATATGAATTGATGCAAAGTGAATACCATCTAAACGGACAACCAAATGAAGCAAAGAAGGAAGGAAGTGTAAGGTACCTCTCCTTTTCTTTGTGAACTAAGAGGAAGAAAAAGAGAGAAAGGAAAAAATGACAACACCCAACATGTAAAAGAACACAGTCTTGCTGGTTCCACTTAAGGCCTGGATACACATGAAGGTTGGTGGGTTGCTGTATCCATGGGCTTGCTTCTGAGCACAGGGCACGTACTCCTCTTCTTCTTCCATTGAAGATCTGGACTCAATCAATTTGTCAGTCTGTAGCTGCAGCATTCCAGAGAGGCAGAAATTCAGAAGCAATCTGTATTGGACATACACTTTGCTGTATGATCCTTTGAAGTTTCTTAGATTCCATTTTGTGCCCTGGGGGTCATCTGGTAATTCTGATTTGTG
This sequence comes from Dromiciops gliroides, assembly GCF_019393635.1. Lineage (NCBI taxonomy): Eukaryota > Metazoa > Chordata > Mammalia > Microbiotheria > Microbiotheriidae > Dromiciops > Dromiciops gliroides. The sequence continues at coordinate 211,014,274 of NC_057865.1, forward strand.
ACGAAGTTTTAATTTGTTATGGAAACTTACTAGCTGGCTTGTTTATACTGTTCCCTATGCATGCATATGTGTATGTGTATGTGTGTGTGTGTGTGTGTGTGTGTGTGTGTGTGTGTGTGTATGTGTATGTGTACCCAGCCTTCCCTGACTTTATAGTCTGATTGAGTGACCATCTCCTACCTTGTTTCATCCTTGTGTGTGATGGCAAAAGTCAAAACATTGAGTGGGCTTTTGTTTACTCTGTAAAGGAAGAAAGTCTTACCATTATACCACTATTGAGGGAGAGGGGATATACTTGAAGAACCCTATAAAATTCCCCACTGAAATTCCTAGTTAGTGGAGCAGTCATGATGTTCAAGGATCAATTTTTCCATCTCACTGTGATCACCTAATTCCCAGTGTGGAAGCCCTTCTCCCCTCCCAGGATATTCCTTTCTTTTCCCTACCCCATTTCTTCCTTTTGGTCTTGCTGCTTGTACTCTAGACTCTGGGCATTGTTTACATTCACTATTGACTTCTGGTAATGCAAAGTGTCAAGGCACTGCTAATCAAGCTTCCTGTATTGATTCTTGGAGTTGCCCCCTCCTGTCAGAATTAAATTGAAAAAGAGATGTAAGTGGTATCCTTATCACTTAAAAAAGTGGTTCATTTAGCTGTTTCTTATATTTCAGGCTGCCTGTATCTGCTTTATATAATCTTAAGAATGGGAGGAAACCTTAGAGGTCATCTGGTCCATCACTCACCTAAAACATAAAATCCAATATACGTTGGCCCCAACAGATAAACAGCCAGTTTTTCTTTAACTGAACACTTGCTTATAGTTTCTCAAGCACATTTCATTTAAAAAAATCCCAGAAAACAATGATTTTGTCTTTTCTTCTCCAGTTCCTTATGGCATAGTATCATTATCCTGGTTAATCACCTTTGGAGGTATATCAGCTTACAAAATATCCTTCCTAAAATATTTCACCCAAACTTGGACACAAGACATAAGATGTGGTCTGATAGGACTATGCCATCATACTCCCTCATTCTAAACATAATATATTATTATATATGTATATATGTATGTATATATATAATTTTTACACAAGTTAACATGAATGCAGTGTTTTGCAGGATCTAAAGGATATACAACACCCAACTCAGGTGTGGTAACATCACTCCAAAAGATCCCTTGTCAGGGATACTCCACAGGGGATTCTTGTACATTTGGACAAAGTGACTTTTAAAGTCCCTTCTCATTGAAAGCTTGTAATTTCCTTTTATGTTAAAGAGAAATCTCCTAATTTACTACTGGTTAGTAGCCAGGAGACCTAAGTTTTAGTCCTAGTTATGTGACCTTGGCAAATCACTTAATAGCTTTAGGACATAATTTTCTCATGTCTAAATTGACACTATTCTTACATATCAATCAGGTAGAGAAAAAAAGGAAAATAATACACTTCAGGAAAATAGAAACATATTAACAAATAAAAGATATTTGATATGTGACACTGTTGAATCCAGCAATTATTTAGCATTTTAAGGTTTGCAAAACATTTTGCAACTAAATCATGTTACAACCCTGAGAAGAAATTGGCAAACACTAAAAATCAGGGTTTGATTTATTTTTTTGACTGTCTAGATTTAAGACAGTAATGGAGAAAATTCTGAGGGCCAAAATTTGATATATGGAGCATTATTTGGGTGACTCGCCTTAATATTTGGGTCCTAGAAATATGAGGGACCTTTTAGGTTCTCCCTCCACTCTGAACTGCCCTTTTTAGATATTTCTCCCAGGCTCCCAGAAAGGAGCCTCTAAGCTTTAGTTCACAAAAGGATCATATTTTATTACTTGGGATAACAACAAAGGTGAAACTAATAAAAATCAAAGGTAAGGAACTACAGATAAATAATCTTAACTCTAAGCTTAACCTATTCACTGTCCAGACTGTTCCCAATTAAGCTAGTTCAGAGGAATTTAGGGTTTTCCGTAATTAACTCACCAACCCCAGACAGTCTACAGTTGCTCACACCATGCAGAGACAGAAGGAATACAAGCCACTGCAAGGGGAGTCGCCAGACAGAGAGAGCACACCACCAGCGCAAGGGCCAAGACCAAAAAGACTGAGTTCCGGAAGACGCCTAGCTTTCCGGAAGCAGCCTAACTCCCTTCCGGAGTGTTCAATCTCCCCTCCCTCAAAAGGGGAGGTCCTTCAAAAGCTGCCTATGGAGAGCTCTCCTTCTGACCTCAGTAGCATAGTTAACCTTGGGGTGGGCCAGGTGTGGCCCCTCCCAAATGAGTTAGCTAAAAACAGGAATATTAATCTTTACCACAAATAATTTTTACCATAAAATGCTAGTAGTACAAGTCAAACTTTAAAAGGTGTCAGTCATACATTGCCTCCCCCCACCCCCCAAACCAGTTTTTAAACATCTATCAACACATTACTGGAGTTAGATGCTATTATTATGTCCATTTTACAAGATGAGGAAATTGAGGTAGAGAGGGTAAGGGCTTAAAGGAGGTTGCACAGTAATTGCCTGAAGCAGGATTTGAATCAAATATCAATATAAATCACAATCCTAAAAGGGCAGAAGTAAGTAGTGGAGAATGAGAAGGAAAAAGAAACCAAACCTGAAAGCACAAAGGTTTGAGATTATCAGACTAGAATGTGAAATGTAGTGCAGAAGGTCATATCTAAAACTGTTCCTGACTCAGTCCTTTGGCAATTTTTTTCCTGTTCTCTTCTATCCCTACTCACTTTTTTTTTTTTTTTAATAATCCTTAGCTGCAGGGAAAGGTGAGAGGGTAATGTTTGACTGGGTTGAATTTAGGAAAGTGCTGGCAAATGTTTAATAACTGCTCTCCAGGAAAACGTACACATGACACACTTTAACATTTCATCTGTATAATTAACATTTTCTTCATTACTTTCTTGAATCTAGACAATTCAATGAATAAGCCAAACCCTGGTTTGTAGTATTTGCAAATTTCCAAAGGTATAAACGCGCAAACTGAATATTTAACACTCCTGGGAAAAGCAATTTTATCAACTAGAATAGCCTTGCTTGGAAAAATCACAGGGCTGCCAGCTTAGTATTGTGTTAGGAAGACCAGAGGATGACATACAAGGGCCTCAATAATGAAGTTGTTAGTGTGGCACTTTGAAACTTGGACGCTGGACCGGGGCCACGTAGAGGGAGGCTCTGCTTTTGCACCTTGTCTGGATCTTGGAAACACGTGCTTGCTTCTGGCCCGAGCCAGAACTCGTATCGACCACGCCCCCTTCTCTCTAGTCTCCACCTCTTCTGACCCTTCAGACCAGGTCTGTAAGGCACGGGAAATATCGCGAGAACTTCATCCGTAGCCAAAAAGAAATTTCCGGCGGCTGCGGCTACACCTCCCGCGATATTTCCGGACGCTCGGGACTCTGAGTGGCTGAGGGCTTCCGTGTATCATGGCGGTCGGCGTGTACTGTACCATAAGGTAAAAGAGTCGTGAGGTTACGGACGCTGCGCGGAGGCTCGCTTCGGGGGTCCTGCGCGAGGGGCTCGGGCCAATGCAATGAGCCGGAGCGGGGGCTCCTTTCCAGTGTGCACGAGAGCGGGAACCCGGTTCCCGAGCACCCTCTCTTTGGAGGCGTTACTGGCTCTGTCCCTCCGGGCTGCCCCCGGCCCGGGGTCGCTCCTCTAAGGCTTGGGCGGGCGGGTCACGCACCCGGGGGCACAGGAATGCAGGCTGGCTCCACTCGTCAGCTCCTCACTAGTCTTGCCCTGAGAATTCTCGTTGTGCCGGCTGGCTCCTCACGCCCCCCACTGGCGTTTTCGCGTGTCCTCAGAGGCTGGCGCCTAGCTCGCCTGCAGGGGTTGGCGGAGGGTTCACTTCGGCTTGTCGGGGCGGGGTCCTACTGCTCTCGCTGTCAGATTCAGGGTTGGATGTTGTGCTAGATTTATTAGGTCTTTGAGCTCTTGTAAGGAGGGAGTGGGCAGGGGCGCGTGGCTCCTTTTGGAGAGAACTAAAGTGGGCTTTGGACTGGGAGGTCTGTCAATCAATTAACATTTATTTAGCGCCTACTACATGCCAGGCCCTGTGTTGAGCTTTGGGAATACAAACAAAGGCAAAAGACTGCCCCTGCCTTCAAGGATCTTAATATCCAATGTATGAGACCGCCTACAAAAGAAAGCAGAAAAGGTGGGGGGAGGGAGGAGGAGATTAAAACAAACAGGTGGGGGAGGTGCTTAAATGACACGTCCCCTAGTGAGACCTATGGTGTAGTTATAAGCTACTACTAGGTCCCAGGTAGCGTTTGGTAGAGAATGATAGGAGATCTTGCTAAACTTCTCCATCCCTAACAACAACAACAAATTCTTAGGTCCTAACTTAAGCTTTCAATGCTTTTTAAAGGCAAATTTACCTAGTGCCTTTTGTAGGACCATTTTATGTATGTGGTGAAAACATACCCACAAAATACCAGCATACTTTGAGAACCACTGGAATATGTTAATTCAAACAAATTAGAGAAATGTGCTCTATTTTTACTTCCTGTAATTTATTACTTTTTTTCCTTCTGTAATTTACTCTAAATTTATTTAAAATCGACTAGTTACTTTACATAGCAAAAGTCATAATTGGCATTCAGTCAGGTTTATGGTGCATTCAGAAGTAGATTATGTTTGTGAGTTATTTGTAGAGGATCACAATTACGTGGAAAGTTTTGGGGCAACTTTGGCTTCAGTTTTGATTGAAGCGAAGGGTTATTTGTCTTGTTTGGCTTGAGAGATCAGTGCAGCTATTTTCCCATTGCAGGTAATTCCATCATTAAAAGCTTTTTCTGGGGCAGCTAGGTGGCTCAGTGGATAGAGCACCCGCCCTGGAGTCAGGAGGACCTGAGTTCAAATCCGGCCTCAGACACTTAACACTTACTAGCTGTGTGACCCTGGGCAAGTCACTTAACCCCAATTGCCTCACTAAAATAAAAAAAAATTAAAAAAAAAGCTTTTTTAAATTTTGCTTTAACATATGTCAAGGCAGAAAGGGAACCTATCCCTTTCAGGAACAGCTCAGAATTTATTTGATGCTGGTTTCAGAACTCAGGGTGAGGGGAGAAGATGGGGGAAGGTATTAAGTCAAGAAGCTGTCTGGAAATAGGGAGTGAAGTGAACTGACTGGAGCCAGACTGAAATAGTGGGCCTGGTGAAAGAAATATTTCAAACCATACAAAATCGAAAGATACAAAGAAATCAAGATCTCACTTACTGTTCTTATTTTTTATTGAGTATAAATAGCATTTGATTTGAAGCACTTAACAAAGTACCCGGCACATAGTAAGTGCTTAATAAATGCTTGTTCCTTCCCCCTTTTTTGGAAGGTGTTTTTCCTCATGTGTCAAAATAATACAATTTGTAACAGAAACTTTATTCAGATTTCTGAATATTAATATCAAGTGAGGCATAAGGCAAGACTGGTTTTGCCTTTTTTTGTATCTCCCCTCTTTGGGAAGGAAGGAAAGAAGGAAGGAAGCATTTGTTAAATGCTTATTGCGTGCTAAGCACTGTGCTAATTCAGTAAATATTAAGTGCCCACCGTGTGTCAGGCACTAAAGGTGAAAGGAAAGACAATCCTTGCTCTTGAGGAGGTTATACCTAGGAAGGCAACACGCAAAAGACTGGTAAGTTGGGGGTGGGAGGAGGGAAAATGAAGGTTACAGCCTGGGAGTATTTTTTTGAAGTCCAGAGTAAGTCAGAAATAGAGCTAAAAAGGGAATGCAGGAAGAACAACCTGGGTGCCTTCATGGGCCCCTTCCTCATGGAGGAAATCACCAGTGGGAGAAAGGTGGGGGAGAGGGGAGAGTGTACACAGGCCTTTGACCTTTTAGAGGGTGAGCATGTTGCAGGCCTGGTAGGGTGTTCGAGGATAATAAGGCCTCAGTCACTGAGGGAATTGTCAGGATAATTTTGAAGTCCAGAGAGTCAGAAATAGGGCCAGGAAGGGAGTGTTTAGCCCAATGTCTGGTGCATAGCAGGAATTTAATAAATGCTTGTTGACTTAAATAGATAGAGGTATCTACAGACTGTCTCTGTCTCTCCCTCTCCCTCTTTCTCTGTCTCTCCCTCCCTCCTTCTATCCCTGCTTCTCTCTATCTCCCTCATCTCCTCCCCTTACCAAAGATGTTTATAGCTATTAAACTCCAAGTTCAAATCTAGGAGTGATTCCCAGTAGTGAGATCTTCTGAATTAGTGATCTCTAATCTTTTTGGATTGCATGCTTTTTCAACACCTTTCTATATACATATATTTCCTAGTTTATAATTTATGTTGATGTACTACTTACCTAATAATTATATATGTTTAAAACTTACATGAAAATAGAAATTAAAAAAGAAAGATGAAATAACATTTTGAAAAGATAGTGGGTTTTTTTTGTACCAAAATGAGTAAAAAATTATTTTTTCTATTCCTAAAATATAATCATATTTTTAGTACAAGCAATCTGAATGTTGTATTATTTTTGAAAATTTTTGTTTAACACTTAATTATAGTGATTTGAGGGTTTGGTTCTAAATTCAATTTATTTTGATAATTGGTTTTAGTGATTTTGCAACTAAAAAGCATACTTCACAAAGATATTTAGCTCCAGCTATCCTTACTAAAGATATCCTTGCTAGATATCCTTACTAAAATCATGATATTCACTATCCATCAATTATGCAGAGGTTTTTGTTGAAATTCAGTAAGTTTGCATCTTTCCTTATTTTTGCAAACTAATTAGAAGCTGTTGCAATTTTATATTTTTAACATATGGATTAAATAGGTTTCATCTACTGAAACTTTTCCTTTGAAAGGGCATCTGAGACAGATGCCCATTCTAATTCACCAGCCAAGTTATCAGAGAGAGGCTGAAACTCCTAATGACTTTTATATACTCATGACCAGGAAGAGATGTTTAGCTCCATGCTTCACATTCCAATATTCATAGTGGTTAAATTTAACCTTTTTTTTTTTTTTTTTGCGGGGCAATGAGGGTTAAGCGACTTTCCCAGGGTCACACAGCTAGTAAGTGTCAAGTGTCTGAGGCTGGATTTGAACTCAAGTCCTCCTGAATCCAAAGCCAGTGCTTTATCCACTGTGCCACCTAGCTGCCTCCTAAATTTAACCTTTTTAATGATCAACAGTCAATGCAAATGGCAAGAACCCCCCCTTTTTTTGCGTGATAACTTTATTATATATTTAAAAGGAATAGCAAATTGTACAGAATAGAATTGCAGTTTTATGTACAATCAGCTTTTTTCATGCTGTGTTATAGACATGTTTGTTTTATTTCATACATTAAAAATTAAATAAATAAAAAACAAAACAAAACTAAGCTAAGAGGAAAAGAGAAGGAGAATCAGAATTGGTAGAGAGGTAAGGGGAGAAAAATGGAAGCGATCAAGGGAGTTCCCTTGCTGTTTCTTATTCTTGCTGGGATGTTTCCTCACATGCCCAGAAGTGGGGTTATGAGATATTTCCTTTTGTTCCTGTGAGTAAGCAATAAGATTACTGTGGTGTTTCAGCAGGACCTTCTATGCATTTAGATAACCAGCTACATTTCACACCTCCCTTCCTTTACCCCTTCCCCCTTGTCCCACTTTCCTGCAGGGTAAGATAGATTACTATACCCAACTGAGTGTGTATGTTATTCCTTTTTTGAGCTAATTCTGATGACAGTAAGTCTCACTCACTCCCCACTCCTCCCTTATCTTGCCCCCTACTTCATAAACTTTCTTGCTGCTTTTATGTGAACTACTTTACCCCATTCCACCTCTCCCTTTCCCTTTCTTCCAGTGCATTCCTCTCACCCCTTAGTTTTTAAAGCTATCATCCCTTCATATTCAACTCACACCTGTGCCCTCTGTCTAAATATACTCCATTCAGCTGCCCTAATAATATAAACAATTTAACCTTTTAATATCCCTTATGATTTATTTTTCCTGTTTTACCTTCTTATGTTTCTCTAGGGTGTTGTATTTGAAAGTCAAATTTTCTATTCAGCTCAGGTCTTTTCATCACAAATGCCTGAAAGTCTTCTCTTTCATTGAATTCCCATTTTTCCCCTGAAAGATTATACTCAGTTTTGCTGGGTAGGTGATTCTTGGTTGTAATCCCAGTTCCTTATCATATTCCATGCCCTCTGGTCCTTTAATGTAGAAGCTGCTAGATCTTGAGTTATCCTGGCTGTGACTCCACAGTACTTGAATTGTTTCTTTCTGACTGCTTGCAATATTTTTTCCTTGACCTGGAAGCTCTGTAATTTGGCTATAATATTCCTGGAGGTTTTCATTTTGGGATCTCTTTCAAGAGGTGATGGGTGGATTCTTTCAATTTCTATTTCCCTTCTGCTTCTAGAATATCAGGGCCATTTTTCCTATTTCTTGGCGGATGATGTCTAAACTTTTTTTTTTAATACCTATTTTCAGGTAGTCCAGTTGTTTTCAAGTTATCTCTCTTGGATCTATTTTCTAGGTCAGTTGTTTTTCCAAGGAGATATTTCACATTGCCTTTTATTTTTTAATTCTTTTGGTTTTCTTTATCGTGTCTTGATTTCTCATAAAGTCATTAGCTTCCATTTGCTCAGTCCTAATTTTTAAGTAATTATTTTCTTCAGAGAGCTTTTGTACCTCTTTTTCCTTTTGGCCAATTTGGCTTTTCGAGCTGTTGACTTTTTTTCCATGACTTTCTTGCATCTCATTTCTCTTTCCATTTTTTCTTCTACCTCTCTTACTTTATTTTCAAAGTCCTTTTTGAGCACTTCTATGGCCTGAGACCAATTCATATTTTTCTTGGAAGCTTTGGATATAGGAGCTTTGACTTTGTTATCTTCTTCTGAGGGTGTATTTTGATCTTCCTTGTCACCAAAGAAACTTTCTAGGGTCAGCGTTTTTCTGTCTGCTCATTTTCATAGCCTATTTCTTGACTTTCAACTCCTTCTTAAAGTGGGGTACTGTTTACAGGGTGCACTGTCCCAAGCTTCAGAGGGGTCCCAAGTGGTACAATTTAAGGAAAGGCATGTTCTGTACTCCCCTGGCCTGTGCTCTGGTCTGTAAGTAACCACAGGCCTGCTTTGCTCTTTAACCTGGAAACAGAATTCTGTTTCAGTTTGGTTGTAAACTCTGGTGTGCCTGTGCCCCTCCCACACCTGGGTCACCCACCACTCAAGACTGCCTCCTAGTTCTGAGCATGGGTGGAAATAACAGAGTTCTGCCTCAGCGCCAGCAGAGACCCCTGTATTGTCCCCCTGGCCAACCACTCAATCCCCTACCATCTGTGAGCTGAGTTCTAGAAATAGCCACTGCCACAGCTGATTCCAATGCTCCTGATTTCTGGATTTATTGTTGCGGCCTGCCTGGGGCTGGGACTCTGCTGGTGCAGCCTGCATGAGGCTTGTACTCCACTCTCACCCTGGTACAACAGACCTTTCATGCCAACCTTTTAAACTGTCTTTGACTGGAAAATGATCTCACCTCGTCCTTTGGTGGGTTCTGCTGCTCCAGGAATTGTCCTATGGCATTATTTTAAGGTATTTGGAGGGGTTCTGGGGAGAGCTTCAAGAAATCACTGCCTTTCCTCTACCATCTTGGCTCCGCCCGGGAAAAAATCTTTTTAACACTAAAAGGGCTGGAATTAAAGAAAACCTTGATGGGTCAAACTGTGTTAGTTGATACAGTACATTTTTTTAACCCATTGGAGACTATTTAGATGATAAAGCAGGGGAAAGGTGTAGATATAATTTGCCTTGATATTTGCAAAACAATGGACCAAGTCTCTTGTGTATGGTCCAGATGTAGAGATGTTGGGTAGATGATAGTTTATTTAGGTGGATTTGGAATAATACCTTGGACTGATGTCTTTAATTGAGTACCCTCCCTGGGGATCTATACTTAGCTAGAATAGCCAGTCAGTATGAGTAACAATGTGATATGGTACCCTAAAAGACTAAGGGAATTTGAAATCCCCTTTTAGTCCTGTTCTTAGCTCTGAGACTTCCAAACCATGCTATCATCCTGGAACTTACTTGAGTGCCTGGGGTATCCTTGCCTAGGAGTCAGCCACCTCTTTGGCCTTCTCATCTTGGAACACCCCTTTCTCCTCTTGATGAATTCGTCCTGGGGTCTCCATTTTATGGACAGGTCTGGGCTGGCCTTCATCCCTCTTATAGCCCTGTTCCTAGCTTCTCAACTTCAAAACCATGCCACTTCCCAACTTCAAAACCACAGTAGCACTTTTATCTCTCAGTGTACCCCTGCCTCCCCCAGCTCTGTTTTGTGTGTTGTCTTCCCCTAGAATGTAAACTCTGTGACATTAAGAACTCTTTCTTTTTTTTTTTTTTCCATTTATATCCCCATCATTTAGCACAATGACTGGTATATAGTAAGCACTTAAATGCTTGTTTTTTTTTTTCCTTCTAAGTTGTATTAAGAGAGTTTCAGTGTTCCGCATCAGATATGAAGAACATCCCATTGTACTCTCCCTTGGTCAGCATCTGGAATATTTCATCCAGTTCTGGCCACTACATTTTTTAGAAGACACATTGATAAACTATATGAATGAAATGAGTGGTGTTGAACTTGGAGAAAAGAGGCTTAGGAAAGGTATGATAGTTTATCTTCATTCATTTGAAGGGCCACCACATAGAAGAGGAATTATTTGGCTTGGTCCTAAAGGTCAAGCAGTGAGAGCTATGGGTGGAAATTTCATGGAAAATTTCCTTACAGTTAGTGTTATCCACAGGAAAGGAATGCAGTAGGTAGTCTCTGTGGTGATATGTTCGGGTAGATAATATTGCTTCTACCACAGTGGACTTCTTAAAGCTTTTCATTGGGTGGCTGCTTGTTTGGTAAATTGTAGAGGAGAATTTTGTTGAAGTGCAAATTGATTTATGGCTTCTGAAGTTCCATACAATGCTGGGATTCTGGGATTCCTTGAAACGTTTTTTATAAGTTAGTGCTTTGTTGTTGTCCTTTCTAATTCTTTGTGACCCCATAGACATGCCAGGCCCGTCTGTCCTCCACTGTCTCTCGATGTCTGTTCAAGCTCATGTTCATTCCTTCCATGACACTATCTAGTCATCTCGTCCTCTCCCTAAGGTAGAAATTCATTTGAGTGGGATCGTCTGTTTCAGAAGGTGAGGAATACCTGCAACTTATTCTCCTTACATCTTAAGTTTGACAAAATGTCATGTGTCTTTGTTCCCTTTTTATTTAATTTTTTTGGGGTGGGGCAGTGAGGGTTAAGTGACTTGCCCAGGGTCACACAGATAGTAAGTGTCAAATGTCTGAGGCCGGATTTGAACTCAGGTCCTCCTGAAGATGGGCCAGTGCTTTATCCACTGTGCCATCTAGCTGCCCCCTGTTCCCTTTTTATTGAAATACTTCCAACATTAATGACTAGGGACCATGTTGTAATTTAAAAAGAAATCTTTTTTAGTGCTTAGCATTTCTGTACACATTGTGTGTGTGTGTGGTGTTTTTTTTTTTAAGTGAGGCAGTTGGGGTTAAGTGACTTGCCCAGGGTCACACAGCTAGTGTTAAGTGTCTGAGGCCGGATTTGAACTTAGGTACTCCTGACTCCAGGGCTGGTGCTCTATCCACTGCACCACCTAGCTGTCCCACAGACTGTGGGTTTTTTTTTTTTTTTTGGTGGCGCAATGGGGGTTAAGTGACTTGCCCAGGGTCACACAGCTAGTAAGTGTCAAGTGTCTGAGGCTGGATTTGAACTCAGGTCCTTCTGAATCTAGGGCCAGTGCTTTATCCACTGCGCCACCTAGCTGCCCCCACATTGTGTTTTAATAAAAGTTGAATTGCATTGTGATTTGGTGTTGTAAAAATGGCATAAATTAAAATCTAGCAAACATAAACCTGGAAAATATTTCAGGATTTTTGGTGGTTAAGAGCTGCATATCAGAGTCCATTTCTTTTAACCTTTTCATTTAAAAAATGAGGAAACTGAGGCCAGGGAAATTGTGTTGTACCCAAGGTCAAACAGGTAATAAGATTCAGAAGCAGGATTTACCCCTAGGTTTAAACTCTAACACCTGTTTTCTTTGTACTGTTCTGTGCTGCCTCCAGAACAGCAAACTGTATGAAAGTTAACAGGGAAGAAAACTTCTGTAAAACAGGTAGACAAAATTCCTAGAAATAGAGCTGTCTAAAAACAGAATGGTCTACTCTGTCAAATGGTAAGTTCCTTTGTTATTGTCAAGCTGAGGGTAGGTGACCATCTGCCAGGAATGTTATAGACCAGAGGTGTCAAATATGCAGCACTGGCCTCATGACAACCTCTACTTCCAAGTATTTTCTGAACCAGGTGAAAATATAATTTGGAAATGTTTAACAAAATAAATAAAAATATAATAAATCTTAAATAATATCAATATGTGGTTTTCTAAGTCAATATGTGGTCTTGCAGGAGTCTTTATATATGGCCCGTGTTTCTATTTGAATTTGATACCGTTGCTGAATTCCAGAATAAAAATCTGTAACTTAGGCAGTTAATAGGGCAAAATCAATTAATTGTAAATAGGATCAATAAAAATGATTAGAATCAATTTTAATCTTATTAGTGATTTGAAGCATTCTCTCATGTTGTTTTTAATAGTTAGCAATTTTTCTTTTGAGAACTCCTTGTTAATATCTCTTGACCACTTTTTCTGTATCTCTTCCCTTTCTCAGCCAAATTCCTACACTATTCTCATTAAAGTTAGAAGTGATTGGGGGCAGCTAGGTGGTGCAGTGGATAAAGCACTGGCCCTGGATTCAGGAGGACCTGATTTCAAATCCAACCTCAGATGCTTAACACTTACTAGTTGTGTGACCCTGGGCAAGTCACTTAACCCTCATTAGCCCCCAGCCCCCAAAATAAAATAAAATAAATAAATGAATTAATTAATTTTTTAAAAAGTGATCTCAATTACCAAAAATCCAGTGGGCTTTTTTCTTAGTCCTAATCCTTTTCCACCTATCTGCTGCATTTTTCACTGTTGAGCTCTTTGAGAGCAGGGAATCTCTTTCCTTTTTTGGTTTCTTCAGTGCTGGACATGTAGTATTTGCTTAATCATCATTCCCTCTAACTGTAGATATTCCCCAAGGTTCCATCAAGAGTCCATGAGCTTTAAAAGTTTTTATAACTATTTTGGTATAATTGTCTTACTTTGTAATCTTATATATTTTATTTTATGCATTTAAAACATGATTCTTAGAAGGGGTCCACAGTTTTTGCTAGACCTCAAAAGCTGGATCCCAGCCCTTCATGAATTGGCCCCATCCTCTTTGTTTTTTTGTTTTTGTTTTTTTTGGGGGGGGTGTGTGAGGCAATTGGGGTTAAGTGACTTGCCCAGGGTCACACAGCTAGTAAGTGTCGAGAGTCGGATTTGAACTCAGGTCCTCCTGAATCCAGGGCCAGTGCTTTATCCACTGCACCACCTAGCTGCCTGGGCCCCATCTTCTTCGAATATTACTCTGTTCTATACTTTCCAATCCAGTTAAACTGGTTTTCTTTCTGTTACTGATACAATGTCTTTCCACATCCCTGCAATGTAGTCCATCCTTATCTACTCAGAGTTCCTATCTTTAAAACACAACTCAAGCACCATCTTCTCTATGAATTCTTTGCTAATATCCGCATTTTAAATTACCTTGTGCTTACATGCTTTGTATATATTTGTGTTTATTAACTTAGTATTTATATACACACACATTTTTTTTTTTTTTTTGCAGGGCAATGGGGGTTAAGTGACTTGCCCAGGGTCACACAGCTAGTAAGTGTCAAGTGTCTGAGGCCGGATTTGAACTCAGGTACTCTTGAATCCAGGACCCGTGCTTTATCCACTGTACCACCTAGCTGCCTCCACATATGTTTTTACATGTACTTGTTTCCCTTGGACTTGCCTTCCTTGTTAGAATATAGGGTCTTTGTGAGCAGGGATAAATGTTTGTTGATTGATTGGCTTGTCTATTGGGGAATGTCCCAGAGGTCCTAGTGCAGTTTTAAGCTTTTAAAGCTTAAAGACTTGGGGTGTATCTTTTATATTTTTCTATATCTTAGATTTTAGACATCACAGCTAGAATTTTAGGCCCTTACAGATGATCATTACCTACTGTGTATTGTGACCTAATCTTCCACTGATCCACCTCTTATCTTTTAGCCAGTACCAGATTGTTTTGATGATTACTGCTTTATAATACAGTTTAAAATTTGGCATGGCTAGGCCATGTACCTTCACATTTAAAAAAAAAAATTCATTTCCTTGATATTCTTGATCTTTTGTTCTTCCAGATAAATTTTGTTATACTTTTTTCCCTACCTCTATGAAATAATTTTTTGGTAGTGTGATTGGTATGGCACTGAATAAATAAGTTAATTTAGGTAAAATTGTCATTTTTATTATATTGGCTTGCCCTACCCATGAGCAGTGAGTATTTTTCCAGTTGTTTAGATCTGACTTTATTTGTATGAAGTATTTTTGAATTGTATTCACATTGTTTCTTGCTTTGTCTTAGCAGGTAGAATTCCAAGTGTTTTATATTGTCTACAGTTACTTTAAATGGAATTTCTCCTGCTATTTCTTGCTGTTGGACTTTGCTAATACATAGAAATGCTAATGGTTTATTTATGTGTGCTTACCATGTCACTTTAGCATCTGGAAGTGACCTTTTCTGGGGTTTCAAAGGTTAGTTCGGTGTCAAGAAGTGATGTTTGCTCATGGGTCCTGTCAGTCAGTGTTACCAGCCAATTAGCTTGGAGCTGTGTGTGTGTGGATGGCCCTTTTTCCTGTTTCACAAGACGTTCTGGGAATAGCCGCAGAAGTGTTGGCCTCTTGGGTTCCTGACCTCGGCTTGCAGGGTTGGATGCTGGGGTCTATTTAGATAGTTAGAGGAAGTTTGCCTTTTATCTCTCTCTCCTCACGAACTTCTGATTACACTTTAATAAATACTTAAAAGCCTAAACTCTTGCTAAAGCTTCTAATTTAAGGCAACCACTCATTAGATTTTAGTAGATTTTAGACATCATAGTTAGGATTTTAGCCCCCTTACACGTTGCTATCCTCTTCGAAGGGTGTACCTCGATCTTTCTTGTCACTAAAGAAACTTTCTCTGGTCCCCTTCCTTCCTTTCCTTCCTTCCTTCCTTTTTTTCTTGGCAATGAGGGTTAATGACTTGCCTAGGGTCACACAGCTAGTAGGTGTCAAGTGTCTGAGACCGGATTTGAACTCAGATCCTCCTGAATCCAGGGCCAGTGCTTTTATCCACTGTGCCACCTAGCTGCCCCTGGTCCTCGTCTTTCTCTGTCTGCTCATCTTGACAGTCTTTTATTTGACTTTTAACTCCTTCTTGAAGTGGGGCACTACTTCCAGGATGTACTGTCCCAAGCTTCGGGGGTCTAAGGTGGTATTTAAGGAGGGGCAGGTTCTTCACTTATCTGGCCTGTTCTCTGGTTTGTAGATAACCCCAGGCCAACTTGTTAATTAATCAGGCAGCAAAACTTTATGTGCTGTGGTTGTTAGCTCTGCAGAGCCTGCACCCCTCCCCCACCTCAAACCTACTTCTTGGCTCCCAGCGGGGGTGAAACACCCAAGTTCCACCTCAGCACCAGCAGAGAACCCTGTAATCTTCACCCCAGCCAGCTGCTTAGCCCTCTTACCAGAACGTGAGCTTATTTTCAGAAGATATTGGCGCTGCACCTGATTCAGAGGCTCCAGGGGTCTCTTTTTCTGGCAGAGGCCTGCCTGGTACTGTATCTTTGTCAGTGTGACCATGGGATTGGGCTCCACTCCTGCCCCAGCACAGCAGCCCCTTCCTGCTGACCTTCTAAGTCATCCTTTGTCTGGAAAATAATCTCAGCATGTTCTTTTGTGGGTTCTGCTGCTCCAGGAATTGTCCTATGGCATTATTTGGAGGTTTTTTGGAGTGATTGGGTTGTGAGTTCCAAGAGCTTCCTTTATAGAGTTTATTTTTTTTTAATTTTTAATTAATTAATTAATTAATTTATTTATATTTTTTAGTGAGGCAATTGGGGTTGTGACTTGCCCAGGGTCACACAGCTAGTAAGTGTTAAGTGTTAAGTGTCTGAGGCCGGATTTGAACTCTATCTACTGCGCCACCTAGCTGCCCCTCCTTTCTAGAGTTTTTAATAGGAATTTTGTGTTGTAGTTTGTTAAAAGTTTTTTTTTTTACCCTGCATCTATTGAGATAATCATTTGATTTCTGTTGGTTTTGTTATTGATATGATCCATTATGATGGTAGTTTCCCTAATATGGAACCAGCCCTGCATCCCTGGTATAAATATAGCTGTAATCTCCTTGCTTGTATTTTATTTATAATTATTTAATCAATATTCGTTGGAGAAATTGGTCTCTAGTTTTCTTTGTTTTGGCTCTTCCTGGTGTAGATATCAGCACCATATTTGTCTTGTAAAAGGAATTTGATAGGACTCCTTTGCTTATTTTTCCAAATAGTTTATATAGTATTGGAATTAAATATTCTTTAAATGTTTGGTAGAATTTACTCATGAATCCATCTGGCCTTGGGAGTTTTCCCTTAGACAATTCATTGATGGCTTGTTCAATTTATTTTTCTAAGATGGAGTTAGTTAAGTATTCTATTTCCTCTTTTGTTAATCTAGGCAATTTATATTTTTGTAAATATTCATTCATTTCACTTAGGTTGTCAGATTTATTGGGATATAATTGGGCAAAATATTTTCTAATAATTGTTTTCATTTCCTCTTCATTGGCGGTATTTCATCCTTCCCATTTTTGATCTTGGTAATTTGGTGGATTTTTTAAAAACAAATTTTGCTCTAATATACTGTCAATTTTTATGTAGGCTTCATGTGCCACTGATAATAAGATTCCAATCTATTCCCATTCAGTTTTCCCCAGAGGTCTAGCATATCTAGCTTCTAAAATTCTATTTACCTCCTTAACAACAACAACTACTACTACTACTACTACTACTTCTTCTTCTTCTCCTCCCTCTTCTTCATTTGTTTGTTTTGTTTTAGTTTTGGTTAGATTTATTTAGTTTTTAGAGGGGAAAGTTGAAGTCTTCCACTAGTATAGTTTTACAGTATCTTCCCTTCTGTAACTCATTTAACTTCTCCTTTAAGAATTTGGATGCTATAGTAATTGGTGCATATATGTTTAATATTACTTCATTGTCTTTGGTGCCTTTTAGCAAGATGTTACCTCTTATGTCTTTTAGTTAGATCTCTTTTTGCTTTTGCTTTGTCTGAGATCATGATTGCCTCTCCTGATTTTTTTACTTTAGGGAAGGCATAATAGATTTTGCTCCAGCCCCTGGCCTTTAATCTCTTTGTGTCTCTCTCTCTGCTTCTAGTGTTTCTTGTAAACAACATTTAGTAGGATTCTTATTTTTAATCCATTTTGCTATCTGCTTCCATTTTATGGGTGAGTTCATCCTATTCACATTCACTGTAATGATTACTGTATATTTTTTTCCTGTTTGTCTTCCTCTCTCTCTTTCCTTTCACCCTGTCCCATCTCAAGTGTTTTGGCTCTAACTACCTTTCCCAATCCATTCTCTTCTATCAATCCCCCTCTTTTTTTCTTTTATCCTTTCCCTTGTACTTTTTAAGGAGTTTTCTTCAATGAATTTTTGTATATCTTTTCCTATTTTTAGAACTTTCTTTACCAAGCTATTCGCTCTTTATTCATGAATCTTTTGCATCACTTTTATTCTTTTCCCAATTTTTCCTGTACCACTATTATTTTAAAATCCCTTTTGAACTCTTCCAGGAATTCTTTTTGAGCCCAATACCAATTCACAGTTTTCTCTGACACTTTGCATGCAGGTATTTTGACATTGTTGTCCTCTTCTAAGTTTGTGTTTTGATTTTACCTTTCACCATATTTAACTTTTTATGGTTAGTTTTTTTTTGGGGGGGGGTGTTGCTGTTGTTGTTTACTCATTTTTCCAGCTCATTTCTTGACTTTTAACTTTTTGTTAAAAGTTAAAAACGGGGGGGGGGGGGCAGTTAGGTGGTGCAGTGGATAAAGCACCGGCCCTGGATTCAGGAAGACCTGAGTTCAAATCTGGTCTCAGACTCTTGACACTTACTAGCTGTATGACCCTGGGCAAGTCACTTAACCCCAATTGCCTCACCTCCCTCCAAAAAAAAAAAATGTTAAAAGGCTCTGCTCCAGGACTCCTGTTTTCAGAGCTAGTTCTGTGATCTATAAGTTTTCAGTTCTTCCAAGATGGCATGATCTAAGGAGAGTTTTCATCACTGTTCTCCTGGCCTGTGCTCTCTTCTTTCTCCTGGTACTGTGATCAGGGTCCCTCTGCTCCACCCCCCTCTTACTGCAAGCTCTGGTCTACTATTGCTCCTTCTCACCTTGGGACTGTTACCTGGTTCTCAGTATGGGCAATTTAACAGATTCCTACCTCCAGTGCTAGCACAGCGTCCCCAGTAATCTCCTTCTGAACAGTCATTCAGCCCCCTCAATGTCTGTGGACTGAGAGCTCATGAAGTCACTGATCCAATTCAGTCCTCCTCAAGACCTATGCTAGCTTGCTGGAGCACCATCTGTGCTAGACTGCCCACCATGCTCAACCCATTGAGACTTTTCCTGTTTACTTTCTAAATTATCTTTAATTCATTTTCTTATTTAAAATTTTTTTTTGGTAAGTCAGTTGGGGTTAAGTGATTTGCCCAGGGTCACACAGCTAGTAAGTAAGTATTAAGTGTCTGATGTCAGATTTGAAATCGGGTCCTCCTGAATCCAGGGCTGGTGCTCTATCCACTGTGCCACCTAGCTGCCCCTTCTAAATTATCTTTAGCTGGAAAGTTGTTTCACCCTGTCCTGTTTTGGTTCTGATGTTCCTGAATTCCTTTTGAGATATTATTTTGAAGTTTTTTAGAGGGCATATTGGGAGAGCTGAGGCAAGTTCCTTCATATACTCCACCATCTTGGCTCTACCTTGGCCTATTTTTCTTTTAAAAAATTACAGTAGGGGCAGCTAGATGGCGCAATGGTTAAAACACCAGCCCTGGATTTAGGAGTACCTGAGTTCAAATCCGGCCTCAGACACTTGACACTTACTAGCTGTGTGACCATGGGCAAGTCACTTAACCCCCATTGCCTTAAAAAAAAAAAAAATTACAGTAGGGGCAGCTAGGTGGCGCAGTGGATAAAGCACTGGCCCTGGATTCAGGAGGACCTGAGTTCAAATCCGGCCTCAGGCACTTGACACTTACTAGCTCTGTGACCCTGGGCAAGTCACTTAACTCCAATTGCCCGCCCCCCCCCCCCCAAAAAAAAATTACAGTAAAGTTTTAAAGATATTTAAGATGCCAGCTCAGTTCTAAGTTTAGGCTTTTTTGGAGTTTTCCATTTTCTCTTTCTCATACTTTTTAATGTATCTTCTGTTTTTATTATTTTCTGTTTTTAAAAATTTCTTTATTTTTAAAATTGCATGCTCAATTAATACTCCTTTTTTCTTTTTTAAAAAATATCTTTTAGAGATAAAATTTTTCTTCTGAGGACTGCTTTAGCTGCACCCCCACAACTTTGGTATGTTGTCTTGCTTTTCTATCTTTTTGCTTATTTTCCTGTATTGCTATTTTTATTACATTATAATCTGTAATGTATTTAATATGGCTTATTTTTACATTAATAATTTTTTCTGTGACTTAGCATGTAATGTGTTTTTATTATGGTGACATGTGTACATTTTTTAACATGGCATCACAAGATAATTATTCAGCTAATTGTTTTTCTTTTTGTTTATATTTTTGTTATATTTATCTATCTCAAAATAATAATAATTAATATTTACATAGCAGTTACTATGCAACATCTTAAACATTTTACAATTATTATCTTATTTGATTCTTACAACAACGCAGAGATAGTTGTTATTATTATTCCCATTTTACAGATAAGGAAGGTGAGGCATACAGGTTAAGTGACTTGCTCAGGGTCACACAGCTAGTATGTGTCTGAGGCCAGGTTTGGGCTCAGGTTTTTTTGACTGCTATCCATCATAATACTATAATCAAGTATTACATGAATGTTTTATTGCAATTTGGTTAGATGCTGTTGTATTTCATGTATTTTTGTTTTATAATGGGCCAACTACTACTCAAACACCATTTTTTGAGGAATCATTCTTTTATTTTTATTCCTCTTTCTTCCCTTCCCAACAACCTCACAGCACTTTAGTTGTGCCTCCCTCTCTTTTGTTATTATATTGTCAAAGTATTTTTACTGTATTTTATCATGATTCCCAACTAGAATATATGACAAGTATTGTGTAATTTCTAAATCTTTTTCTCCTGCAGTACTTAGAATACTGCCCCATATCTAGTAGACTGAATAAATCTTGAATTCTGTTGAATTGTTGATTTTTGTAAGCTTTAGAAGTTCATGGCTCTCTCATGGAGATATTAAATTTCTTAAATATTGGTTTCTAACATAAATCCATTATAATTAGTATAATGGGGTATGTGTGTATGACAGTTGGCTCTTAAAGGTGTTATCATTGTATGTGGTATGCAGTATTGAGAATATTGGCAGGAAAATGGATTGAAGATAGAACACGACTATGTTACCTTTTAATAAAATTAGACTTAAATATTTTATGTAATACTATGCAATTAGAAATTAGAATTCTGTAATTATGATCATCTTGTATTTTAACATACAATAAAACTTTCCAAAAAATTTACTTTTTGTAGAAAAGGTCTGTTGTACCTTAAAAATTAAAGTTTTGTCTCTCTGGTTTTCAATATCAGAAATTGTTTTAGTCCTCAATTAGGAAGTGACATCCCACAGTTTTTGTTTATTTTTTATGGAGTTATAGCACCAGAAGAAGTATAGTGGAAAGAATATGTATGTTTGGTTCAAATCTGTTACCTTAAGCAACATTGGGCCATTTGTAAAATGAGGAGATAATTTCTAAGGTTTCTTCAGCAAGCTCTAAATATACTCATGTATGAGTAGGGATTTTATTGGTTTGTTATCTCCTCTTCTTAACACAGTGATGTCACATAGTAGCCTTTCAGTATTTGTGTGACCCTGGGCAAGTCACTTAACCCCAATTGCCTCTCTAAAAAAAAAAAAATTTAGAACCATCTGTAACTGTGTGTGTGTATATATGTGCGTGTGGGTTTCTCTTCATGTAGAGTGGCTATATGAAGGAAGAGGTGGAAGACTCTACTGAAGATGAGGCGACTGAGTCGAAAAAAAACCTTAAATTTGGTGAAAGAATTGGATGCCTTTCCAAAGGTTCCTGTAAGCTATGTAGAGACTTCAGCAGTTGGGGGTACAGGTGGGTTTCATTGAAAATTCAAACACTTGACATGGTATAAACATGTAGTTTATTAATAGAAACCTTGTAACTTTTCTAGTGATACAGAAATGCAACATTTTGAAAAGATGGACTTATTAGATGTTTGTTTGACCAGAGTATCCTTGACAATAATTTGACACTACAGAAAGAGAAAAGTTTTAACGTATAACATTATATAGAAGTTAACACTTTAAAAAAAATTCAGGTTTTTAAGATTTAGATTGGATCTACCAGCTACCATTTAAAAATTAAACGTCTTAAACTTCAAATATAAAACATATATGCAGTCAGAACAATGTCCAGACACTATTCTCTTTTTTCATATTGAGTATATAATGATACTTAATCATTTAATGATTAAATGATTAAAATTTAATCATTTGCAAGATCAAGGGAATGTGGAAATTACAATTTCAGTAATTACCTCAGTAATTTGAAAAGCACAGAAACAAGAAAAAACACTTCAAGTTAACTACCTAGATTATCCAGAGTTTTTCATTAAAAGAATTAGGACATTTTATTAGCTATTGAATTTCAATACCTTTTAATTACTATTATATATATTTAAAATAAATTGATATTGGTCAGACTGGATTATCAGAATAGCCTTCTCACTGGTTCCTTGCTTCTAGATCGTTCCCCTCTTCCTAACTGGTTATTTTCATGTTACCTACTTAGAAACTTTCAATGACTCATTACTTACAAAACAAAATAAAGCTTATAATGCTTTAGTTTTTTAGTTGTGTTATAGGTTGTCCACAGTTTGGCTTCAGTCACTGAACCTTATCTTCATTATTTCCCAATATAAACTCACCATTTTGGCCAGTCTATCCCCATTGCCTGAAATTCTTTCAGTAATCCTGTTGGGCTTGCTTTTATTAATCAGCTCAAGTCTCATTGAACCAGTGCTGTCCATTCCATCTCATATTGATATCTATGAATTCAGTATTTATCTGCTATCCTGCCTTTTTGATATTTAATCATACACTGCCCCTGACATCACTTGTGCCATCTTTTATTGCTGTTTAATTTCTGTATTATTTAGGTTTTTATGTGTTTGTGCTTTGTTTCTGTCTGTGAAGGAGAGAGTTCCAATATTGCCACTTCCAATTTACAAATGAGGAAACTGAGGCTCAGGATAGGTAGATTTAAGGATTATACCTAAATAATACAAGAATTAAATAGCAACAGTAGATGGCGCAAGTGATGTTAAGGGCTGTATATGATTAAATACTAAATAAGATAGTAGATAAATGCTGAATTTGTGGATATCAATGTGAGATGGAATCGATCAGAGGAGGTTTGGTAGGGCACTAAAAGACAGCTAAGAATTGAATAGCTGAAAAGGATTGCCAAAGGCATTTCAGGCAGTGGGGATTATGGGAAAAGTGTGTGTATTTAATGTGCTTTGTTGCTTAGTTTACTTCTTGAGGACAGGGACTTTATGTTATACTTTCTGTATACTCCTATTATCTATAATAGTGAACACATATAATGTGATAAATAATTAAGTGAATGAATTAAGGAACGAATCAAATTTGAACTGTTCATTCTTTTCAGTATTGATGATTATGTATAAATTAAAGATAAGAAAACTTATGTATGGTAGTGAAATTCCTCAGATCTAGTCTTTGAGGCATTGTAGCATTCTGGTCTTGGAGTCAGAAGCCCTAGATTTAAGTTCTAGCTCTGAACTTATTTTGTTTTCTGACCCTTAAATGTACCTCAGTTTAAATGTGCCTCCTTAACCTGAGTTTTCTCATTTGTAAAATGGGAATGGTAGTAGGTAGTATTTGGACCTTCTCCATAGTTTTTTAAAGAAAAAAACATCTCACAAAGGTTTATAGAAATAACATCATAAATAACAAGCACAAAATTGATTATGATACTTAGTAGTATCTAGTTTCAAATTACATTACCATGAAATTAACACTGGAAATACCAATTATACATTCTTAGTTTTTTATTGTTGTTAACGTGCTAGGAATGGAGATATTATGTATATTCACTCAGGCTTTTTTTTTGTTCCTTTACATATGGACTAACATTTTTATGTGAGTGCCAAATGTGGGGTTGAGGAAAAAATCTTATGGTTGTACTTTGGAGCTATTCTGTGCCTTTCAGCCATGTAAGTTTTCTATAAGGCCAGGTAATTTAAAACGATAACAAAATCTGTCTGTCCTCCTTTACTCTCAAAATTAAAAGAAAAAATAAGCAGACTATAGACATAGTCAGATGTCAAAATTGAAAATACTATAACTCATGCAATTTTAACTGTTACTAATATTTGTATTATCACTGTTTAAAGAAGAGTGAAAATTGTGTGGTCTTGTAAATATTTTGGCAGTGATATTTGGTTTAATAAGAATCCTTAAAATGAAAGTTAGAAAGTGGTCTATGAACAAGGTCACATTTTAAAAGTCATTAATATTGATCATCTAATAGTTTTTAGATTTTTTTTAAAAAGCACCTATACTGGTTTTTAAGGAAAGCATATTAAGAACTAGAAATGTTCATTTAAAGCTTATTATAAATTATCTAGGTCTATTTTGTGCTACTTTTACTGAATTCATTTTTTTCTTTTTTCTTAATTTCTTAGTTTCTCTAATAGCATTTACTACAATGGCTTTGTTAACTATAATGGAGTTTTCAGTATATCAAGATACTTGGATGAAGTATGAATATGAAGTAGACAAGGATTTTTCTAGGTAACATTTTATTTTTGAAATCTTTTGAGAGTGTATTAATATCTGTTTAGTTCTTCTGAGGGAAAATACATCAAACATGTAACTTAACTGTTTGTATGGAAAGCTATAAAATTAATTATATTTAATGTTAACCTGATATTTTGCTAAGGAAATTGCATCATGTCCTCTTCTCCCCTCATTCAGTTGTTTGTATTTTTAGATTAATATTATAAGAATTAAATCATTATATACTTGGTCTATATGTAGTTAGTCTGCTAATAAGTAAATGTTCCTTGTTCTCTAATTTGCATCTGTTTAAAGAGAATCTTTTCTCATTTAATCAGCTTTATTATTCACATATCCAAATAATCCATTCTATAATATATCAGAATAACTAGATATTTCAAGAGTCATTTAATGCTCAGTTCTGATTGCACAAATATTCAGTATGGGAAATTTATTCTTACAAATTCATTTGTTTCCTTATAAGAATACTTTGATACATGGGGCAGCTAGGTGGTGCAGTGGATAGAGTACCAGCCCTGGAGTCAGGAGGACCTGAGTTCAAATCTGGCCTCAGACACTTGACACTAGCTGTGTGACCTTGGACAAGTCACTTAACCCCAATTGCCTCACTAAAAAAATACATATATAAAAAGAATACTTTGGTATAGAAAATAGGCCTTCGTAAATTTTATATCACATTTTAGTAATTAATTAGAGATTCCTATTATTTAGCATATTTCAGATTTTCTAATTCTGATGTATATAGTATGTCAGTCATATTCAAATAAGTGCTCTTATTCTACCTTCCTTTTCAAATACTTTTGAGCTGGTCTGAAGAAGATTCTAGGCTTTCTTTCCTGGACTGAAAGAATTTAAGCATTCTGAGTAGGAGAGTACAGACATACCTCATTTTATTGCACTTCGCAGCTTTATTGGGTTGTTTTGTTTTGTGGCAACCCTGCAAGTCTATCAGTGCCATTTCTCCAACATCATATGCTTATATTGTGTCTGTGTCACAGTTTGGTAATTTTCACAATATTTTAAACTCTTTCGTTATTAATATATCTTGTATATGTTATGGCGATCTGTGATTGGTGTTCTTTCATTGTAATTGTTTTGGGGAATCACTAATTGTGCCCATATAAGGTAGAAAACTTAATCAATAAATGTTCTATGTGTATTCTGACTGCTATACCACCTGGCCGTTATTTTTCTCCTTGGGTCTATTCCCTGAGACACAACAATTTGAAGAATATTACATAAAAACAGTTGATAAAGCAGTGACAGGCTTCGAGAGGATTGACTCAAATTTTGAAAGAAGTTATTCTGTGGGTGGAATGCTATCAAACAGCACTGCATGCTGCAGAAATATCTTTTGTGGAAGAGTCAATCAATATGGCAAACTTAATTATTGTCTTATTTTAAGAAATTACCACAGCTAAAGAATTGGAAATTGAAGGATGCTCATCAGTTGGGGAATGGTTGAATAAGTTGTGGTATATGAATGTAATGGAATACTACTACTACTATTATTATTGTTATTATTATTATTATTATTATTAGGCTTAAAGTCTCAATGGGGACTGATGTTTTAATAGCTTTTTGAAAATTGTTTTATCTGACTGGCTTAGTCACATGTGGAGAGGCTTGTCACCAGGCCAACAGGAACAAATATTTTTTGACTAAAGTGACAAATGAGATGGACAAACATTCAAAAAGTTATTTAAACCTAAATGCTCTTTCCTGTATTGATGGTGGTAGTGTGGCTTTAAAAAGGGAGATAGGGTACTAAAATTTACATTGTTCTTAGACCATCTACAAATATCAATTTAACTACTGCTACTCTTAATCTGTATCATTGTCCATTAAATATCTAGTTGAGGAATTAAATTCCATCTATATCAGTAGTCTCATGGTAACTGAAATCAGAAGAAAAGAAATTGCAGCCAACTGGAAAGATACCTCACTAATTCTTGATGGGGCAAAGAAAAGAAGTATTTCCTTCATTATGCATTCAAAGGCAATAGGAAACATCATTTTCTAGCACCTTTGGTTATCTTCCCTTGTAGTACTCATAAATACTACAAGGAGGTAATTGTAGCTTATATACTATATTGTCAAGAAGGTAATTGTAGCTTATGTACCAGCATTTATTGTCTAGTATGAAAGAATAGAGAAATTCCATTTAGAATTGAATTAGGTGGTATAGTGGATAGAGCACTGGGCTTAGAATCAGAAAGATTCATCTTCCTGAGTTCAAATCCAGCCTCAAATACTTACTAGATGTGTGACAAGTCACTTAACCCTGTTTACGTCAATTCCTCATCTATAAAAATGAGCTGGAGAAGGAAATGGCAAACTATTCCAGTAAATGCCAACAAAACCCCACATGGCATCATGGAGAGTTGGACCTGACTGGAAAAAATGACAATGACAACATGCTGGAACTAAGAGATGGTTAAAACAAGGACCTGTCAGGGGCAGTGGATCCCCAAATGGGGTCACAAAGAGTTGGACACAGCAGAAGCAAATGAAATGAAGGAATAGAGAAATCCCATGAAAAATAGAATTATATCTTCTAAATTAACTTTGTGCTCAGTCACTTCTATATGAAAATGGGCACATGGGACAGTGGTGAATATTATATTGGAAAATGTGATCAAGAAATAAGAACCTAAAAGTAAAACTCAAATCTGTTATTAATTTTTTCTTTAGGAAGAGGAAAAAAATGCACTTGGCCTGTATCAAAAGGGATGCATATCTCTTGGAGATCCCTGACATATCTATCCGAGGTCCTTAACCCTGCCTGCCAAAGAGTGTATGTTCATATTAGGAGCCAGCTGAACTCCATGTGCAGGCTACTGTTTCTGTGTGTCTCATTTTCCACCATCTTGAGATGAAACCATGGTACTACCTCCAAAAGTGAATTTAGTTGGGACCCATTTGGTACAGTCATTTGCTATCACTGTGATCCTTAGTTTCAGGCAGTCAGTGGCAGAAACTGTGGGAAACTGAAAGTAGCTAATTGTGGAATTATCTTCTGTCTGTCATTTCAGTTCAGTTTAAATCCCTTCTCTTTTGGCACTGTTCTATTTCTCTCCCCACATGACTAATCATACTTTTAAAATCTTCTTTGCTATTCTTCACATAAGACCCTACAGGCGCTTCATTTCCATGCCTTTGCATTGATTGTCAGCCCCTAATGCCTGTTCCTCTTAGAATCCCAGTCTCCTTTGAAACTAAGCTTAAGCGCCATCTTCTGCATGAAGCCTTCCTGATTGTACAGCAACTAGTACTGTACTATGTCTTTGTTGTCCCCTCTGATAGATTATAGACTCCTTGAAGGCAAGGAGTAGTTTATTTTGTATTTCCAGTCCGTAGTACAGTGTTTGGCACAAAGTAGGTACTTTATATATGTTTGTTGATTGATGAATGATGGTTCCAGTCAATCAAGAAATCTCCCATCTTCTAAGAATGGGTATTTTTCAAGGCTCTGCTAGGGAAGGTTTTTACTAAAGAAGCGCCATTTTTTTCTTTTTTCCTATTACTCTTTCTTTCCTTTTACTTTTACCCTTGGTGAGCTTGTCACTTCCTATGTGTTTAAATATTCTTGGTCTTATCTGTTCCTGGTAGTTCACAAGTCTACAAATTCAGCTCTAATTGCTCTTTGATCGTAGTCCTTTGTTGCCAGCTACATTACTTGATGAACATTTCTACCTACTACTAGTACTACAATCTGTTCTATTAGATACTCAAATCGAGTATGTCCAAAACAGAACTCATTTCCCCTAAATTCACCCTTCTTTAAACTTTGGAGGAACATAGATCATAATTCCTTCCAAGGAAGGAACCTTGGAGTGCATTTAGTTCAGTCCTCTCATTTTACCAAGGCCAGGGGTAATTAAATGACTTGCTTTATATCACATAGGTAGGAAATATCAGAAATTGAATTTGAACTGGGGTCCTCTGACCCCAGAACTGCTCTTCTTTCTCCTGTACCAGGCTTCTTTCCCACCTTCTTCCCACTTACGCTGATTAACTCTGAGTCATTCAACTCTTCTCCAGGCATCTTACCCTGTTCTCTTCCTGCTTCCACCTGGACCAAACACTTCAATCACTCATCAAGATGATTGATTTTATTTCCATAAACGTATTTGCTTCTATACTGGCTTTCATTGTCTCTTGTATTACTGCAATAGTCTCTTTCTTGGTCTTCTCATTTCCAATCTCTTACCTCTCAACCCTGTTTGCCTTACAGCTGCTAAAATATTCTCTTTAAGGCACAGGCCTCAACAGTTCACTGACCTGCCCATCCATAAGCCTTTAGTTGTTCCTTATCACCTCAAAAATTTGTACAGTTATTTAAGATTCTTCATGCTGTTTCATGTGAAAATAACAGCCCCCTTCTTCTACTTCTTCCCTCCCAATTTCTAGCCCAACCGCTCATATAGTGAACCAACCCTTGCAGAGCTCTGACCTGGCAGATGCTTCTCTAAAAATGCTTTAGTTATTATTTTGTCAGTTTCTGAAGACCTGAAAGAGAAAATTCTCACCACTTAAGTCCTTGACCCTGTCAGATGGTTTAACTTCAGTAGTGAATATTGTCATATCAGTAGAAATAACATAATATGCTTTACTTTTGCACCCTAAGGACCACAAGGGCATTTCATCTAACTTTCAACTATAATCTGTATGTGCTGTTTCCTCCTATTAGAACGTGAACTTATTGAGAACAGCAACTTCCTTGCTTTTCTGTTTGTATCGACAGTATTTTACATATTGTAAGCATTGAATGAATTCTTTTTAATTCATTCATTTTTTCCAACCTACTTTCCCAGTCATCTTTCATTTCTCTCTTTATACATCCTACTTCTGACCAAACTTGACTGCTAGCTGTTCTTGGACTCTGTGCCATCTCTACCATTATGCATTTTTTCAAGTCTCCATTGTTAGAATGCATTCACTTGTCACTTCTGCCTTTCAGGATCCTTATATTCCTTCACTTTTCAGTTCACAAAATCATGAAATGAGTTGAAAAGGACCTTAGAAATCCTCTGGTTCAAACTGTACTTGAATAACAACCCTTCTCCCCAACAATCCTGATGAATATTTGTATAACCTTTACCCCAAGACCTCCAGAGAGATGGAACCCACTACAAAATGAAACAGCTTATTTTACTTTTTAATAACTCTTAAATGTTCATTTTTTTCTTCTTTATAGCAAGCCCACTCCATAGTAGTATGAGGATCAAAAGAGTTATTTTTAAAGAGCTTTGTGTATTATTAAGTGTTATATACCTGCTGTTAGCCTAAATCTTCCTGTTTTCAATGTCTTTTTTTACTGATTTCTTCAGTTTTTAATGTTCTTTCCTTTTTCAAATTGCTTTGCTACTTGTTTATGTACATGTTTCATCTCTATGTATAATCCTATTTATAATCCTAATAGAATGTAAGCTCCTTAAGGGAAGGGATTACTTCCTTTTCATCTTTGTGCCTGGAAAAATGACCTTGCATACATACACGGGTCCATAATAATTATTTTCAATTTCATTGAACTGAAATAGTGAACACAGAGCTACATCACAAAAAGCTAAATTAACTATGCTTGAGAGTTGTTAAATTTTGGCATTGGCCCTTAAGATAAAGTTAGGAAGAATGGCTGATCTTGACCAAACATATATATGGAAGAAATTCATCCTGGAGGTGTCATAATTTTAAAGTCCTTTTAGGATCAGTTTTCAAAATTCCTCAAAAAAGTAAATATTCTAAAGAATGGAAAAGGTTGAAGATGTTCCTGGGGTGGGGTGGAGAGTGGTAAGGGGGAGGTGACCAGGAGGATGTCAGCAACAACCAAACTATATGCTTACATTTGCATCAATGTAAAATCTTAATATGAATATTTTTTGTAGTGTATCCTTGATGAGAAGTGATTTAGGCAGGCTTTTCTACATGATGTTTTGTATAGCAGAATGCATCTTGAAATCATAAAAATGAGAAATATAATAATATGTGACTTTGAAGGCTTTCTTTTTTCAAGCAAGGATTCTCCTGTGCACATTTGTGAGTAATATAAGATCCTATAACAGATGTTTCTTAAGTTCTTGGAGCTGCTGTTTGTTTGAGAGGCAATTTAGCATAATATAAAAGACCCAGGACTTAAGAGTCAGACTTAGGTTCAAATACTGCTTTTGAAATTTAAGTAGTTGTGTTATCCTGGGTATAAAATGAAGGGTTTGATTTCTAAGAGACTTCTAAGAACCTTTCCAATTCTAAGGTTTATGATCTTATAAGATAACTTTGTTCATCAATATCCTAAATATTATGAGTTGTAAAACAGGTTTAAAAGTGTTTTCTTAAGGTTTCATAGTTTTATACATTTAGAACTGGAAGGGACATCAGTAATCATTTAATTCAGACCCCTCATTTTGTAGGTGAGGAAACTTAGACCCAGCAGAATTAAATCTCTTGCTCAGTGTCATACAGGTAGTAAGTTGAATGCAGGTCCTTTGAAAGTGTTTTTCATTAGGTTATCATAGTCTAGGAAGAAAAGAACAGAACAAGAATTTTTAAACATTTACTATCTTCCAGGTATTATTGTAACCTTTTTAACAAAGATTTTCTCATTTGATTGTCACAGCAACTCTGGGAGGTTGGTGCTATGATTATCCCTATTTAGGAAACTGAGCCAAATAGAGGTTAAGTGATTTGCACAGGGTCACACAGTGAAAAAGTGTTTGATGCTAAATTTGAACTTGGGTCTTCTGTCTCCAGGTCCAGGGCTCTGTTCATTGTGCTACCTAGTTGCCTGGGGCCCAAAGAAAGACAAAGAGTTACCATTGATGACAAGCTTCTCCAAATGTTTCTAGTCACAAAAGACATACCAATTGCATCAACCCCAGAAATAAAGCCTCCCCAATAAAAAACATAATTATTCTGAAGAGTGATATCAGTTTAACCATCTATACTGGAAGAACAAAGTGATTGAAAAGTATATATTACCCAGATTTTGACATTAGTGATTTTTAGGTACTTGTTGCTTCAAAAATATTTCTTTAAAATTAGTAACATCATAGTGATAATATGACAGTGAATCAGGTACTACTATAATATTAAAACAATTAAGGTAGCAAATGACTTTAATGAGAAGACATATGATGGGATATAACCAGGTTTTAGTATATTAACAAAGAGAGAACTTATGAATGAGAAGTAAAATTTTAAAATAGGACATGAGTAACGGAAAAGGGAAGTATGTGGATTATGTAGAAAGAAGCCAATGATAAATTTATAGCCTGGATATGTTTGTCCCATATGTAACCAACATGTTGGTTAGATCTTCTTTGGCAGATAACAAGAGGTTGAAGATTGAAGAGACATTGTTGGGGTACAAGATTGAGAAGGCATAGAGTAGTTGTGACTTGTACAAGTGGAGGTAACATCCACAATCATGATAACATTAGTGTACTGTAGGGCAGTTGTGTTAACTCAAATTGATTTAGAAACCCACAAATTAACATAGTCTATGCTATTGTATTTTTATTTATTTTGTCAAACATTCCTCAATTACATTTTAATCTGATTCAGGCTGAATTTGTTGACCACTTGGCCAGCAGGCCAGAGTATGACACCTCTGCTGTAAGGTATTTGACTGAGAATCTGGTCTTATTTTGATTATTCACAATGTACCTTGAAAACTCATTTGGTAGAAGTTATTTTAAAAGCAAAGCATATTCAAAGAATAATTTGTTTTTAGAGGTTTACCTGCAGTCACTACTACTTGAATTAAATTGTATAAACCTCTAAAAAACTGTTATTTTAGAATGTTACCATTACTGAAGGAAACTTGTTGTAGAGACTTAAATAAAAGGCAGAATTTGTTTGCTTTTTAAGAGTTACCAAGCATCCTTACTTTTATACTTATCATTATGGTTATTAGGCATAAAAATGCTCAAACTTGTGAAGCTAAAAAAAATTCTTTGGAATGATTTCAAAACTCATCTGACTTTAAATTATCCTCTTCTTAATAGTAGAGATATTACTAATTTATCATATTATGTTTGAAATCTAAAATTTTCCATGTAATTCTGAATCAAATCATAATTAAGACCATAGATTATAGATTTAGTGTTGGAAAGAACTGTAGAAGCCACGTATTTGCCTTCTCATTTTAAAGATGAGGAAACAGGCCATAAAAGATTAAATGTCCCACATCTAGTAAAAGTGATAGAGACAATTTTGGACTTCCGTCCTCTGACTTTGAAACCAGTAAGTACTCTTTCTACTATATCACACTACTTTCATGTACCTTTGTCATTGCACGTGGGCATTTGCCAATGAACTGATTTTTTTTTTTGTCTTCTAGCAAGTTAAGAATCAATATAGATATTACTGTGGCTATGAAGTGTCAGTGTAAGTATCTCTTCTTTTTGATGAATCAGAGTGCTTTTTTTATTTAAAAAAAATTTCAATTTCTTTTTCCCTTATTTTTCCTGGCAGGTTTTTAAAATTTCATCATGATTAATTTGATTATACACATTTACTATGTTTCCTATAATAGAAACATTTTCAACTTGGCACTTTAGTCTTATTTCTCCTTTAAAGAAAGGAGTCTATTAATTCCCCCAGTGGAGTTCTATAATTGGCAGATGAGGAACCATCATAATAAAAGGATTTGGGGATAAAATACTTAAAATTTTAATTGTTCCATGCACCTGTTTGCTGTTTCACCTCCCTCTGTGTGTGTGTGTGGGTGTATATCCTTTTTTTTTTATATGCATAAATCTAGATTTTAAAAAAAGTAGTAAATTAATGATTTTGTTAGCCTCTGTGGTTTCTGTGGTTATTTCCTTAGTTATACCTGTGCAGAATTTTAGGAATTTATATATGTTAAAAAGTAGGTAATTTTTTTCATATTAAGGTTGTTTCATAAAATGGGGAAGCCTTTACTTAAAAGGCAGGAAGCAAAACCTCCATTATTGCAGGACGTTTTTAAAAAAGGTATCAGGGGCACCTGGGTGGTGCAGTGGATGGAGCACCGGCCTGGAGTCAGGAGTGCCTGAGTTGGGATCCAGCCTCAGACACTTAACACTTGCTAGCTGTGTGACGCTGGGCAAGTCGCTTAACTCCAATTGCCTCACTTAAAAAAAAAAAAAAGGTATCAGGAAACTTTATGGAATCAGAAAAGTCATAAAGCAATTTCATTTTGGAGAAGTCTTGTACCAATTCTTATTTTTCAGTGACCCCATTCTCTGGTTAAGAAGAAGATGTGTCAGATATAAACTAGTATTTGATGAAGGTCTAAGTAGAGCTTAGTACCTAAATTTATCTATGCACTGAAAGGTAATAGCTTTTGTACCAGTTTTGGTTTGGAATGGGTGATATATTTATTTGGTTGCACATACTGCCTTATGGGGGTGTGTTTTCATACTACATACCGCAGGACATTTCTTTCTTTTTTCTTTTTTCCCAAAATTAACTATTTTGTAGCAGAAGGGTAATTTTGAAAGGGGAACCTAGGTTATATAGTGGATAGAGTGCTGGGCCTAGAGTCAGGAAGACTCATCCTCCTGAGTTCAAATCTGGCCATAGACACTTATTAGCTTTATGATCCTGGGAAAGTCACTTAAACCTGTTTGCCTCAGTTTCCTCATGTATAAACTGAGCTGGAGAAGGAAATGGAAAACCACTCCAGTATCTTTGCCAAGAAAACCCCATATGGGGTTATGAAGAGTCAGGGACAACTTTGACATATGTTTTACTTTTTAGTGTGATTATTGCATTTGGTATTATGTGGGTTTTGAGCAAGGTTCCAGTATAGGAAGTGATTCTACCTTTTTATTTATTCTTTCTCACTTTCTAATATTTTCTATATATTTTATTTTTGATTGAATATAGAAAGTAAGCATTTAATACTTTCTTTTTACAGATGTTGGTGCTGATGTATTGGATTTAGCAGAAACAATGGTTGCAGCTGCAGATGGTCTAGTTTATGAATCAGTAAGTTTTCTTTGAATTTTTTTCAAAACATGTTTCAAACTTTCTTTTCCATCTAAATTCCTGTGTAATATATTCTATTTGGTGCTTATATGTTCTGATATTAATTACCTGTTCATATGTCTATCTTATTTTCCCAGCCAGGTTCCAAACTCTTTGAAAGTTTGAACACTTACATCCTCTAAATTGCCTAGAATTAGTATTTCCTTTGTACTATGTGTTCAATACATGTTTCTTCAGTTATACTAGAAAAATCTTAATGTGTCAATATTTTTCATTGAAAACTTTTAAGTTGCTTTTTGTACCTTCTTATTATTTAGAAGAATACACTATTTCCCTTCTTAGAATGTAGATGTGATTAAATCTAACTAATTTAGGTAAGACTTTAGTACATCACTGTGTATACACGTGAAATTTTTTTCTCTTTAGTAAAAGTTGTGTCCATTGCTTAAAAATTTTTAATTTATGCTATTAAAGGTTACCATAAATAAATCATCTTTAAAAGCACTCAGTTTTCCCTTCTGTTTTTCATATAAAATTGTTGGGAAGAAAATTTATTATTCATTTCAGATTATTATTAGTTTTTTAATATTTGAAGAAAATGTTACATTGCTAGAAATACCTAGTTGTGGTCATGAAATATTTCCAAATTAGAGCCACCATGTAGGCCTCTTTTTTTTTTTTTTAATTTTTTTTAGTGAGGCAATTGGGGTTAAGTGACTTGCCCAGGGTCACACAGCTAGTAAGTGTTAAGTGTCTGAGGTCGGATTTGAACTCAAGTACTTCTGACTCCAGGGCCGGTGCTCTATCCACTGCGCCACCTAGCTGATCCTTTGTATGCCTGTTAAAATAGATTAAAAAGTACAAACATATATATCTACTTTTGGCCATGACACTAAAAAATAATGAAAAACTGTCACAAGTTCAGAAAAGAGTAATAGGTGATAGGACAGAAAAATGATTCTCATGAAAGAGGATTAAAATAACTGGGGCACTTTACCATAGAGAAGAGAAGACATAAGGTAATTTTGTGTTTATAGTCTGATTTTTATTATATAATTGATTTTTATGAGGAACAAGTAGTCACTTTTTTCATACCTATATAAATAAAAATAGAATTAAATATTGGTGATTTTGTTTGTTCATATGATTTACTATCTTCAGCATTATTAATTATCCTGTAGAGTACTGTGCTTTATCCTTTTATGTATATCTACTACCTTCTCAAAGAAACTATGAACTCTATAATGTTAAAGCACTCTTTTTGGCCTTTACTGTCTAATAAATACACTAAGGTTTGTAGAAAGTGTCTGTGGTGGGATTAAAATGTAAGTATTTGACTTCAAATTCAGAGCTCATTCCAGTATGCCTGGTTGTCTAGCTAAGGCCTTATGCTAAGCCCTCATTTAGTATTTTATTGATAACAATAATGATAAGACAAAGTTAAATTTCTTGATTGCTAAGTTATCACATATAAAAAGCTGTTGAATTTTTTGTCTTGGAGATTTTTAAAAATAGAACACAATAGAGCCACATAACCCCTATTTGATGTCTCAAAGAAGGTAGATATACTCATAATTTATTTTTCTCCCTGCTACTTTCAGGATATTGACCACATGAATTGGTAGCCAGCATGCATTTCTACCTCACCAAGAGTTAGTGTGATTAAGTAAAGTAAAGCTCTCCCACTTTAACATAACACTTTTTAAAACATTTTCGCCTCTTTGTTTAAATGTTTGCTTACCTGAGTGTAAGAGCATAGAACAAATATCTATAGGAAATCTCTTCTAGCTCATTCTTTTGCTTGATCCTTAAATGTGGACAGTACAGTCTTGGATATTACATTTCTTCTTTGTTCATTTTCTGCATTTTATTGTGTATTATGGCGCATTGGATAAAGTACTGGGCCTGGATTTAGGAGGACTTGTGTTCAAATCCGGCCTTAGACACTTGACACTTACTAGCTGTATGACCCTGGGCAGGTCACTTAACTGTCATTGCCCTGCCCCCCCCCCCAAAAAAAAGAAGATTGTTTTTCTGCTTTTCTTCTACTCTTGGCTGCATTGGTTTTGTTTGTGCAAAAACTTTATTTTTTTCTTTTTTATGTGCAAAAACTTTTATTTTAATATAATCAAAATAATTCATTTTACTTGCCATAATGCTCTCTAGCTCCTGTTTGGCCCTAAATTCTTTCTTTCCCCATAGATCTGACAAGTAAACTTTTCCTTGCTTTCCTTTTTTTTTTTTTTTTTTGGTATCACCTGTTATGTCTAAATCATGTACCCATTTTGACCTTTGACAATGTGCTTTTTTAGCATCTTGTGTTTGAATTACTGGTAGGACTGCTGGGACTATAGATTGGCAATGTAGATGGGGAGTTCAGAGACTCATCAACTTGGAAGTAGTGGTTGAAACTATGATAGGGTATGAGATAACCAAGTGGGAGAGGATAGTGAAAAAAGAGAAAAAGGGCCAAGACAGAACTCTAAAAAACATTCACCCTCCTTAAGAATTTGGGAAGAGGATAAAGAAGCAATGAAGAAAAAGGAATGGCTAGAGAGTTAGGAGTGGAAACACAAGTGTGTGATGTTTCTGAAACCAAGGAGGGAAAGGCTATCCAGTGGCAGTTGCGTTGTTCAGTAGAGCACTGGACCTAGAGTCGTGACTGAGTTCAAACCAAACCTCAGATACTAGCTGTGTGATCCTGGGCAATTCACTTAGCTTCTTTTTGCCTTAGTTTCCTCAACTGTAAAATGGGGATAATAACAGCGCATACCTTACAGTGTTGTTTGGAGAATTAAGTGATATATTTGTAAATTGCATAGCATAGTGCCAGGCACATGCACTATACAATTGCTTATTCCCTCATTCCTCAATGTGCTAGAAGGTTGGTCATCAGTTTCAGAAGTTTCAGAGAGATTGAAGATGAAAGTTGAAAAAAGGTCATTGGCTCTATCATATAGGAAGGTCTTTAGAAGAAGAGTTTCAATAGACTGATATAGAGGATTGAGGAAAGATTGTGAACATTTAGAGGCATTGGGCATGGGTAGCATGTGAAGGGCAGGAGAGAGTTGGGGCAGTAACTCAATGGGGGTAAAAAGATCAGTGGCAGGCTTTTTTAGGAGTGGAGAAATTTGATTATGTTTTATAGGCATAGATGGGGAAGAGGTCTTAGAAAAAGGATCCTTAGAGGAAGGAATAGGATCAAGGGTGTGGGTAGGTAGAGGGATTAGTTTTAGTGAATAGCGGATAATTCCTCTTCTGGGACTAGAGAGGAGAAGCAGAGAGGTTGATGCTCAGAAGTTTTGAAGATTAGCTTGAAAGGGATGTAGGATGCCATACTGGTTAGTTCCAATCTTAGCAAATTAGGAGGCTTTTTAGGGATTTTGGGGGGTGGGGCAGGGCAATGAGGGTTAAGTGATTTGCCTAGGGTCATACAGCTAGTAAGTGTCAAGTGTTTGAGGTTGGATTTGAATTCAGGTCCTCTTGAATCCAGGGCTGGTGCTTTATCCACTGCACCACCTAGCTGCCTCATTTAGGGATGTTTTTCCTTAGAACAAAGAATGTTTCAAATAGATATTATGGGATAAGAGATAGGTAGTTGATCTTGTCAAAGAAAAAAAGTATTAATATGGTAGCCTGTTGTATAAGCACAAGTGTGTCAGAAACATTTCTTAATTTATCATTGTCATTGAAGCATTTTTTTTTTAACTTAAGAGAAATATCTTAACTGGCTGAATTCCTTTGTACCCTTGGACATCTTTTCACATAAATTGAAGTCCCAGTTTGTAAGATTCTAATGAGGAAGTATCACAATATGATAAAAGCTAACATTTTGCTTCATCTCAAACAGAATAGTAGTCACTTAATCTTTTGGGGATGCCCTTGGGAAATC
Organism: Dromiciops gliroides; assembly: GCF_019393635.1. NCBI lineage: Eukaryota > Metazoa > Chordata > Mammalia > Microbiotheria > Microbiotheriidae > Dromiciops > Dromiciops gliroides. The sequence continues at coordinate 211,052,191 of NC_057865.1, forward strand.
ATTTTCTAAAACAAAAAACAAAAAACAAAAAAAAACCCACTCACCTCCTTTGTGGTCTTTTTCTCAAGACCTTCTTTTCCTCTTCCTTCCAATCTCCTTCCCCCAACTCCCCTCCCCAACAAGCTAGCTACAGGATACCAGAGAGACTATGAAGTTTGAAACTTCTCTTTGGTGAATAATTATCCTAATTTTTTCAGGGCATTGGGAAAGCAGCTATAACTCTTAGGTAGATCAATCAAAGGTCTTTGCCTTCTTATCTGTTTACTGCTTTAATTACTGCAAAGGAGGGGTACAAGGGAACAGGGCATGGTTTGGGAATTTATAGTTAGAAAAAAAGATTGGTAAGAGTTTCCCTTTCAGATTAGTTTTGAAGTCTTCAGACTAAGATAATTAGAAAATATTTTATTAGCATTTCTAAAAGGGAGGATTGGGAGCTGTATTATGCTACCACAATGGTTAAATAATACAAGGTTATATACAAGAAACATTATGCCTAGTAAGGCAGTATATGATTAAATCCTGATTGGGTAGTGCAAATATTAAGGAGATCACTGTGTGTGAGAGGATGAGTATTGAAAAGAAAAAATAAATTCTTGCTAGGAAAAATAGCATTATCAAAAAAGGAAATGCTTGTATATATATTGTATATATAATGTATTATATATATATATATATATATATATATATATATATATTGAATAGATTAGTCCATCTGTGGGAAATGATGTAGATCAGTAGTGGAAGATAAGCTTAGAAAAGTAGGTTGGCATCATAAAATAGAATATGTAATATGCAATTGACACATTTTATTACATCTGTTAGGTACTTTCAGACAAATAACATCCAAAACCAACCAGATCCTATTCAAAGTATATGGGGTGGTTTTTTTTTTTGTTTGTTTTTTTGTTCCTCAGGTGACCATAATTTGTACTTTAAATTGATAGCGGAAGGTACTCTAGCTGACTTATAACTCAGAAATTTATAGTGTTATACTTAAGTTTCCACACTTTTCACGCTGATGAGATGTTGGGCCAAACCAAACACTCCCTTCCTCTCCTCCCCAATAAATCTTTAACTTCACCTTAGTACTTTTCACTTTTGTACTTAAGCAAAAATTCTGATGTTTTTATATTTTTGAAGATTAACAATGTTTTCTATGACTTTAATTTAATATTGTAGTTTCATCTAGTTTTGCCTGTTTCCCAAAAGCCATATTGTTATATAATTTTTATTGAAAATAATGAGAAGTAGATTTTGATTAGTGAATCGAGGGCCTGATTTGAAGTCTGGTATACCTGGAAATGACACATAAATCTCTGTGACCATTGGCAAGTCATTGCCAGTCTCAGTGCCCTAAACAACTCCTCTTCTCTCCTAACTCCCCCTGTTCCCCTCCCCAAAAAAGAAACTGACACTTAGTGAGGGTAGAGCTAGAGCTGGAAGAGACCTGAGAGGTAATCTAATCCAGTTCCCTCATTTTGCAAATGTGGATTTACAAATGAAGAAAGGGAGGTGTAGGAAGGTTAAGTGCCTTGCCCACACAAGTAGTAAGTAAGAGAGAAGGTCAGAGGTGTCAGTCAAAATCTGGTCCTTTGACTCAAGAACCAGTGCATCCCACTATATTTTACTGTCTTCTTATGTGACACTTTAAGGTTTAAAAAGTGCTTTATATGTATTAACTCATTTGATCTTCACAACAGCCTCAAAAAGGTCCATTCATATCTGTACATTCATTCACTCATTTATTTATTCATTTGTTCATTTATTTAAAAGAGCAATGGGTCTGGGATGGGATTTTATCTGGGAATAACTAATAAAAACCAAAAGACATCAATAAAACCTTTTTTAAAAAGTGTTTCATCTAGTGAAAATATTTTTTTCTTTTGCAAAAACCAAAGATTTTGACTTTGCTATTGATTATTTTCTTTTATTACAGGTAATATTTGATCTCTCACCCCAACAAAGAGAGTGGCAGAGGTAATAAGTAACTAAAGTATTATGCTTCTTGATTGACTTGTAAGGGTGTAATTTTTTTTCTTTGCATATTATAAACTACCCACAACCAGTGTGTAAGAGGTTATGTTTATGTTGTAGAATATCACTTGTGATTTCAAGGTTCCTTATTCCTAACTTTTTTTCTGTTTCTTGTCTTTTTAAGTCTAGAAATTTTATATTCTAGCATTAAAAAAAATTTTTTTTTTTTGAGGCAATTGGGGTTAAGTGACTTGTCCAGGGTCACACAGCCAGCAAGTGTTAAGTGTGCTACCTAGCTGCCCCTATACTCTAGCATTTTGATGCAATTAAAGCCCATTGGGCATTGATTAGCCCCTTTCATACCTGGGAATAGAAGGCCTTCAAAAGACTAAATGCATTCTAGGTTAGCTTGAAGTATTTGGAAATTGGTATTTCTAGTTCGGTTTAAATTGCTTGATATCAGAATTAAAAAGAGAAAGTGGTAATTTCACCCCATCTTCCCTTGTTTTGAGAATGACAGATCTTTCACAATACTATATACTCTGTCTGGACAGTTTACACACAACATTGTAAGCACATAGGTTTACAGCTGGAAAGAGACCAAGCCCTGTTATTTTTACAGATGAGGAAACTAAGGTCCAGAGCAGTTAAGTGACTTCTCCAGTGTGCCAAACTTCCAAGCAGCAGAATGAGTATTCATACATATTCTCTGATTATAAATCTAGTGTGTTAGTGAGACACTTTTTAGTATATTTAGGGTGGCATCAGGTTGATGTCATCAAACAAGATAATCAGATAGGTTTTACTTGGTTTTGGCTTAATTCCAAGGGCAGGACACTGGAAGTGGAGATCTTCCTTTAAGAAGTTTTGTTTTGTTTTAAGTGAGGCAATTGGGATTAAATGACTTGCTCACTGTCACTCAGCTAGTAAGTGTTAAGTGTCTGAGGCTGGATTTGAACTCAGGTACTCCTGACTCCAGGGCTGCTGCTCTATCCACTGTGCCACCTAGCTGCCCCATAGAAGTTTTTAGATACCCTAAAGCCAGGTTGAAGACCCATAGGGTCAGATCCCAAATTTGATCCAGCTTTTTGGAAAATTCTGGCAAGGGGGAGGTACCATATACTTGGAGCAGAAATCCCAAAATAGTTCTTGAATGAACAGCAACATCTCAAGGCATGTACTTGGTTAATAAGACCATTTGAACATATTCATGTCTACTTGGGAGATACTAAACTGTGAAGCATGTTGATTTTTTAATACTGCTATTTCATTTTTCCATAATGTCCGAATGCCTTAATTAATCTCCCTTTACCTCTATCAAAGAACTTCCAGTTTTTAGAGTTTTTCTAGACCTTTTCTTCTTATTCTTAAAGTTCTAGTTTGGGTTGAATAATTATAAAATGTGAAAGCAACTTACCTCACTTTAAATAGACTTGTTTTGTGATGACTGCAAGTATCTGGTGAAGAAGCTGACTGGCTTCCATTTATCTATTTTATTTATTTATTTATTTTTTGCTGGGGCAGTGAGAGTTAAGTGACTTGCCCAGGGTCACACAGCTAGTAAGTGTCAAGTGTCTGAGGCCGGATTTGAACTCAGGTCCTCCTGAATCCTGAGCCGGTGCTTTATTCACTGCACCACCTAGCTGCCCCTATCTATGTATTTACTTTTGGAGCCTCATTCCCACCTGCTTGAGCACCTGGAAAAAAATCTAATCACATGTTCTATGGTGAAGAAATGAGAGCTGTGGCAGATTCAAAATTTATTTGTACATTTAAAAAATATGTTGCTTTTTTAAAGAGTATAAATAATCCAGGCTTGTTTTTAAAAAATAATTTTTGACTTAGGGCAAAAATTGACTTCAGATGATGAGGGCTGATGTATACCCAAAGGTACAAAATTATAGGAGATAGAGGTGGAATAGACATAAAGATATAAAGGTATTCCTAACAGTGTGAAGTAAACAACCTCTTGAGAAGTACAGGAATATTCTCTTTTTACCTTTGTTACTGTATTGCTTAAATTCACATGCCTGATTAAGAAATAGGAATATTAGTATTGACATACCTTATTAAGGTATTATGAGATAATTAGTTTCATATTATAAGTATTCGAGTATTAATTTACTTATGTTTTTACTACTTATTAACTTTCTCAATCTTTTTGTTTGTTATTTTTAGAATGTTACAGACGATTCAGAGTAGGCTGCAAGAGGAACATTCATTACAAGATGTGATATTCAAAAGTGCTTTTAAAAGTGCCTCAACAGCACTACCCCCAAGGTGAGATGGCCATTAATTATCTTATTTTCTAACTGTTTTCATGAGTTATTGTTAGAGAGTTTTAGTAAAGGTGAATATTGCCTATATTGTGATTATTGAATTTAAAAAAATTTTCTTTACTGTCTAAGGCTATAGAAACTAGAATAATTTTGTATTATGACAACATTCTTTACTTTTGAACTGCTGGTAGGAATGTTTAATATTGACCAAGAATTTTACAAACCCATTTCCTCATTATACTTTAAAGAATATGGTGTAGTTTCATTACCTTTTTTCTTTTTTGTGATGGGGAGGTAAGTTCTCTAATTTCTTGCTTAAAATTTTGTGTTAATAAGATTTGAAAAGATAATAGAAACATCTATTATAAAATTGTCCTCAATTTTTTCAAGAATTTTTTGCTTGGGTTAAATAAGTAAGTTTACAAAATATTTTAGAGTTCATAGGAATATCTGGATCTAGATCCCATCTCACCCATTCTCTGGGTGTCCCCAGACCAATTGCTCAATGTTTACTTCTCGTAGACAGTTCCAGAGTATTTATTAAGTCATAGGTGGGTTGAAGATCTGTCTGGGTGGAAGATGTTCCCCAGTATGTATTCCCTAGTTAATGAGTTAGTATTTACTTTTCTTGTTAATTTAAAATATCCGGTAACTTTGTAGAGGTGCATAGCCATGCAAATTTTCAGTCATTTCAGTCTTGTCTCACTCTTTTTGACCCCATTTGAGATTTTCTTGGCAAAGAGACTGCAATGGTTTGCCATTTCCTTCTTCTCATTTTACAGACAAGGAAACTGAGCAAACAGGTTTAAGTGACTTATCCAGGATTTTGCTAGTGTCTGAGGCTGGATTGTAACTCAAGTCTTCCTGACTCCAGGCCTGGCACTCTTATCTGCTACTATCTACTACAAATACTTTGCTAAATAATTTGGCGTGTTGCTAACTACATTTTGTTCAAGATTGTTTTCTTCTAATTCCCATTGAAAAGAAGGTTGTCTATATATATATATGTATATATACATGCATATTCTTTCCTCTCTTTTTCTGTAAAGTGCTGGAGGTAAAAGACAGAATGTATGCAGTCTTTTTTTTTTTTTTTTTTAGTGAGGCAATTGGGGTTAAGTGACTTGCCTAGGGTCACACAGCTAGTAAGTGTTGTGTCTGAGGCCGGATTTGAACTCAGGTACTCCTGACTCCAGGGCCGGTGCTCTATCCACTGCGCCACCTAGCTGCCCCTATGCAATCTTTTTTATTGGTTTAATTACACATAGTTTCTAAGTAGTAGCTTAGTTTTTTGCTTAGTTATGAAGAACTTCATATTGACTGATTATTATAGTATTGTTCTCTGTCTTATGTAGGAAGCATTTATAATGTAGTAGTTAAAGTGCTGGATAGAATCAGAAAGACTTTGGATTAAGTTCTGCCCTCGATAGCCAATAGTTTTGTAACTCCGGGCATATTATAACCTCTCTAAGCTTCAGTTTCCTCATCCATAAAATGGGAATAGTAATACCTGTAGCACTTTCCTCACAGTGTTGTGTGGCTCAAATGAAATAATAAATTTAATCATTTTGCAAATTTTAAGGTGCTATGTAAATGTCAATTTAAATTATCTTCTCCCACTTTTTAAGGCTTTGATTATAAATGCTAACCGTTCAGGTTTTTTACTAAACAATTTCTTTTTTGAAATTTAGGATCTTCTAAAATTTTTGGTTATTCTCCCAAATACCTCACCCATTTGTGCAGTCATTTCCTGTGATGGATGTGCTTTAAGCAGTCTTACCATATCTTGTTCTAACAGGGAAGATAATTCATTACAACCTCCAGATGCATGCAGAATTCATGGTCATCTATATGTCAATAAAGTAGCAGGGAATTTTCACATAACTGTGGGCAAGTATGTTCTTTTCGCTTATTGAAAATACTTTACATAAAAATGGGGACTTGGATATAAGTTAAATCATGTGTTAAGTTGACCATACATTTGTTTGTTTAGTTAACAGAGATTTTCTTAATATGTATATACTTTTTCACTGTCATAAGATTCGGTGAAAATTTAGAGTTTAGAATCTTGAGTAAAAAGAACTGCAAACATTTAAAACTGCAAAAGTTTTTTAAAAAATTTACTTTTGATAGTCAGGTTAGAGGATATTAAGTTCTCCAGAAGTCTTCTGGTGTTTCAAAATTGAGTTAAGCTTGTAATTAAGAGATTCATGTAACCTGGACTAGGAAGTTAGGGGTACCATTGTACCTCTGCCTTGGTCAGATCAAACCTGGAGGCCAAATTTTAGTGATTACATGGATATTTATAACAGGATGAACCTTAGGTTCATGCCATAGATGGATTAATTGAAGTTTAACTTAGAAGAGATTTACAGGGAATGTGGTCATTATCTGCAGTTATGAGGGCCAAGCCAGGACTATTAGGTGAAAGGTGCAAAGAAACACATGTAGGCTTATGGTTAGGAAAAACTTCTTAACAATTAGAATGGTCATAAGAGTAATGGGTTACCTAAAGAGGTAATTTGTTTCCCCTCCCTAGGGGTTTTTAAACAAAAACTGGGTTCTCATTTGCAGTGGAAGTATTAGAAAGGATTCTTGTTTAAATTATATGTTGGACTAGGTAGAAGGTCTTTGACAGTGTGGGGTAATAATGGTGTTGGATAGGTGTGAGCCCTGCCTAATTCTATAATGGCATTTTACTCTGTTGAATTTAGTGTTCTCTGGGACTTTAGATAAATTAGGACAGGGTTTTAAAATTCTTAAAGTATTTTAAAGTCAGATGACAAACCTAAAAGGCATTTCTTTGACATTTAAACATTTTATTTGTAGAACTGGTATTGAAATTTTCAGATCATATATGCTTTGTGATTGTCATTGCTTTCTCATTGGCTATTTAAGGTTCTTTTAAACCCTACTGCCCCCCCCTTTTTTTCTTGGAATTTTTAGGTAATTTTAGCAGTATAAGTTGGTCTTAACTATATATTTGTAAAATGAATGATTAAGTTAAGATCTAGTCGTTTCCTTTGGGTTTTACCTTATTAAGCTTATGTATTCATAGTATCATATAATGTTAAATATATAACATTTTAATATCTTCATATTTAATGTTTTTCTGTTTAGAATTTTATTTTCCAAATTGCATGTAAAAACAAATTTTGGCATCAATTTTTCACATTTAATGTTGCAACAGCCCCCATGAACAATATTTTTCATTTCCTAGGATATGAGCAACTGTTACCTGGAATGAAATACTTTTAAATATGACAAGATAAAATAAGAAACCCATGTACATTGGTTCAAAATAGAGAATTAATCTGTTATCTTTTAAAAAAACTTTCATGGTAATTAATTTCATGCTTTTTCACAAACATTATTGGAAGATAATAGTTAACTATAATGTTTTAGGGCAAATAAAACATTTTGCTTTACCTTTCAAAAAAGACAATGCTGCCAGTAGCTTGAGAAGGAAGATGTGGAATTCTCTGCAGCCTTGCAGGAAAGTGCTTTCTACTACAAGCTGTTCCAGGGGGGGAGGGGGGTGAGTTATACATTGCTATATTTTAAAAAAAAATTATAATTTACACCACTGCTTTTGGTGGAATGTGTGGAATAGTGTGTACTGTTTATGAAGAAAAATATCATTTACAGTCTTCACTGAGGATGTTACTACTGGTTTTCCTTCCCAAACTGTAGAATGCTGTTTTGGGTTTTTTGGGGGGTTTTTTGGGTTTTCTTTTTTATTTTTAAAAATTATTTTTGATCGTGATGATGGTTCTTCAATAGACCAACAAAAACAGCTGTAACATTTTCACAAAATAAATGCAAGTAGATCTGGATTTCTGACATCTTTTGTCATTTGATGATTTGGTTTTACTTGGTAACTTGAAAGCACAATGTAGAGACATTGTGATGAGGGGAAATAAAGTTTTGTGTTTTTCTTTTATTTTCTTCCTTCCTTCCTTCCTTCCTTTTTTTTTGTGGGACAGTGGGAGTTAAGTGACTTGCCCAGGGTCACACAGCTAGTAAGTGTCAAGTGTCTGAGGCCAGATTTGAACTCAGGTCCTCCTGAATCCAGGGCCTGTGCTTTATCCACTGCACCACCTAGCTGCCCCCATTGTGTTTAAAAAAATATATTCTTAATTCTTAATCTTAATTTGCCTTATGAATTTGTTTTTTGGATTTTTTGCTTGGTTTTTAACCTTTTTTATTAAACCCCCCTTCATCTCAGCCCAGAAGTGTGGGTAGTAAGGCAAATTGTTGAAAGCTAAAGTAATTCCAGCTTTCAGAAAATTATTATTTTTTGCTGAATTTTTACCATTTCATCACTTAGCTATGTCTTACACTCTGAATTTTCAGTATTTCATTGCAATAACAATTTCACTTATATGAAAAAATATATTCATTTAAAAAAATAATTTCAAGTGTAGTAAAATCCTTAAGACCTTGGTCCAAGAAAAGAAAAGCAGTTATGCTGAGAGTTTGAAGAACTTCTAAATAGTCACATGAGTAAAGTTAATAGCAATAAGATTAGGGTAGTTAGATGAGAAGGACATGTTTGAAAGGATTGGATTATCTGCCCAGGGAGTTTTAAAATCTATTTTTCAAGCTTGTTGTCCTCTTACTATATATTAAGAAAAATTTTAGTACTTAAAGAGAAAATCCAATTTCTGTTTTTCATTAAAATCATTGTTTTTCCATCCTCATAGGGCAATTCCACATCCCCGAGGTCATGCACACCTGGCAGCACTTGTCAGCCATGACTGTAAGCTATTTATTATATTTTCTCCCCTGTTTGTTAGGGTTGTTGAAAGAAATTGTATTTTGTTTTTGGTGCTAATGCAAGGAATTGAAGGAATTGAAAGGGAATGATTTAGACAGGTAAAATTCATTCATTAAGTTTGACATCAAAAGGAGAGAAGAAAAACCAGTATTTTGTGAATTCACAGTTTCTCTAAATATAGACTTTGAATTCATTTTCCTAGTCCAGATTTTTCTAAAGACTGACTTACCAAGGCCTTACTTATTTCTGTATTGTTGATGAATGAATGTTTTAGTCAACAAAAAACCTCTAAAAATGTACTGTCATGTTACATGCGCTCATCTTTCTTTTCATTCTTCAGGTTAGTCAAGAGATGCTTATATTTTAAGTTCATTCAGTTACTTCCAACACACATGTGTATACTTTTATATATATATATGCATCTACATTATGCACACTATATTTAAAAAATGTATGTCAATTAAAATGTCTGTAATTGTTACGACATTCCTTAAGACTTCCATTTGAAATTTAGTTTGATCTTTGTGGAGGAAGGAGATTTGAAAAGTTTTGCTTTTTGCTATATAGATACCATCACTGTTTTAACAGAATAGTTTAAGTTGTTGGGCTTGGAGAGATGTTGATTTTTTTTTCAATTGAACTTAAAGGTTAGATAGACATTTACATAGGATAATTAAGTGCAGAATCCTCTTGGAAAGTAATTTGTAGTAGTCTTATAACAGTTTGTAGGAAATTATTATAAATTTGTTTAGATTTCCTGAAAATATTTAAACATTTGTATTAAACAAAACCATATTTTTAAACATATAGATTTTTAGGGTATGTATTTACAGCAAAAAAATTGTAAAATTGGGTTGCAGCTAGGTAGCAGTGTATAGAGCACCAGCCCTGGAGTCAGGAGGGCCTGAGTTCAAATTTGCCCTCAGACCTTTACTAGCTGTGTGACCCCAGGCAAGTCACTTAACCTTGATTGCCTCACTACCAAAAGAACAACAGCAACATAGAATTGTAAAATTGTTTTCTAGAAAGTTGTTTTGCAGTATTATAGTGTATATATTATATATGTGTATATATATATATATTTTTTTTGTCTTTTAGCCTACAACTTTTCCCACAGAATAGATCATTTGTCTTTTGGTGAACTTGTTCCAGGAATTATTAATCCGTTAGATGGAACTGAAAAAATTGCTATAGATCGTAAGTATTTTGTAATAGATGTAGAAGTTTGTATTCATTGAATTATTATCATTTAGATAATAATGTCATTTCAGATTACTTCCTCATTTGAATTAGATATGTGTTTAAAAAGATAGGAAGATAGCAGTAAACATTTTTGAAGGGAAAAGTGCTTAGAAGGGGAAAAGGCCTTAGAGGGAAATGCTAAAGAAATTATAGTTATAGTTCTATGTTTAGAAAAAGTTTTCAAGTATGTAGAAATTGTAATGCATTGATGCTGCTATTCTCTGCTCATTAAAGGAAGAATAAGTTCTGAGAAAGAAAGTTTAGGAAGAAACATTTTACTAATGATTTTTAAGGTCCAAAAGTGCACTGCTAATTTTAAAAGCATCTGTAGAATTTTTACAAACCTTTTACATTTCTTTTTATAGGCTATTTTAGTTGTATTTTAGTTTTATGGGCTATTAGAGTTTTAACTCTGTAGTCACGGAGTTAGAAAAATAGACCACTTATTATTTCTTGTAACACTCAATCCATAGTGCTTTTTATTTCTGGCATAGATATGCTTCCTACACTTTAGAAAAAATCTTTTATACAAAAAAAGGAAGTCATATGATAAATTCATTAGTGGAGCTTTGAACCACTGTAGTCTCTTAAGCCCACAACTGTATAAAAATATAAAGTATGTAATTGGGCAACTTACATTGGTCACTGTTGTGACCACAAATTGCATGTATCTTTATGTCCACACAAAATAATTGAAATTATGTAATGCCCCTAAAAATTACAATTAAACATAAAAATGTGAAGTACTCAGTGACCAAATTGAAACTGTGACTTATTAAGGCTATACGTAACTATTTTTGGCATTATAAAAGGAAAACAGATTTTTAGACTTCATACTAAGACCCCGTTTCTTTTATAAATGAGGAAAACAAAGGAATTGCTACTTAGATACAGACTCAGAACCAAAACTGAGCTCCTGATCCAAGATGATATAAGGTTGCTTGCATTAGAATCTGTAACCTTCATCTAAATAGTCTCTACTAACACATTTTAAACTATGAAATTCATAAAATTAGATTTGCATATAGCTTTTTAAGGAGCTTGGCTTAGTGAATAAGAAACCAGCCTTCCTTTTCAAGGTTCTTTTTGTGACCCATGTACTAGGTGTAGGACCTTAGGCAAGTCATTTAACCTTTCAGTGTTCCTCAGGCATCTCTGAGGTTCTAAGTTGCAAACAGTTGATATTCTTAATTGCTAGAAGGAATTTCCTTACTTTTAATTCTTTATTTTAATGACATCACAGATCTGGACACCCATCTCCAAAAAAAAAAAAGGTTTGAAGTATAATAATATTTCAGACTTATTTGGATTTTGCTAATGGCTTTTATGATTAAAGTATAAAGGAGCTAACCAGTGTTAGTTACCTGATTGAAACTTCATTGAAATTAGAAATTAATAGCTAAAATACAGTGATCCAAGACAATCCCAAAGAACTAATGATGAAGCATACTATCTTCCTCCAAAGAAAGAACTGATATTGATTGAACATAGACTAAAGAATGCTATTTTTCACTTTCATTTTTTTAAATTCGAGTTTTCTTTTACAAAATGATTAATTGCACATGTAAAATCTATATCTGATTGTTTACTGTCTCAGGGAGGGGGTAGGGGAGTAGGAAGGAGGGATAAAATTTGGAATTCAAAACTTTAAATAAAAATGTTAATTATTTAAAAAATAAATATCTATGCACAATGAAAACAAAAGAAATTAATAGCTAAGTTTATTTTGTTAATTCTGGATTAGGATATAAATCTAAAACAGATGTTAAATAGGTATAGGGCGAATAACTATGTCCAGAGAACAGTTGGTTACCCTCAGCTTATTTGTTTTTACCTACTTAAATTTTCATGGATAGTATTGATATTTTTTCTTTAACCTAATGTAACCACTTAGAGATTTTAAAGTGTAACTTTTTTGGTTTTACACTGACCCCAAGAGATAACGGTAGAAGTTTTTGTTATATTCAGTACTTGACATAATCCCTGATATCTTCAGATGTTTTTATCTAATATTGCTCTGACTAAATTTTGGTTCATGTATGAAATGTGAAGATGTTCATGATAATAGTTGAAAGTTTTTATGTTTTGTGTTAATCTCACTATAACTTTATTTTATCCCACTATAAATTGTATTTGTGATATTATAGGAATGTTGATACAGTTGGGTTTTTTTGGTGAGGCAATTAGGGTTAAATGACTTGCCCAGGGTCACACAGCTAATAAGTTGTCAAGTGTCTGAGGCCGGATTTGAACTTAGGTCCTCCTGACTCCAGGGCCGGTGCTCTATCCACTGTGCCACCTAGCTGCCCCAGATACAGTTTTAAAAACAAAATATTTTTGGTCCTAAATTGGTTAGTTTTTTCCTTAGAATTTGTTTAAAAATATAGATGGTCATTTTGGTACCTTGATACTGTTTCTGTAGGTTTTATGTACATTATTAATAAATAAATAGTGCTTATTAGTTACTATTTAGTATTAACTTTCATGAAAAAAGCAGGTAGTGGATGGTGTTTTTTAAGTACTAATTTTTTCAGTTGACTCTGGAAAGTTTTTCTTATTTTATACTAGACAACCAGATGTTCCAATACTTCATCACAGTTGTGCCAACAAAACTCAATACATACAAAATCTCAGCAGACACTCACCAGTTTTCAGTGACAGAAAGGGTAAGTTAATTTCAGACTAATAAAATGCTCTGGTGATAATTATTAGTTTATAGTCTTTCTTTTCTAATGGAAAAAAATTTGAACTTCAGTTGAAGTTTTTCTTAAGCTCAGAACTTTAAAAGAACAGAAATGTATAAAAAATAATGTGTTCATATTTGACAAATAATTTAATATTAAATTTCTTTCCTGTATTTGTTATATTGTAAAATTTTAGTGGATGAAAAAATGGATTGACTTTGGTTTTTACCTCCTAAAATGTTGTTAATCCTGAAAATGTTGAACTCTTTGTACAATATTTAATCTTAAGTAATTCATTTTAGTGTAGCTAGGTAGTACAGTGAATAGAGCACTGGTCTTGGAATCAGGAAGCCTCATATTCATGAGTTCAAATCTGCCTTCAGAGGCTTATTATTAGCTGTATGACCCTGGCTGTGTGACTTAGTCCTCAGTTCCTCATGTATAAAATGGGCTGGAGAGGGAAATGACAAACCACTCCAGTATGTTTGTTAAGAAAACTCCAAATGGGGTCAGAAAGAATCGGAAACCACTGAATGAAAATTTTTTTTTAATCTCAAGTAACTAATTACTCCAAAACATATATTTCCTTAATATGTATATTACCTTCAGCAAAGATTCCTGTTGAAGGAAAGTGCTTATTATGTGCCAGGAACATGCTAAGCATTGAGGATACAAATAGCAACAAATAGACAGCACTTGCCCTTAAAGAGTTTACATTCTTTTGGGGGCAGATAACATAGAAAAGGGAGCTGAAAAGTGGAAATCCAGAGGAGTCAAGAACAAAGGCTTTGATGAGAATGAAGGCAGTCCAGCCTTATCTCCTGTATAAAATTGAGGCTTCAGGAGGAACTCACTAATGGGAGAAGGGGGGCAGGCCTTGTGGAGAAATATTCCATGTTGAGTGGGCTTTGGGGTAGTAAACAATTTGGAGGGTGATGAGGCCTCAAGCACTGAGTGAAGTTCTAGGATGGCAGTAGAGGAGGATTTTGAAGTCCAGAGGAAGTTGGGAATGGGGCCTAGAAGAAAACAGCTTAAGAAATCCATTACCTGATGGCCAACCATGTAATTAATGATGAGCTTTTCTTTTTTCTTTTCTTTTCTTTCTTTCTTCTTCTTCTTCTTCTTCTTTTTTTTTTTTTTTGGGTGAGGCAGTTGGGGTTAAGTGACTTGCCCAGGGTCACACAGCTAGTAAGTGTCAAGTGTCTGAGGCCAGATTTGAACTCAGGTCCTCCTGACTCCAGGGCTGGTACTCTATCCACTGCGCCACCTAGCTGGCCCTATGATGAGCTTTACTGTGGTTGGTTAGTTCCGTCTTTAAATTTCATGCACATAGGCCCATATTTTTCCACTTTGTGATAGGACCTGCCAGATCTTATATCCTAGTGACAAAGTCTTTGAAAACTCAGTATGTAGCTATAGTGAGGTTACAAAATAGGAAATTTTGGTTCCTTGCAACTGAAATTTAATTTTAATGCCTTAAAAAATGTAGTTCTTGGGGTAGCTAGATGTTGCAGTGGATAGAACACTGGTCCTGGATTCAGGAGGATCAGAGTTCAAAATGTAGTTCTCACAAATATTAAATATAGCACATTTTCACTTATCAGAGAACAGATAATTTGCCATACATACCTTTGTGCCTTGAAGCTGGGAAAAGTATTAGGATTTCATTCCTACATTCATCGTGTGATCTGAAAAAGAATTGAGTACAATCATACCTCATTTACTCTACCCACTCTGGTGAGTGGAAGAGGGATTCTTTAAGTAGTTGACCTCTAAAGTGAGCATAAGTTATACTGAAAGCATGGATAGAAGTGGTTATATTTCATTTAGAGAAAAAATAGGATAAAGTAATGGATTCATGAGTGCCCTTACCACTTAATGGTAAATGTTTTGTCAACTAGATATGCAAGTATTTGAAAAAAAAATATTTCCTCTTACCACTCGGCCACATGGTAAAGTGATAACTTTTTTTATGTTTTGTCAATAAATGAATTTCTCCCTGCTTGTGGTGGAACATACCTGTAGTCCCTGCTGAGGGAGGCTAAGGCTAGTGGATTGCTTGAGTTCCAGGAGTTCTGAGCTTCAGAAGGGCCAAAAACCAATCAGTGTCTGCACTAAGTATGCCAACAATATGGTAAGCCCCTGAAGAAGGAATGCTCCCTAGCAGTCTAACAAAGAGCAAACAGTCTCAGGTTGGAAAAACAGCAGATTGAAACTTCTTTGTGAATCAGTCTTGGGATCAGTCCAGTTTCTAGGCTAAACAAGATAAAGAGCCCCTATATTGGTTGTGTCTCTCCTCCCCTCCCTGTAATTAAAAAAAAAAAAGTTTGAGCTATAGCATTTTAATTTATGCTGTAGTATCTTACTATTACTATATTATCTTAATATTGCTATATTAATAGGTAATAAAGCATTGTATTATCCTATTTGCCATTTTCTTTAGTATATCCTTAGGGAAAGAGTTAAACTCATTATTGTGATTCTTTTAAACCTTAGGACCAATTTATAACTTAGCTAAAATGGGTCATGGAAAAGGAGTGTACAGTTAGCCCTTCCACATGGCCTGGGTTAGTGGGGCAGCACCTCTGTGATCTGGAAAATTCTTGTCTTTCAGGAGGTTATCGGTGCATTCTTTCAATTTGTATTTTACCTTCTGCTTGTAGAATATCAGGGCAATTTTCCCTGACAGTCTCTTGGAAGATGATATCTAAGCTTTTATTTTGATCATGGTTTTCAGGTAGTCCAGTAATTTTCAGATTATCTCTCTTGGATCTATTTTCCAGGTCAGCAGTTTTTCCAAGAAGATATTTCACATTGCCCTCTATTTTTTTATTCATTTGGATTTGCTTTATTGTGTCTTGGTTTCTCATAAAGTCCATTTGTTCAGTCCTAATTCTTAGGAAATTTTTTTCTTCAGAGAGCTTTTCCATTTGGCTTTTCAAGCTGTTGACTTTTTTCACATGACTTTCCTGCATCACTCTTATTTCTCTTTCCATTTTTTCCTCTCTCTCTCTCTTACTTTATCTTCAGAGTCCTTTTTGAGTGCTTCTATGGCCTGAGACCAATTCATATTTTTCTTGGAAGTTTTGAATGTAGGAGCCCTGATGTTGCGATCCTCTTCTGAGGGTGCACCTCGATCTTCCTTGTCACTAAAGAAACTTTCTATGGTCTGCATTTTTCTCTGTCTGCTCATCTTGCCCACCTATTGACTTTTAACTCCTTAAAGTGGGGCACTGTTTCCAGGCTGCACAGTCTCAAGATTCAGGGGGTCCAAGGTGGTATGATTTAAGGAGAGGCAGGTTCTCTACTCACCTGGCCTGTACTTTGATCTGTAAATAACCCTAGGCCTAATTGCCAATTAACCAGGCAACAAAAGTTTCTAAATTTTTTCTGTGTTATCTGATGGCCTTTGCAAAACTCACCCCAAATTCCCATTTTATTTCTTATGCCAATCTGTGATATATTAAAATACTGATGTAGAAAGTCACAATGTGGTGTAGTTCTATAACAGTGCACTCACTAAAGCATTTATATTAGAAAATGAACCTTTTTTTGAGACAACATAGGGGTGGATAGAATGGAATATCATTGATGCCGTAGATATAAGCTAAATTTTAAAACTTGCTTATATTTAATTCAGAGAGAGATTCAAAATATCTCCTGATATTTGGTCTAGTAACTCAAAAAATCTAAGTAAATAAATCCCTCACAGTTATCACCTTAAATTCTTGCCTTCATTCAATCTCTAGTAATGAGAATATGAGTATAAAAGTGATGCTGTCTTACTTCATTGATAGTATGTAGAGTTCTAGATTACCAAAAATATTTTTTCTTTTCTTTTTTTTATTAAATCATAAAAGTATTTTATTATTTATCTGTTACATGAAAAGATAGTTTTCAACATTTGTTTTCATAAGACTTTTAGTTCCAAATTTTTCTTTCTCCCCCCTCCTCAAGACAGAAAGCAATCTAATATAGGTTATATATGTACAGTCACATTAAACATTATTTCTGCATTAGTCACGTTGTGAAAGAAAAATCAGAACAAAACGGGAAAACCTCAAAAAGGAAAAAACAAAAGTAGAAAAACAGCACAATTCAATCTGCATTCAGAATCCACAGATCTTTTTTTTTTTGTAGAGAACATTTTCCATCATGAATTCTTTGGAATTATCTTGGATCATTGTATTGCTGAGAAGAGCTAAGTCTATCACAATTGATTATCACACATTGTTGCTAGTACTGTGTACAATGTTCTGGTTCTGCTCCCTTTACTCAGCATCAGTCCACTTAAGTCTTTCCAGGTTTTTCTGAAATCTGGCTGGTCATCATTTCTTACAGCACAATAGTATTCCATTATATTCATATACCACAACTTGTTTAGCCATTCCCCAATTGAAAGGCATCCCCTCAATTTCCATTTCTTTGCCACCACAAAAAGAGCAGCTATAAATATTTTTGTACATGTGGGTCCTTTTCCCTCTTTTATGATCTTTCTGGGATAAAGACCTAAT
Organism: Dromiciops gliroides; assembly: GCF_019393635.1. NCBI lineage: Eukaryota > Metazoa > Chordata > Mammalia > Microbiotheria > Microbiotheriidae > Dromiciops > Dromiciops gliroides. The sequence continues at coordinate 211,069,664 of NC_057865.1, forward strand.
AGTGATATTGCTGGGTCAAAGGGTATGCACAGTTTTATAGCCCTTTGGGCATAGTTCCAACTATCTCTCCAGAATGGTTTGGATCAGTTTGCAGCTACACCAAAAATGCATTAGTGTTCCAATTTTTCCACAGCTTCTCCAACATTTATTACCAAAAGACTGCCAAAAATCTCTTTAAAATTTTTTAAAATTCTGAACTTATGAATGAACATTTTCTTATACAGAGCAGAACACAAAAAAGGTTGTATATGAAAACATGAAACTTAATTTCATACTGCTTACTTTTTTTTTCAAAAAAATTTATAGTAATCTCCACATGTTACTTTCAAAATTGTATGCTTATCTGCATTAAAAAAAAAGTTTCAGTGGTTTGCATTCTTTGGCATTTGCATTGCTATCCCCCTCTCAATTAAAAACCAGAAGAGGGGAAAAACCTCAAAATTAATTGATAGGTTGATAGTGTCCACAAATGTATGTCTCTCTGCATTTTGAGTCCATCTGTTGGGGGGGCGGTAACTTGTGGTTAATCATAGGTCCTCTGGAGACATAGTATGCCATTGTAGTGACCAGAGTTCCTAAGTCTTGTTTTGTTTTGTTTTGCCGGGCAATGAGGGTTAAGTGACTTGCTCAGGGTCACATAGCTAGTAAGTGTCAAGTGTCTGAGGCCGGATTTGAATTCATGTCCTCCTGAATCCAGGGCCAATGCTTTATCCATTGCACCATCTAGCTGCCCCCCAGTTTTTAAGTCTTTCATAGTTTGTTTTTTTTCCTTACAATGTTGTTTTTGTATAAATTGTTCTGGTTTTTTTCTCTCTATGTCAGTTTCTGTGTCTCAGAATTCCATGAAATAGCTTCCTTCATTATTTCTTATGGAACCAGTGATATTCTGTTACATAATTTATTCAGCCGTAATTTATTCAGTGTTTTCTTGAATGCCAAATATAATGCCTTTTCTCAATTCTTAATTTTCCTGACCTCTGCAGTAATTGACACGTCTGACCATTCCCTCCTCCTGGATGCTTTCCTCTTTGGCTTAATGCCAGTTTTCTCTTTTTATTCTCTTTGCTCTGTCTAGACTTCTTTTGCTAGATCATCCATAGTATATCCCACCTAACTATGATCATTGATCAAGGCTTTGTTCTGGACCTACTTTGTTTATAGTCTCCTGGTGAATCCTTAACTCTTGAAAGTTTATCATCTTTATATATCTCCTTGACCATCTCTGGTTTAATAGTCTCTATCGTGTTTTTTAAAATAATTACTGTCGCTATAGATACCAGTTTGGGGTAAGCATATTTTGATTTATTTATATTATATACCAGTAAAGGATTGACCACAAGTCTCCCTAACTTCTCATGGTCTCAGGCCATGAAGTAGAGAAAAACAGGGAGAGAGCTTCAGTATGCAGTAGTGTGAGAAAAGCCCCCCAAAACTCATGTTGTCTCCCAGACAGACAGCATGTGGTCTCAAGGAGACCCAAGAGAGTTCAGAAGACCTACAAGACCTATGCTGATCTAAAAGAGAGATCCAAGAGAGCTCCTGGTCTCTTTCCAGGGTTTTTATCCTCCTTTGATGGAGGTGGGCCATTATACATTGATCAAAGCCAGTTGGTTAGCATCATTCAATTCCATTGGTTGACAAGATGAAGGTGGTCCAACATTAAAATGAACTCTACTGATGACATCAAGGAAAAGTATGCAAAAGACTCAACTTAAGCAATTCAAGTTGCTTAAGGCAAAGTCCATTATCTAGGTGTGGCTTTATCCTGTCCAGACAAAAGAATCTACCTCCATTTTTTGTTCCTTTGGGTTTGTCCCAGATCAAGAACTGGACTTTCTGGAGGGGGTAGGTGTGGAGAGGACTGAGAAACTGATCTCTTGTTCCCCCCCCAAAATCCATTATTAATAATTATTGTCTCACACTATATACAGTCTGTCTCCTTGAGCTTCAGTCTTACGTCGGCCTGATTGAGCGCCTTTTGAACTGGATGTCCTATAGGCCAGTATGTCCAGAACAGCTGGATGGTACAGTAGATAGAGTGCTGTACCTAGAATCAAGAACACCTGAGTTCAAATCTAGCCTCAGACACTTAAAGCTATGTGATCCTGGCCAAGTCATCAACTTCTATTTACCTCAGTTTCCTCATCTGTATAATGGGTGGTAATAAGAGCACCCACCTCCCATGATCAAATGAGATAATAATTACAAAGCACTTAGCACAATGCTTGGAATTGTTTGTTAATTAACTGATCTGCATTTGTAAAGGGAGCTTCTTTATTGGCTATCCCTTCTCTAATGAAATCAGCTGCTCTGAACCAAAATGAAACTCCAAGGATCTTAAAAAAATATTTGGGACAGAGGAGAAGAAATAAACTAGAAGCATTGGAGGTTTAGACCTGAGGTGTTAATGTGAAACAAATTTCTTCTCTCATATATTACCTACTTTTAATTCTCTGCCTGAATTCCTTAGCACTAGCTTATCAGTCAAAAAGTTAAGAAGCAATAGAAGTTGACTACATAATGTTGACAAAGATTATCTCTTTCTCTTTTCCATTTTCCCCCAACTTGGTTGCTTTAGGAACGTGCCATTAACCATGCAGCAGGAAGCCATGGGGTATCTGGGATATTTATGAAATATGATCTTAGTTCCCTTATGGTAACAGTGACTGAAGAACATATGCCATTCTGGCAGTTTTTAGTGAGACTGTGTGGTATTATTGGAGGAATTTTCTCAACAACAGGTAATACAACATTTGTGTATCTTATTTCTGGAAATGCTATTTATTATGGGGAAGAGTGTTGATTCAGAGCCTTAAAAGAGGCATGGTTCAATGGAAAGAATAATGGATTTAACGTCAGAAGTTCTGAGTTTGAATCTCTCCTTTGCCACTTAACCTCTCTGGGCCTCAGTTTCTTCATTTGAGCAAAAAGCCAAAAGTTTGGGTTATACATTTGCATTTCCTTCTAACTCTAAATCTTTGATACTATGACCTAGGTTTGAGTCCTGCTTCAGAAATTATATGACCTTTAGTCAAGGCTTTTTTTTCTTGTCTATAAAATGGGCATAGTAATACATATATAATCTATCTTACAAGCCTAATTTGAAGATATTTTATAACTCATAAGCACTATATACATTTGAGCTAATAACCTATAATAATTTTTATCATTTCATAAAAGAGAAATAGAAATGAACTCATCCTGTAATGGAAATAGATAATATATCATGAGTTCATTGTTCATTTAAGTTTGAAAGATTAATAAGATTGTAATCCTGATAAATTTGTATAATTTTTATAAGAAATGCTATCCCCCCTGCCAACAAAAGAAGATTATATTAGCTTTTGAGGGGCAGCTAGGTGGCGCAATGGATAAAGCACCAGCCCTGGATTCAGGAGGACCTGAGTTCAAACCTGGTCTCAGACACTTAATACTTACTAGCTGTGTATCCCTGGGCAAGTCACTTAACCCCCATTGCCTTTAAAAAAAAAAAAAAGATTACATAAGAAATGCTATCAAACGGGAAGGATACAGTTTTGTGTGGAATTTCAATTATGTATTTCCTAATTTACTGTGTGATCAGGATAAATTTATCTTTATTGCCCATCTTTTTGTTTGTGTTTGTGGGCATACCATTTTTGGCTTATATAAAACCATACTGCCACTTGGATAAAATATAATGTCTTTAATTTCCGAAAAGATACGAAAACAGCCCCCAGTGTTTGTTTTACTTTGGCACCTTTTCATAAGTTTAATTGGAGAAGTTGGATTTTGAGGGTCTAGGAACTGTATGGCTTTATTTGTTCATTATAATTTTTAAAAATCCATTATCCTTGAAAGTAACAAGTCTGAATTCTTATTAGCTGGTAAGTAAAAGTGTCATCTATGAAATTATTTGTTCTTTTCTAATCTATTAGTTAATCTAATCCTTAATCTATTAGTTAATCTAATTAGTTGTTTTTTATTTTTAAATGATAATTCAGGCATTAGTTTAAAAAAAATCAAAACATTGTTTTCTGACAGTGTACTTTTTATGTACTTATTCTTAACTACAGGCATGCTGCATGGAATTGGAAAATTCATAGTTGAAATAATTTGTTGTCGTTTCAGACTTGGAGCCTACAAACCTGTTACTTCTGTAAGTAAGAATAGTAGAACAACTATCTGAGTACCAGTATTGTGTTTCATATATTGTAATATTTCAAATAGAAGTTAAGTGGCAGTGTCAGAGTTTGGAAGATCTGGGTTCAAGTCTAGGCTCTTATACTTGCTGATTGTGTAACTCTTTACTTAACCTTTCTCTGTCTTAGGCATCTGTCTTGGACAGAGCAGTCATTTAGTGCATTGGTTTAGTGAGTTTTGCTTTTTTGAATACTTCCCAAACCAGTGAAGTCACAGGTATGGACTTAAAAAGAAAAAAAGCCAGACTTTTTGAGGGCCCAAATTTGAATGAAAATAAAATTTTTATCTTTACATTGAATATATTTTACAGGAATTAAAACTAATAATCTAATCTTGTTCTGTTATATTTTCTAGGTCCAGGATGGCCACACAAACAACCACTTACCTCTTACAAAAAATAGTATTCATAGCACCTCCTGAGAAGAGGGGAAACATTTTTTTGCCTGACAGGAAATCTTTTTTTAATAATAAAATATTGTGCAATATGTTCAAAGAGAAGAAAGTATGAATGGGAAGGAGAAATCACACCTTAAAAAACCCAACAACCTTGTGTGTGTTGTTTCTGTTACAAATTTGTTAGAAGAGGTCATGAGGCCTATCTTCTGATTGAACCCAACAGAAGAAATTCTGTGAAGAAAATCCCAACTACTACTTTCACAGCAGATGGGCAGTCAACATTAAAATCAGGCCATTCTTATTGGTAAGGTAGATTCTTAAAGGGAAAAAGTCAAACTGCATATTAATAAAAAAGTAGTAGACATGGTGAATCCCTTTATTTTTATAAAGGCATGTTGGAATTAAAACATGTATAAAATTAGTCCAGACATTGAAAATAAGTTGATCAGTCCCTCTGTCAATAAAGGAAAGGAACCAGAAATAGCTCCTATGATATAGCCTTATTCGTATTAAGCCATATTAATACAAAAATTCCATTAATTAAGGCTGATCTAAAATAAGAAATATGACCTAATTGCTTTTCATTGTAATTGGATCTTTTAATTACCTAACATTGCTCAAGCCAGGAAGAAGATAAAATCAAAAGTTACTATGATGATACTGATGCTTAGAAATGTAACTAAGCAATACCTTAGTGACAGAATTTGAACTCTTTTGGATGGTAGTAGGGAAATCTATTCCTTTGAAAGAAAGTGCTGTTTTTCCTGATTTGATCAATTTCTTTCTTTGCAAAAAGTTTATAGCTAAACATAAAGTTTAAGGAGTTAAGACATGGGCTTGTTATATTTATATCTGTGCTATGTTGATTTAGTTAATTTATCCAGACAATATAAAGTTGAAGAATAAGTCAAAAGGAACCAGCATTATGCTTAAAAGAAAAGATGCAGGGGTTGTTAGATACCAAATGAAGGAATGTGATTTGTTACATATACGAACTTCCATTTCCTCTTCTGTAAAATGTGAATGGGGTATGACTAAAGTCACTTTCCGTTCTAAAATTTCATGAGACAAAGAAACAGATTGCTTTATTAATATTAAGAATGGCAGGCCTTAGATTTACATTTCTGAGGAGTGTAGAGTTTGTAGCTGTAACCTTAAGCTGATTAAAAACAGCAGTAATAAATAAAATTAAAGGTAAAAAAAGACCTGTAATTTGAACTGCCATTCAGAACTATATTTTCCTTCAATAAACATGTGAAACTTTAGTTTTCCTTTTGTAATAAATACTTAAGGACTTTGGAGGAAGATTTATTCATTCCCAAAGTTCTAACCATTAAGAGAAAAGGGAATGTGGAAATCTTGCAGGTAAGTAATAGCCCAAATCAGAAATATGCTACTATAATGAACTGGGAAATAAATGGTGACTTTGTATGGAATGGTATATTAGAAGGTGATAAACTAAAAGTTATATTAAGAAAAAAGGTAGGGGAAGGGAATTGCCCTTTTGGAAAAATAGTGTTGATAATCTTTCGTAATATGGGAAAGCAAGTAAATATTTCCTGAAGGAACTAGATTGAAGTAGAATTCACATCTAGTAAGTACTTTGCAGAAAGTAAAAGTGTACTGCCTTGATAAATAGTGCATTAAAAAAAGTAGAAGCCCCTTAATTAGCTCATTTTATTTCTTCTTAAAAAGAGTTTGACCCTAGGATTTTAGAGTCATAAATGACCCTTATTTAGATTCTGCATAACAAAGTATTAGAATTTTATTTTAAAGAAAAATTTGTAGCATGAACTTTATTAAAATATTGGGAAAAAATCAGAAGGTATTTATACAAGGTTTTGAATGACTTTATCCATTAAAATGCAGTTTAGTTGTTTTGTTCCTCTTATCCATCTCTATCCCCTGAGGGAAAAATGTGAACAAATCAACACCCTTGATACACTAACTTGGTTTCAGGAGTATAGGAAACATGGCATATAGTTTTTTTTTAAAGGCAGTTAAAAATCGCTTAAATAAAGTTTTCTTCTTTCTATCTTACTTAAAGGTTTTGCAGATATCTCTTACTTTCAAGAATGTATTTGTCTAGAGCAAGTAGAATTGTTAATTTCTCCGAATCCTGTTTTCCCACTGACTTTCCCCAATTATTAATCCTTTTGAAAAGTTATTATAAGGGGATACCTGGGATACCTGCTTGGTAATTGTTAGAATCAGAGAAGTACATCTGTGAGAAGTTGTTCTCAACAAGTAGTTTTTTCCCTTGTACTTTTTCTTCCTATAGCAACTTTCCCCTTAACCTGGATCTTTCCTTTAGGTCTTACAACTGTATCAATCCTTTTTTTGCCTAGATTTTAAAAATGTCTTAAAAGAGAATGTCTTAAAAGCAGAAGTATTAACTTTTGTCTGATATTATCCAGATACCACTAACATGATGTATTTATAGTTTGAGAATTCTTTGACACTTCATTTTCTATAAAGTTAGTTTGTCCTTTATTTCATCAGTTTTGTGTGTTGGCTCAAACAATAGCTCTGTAAGTTTTCTGGATAAAAATGAACTACTTACACTTAAGTAGTTACTGCTACATCTATTAATCCTCAGATCTTCCTCTTAGAAACATGTCACAGCATAAACAATATAAGCCCAAGATAGAAAAATTCTATGATTAAAAAAAAAAACATATCAATGTGAACAAACATGTCTTGAATCCCTAATTTAAATTTTAAAAATAATTTAAAAATTAACAAATTTCCTAAAATATTGCATGTTTTCTCTATATCTGTGCTCTCCTCTTTAACATCAATAATTCAAGAATGATACTTGAAACGGTTTCTACTACTGTACTATAATCTCCTTTGTTTAAGTCTAAAACTTAAGTTCATGTTCAAGGTACACACATTTTAAGTAGTTTAAGAAGAATTTTTAAACTGAGCTTTAGGAAACCATCCTTTTAAAGTAGGACTTAAGCATTTCATGTTTTGGTTTCAGTCCCGTATGGCTTTCCTCTTCAATTTTTGGAATTAAGACAGTGGTTTTTCCACCACCTTTTTTGGTGCTTCCAAAAAAGGGACAATGTACATCATTTCTGGAGTTTTTTGTGTGCTTTACAAAAGTGTGCCAAACCCTGTGTTCTCACTTTGGAGTCAATAGTTTTTTGTTTTTAATTTTTTTAAACCTCAGGTGTTTAAAAAACTTCTGGTGTTTTTCCCTGAAACATTTATACACAACGACGAGGTGATTTTGTATTGTTCCACAAACAGACACCAAAATGCCTTGTTTTTAGTTAGTTGGTTTGGGGTTTCAAATTGTCTTGTTTTCTGTTGGTTTGCTTGTGTTTTTTTTTGTTTTTGGGGGGTTTTTTTAGGGATAAGTAGGAAGAATTGAAAAAATGTTTAAAAATCTCGTGACCTAGGACACTTGGATTAAATAAAATGGTGAACTATCAAAACAACTAATTTGTTCTCTTGATATACATTTTTTAAAAATCCTAAAATATACTATAACTTCTTCCCTCTCATGACAACTGCCCCTATAAGTAAAAATCTAGTAAGTATTTTAATGTGATTTAGGCCACATTTTTCCTGCATATAGAGCTAACTCCTCATATGGGTAAGGACTTATTTTTTCCTTTCTTATAGCAAGGATTGGCACCAAAAAATCATGTGAGAAAACTGGGGAAAATTTTATTAAGGTGTTGTCCATTTGGAAACTAGTGAACAAAGTTGAGTAAGGTGGATATAGAAAGTTAGCACTGTTTAAGAAAACCTCCAAGTACTTGTGTCTTATTAATACTGGATTATATTCATTTATTTTTAAAAGAGGGAACAAAGCTATATGTGTTTTAAGTTTTCAGGGGAAATGATATTCATACAGGTAGGAGGAAAAAAGTATCAATCCTAAATGAATTGAAAGCTAATCTCAGTATCTGTAGTATACCTTTGATAAACAACCAAAAGCTTATTAACCTTGTGATTGTAATATTTTGTAAGGAAATAAAAAGCCTTAGCTTTTATAGCTAAGTAAACATTTATGAGCAACTATAGGATACCTTTACAAATGAAAGCAAGTGCTTATTTTATTTTTCTGAACAAGTCACAATGCCAATAAACCCTTTATTTTAGTTTTTAAAAATATGAATACTTGGGACTAGCCTGATTCTTTCTTTCTCCCACCCTACCTATGTGTAATTCCAGGTTGGGAGCAGTGGATCAAATAAATTGGGGGAATACTTGTTCAGAATGCTCTTCTCTTCTGGATATCAGAAGAGTTGCATCTGGAGGCTCAACTCTGTTCCAGTTAAGCATCCTCTGCTATGCTGAGTAAGCAGTTTAAAAAGGCACCACTCCCTACTTACAAACCACTTACAACGTGACCAAGTGCTAGTTTTCTTTATTTTTTAAAATTTAATGATACCAGACCCTTAAATCAAGAATGAGCATCTTTCTAGGCCCTCTTTTTGGTGGGGTCCTAGGACAATTGTTCCTGTTTACATTTTATGCCTAACAATAGGCTAACATAAAACACTAGGTAGGAGGTGACAAAAGTGTGTGAGACTATAAATTTTGGGAATTAGTTTTTGAGAATGGTAATTCCATGTGTGTGGATAGAGAACAAGATCTGATTTCATGTCCCACCTTTTAAACATATTAGTTGTATTATTCTAGGAAAGTCCCTTAACCTCTCAGGCAATTCTCAAAGGCTAAGTTGTAAAATCATTGATTTTTGGTAGATGGAATCTTCTCCCTTGGAAGTTCACTTCAGTTTGATCATAAATAAGTTTGGACCAAAAAAAAATCAAGTTTGATATTTACTGTCAAATAACAACTTGTAAGGTCTTAGACAATATTCTATTCACAGAGCAGATCTATTTACTGTGAAATTTATTAGACTAATTTGGTCAAATAAAATATAGCTGAAAAGGTGCTAGGGAGTAGATATGAACTGGAATCGTTAAGAATTATCTTTATTCTTAGCTATAGAATTATCTCACTTGACTGATTTATTCTGTGAACTTACTATAAGGCAATAACTGTTTACCAACTTCAATGGTATTTATTGTGACTGTGGTACAGTGAAAAGAGCTTTGACTTTGGAGCCAGGATTTGATTTTAGATCTTTGTATCCTACCTAAGTGACCATGGGACCTGGTTTCTTCATCTGTAAAATGAAAGTGTTAGACTAGATGGCCTCCCGTCTAGCTGTAGCTTTGAGCCTATATATCATGTTTTGCCATATATAGAATATTGAGTAACCACCAAATCAGGCAAGACTTTATTTTAAAAAAAAAAAAAAGGTCCTTACAACTGAAAGGCACTTTTTCTCCTATAAAAATTTTTTTGCATGTATAGTCCTTTAATGTTTATAAAGAATTTTTTTTTTGTAACATCGTTTTAGAGGATAAGTAACCGGCTTAGATGAAGGTGACTTACCTATGGTCACACATTTAGTGTCTGAATTGGGTCCTGAACAACTTAACCACTGATTTGTCATTGTATTACATCATAGTTTAGCTACACAAAAACAAAAGCATATAGACAACCGTATGTTGTTATAGTTGCTATATTTCTAGAAAAGTGAGTTGCAAAATGTCCCCCAAAGGTAAAATGACAAAAAGATTGGCAGTCTGCTTTAGAAGGAATTATTTTCTTTTGGAAAGATGAAGATTGCGAAAAAAAGAGAGGCTCGAAGTCTATAAAATGCAGAATTCCAAAAGAATAAAGTTTATGCACTTAATTCTGATATATGACTATGAGGGAGCACTCCTAGGACCATAGATGTAGAGCTGAAAGGGATCTTATTATAATCTCCCTTTACATATAACTAAGACTGAGAAGTTAAGTGACTTGTTTGTTAAGCTACCAAGACTAGAAGGTTGGCTTGGTTTTTTGCATTCTGAGTCTGTTCACTGTTCTATCACTTAGATCCTCCTGACTCCAGGGTTAGTGCTTGATGCATTGCACTACCTAGCTGCCTGAATGCTACTAGTATGCAAAGTGCCTAATGAGTAAGTTCATAGCTACTGAAAAATTAAAAGTAATACTTTAGACTCAGTTATTTTTCACTTTTCTCTTTTCCAAACTTAATTGTCTTATTAACATTTCTTTTAATATGGAACAATTCTTATAAGTATGAGTCTGAGTGGGTTGAAGAATGTTGCTAATCCCAACATAGTCAATTTGATACAGATGAAAATTTAACATACTGTCAGTACAAGCCGTACTTCTAAGCCTGACCTGCCATCTCAGCAAGGAATTCTCATTATTTAAAGAGATGACTTAGGCAAGAGGGGCAGCTAGGTAGCACAGTAGATAAAGAATGCTGGCCCTAGAGTCAGTACTACTGAGTTCAAATCTTGTCTCAAGACACTTCCTAGCAGTGTGACCCTGGAAAGTTACTTAACTGTCTTGCTTATTTGTAAAAATGAGCTGGAAAAGGGAATGGCAGATCGCTCCAATATCTTTGCCAAGAAAACTCCAAATGGAGTCTCAGTCATATGTGACTGAAACAACAACAAAAAGCAAGAGACTGACTAGATGCAAAAATCATGAACACCACTGAAAAAACAACTGAAAGCATAATTCTCATTAATGTTGGTTTAGTGTCCTGTCCTCATGCTGCATAATACTAAATATTTTTCAGAAACTGGTCATTACATGTTGTTGTTTTACAGATAATACTACATAAGAATATACACTAAAAGTCGATTGTTTTAAAATTTAGTTTTCATTCACCCCTCCCTTCCCACCCACCCCCAAATCTGGGTATTTGTCAAGAAAAGGGGCTTTTGAATTTCTTTGTATCCTTTAGAAGGTAAACTAATGCCACTTCAAGAAAAGTTTTCTCTGACACTCCTTCCCGCCCTGTCCTCCCTCCCCGAAATCTAGTTAATAGTTTTCCCACTCTGAAGACCCTTAGTGATGAGGAACTCAAAATTAGTTGTCCTATTCTGGTTTTGCATTGTTAATTTTTGGTTAGATCTGCCTTCTAGGACCATATAAATTTCTCCATACTGGACAAAAACCATAGGGAGAGATCCCAGTGAGATCTCTTAACCTCTAGAAGTTCAGTAAGATCTGCAGAAACTCAAAAGTATCATACTAATTCCTCTTCTATGTAGTAACTCTTCAGGTATTGATCAAAGCACTTTGTGCAGTGGGCTCCTGGTTGCTGTGACCTTACATAAAGGGTAATAGATTTTAACTATCATTTTAAAATTTCAATTTGTAATTTTACCTTTGTAGGCCCAATTTTATATGAACAATGAAAATGTTGGCTTCCTTTCCAACTTGAGAGTACCTGTTTTTATTGATAATACCAAATCTAGGAATGAGTTCTTTAAAGAATATGACTATTTGTAATTTATAGAGATAGATTTCCATTTACCCTTAAATACATATAATGTATAAAACTAGGAAATTTTGTTAGAACATTTAAACCAGTTGTGGAGTTTGTCTTCATCACAAACAACCATACCTACCCTTATCTTCCACTCTAGTCCCCCTACTTATAAACTTCTACTTATGAGCCTGTTGGACTCAGGACCCTTAAAGGACTATCATGAGGTACTCTATACAAGTGATATTGAGGATATTCTACCTCTCCAAATCTCATGATTACAGCAAACTGCTTGAAAATAATGAACTTTTTTGTCAGACAGTGAGTGTCCCAGGACGAACAGGCATGAGCAAATTATGACCTCGTTCACTCATTCTATATTCACGAACCCATCCATCCTCCAGATTCCCCTATTACATTTGACTATCCTTCCAGTCATCCATGTTTTGGGACTTAAGGTATAATATTCAGCTTCTCATTTAAGCTACTTCACCCCATATCTCATCTTTCCAATGACCAGATCTTGGTTCTGTCTCCCCATCTCACATCTGTCCTCTCTTCACATAGCTACAGCACTAGTGCTGTAATTAGTGCTAGTGCTAAATTACCTCTTATCCATACTAGTATGCTGTTAGCTTCACAGTTAGTCTTCCTGCCTCAAGTCTTCAAGTGATTTTTCAGTAAATCACAGTGGCTTTTGGTTGACTAGGATCAAATAGTTCATCTTTTAAAAAACCTTATTATATGCAATTTATAATTCTTGATAATGAAATAATGATGTCCAGGCTCTTTTTTTGATCATGACTTCTTGGTAGTCCAATAATTCTTAAATAATCTCTCTTCAATTTATTTTCCAGGTTGGTTGTTTTTCCAATAAGATTTCACATTTTTGTTTATTTTTTCGTTCTTTTGATTTTTATTGATTGGTTCTTGATGTCTTAGAAAGTCGTTAGTTTTTACCTGCCCAGTTCTAATTTTGAAGTAATTATTTCTTTAGTTAACTTTTGTACCTTCTTTTCTATCTACTTTTTTTTTGGGGGGGGGTTGGGACAATTGGGGTTAAGTGACTTGTCCAGGGTCACACAGCCAGATTTGAACTCAGGTCCTCCTGAATCCAAGGCCAGTGCTTTATACACTGTGCCACCTAGCTGCCCCTCCATCTACTTTTTAAGCAGTTGTTTTCTTTAGTGGATTTTTGTACCTTCTCTATTTTGCCAGTTCTATTCTTTAAGAATTTATTTTCTTCGGTGAATTTTTTTTACAATTTTTTCCATTTTTTTCCATTTTTTTGTGCTTCCTTAACCTAGCTGTTGATTCTTTTTTCATGATTCTCTTGCATAACTCATCTTTTTTTCCCAATTTTTCTCTTACATCTTTAATTTTTAAAATCCTTTTTGAACTCTTCCAGGGGTTCTTTTGGGGCTTGAGACACATCAACATTTTTCTTTGAGGCTTCACTTATAGTCGTTTTGACATTGTTTTCTTCTGACTTTGTGTCTGGCCCTTCCCTGTCACTATAGTAACTTTCTATGGTCAATTGTGGGGTTTTTTTGGCTCATTTTCTCAACCTATTTTAATGACATTTAAAGTTGTTTGCCCCCTGGGTCATAGGGGGCACGGTCCTAAGCTTCCTGCATGGGCCTCTGGCTTGCTGGACTTAGGCCTCTGGGCCTGGCTGCTTTCCTACTGCACAGGGGATTGGAGGCCTGACAGCTGGTCCACTGTGCCATTGGCCTGCTGTGCTGGGGCTGGGGCCTTGTTCTCTGAACTATAATGGGGCTAGAAGTCTCCTACTAGTTTGCCCATTTTATCTGATTGAGACAGACCTTTCCTGCAGTCTTTCTAAGTAGTTTGGGATAGAAAATTACTTTATCTTGTCCTTTTGTGGGTTCTGCTGCTCAACAAATTCATTTTGAAGTCTTATTTAAAGTTGTTTGGCAGGGAATTTAAGTGAACTGAGGCAGGTTTCTGCCTTTTCTCCACCATCTTGGGCAGCACCAGTAATTCTTAAATTATATCTCATCAATTTATTTTTTAGCTCAGTTATTTTTCTAATGATGTTTCACATTTTCTTCCTTTTTTTCATTCTTTTGACTTTGTTTTATTGTTTCTTGAAGTCTTAAAGAGTCATTAGCTTCTACTTGCCCAATTCTGATTTTTAAGGATATTATTTTCTTTAGTGAGTTTTTGTAACTTTTCTATTTGGACAATTCTGCTTTTTAAGTTTTTTTTTCCTAAACTGAATTTTTATGGCTCTTTTATCATTAGGCCAAGTCTGTTTTTTAGGAGTTAATTTTCTTCAAAAATTTTTTGTCCTTCTTTTACTTCTCTTCATCTTCTTGCATCACTCTTATTTCTTTTCCCAACTTTTCCTCTACCACTCGTATTTCTTTAACTCTTCCACATATTCTAGATAGCCTTGGGTCCAATTAGCAATTTTCTTTGAAGCTTTGCTTATAACTATTTTTACATTATTGTCTTTTTCTGGGTTTATGTACTTTTTTTTTCTTCTCACTGTAGTAGCTTTTTATGGTCAAATTCTTTTTTTTTTGGTTTGCTCATTTTCCCAGCCTGTTTCTTGACTTTGAACTTTATGTTAAAATTGTTTTTGGTTACCTAGGTATGGGGAGGCACTGTGTCAAACTTTAGAATTTGTTGTTGTTGTTGTTTTGCTATTTTCAGAGCTACTTCTGGATGTCTGAAAGTTTTTAGTGCTTCTAAAGTGATGTGCTCCCAGGAGAGGTGTGGTCACTGCTCTCCTGTTCTGTACTCTGTCTTTACCGGAGAAGGGCTCCTACTTCCCTATAACCTATATAGTACACCTATTGTCCCTGGAACTTTGACCAGGGCCCCTGCTCCCTTGTGACCAATTGTATGTTCTCCCCTCCGCCCTGCAACTGAGACCCAGAAGTGCATAAAGGCAAAGGAATTTACAATCAGTGCCAGCTGAACCTACTGCCAACAAAGGGTCCCTTGTAATCTCTTTCTGATTCATTGCCTGACCTCCTTACTATCTATAAGCTGAGAACTCCCTAAACTGCTGCTGCTTCTGTCTAATGTACTTTCATAATGCATCTTAATAGTTACCTCTTTGTGATTTAACACACTACTAGACTAAGATCATTGAGGGCAGGATTCATGTTTTATTCAAACATTATTTGTACCTCCGTTGTCTATTATAGTTCTCTCTTCAGTAAGTTGAACAATGTTGACAAGTCTTTACTCTCAAAAGGTACTCATAATCTAGTAAGGAAAAGTGTCATACAGATTTTGACACAGCACACTGGAATAGATTTAAGATCGATTATTAATACTCACACAAGCAAGCTTATGTTTTAGGATAACATTAATTCAGTTAGGGAGAGGATGCATGCAGCCTCCCTTGCTCCCACTGTTCTATGAGGCAGCATACAGGATGGAAATCCAAACATGTAGTGTGGTATGTCCTTTAGTCAAAGACCCAAAGCTATTAGGAGCTCAAGTCAAAGACCCAAAACTATTGGGAGCTCAAGTCAAAGGCCTGATATAGAAGCTAAACTCTGAAACAATGAAGTCAGGGAACATGGACAGACCGATAGCCAAGAAAGTTCTCTAAAATTTACCTAATTAGGAACCAGGGAGGCCAGTTCTAATGGGGATTTGGAAGTTCACAGGATGAGAAAGTTTAAATTAGAACTACCATATCAGCAAGTTTGTGGAACAGTTCCAGCATCTCACATTAAGTAGAACCAGTTGCAATTAAGCCTTAAGCTAATCAGCCTTGTGTGACAGATCAGGTCAGAGTAGTGCCATTAGGCTCCTCTGGCCATTCAGAAAGATATAGGAATAACCTAGGCAAATTTGATTAAATGATTAAGTACATAAAAGAGGTCAAACAATGGTAGGAGCAGTTGGGGGAAGGATCGTTTTTAGAGGGAGGAATAGAGGAAGGGAGGCTTAGTGGAAGTAGATTATGAAAGGTTAGATTCAGAAGTCTAGAATGTAATGTGAAATAAGGGTAGAAAGGCAGGTTGAAGCCAAATATTTGAAGGCCTTGCATACCAGACTAGGAAGTTTGTACTGAATGGGAAACTAAAATTTTGTGACATGAAGAAACCTTTGAGTTATAAGGACAATTATTTAGGAATAGTATATGAAGAATGGATTGCAGAGGGGAGAAATAAAAAATGGGGAAATGAGTAGGATCTTTCTACAATAATCCAGGTAAGGGGTATTGAGAGCCTGAATAAAGATACAGCAGAATTTTGGCTAGATGTTTATGCCCTGAAGGAATTTGTAATCTAGGAGATTAGATATGGAAACTAATGATAAATAAAATATTCAAAACTGTCATACAGAGAGAGAGTCTTTGGGAAGCCAAAAAAGTTTTTAGATTTTTTTTTTGAGGGTATGTTTTGAAAAGTATTTTCCCCCCTGAAAAACCTGTATAAAAAGTACAAATAAAGACACATCACTGGAAGAAGAGAGGTAATACTCATTTTTATTCATTTTTTCTTAATCAAAAAAGTAAAAATATGATTATTTGATTACTGAGATTATTGAAATTGCTGAACATAGTAATCAAAAGGCATAACCATTATTTTCTTAAAACTTTTGTACCCATCCCAGTGAAATTTGATTTTTAAAAAATCCTTAATATTTCTGGTTATTTCTTATTGTATATTTTTGTAGACAGCACCCGAGAAACTCAAAGATTGCTTACTAGATGCTTTGACTCAGAGTTGGATTAAATACCTTGGAATATAGGATTGGAGGAAATTTTGACCTTTTCCTAATAGATTGGACACTTGTGGAGCCCAGGGACTGGACCTTTGATTTCATTGGTATAGAAAACTGAATGAGAAAACCTCTACCAATGCAGATTCCCACCTTCTCTGTGACTTAGTCTTAGAGTGTTATTTATGACATAAAGATTAAGTAACTTGCCCAGGGTGATGTAGCCAATGTGTTAGAAGTGAGGCTTGAACTCTGAAATAGGCTCTTTATTATGCCATGCTACTTCTTGGGCCCTGCAGAGATCTCTAATCTTGTTGCATATTATTGCAATATTTGAATGTAAATGAGAAGCTATTTTTATTACTATATTTTGCCCAAGTTATTCTTTCTTCATTTAGCTATTATTTGGATCGTCGCTCTTTTGTGGTTGTGGAAAAGAAAGTTGTTGCCACCAAAGTCCTTGGCACTGTCAAATAAGTTAAACATCCAGAAATTGCTATCATTTTTGGGAGAAGGATCATCTGAAATCTTTATGTGTGTTGTCTTCCCTAAGAGAATGTGAGCTCCTTGAGAGCAGGGATGGCCTTTTCTGTTTATATCCCCAGTTTAGCACAGGGCTTTGCATATATAGTAAGCGCTTAATAAATTATTTTATTCATTCATTCTACCCCAGAGAACTCTAGTTTGGAGTCAGAGGACTTTGGTTTGAATTTCAAATCTGCCACTTACCAGGCAGGTCACTAACTCTATCTGTACCTCAATTTCCTTGTCTTAAAATGTGAGGATTGGGATAGATAACTTTAAGGTTTCTTTATGCTCAATCTATGATCATATGATTAATCAATATTTTTGGAGTGAGTGGCACTGATTACTAGGAAAGCACTGATTACTAAGAAAGATGGAAAAGCAAATGCTATAGCATAATTTTGAAAAACAATTTTAGTTATTTTGATATTATTAATAATCAAAAATTGCTTGTTCCCATTCCACCTAAAAATATAATAAACTTTTAAAAACCCCAAATCCTATCACTATACCCAAAGGTAGTTTGATGTCCCTTATTACTGAAGACTGTAACCTCTTCCTCTATACATAGTCCACTTAACACTGGGTCAGCTAGTCCTATCAGGTTACTCATAAATAGAGCAATATTTTCAATTAGCAGGTGTGGAATAAGTGCCTGCTCCCTCTACCCTTTCCCCTCCCTTAAGAACTATGACTAAACACTTAGTTTCAAAGCCTGCTTTACTTAATACCTTTATAATATTTCACAATTTTCAGTTGGGACATGTTTTTTAGATATATCTTTGAAAACCACTCCCACCATTTGGCCTAACTGAAGTGGGGGCAGCAGCTAGCTGGTGCAGTGGATAGAGCACCTGCCCTGGATTCAGGAAGACCTGAGTTCAAATATGACCTCAGACACTTGACACTTACTAGCTGTGTGACCCTGGGCAAGTCACTTAACCCTCATTGCCCTGCAAAAAAAAAAAAAAAGAAGTAACAACTGAACAGGCTTAAATATAAATAGGATTTAGAGAAAGTAGTTATAGATAGCACAGTGGTATAGTAGGAAAGGCTAGGGAAGAGAGTTTTTAAAAAAGTACTAAACTGCTATGGGAGTAGTGATTAAAAGGAATTTGAATACTAGTATTTAAATCCAAATTACATAAAGTCAGAATCTTGGTTAAAACCTGTATACCAAATGCAAAGACGTGTCTTTTTCTTAGTAATATTGAAAAACTTTTCTACCAGGACTTGAAAATATTAATCACATTTGAGAGGAAATAAGAGAAAATTAAAAGGTTAGCAATTTCTCCTGTAGCACTTGTTAGTGAATTGAGAATATGCTCTCCTCTGCCTATTTTTATTTTTAACTTTTAAATTTAATCCCCAGAAGGGTGCCACAGTGTAACCTTTCTCTTAAAAATTCACATTTTCAACTCTATTCTTGTATATATTTTGTGCTTGACATCAAAATGTAGTACAGAAAAAACATCAAAGTTAGAAGGGAGAAAGAAATTATGTTGTTCCACACATAGAAATTTCAAATACAGTATTGGAAAATTATTCCAGGATCATTTTTTTGGCAAAATTCATGATTATGGCTTAAGAGATTGCAGTGAGGTTTTATTTCACTAGGCATCCTCTGGAAGATACAGCACAATATAGGAGTTGAGATGAATGTGTGACTACATATACATATGCCCTGTAAAAGGACAAGTTCCTGCATGATTTCTAATGCTTGATAGCCACAGTTTTTTGTGTTCGAGGAGCTCAACAGAAGATGGGTAAATTTTTATTGTTCTCAGTGCCTGAAGGTGCTAGATGCCTTGAAGTAGGAAAGAAATTTATAGCAGAGGCTCACCACGAAGTACCATATATTCCGAGCCATCTGTGATCTTGCAATGAAAAAGCGCCAGATGATGAGGAAGAGCACTGTGTTAAAGAGGTAGTAAATGTTTCTGAGCCTGAGGAACAGAAAGACATGTGATTTTTAAAAAAAGAAACAAATTAGTCTACTCTAAACCTAATAGTTACCCCAGTATTTATTGAGCACCTACACAGTATGTAGGATTACATTTCAAAGAATGTTTCCCTTCTCATCAGGGGCACAGGACTAAGACATTCTTAAGTAAAAGCTGTAAGAAAAACAAATTAATGTTTTCAAAGTGCCTAGCATGCTGGAAGTAGTTTATTTACATGTGATAGCATCAATGTGTCTGGTTTGTAAAATGAAATTTGTGTGATATATTCAGGAATTTGGTACTAACAATTAAGAACAAGATTTTTTTCTTAGGCTGGTGGCGTTCTACTGAATTGAACCTTAGCTAATTTTCAGAGGGTCAGCACCTGATCTGAACTTTTGCCTTGGGTCTAGGAATACCTTTTTATTTCATGTTCTCTAAACAATAATGACTAGCTCTATCCCAGTACAACAGAGACAAGTTAATCCTCAGTATTCTGTTCACTCTATGGCAGTGTTGTTAACTTTTGAAAGAACCAAAAAGATGACTTGTAACTATTCCTTTATCTCATCCTATACTAAACAAAAATATTTTTCCTGGAATATTTATTTCCAAGGGGAAATAATTCCAATAGGAATATTAGTAGATTAGATTTATTGCTCCTTTTCAAAAAACAAAACCTTTGCATGACTTTCAGGTACAGTCTTGGACACATGAAGTTTCCTTAATATGCTTAAAATCTTGGGAGTCAACTTTGACTTCTTCCTATATTCCTCGATCCCCACATCCAAATTAGTCATTGAAGTCTATAGATTTTCTCCTTATAACCTCATATATCTTTACTCTTCAAGTTCTACTGCTGCTACTTTGGTTCAGGTTCTTATTACCTCTTACCTCAATGCTAATAATAGCTTGTTAAATGGCTTCCCTCTTTTTATTCTGTCTCCTCTCCCATCTTTTGTATGTAACTTTTGGCAAACAAATATAAAAATATTTTATCATGTTAATGTTATTCTCTTCTGCTCAAAAACTTTAAGTGGCTTCTTAATGTCTAAGCAATAAAGTCCCAACTAAGCCTAGTATTCAAGGCCCTTCACACTGATTCAACCTACTTTCCTTTTCAACTATATTTTCCATTGTTCTCCAGTTTTACTTCTTGTTCCATCTTGCTCCATTTGGTCATTATCCCATAAACAAGCTTTGCATATTATTACCTCCATGCCTTTGCTCCTTTTACTTCCTCAACCATTAATACATAAACACAGACATGATTGGAACTGCCTTTCCCCTGAATATCCAAACCCTATCCTATCAGCCCACAGGTGTTTTCTTCCTTTTTTGAAGTCTTTAATACTTATTCACTAGACCTCTCATTTTGAATTTTTCAGACACTGTTATGTATTGTTTCCAGCCCATTATAGGAACTCAACAACTATTGTTGGTTGACTGTTGACACTTACATTTTTAAATGTTGCTTTGCTGCAGGAATCCCAGCCATATCCTCTTTCAGTATGTATTTCTTAATTCCCAAGCAATAGTTTTCAGTGTACTCCAACCAATTCAAGTGGCGCACATCAAAGTTGAATAACTTAAAGGAAATAATAGTTGCAAAGATTGAACAGTTGGACAGTAATGTTATAATCCAACATTGACTTAAATACATATGAGATTCCCAAGTTTTGTAGAATGGAGAGTTTTTTTTTCTTGCTTGAGGAAAGATTAAAGGTAATGGTTGAAGGCTGGAATTCAGAAGGAGATGAGGAAATGGATGGCTCTAACTGAATACATTAAAGAATTGTTATTTAAATACTACCTAAGACCTGTGAGAGAAAAGGTTAATGGCTAAAGGGGTAAATTGGGGGAAAATTTTAAGTTAAATGAAGTGGGTTTGGTTTTGGGAAAGTTCCTAACCAGTAGAGCTATAAAAAAAGTGGAACTGATTACCTTGGAAGGTAGTAGTTTCCCCCTCTTTTGAGATGTTTAGGGGAGAGGCTGAATGACTACATGTCTGGTATGTTAAAATAAGATTTCCTTTTGGGTATAAATTGGACTAGATGGCTTCCAACTCTAAATTCTGCAGTTTTGTAATAGTCACTTTTAAGAGTTTGAAGGATTTCAAAGACAATTCCAAAGGACTCATGATGGAAAATACTATCCACATCCAGAGAAAAAAAACTGATGAGTCTGAATGCAGCTCAAAGCATACAGTTTTCACTTTATTTTTTATCATGGCTCTTTTCTTTTGCCTTGTTTCTTCTTTGATAACATGACTAATATGGAAATATGTTTTACATGATTGCACATACATCACCCATATCAAATTGGGAGGGGGTGGTAAGGAGATAATTTGAAGCTCGAAAAATTTTTTAAATGAATGTTAAAAATTGTCTTTACATGTAGCTGGAAAAAATAAAATACTATTAAAAAAAATTTGAAGGGCTGTCATGTGGAGAGGTATTAGACTTATTTTTGAGGCCAAAGAATAAGATATAGGATTATATATTAAGAGCTATTCAGATGTGGCATTTTTGGTGTGTAATTGATAAGGTTGAGATTGTACCCTAATAATTTAAAAATGAAAAAGAACTGAACACAATACTTCTGATACAGTCTAGGGGCGGCAGCTAGGTGGCGCAGTGGATAAAGCACTGGCCCTGGATTCAGGAGTACCTGAATTCAAATCCAGCCTCAGACACTTGACACTTACTAGCTGTGTGACCCTGGGCAAGTCACTTAACCCCCATTGCCCTGCAAAAAAAAAAAACCCAAAACAAAATACCAGATACAGTCTAAATAGCACAGAGATCAGTAAAATTATTATTTTTCCTGCTTGGATTCTTTATAGTATTAAGGAAGGCTAAGAACACATTAGCTTTTGGGGCTGTGATATCACACTATTGATTCATTGAACTTGCAGTCAGCTAAAACTCTTTGATTATTTTTCCATTAATGACTCAGCCATGTCTCTTCCACATACTTATTGTCCAGTTCATTTTTTTTAGCCTAAGACTTTATATTTATTTCAATGAAATGTAAACTTTTTAGATTTGGCATATTGTTCTAATGTTGGCATATTGTTGAGATTTTTTTTGAATCTTTTTCTGTTATACAGTAATTTAGCAATCCACAAAATTTGGTAAACATATTTTTAATATCATTATCTGAAACCAACCACAGATATTGACCAGAGAAGGATTAATGACAAAATTCTAAGGGAAAGACTTTCTTCTAGGTTGACAACTAGCCTATGAGGAAGCTTGAATCTACTCAGGTTCTCAGACACATCAATACTGAATACATACTTAGTAAATGTACTCCATAAAGGGTATCAGGCTTGTAATGGTAGTAGGCAAATATCGTATAGTAGAATGTAATTCCCTTAAGGGCAGAGGCTATTTTTTAGTTTTGTCTTTATATCCCCAGCACTTTTGTTTGGGTTTTTTTGTTTTTATGGTGAGGCAATTGGGGTTAAGTGACTTGCCCATGTTAAGGGCTAAAATTCTAGCTAAACTGTAAGGGCTAAAATTCTAGCTAAACTGTCTAAAATATCTAATGAGTGGTCACCAATAAATTATAAGCTTTAGCAAGAGTTAGACTTTTAAGCATTTATTAAGGAGAATAAGAATTTGGTAAAGAGAGAGAGAGAAAGGCCTAGATTCCTATCTATTAAAGGGAGAGCACATTTCTAGCTCCGCTCTCCACCAGAGTCCAGAGGAAAGAGAGTGAGCCCAAGCGCCAGTCTCTTCCTTCCTCCTCCCACTAGCCCGCGTCACTTCCTGACGCCAAAGAAAAGACTCCTGGTCTTGCCCTCAAAGACCTTTGCTTCATGGGCGGAACTCTTCTACAGTAAGTCTCCAGCAGGTGGCGTTATTCCAGTCGTTACAGTAGGCACTCTGAGAAAGAGTATTGGTGATATAAAGTATAGGGGTTTGGGGGTAGTAGTATTTCTGGTCAAAATGTATGCATGGTTTTATATCTTTGGGCATAGTTCCAAATTGCTCTACAGAATGACTGAATCAGTTAACAATTCCATCATCAGTTCATTTTTTCCACATCCCCTCTAATATTTGTCATTTTCCTCTTCTGTTCTATTAGCCAGTCTAATAGGTATGTCTCTCATTATTTCTTAAAACACAATGGGGGGGGGGCGCAGCTAGATGGCGCAGTGGATAGAGCACCGGCCCTGGAGTCAGGAGTACCTGAGTTCAAATCCGGCCTCAGACACTTAATACTTAACTAGCTGTGTGACCCTGGGCAAGTCACTTAACCCCAATTGCCTCACTAAAAAAAAAAAGTATAAAAAAAAACCACAATGGGGGGCAGCTAGGTGGCACAGTGGATAGAGCCCTGGATTCAGGAGGACCTGAGTTCAAATCCAGCCTCAGATACTTGATAATTACTAGCTGTGTGACCCTGGGCAAGTCACTTAACCCCAATTGCCTCATCAAACCAAACCAAAACAAAACAAACCACAATGGGGTTGGGTGGGGTGTTAAGAGACAGGAGTAGTTTGGTGATTCCAGCAATGTTTTTGTTTTCTAGTAGCTTGTTCTCTGTAATTCCCTGTAATTTTGTTTATATTGTTAATTTTTTTGCTTTGAAAAACCTTTCTACACTGAGCAGCCAATTCTGGTCAAATCATCATAAATTCTAAATTATTGACATCCAAATTAATGAGGTTTTAATTTCAAAACAATACTTACTTTCTGGTCTTCATTACTCAACTGAGACATTAACATTTCTGTATTGTATGTACTCCATTCCCAACTGCGATTGATGAAATAGTCCAACATGGAAATGGTTTTCAACATGCGATTCATAAGTTTTGCCATTCTGAAGCAGAGATCAAACAGAAATAAATCTAAGTTGTAACTTATTTACCATACTATATACTCTATCATACTATAGTTGCTTATCTGTCGACTTTTTTGAGAAATACTTCTACTTTGCAACACACACTGTGAAAAACAAATTATTTTTAAGAAAACACTAAGATTACCTTGAACTGTTCTCAAGAATATGTAGGGATTTATGTGAGAACTCTTACTCTTATTTCTCCAGTTATTCCCTCTTAGCTGAAGGAACTGGAATGAATCTTTTAAATGCTAGTTTTATTCTCATTTTTCTTATAGCCCCATTTCTTTTTTGCTTTTCATTCCTTTCCAGTATACAGCTGCCATACTGAGTAGCAGAGCCATAATAAAAATAGTTCCATCTACTTACCTTTTTACCTTTACTAGATATATACAAATACATACACATAAATATACATACATACACACACATACAACACATTCTTTGAATTTAGTAGGAAAAGAGAATTCTCTATCCAGACTAGGAAAGTCTCATCTCCTTATAACATTATGTAATATTACAGATTTAAAAAGAGATCCAATATATGGGCTATAGGGCATAATTACCCATCTTGTAGAAGTTGCAACTTCATTTAGTATTCATGAAGTAAACCAGCTTTCATAATACAGCCTTAAAATATTTTTCTGTTACCCTTATAACACTGATTGTGTCTCAGTCTTGAATGATGAATCTTACCATCTACCACTTTCACTTCAATACAAATGCTGCTGAACACAGGTGGAGAAAATCACATAACTGTTCTAACTGGGTCCACTACAAATTTATGTTATACAACCTCAACTAGGTTCTCACTGCTACTAGGCAATCCTTCTGCAATTTCCTTATCAACTCTCTATCCCACTTTTTACAGAAGTTCTGCCAAACCTTTTCATCTTTCCTCAAAACTCCCATGGACTCCCCTTCCTCCCCCTGCCCGCAGCTGAAAACCTTATTTTACAGAAAAAAATGAGTCCATTTACTGAGAGCTCCCTCTTCTCCCTTCTTCAATTCTTTACTAAGATCCATCCCTCAATAAGCAGTTCCATTTCTTCTTGTCTCTTCTGACAAATTGCCCCTTTCTATCACCCTCACTTATCACTTATCATCAGTCTCTACTGGTCTCCTGGCTCATCTCCTACTGCCTATAAATATGCCCATGTCTCTCCCATCTTCAATAAACCCTCACTTGATCCTTTCATCCCTGGTAATTATTATCTTTTATCTCTTCTGGCTTTCTGGCCAAACTCCTTGAAAAGGTCCTCAACAATAGGTACCTCCACATTCTTTCCTCTCATTCTTTTTAAGCCTGGCTTATAACCTTATCATTCCTCTGAAATTTTTCCTCCAAAATTACTAGAGATCTCTTGATTGTCAAATCCAGTGACCTTTTCTCAGTCCTCATTTTTCTTGAACTCTCTGTAGCCTTTAGCACTGATGATCACTCTTTTCTCCTTGAAAACAATTTCAGTTTTGCAGTATCTCTTCCCTCCTTTGATACTGCAACCACTCAGGTACCACATCCCACTTGTACTATTATGATAGCCTGCTGGGTGGGTCAGCCTGCCTCAAGTCTCTCTTCACTCCAATCCATCTCCATTTCAGCCATGAAAGTGATTTTCCTAAATCACAGATCTGACCATGTCGTTCCCCTACTCAATAAGCTCCAATGGCTCCCTATTGACTCCAACATCAAATACAAAATGCTCTGGCATTCATTTTCTAATCTAGCTCCTCCACCTTCCTTCCCCCTTTTCTAGTTTTCTTTTCCTTATTCTCTGACAGGTACTTTTTAATCCAGTGACATTAGCCTTTTTGCTGTTCCATAAATAAGACACTCCCATCTCTTTTAAAAGGAAGCCAGAAGAGAGAGAGATCAGGCAGAAGAATATTCAAGGCATAAGAAGTAGCCAGTGAAAAGGCATGGAGATGGGAAATGGAGTGTTGTGTTTGAGGAAGGAAGATAGCTGGATTATTGTTGGTCATCCTTTGTTCTTGAAGAGGACCAATGATATCAGGAGCTTGATGTTCTGACTTGCACAAGAATTGGATTTGAGTGAAGGGGATCTGTACAATGTCATCAACTTCATTCTTTCCTCTAGAGTCATGAGTCCAGTGGCAACATAAAGGTCAAGATGATGAGTGATGACCCAGGATGCAGTGGGTCACCTTGGCCTTTCTGAATTAAAGTCTTTCCCAGGGCTCAGTTTGTCTGAGGCCATGCCCGTTCAATGACTAAGGATTAGGTAAGAATTGAGACAAACGATGGCCCAATTTACCACCCCAAAGATGGGGAAGATCCTCAGAGTTTCTGGCCAGAACAGAAAACAATTACTATTTACACTCATTCTAATCAATCAGTAGCTAAACAATGAACCAGAGGCAGAGAAAGATGCCATTCTTCACAAAAGGACCAATAGAAGTGGCAACACTATTTAAGATCTTTATTTCTGGTAGCATAAAGCTGATAATTACAATAATAGTAAAACTTTGCATTTGTATAATATTTTGTACTTTTCTAACCAGTTTCATATACTTCAAAGGAAGACTCCTTTATCTTCACAGTCTATGAAACAGGTAGGACAGATGGCATAATCCTCATTATAGATGAGAAGACTGAAACTGGAAAAGTTGGAATGACTTGCTTAAATCATTCTCCAAATTCAGTATGCTTTCCATTACATCACATTCTCTGATTTTCTTTATTCATATCTGAAGGGTGCTTATACCTTGAATATGTTCCAAACTCATTCAGCATGAATTAGTTTCCTGACAATTTTTTCAGAATAGTTTATCTTCTCACCTGGGTTTTCTTCCTGTGAGACGAAGATAAAAGTCGTACATCACTGCTGGAGCCATGTGACTAATAGTATTCCAAAGGTAAGTTGAGAATTTGTTGGTTGTGAAGTCAGCATTTGGCCTCCTAAATGCTTTCTCAAGGGGAGCTTTTTCAAAAGTGGCTAAGACATGAACTCCTGGAAAACAGTAGACAGAGAAAGCAATCAATAACACCAAATTTGTTGGAATACATACCCTTGATGAGTTCACAATCTACATGCAAACACTATAGAAATAAGCTATATACAGGATAAATAGAAAGTAATCAATACTGGAATTACAGGAAAGTCTTCATTCCTGCTGGAAGTAGGATTTTAGCTGAGACTTGAAGAAAGCCACAATGCAGAGATGAGAAGGGAGAGCATTACAGGCATGGAATTCCAGCCAGAAAAAATGTTCCAAGTTGGGAAATGGAGTGTCTTGTGTGGAGAACAACAAGGAGGCCAATATCACTGATTCAAAGAGCTGGGCCATTCCCCAATTGATGAGCCCTGCCCCCCCCTCCAGTTTCCAATTCTTTGCTGCCACAAAAAGAGTTGTTTTAAAAATGTACATATTAGTCCTTTACCTCTTTCTTTGCTCTCTTTGGGGCATGGCCCTAGTAGCAATATTACCGAGTCAAAGGGTATGCACAAAATAGATTGTTGGCCACAGTTTCAAATTGCTTTGCAGAATGTCTGGGCCAGTTCACAGTTCTACTAACAGTGCAAACAGTCTTTGTTTCCCTACATTCCCTCCAGAATTTTTAAATTTTCCCTTTGTCACAATATGAGGCATAATCTCATAGTATTTTGAATTTGCATTTCACTATTAGTGATTTAGAGCATTTTTCATATGATTATTGATAGCTTAGATTTTTTTCTTCTGAAAACTGCCTATTCATATAACTTGGTCATTTATCAATTAGGGAATGGTTCTTAATTCTTAAACTTTTGAAATAGCTCCTTATATATCTTTACCAGAAAATCTCAGTGCATAGACTCTCCCCCCGGCAATTTTCTGCTTTTCTTCCAGTTTTAGTTGAATTTTGTTTGTACACAGACTTTTAAATTTTATGTAATCAAAATTGTCCGTTTTATTTCCTGTGAACCTCTCTATCTCTTTTTTGACCATGAACTCTTCTAGCCATAGATCTGACAGGTAATTTCTTCCATGCTCAAATTTGTCACACTTTATGTCCAAATCGTGTATCCATTAGCAACTTGTCTAGTTTCTGCCATACTGCTTTCTAGTTTATCCAGCAGTTTTTGTTATATAGAGAATTCTTGTCCCGGTAGATGAGATCTTTGGGTTTATAGAATACTAGGCAACTATGTTTCTTTGCTTTTATATACTGAGTACTTCATCTGTTTCACTAATCAACCTCACTATTTCTTAATCAGTGCCACTTTGATGATTACAACTTTGTAGTATAGTTTGAGATCTGGTACTGCCAGGTTCCCTTCCCATTTTAAAAAAGTCATTTCCCTTAATATTCTTGACTTTTTCTTCCTTTAGATAAATTTTGCTATTATTTTTTCCAGCTCTATAAAGTAATCCTGGTTTGATTATATGGCACTGAATGTGTAAATTAATTTAGGTAGCATTGCCATTTTTATTACATTGTCTTGGCTTACCCATGAACAATTAATATTTTTCCAATTACTTATATGAGTATTTATGTAAAGAGTGTTTTTGTAATTGTGTTTATAAGGTACTTGTGTGTTTCTTGGCAGGTTCCAAGACTATTTGTAGTTATTTAAATGCAATTTCTTTTTCTCTTTCTGATAGATTTTATTGGTAATTCACAGAAATGCTAATGATTTACATGTCTTTAAAAATATTCTAAGACATTGTTAAGACTTAATTATTTCAGTTAGTTTTTTTATTTGAGAACCACAATTATATCTGCAAATAGTGATAATTTTATTTCCTCTTTGCTTAAAGTCACTCAATTTCCTTTTTTTTTGGTCTTATTGCTATAGCTAGTATTTCTAACACCATACTGAATATTAATATTGATAATGGACATCCTTAATTTACCCTGATCCTATTAGAAAAGCCTCTAGTTTATCCCCTTTACAGATAATGCTGGCTTTTAATTTTAGATAGATATTGTTTATATTAAGAAAAGTTCCATCTAATCCCATGCTTTCTCGTGTTTTCTGTTCTTATAAAGCTGGCATAATAATACTACTAAAGTATAGGCCTGTCCATGTCACTTACTTGCTCAAAAATCTTCAGTGGTTCCTAATAACCTACAGGGTAACATGGAAACTCCTTGTCTATCAATTAAGGTTCTCTTAATTGATGATAATAATAAAATAACAAAAATAATAATAGTTTTACTCATACTCATTAATTGGCTCCAACCTATCTTTCTCAATATTGTGCTTCTCAAACTGGTTTATTACTGTTTGCCAAACTTGACATTCCATCTCCCATCTTTGTTCATAAGCATAGACTGTTTCTGATTCTTAGAGTGCACTCTCTCCTCCTTGAAACCTTTGTAGATATTCCTAGTTATTAGTGCTCTCTTCCTCCTCCTATTACCTTATATTCCCTTATCTGCATATACTTTGTATTCCCCAGCAGAACATAAGCTCATTAAACTTAATGTTTAATTTTTGCTTTTTAACATCTACCACTTAACAGTATTGCCTTTCACATAGAAGGCACTCATTTAATGTTTATTAAATTGAATTGAATTATTAGAAGGTTATAATATGAAGACAATTAAAAGAAAATGCTATAAATTTATATATGTTGTATATATTTATACATACATATATACTGCATGTATGAATTTATAAATTATGAATAGTTTAAAGTATTAGGTGTTGACACCAAAGCAAAAATTTGCTATTCTGCAACTTTTACTCTTTATTCCTAGTTCTATCCTCTGGGGCTAAGGGGAAAAGTCTAATCCCTCTTCTAGTTGACATTCCTTTAAGTTCTTGAAAGACAGTTATCATATGTCTCCCAAATCTTCTCTTCTTCAAGATAAACATTCCCAGTGCCTTCAATTTTTCTTCATATGGCTGAATCATAAACATCTCATCACCCTAGTTGCTCTTTGGATATACTACAGACTGGCAAAAAGAAATGAACCTGCCACTTTAGATGTGGTCTGATCAGAATGTTAAAGTATATTATTGTGCTGTAAGAAACAATGAGCAGGCAGATTTCAGAGAAACCTGGAAGGACTTACAAGAACTGATGCTGAGTGAGATGAGCAGAACCAGGAGAACATTGTACATAGTATCAACAACACTGTGTGTTGATCAACTGTGATAGACTTGACTCTTCTCAGCAATACAATGGTCCAAGATAGTTCCAAAGGACTCATGATGGAAAACGCTCTCCAAATCCAGAAAAAAAGAACTATGGAATCTAGATGCATGTTGAACCATACTATTTCTACTTTTTTGTTTTTCTTTTTTGAGGTTTTTCCCTTTTACTCTGATTCTTCTTTCACAGCATGACTAATGCAGAAATATGTTTAATGTGATTGTACATATATAACCTATATCAGATTGCTTGCTGTCTTGGGGAGGAAGGGAGGGAGGGGGAAAAATTTGAAAGTAGAAATCTTATAAAAACAAATGTTGAAAACTATCTCTACATGTAACTGGCAAATAATAAAATACTTTTATGGAAAAAAAAAGAATGTTATAGTATACCAGGACTTTCACTTCCATAGTCCTGACACTTTGCTTTTCTTAATGCAACCTGACTGTTGTAGATATTTTGTGTGTGTCATATATTGCTGACATATCAACTTTAAAGTCCATTAATCCCCAGATCTTTTTCAGATGAACTATTTTCATGTCTCCCCTATCTTGTGTTTGTGAAATTGATTTTTAAGCCCAGTTATAAGACCTTTTTCCTACTAGCCTTAAAGTCAGAAAACTGTGTACAAGGCCTGTTTCTGACACATATTGGCTGTATGACCATAGATAAATTATTTTTAACCTTTCTGTGCCTCAGGCAACTCTCAAAGACTGTAAGTTATGGACAAATTACCAAATGCATTCACTACACCAATGAAATTAGGGTCCATTAACCCTCCCCAACCTCAATCATCTTATTCACTTTGGACTAATGTTCTATTATAATAGGTTACAGTATTTCTGGATCCTTACTCAATGTCTAGGTCTACCTAGACATGTCTAGCAAATTTTCATATTGTATCATTTGCAAATGTGATAAGCAAGTCATCTGCCTCACTGATAAAGAATGTTAAACTGCACAAGGCCAAACATAAAACCTCTACCAGAAACTTTTCAAATTGACTAACCTAAATTAAGTCAAGCCAACAAGCATTTATTAAACACCTACTATGGGCTGTGTATTGTGCTAAGGAGTAGGGCTACAAAATAAAAAATGAAAGAAGGGGAAACAGCTTCTGCTTTCAGGGTGTTCATAGTGAAGACAACATTCAAACATGTATGTGCATACATATATGAAAGATAAAATGGAGATAATCTCAGAGAGACAGCACTAGGGGACTGGGAAAGGCTTCTTGTACAAGTTATCATTTTAGTTGGGACTTGAAAGAAGCCAGGCAAGGCAGGAAGCAGGATGAACAGGAAACAGTGAAAATGCATTGGAGTGGGGACAGCTAGATGGCGCAGTGGATAAACCACTGGCCCTGGATTCAGGAGTACCTGAGTTCAAATCCAGCCTCAGACACTTGACACTTACTAGCTGTGTGACCCTGGGCAAGTCATTGCTCCACAAGGAACAGCAAGGAGGACAGTGTTACTGGATAACAGAATAAGTGATTGCAAAGATAGGAAGGGACTTTAAAAATCAAATACACTAAAGGAAGATCCCTTTGATAGCTGAGTGGAGGATGGACTGGAGTGGAGAGAGATGAAGCAGACAGACCAACTAGAATCCTATTGTTTAGGTGTGCAGTGATGCAGCCCTGCATCAGAGTGGTGGCAGTGTCAGAGGAGTGAAGAGGGGCATATATGAAAGACAATAGGAAGGTATAATCAACATAACTTGGCAACCGATTAGATATGGAGGGGTGAGAAAGTGAGAGTCAAGGATGAGCCTGGATGGCTGGGAAGATAGTGGTATCCTTGAAAGTAAGTGGGAAGTTATAAAAAGGGTAGGATTTGGAAGAGAAAGACAATGAGTTGTTTAAGTCATGTTTGATGTCTCCTGGACATACACTTTAAGATGTCTAATAGGCAATTGTAGATATGAGACTAGATCTTAGGGCTAGATGCATTCTGGGCATGAGGGACAGCCAGTGAAAAATGCTTATTGTAGGGAGATAGAATGTCGTATGTGAAGAACAGCAAAGAGAGAACAGGGAAAAATAAACTCAGGTCATAGGAATAGTTTTCTTTTGATTTATATTATTTTAAAAGAAAGAAAAGGGAGAGAAAAGGAAATAGACTAGGAAAGAATGAGGAAGTAGAGTGAGGCAATTAGTTTTTCTCTTAACTCAGCTACATCAAGAGAAAACTATATAAGCATGGAGGAGGCAGAGAGAGGGAACTAAGATCTCATGAACCTAGGAAAAAGAAAGTTAAATACACTACTCAAATAGATTTGATCAAATACTTTTTCTAACTCATAAACACAAGTGGACTTTATATCCTTTATTTCTTTCATCCAATTGTGAAATGATAAAGATGTGATACGATGTAGAATATCTCTTGTGAAAGCTTACTTTTTCCATACTTACACCCTTTGATGAATGTTCTCCAATTGAGATTAGATGATTATTTGAATAAAAATTTTGTGTAGATGGAAAAAATAAGCATATTGGTCAATAGTTGTTCATGTATACTTGATCGTTTTGTTATTGATACAGTATGAATTTTAAAACATTATATTGTTACATATTAACATATACATGTAAATTTATATATAATTGACCTGAAAACTCTAGGTTTAGTCTTTGGCATTTCTGTTGAGGTTTCCTTCAAGCCTGTGACCTGTGGAGAGTTGCAGAGAGGACCAGGCTCTTAAAGTGGCTGCAGGTTAAGATGAAATCACATACTCCTTTATGTGTATATATTGTGGGTAGGAATAGTGATTATGCTTTACTGTCCTCATGTACCCACAAAACCAGTCACTGTATGTAGTTATAAACACACACACTTTCATCAATGACCAAACAGAGGACCTATGATGAAGCATGTTACTTATGTCTTGATAGAGAGGTGATGGACCTGATAGATGGATTTTTTTGACCTGATGATGGTGTGGATTTATTTTTCATGACTATACTTATTTTTTACAAGGGGTGGATTTTTTTCCATTCAATTGTTAATGGGACAAAGGTTTGGAGGAAAAAAAATGAGGTTTAGCCATAGAGATTCCAAAGAAGGGCTATTCTCACATTTTAAAAAATGCATAAAGGAACAGAAGTAAATAAGTAAGTACAGTTTTGAAAGTAATTTGAGAATTTATTACATTTTTTAAAAACCAAGTGGTATGAAATGGGGATGCATGATTTCACATACAATCTTTTTGTGTGGTAATGCTCATTTGGGGGGTGTGTGTTAGTTCAGAATTTTTTTTTTTTGGTGAGGCAATTGGGGTTAAGTGACTTGCCCAGGGTCACACAGCTAGTAAGTGTCAAGCATCTGAGGCTGGATTTGAACTCAGGTACTCCTGATTCCAGGGCCAGTGCTCTATCCACTGTGCCACCTAGCTGCCCCT
Organism: Dromiciops gliroides; assembly: GCF_019393635.1. Lineage (NCBI taxonomy): Eukaryota > Metazoa > Chordata > Mammalia > Microbiotheria > Microbiotheriidae > Dromiciops > Dromiciops gliroides. The sequence continues at coordinate 211,103,117 of NC_057865.1, forward strand.
AGTTCAGAATTTAAAAAATTAACAAACCAAATGATTAAATAAGCCTCATAGGAGTTTTGGACTTCAACATTACATATTTATCCTTAAGGATTCCAATTTTCTTCCTGTTACTAGGTATGAGTTTAACTTTATTAAACCAGAATATTTTAAATGTTAAGAAATCATAGAAAGTCCAAAACAAACTAAAAACTCCTTGGGGATTATCCACAAACCAATCAGAAACATGTGAAGGGAAGTGGATCAAAGAATAAAACTTTTCATTTATCTGAAGTCTAGGAACCAACCAAAGCATTGAGATAGCAGGATAGACTTTCAACTGAGCCTTCATGACCACATCTCTAATTTTCTATCACATTCTCCATAGGAAATGTTCCAAATCTTTTCTCTTCAAACCTCCCACAACTACCCATTTCTCCACCCTCTCCGTAAAGGACCTCACTCCATCCTTTACTTAGAAAAGGGACCATTTGCTATGAACTCTCTCTTCATTCATTCATTCATTCATTCATTCATTCATTCATTCATTCATCCATCCATCCATCCATCTATTTATTTATTTGGTTTATTTAGTTTAAGTGTATTAGCTACATCTCAAAACCCCTTGACATCACCCCTTTTTCTTTTCTCATTTGTTCCAGGTTCTAGTGGAGGGAAGCTAGGTGGTGCAGTGGATAGAGCACTGGACCTGGAGTGGGGAAGATCAGAGTTCAAATTTGATCTCAGACACTTACTAGCTGTTTGACCCTGGGCAAGTCACTATTTGCCTCAGTTCCTCATGTGTAAAATGGAGACACAATGGAGAAGAAAATGGCAAACCATTCCTATGTCTTTGCCAAGAATATGTAGAATCAGACATGACTGAACAACTTAACAACAACAAAAATGAATAAGTGGCCCTTCTACCCACCAAGGCCAAGCCTTCTACATATACTTGCTTCCAACCCTTGAGTTCCTCCAGAAGATTGTCCTCCTAATTGCCTTATTTCTCCCTCTGGTATTCATTCAACTCTTTCCCCATGTTGGCTATAAATATGCCTTGGTCTCCCTATCCTTAAAAACCCCTCACTTCACCCTACCATGCCTTTAAGGTATCATCTTTCCTTTCTTTTACAGTTAAAGCCCTGGAAAAAGGTTATCTATTAGTGTCTCCATTTCCTTTTCTCTCATCTCTTAGTCCTTTGCAATCTGGTTTTTAACTTCATTACTTTCCCAAAATTACTCTCTCCAAAGTTACTAATGATCTCTTGATTGCCAAATATGATGATGTTTTCTAAATTTTTATCCTTCTTGACCTTCACAGCATTGGATACTGTTGACGTCCCTCTCTTCTTGGATATTCTTTCTTTTGGGGGTTTTTGTGACACTACTCTCTGTTCTCTTTTTCCTGTCTGACTATCCCTTCTCAGTTTCCTTGTATGGATCATCATTCTTATTGTGTCCTCTAACTGTTTGTTGTACCCTAGAGAGTCTGTCTTTCACTCTCTTCTCTCTACATAAGTTCCCAAGAGTCTAATTAATTAGTATATCTATGTAGATAACTTCATGAGCTCTATGTATCCAGCCATGGTCACTCCTGAGCTCTAATCCTGCAGTAGCAGCTCTTAACTCTCATTAAATTGTGCTCTTTAAATGCTACACTTTTGCACATTTCCTTGTAGTAATATCCATTCTTAAAGAGCCCAGAATTAAAAACACAACAAAAGAGAATAATGAAACACGTGCATATGATATAAAGTGCAGCACTCAACTAATTGAGAAAAGAGGGGAAACCTGTTCAATCCAGTTTCATCAGGTCAGGAGTTCTAAGTCATTCTAGAGTCAATAGAAGCACACATATCACTGCTTTGATAAAATTAAAGCATATTGAAATTGCTTGTCCCAAGTAATTCACATACCTAGTTGCTGTTCTAGAAAACTTACCCAGTGGCTAAGAATTGGAAACCAAAGAATGCCTATCAACTGGGGAAACGGCTAAACAAGCTGTGATATGTAATGATGATGTAATATTATTGTGCTATAAGAAATGACAAGCGGGATGATTTCAGAAAGGCCTGAAAAGACTTGTATGACCTGATAAAGTGAGCAGAAGCAAGAGAACACTGTGCACAGAGACAGCAATATTGTTTGATGAAGAACTGTGAAAGACTTAACTGTTCTCAACAATACAATAATTCAAGACAATCCCAAAGGAGTTTTTATGAAACATACTATCCACCTCCAAAGAAAGAACTGATATTGATTGAACACAGACTGAAGCATGCTATTTTTCACTTTCTTTCATTTTTTCTTTTATTCAAGTTTTCTTATACAAAATGACTAATACGGCAGTTTTACATAATCATAAAAAAATTATAAGATTAATGTGAAAGGGACTATGTCTTAACTAAATTTTCCATCTCCCCTAACACCCAAATCTATATACAGTGGATTCTAATTTTTAATTTTTTTTTTTTTGGTGAGGCAATTGGGGTTAAGTGACTTGCCCAGGGTCACACAGCTAGTAAGTGTTAAGTGTCTGAGGCCGGATTTGAACTCAGGTCCTCCTGAATCCAGGGCCGGTGCTCTATCCACTGTGCCACCTAGCTGCCCCTACAGTGGATTCTAAATAAACATTTGGTGATTAAAAACAAAGAAAGAAAAAAAAGCTTACCCAGGTCTGTCCACAAGTAAGGATTGAGACTTCCACTTGTGCAGTGATAGATTAAAATGGATTTTGGTCTGAGAAATAAGAGGAAAATTAGATAAGTACTACATTGTAGAGGAGAAAATAAAATCATGTCTTGGAGGAAAGTAGTTTTTGTTTGATGATAGACAATGCTTTCCAGTGCCTTAGGGTTTTCTATACAAGCCATTTTCTCTTATTTTAGGGTTTATTTTGCTAAGTGAATTAGCAAAATGAAGCTGAGGTGGGAGAGAGAGGGATGTTTGTAGGTCAAACAGATGGGCAATATTTGCTCATGTGAGGTTTATGGCAGTGCAAGATTTATCATGGAGATGAAAACTCTTCCAAAGGCTACAGATAACTTGGACATATTTGCAGAGCAAACAATTAGGCAGTGCTTTTCCCTGAATGTAATTAAGTCATGCTGGACTGGAAAACATCTAAGCATTTTACTTTCCATATGGTAAATGACATTTTACTTACTACTATAAAATTACTACTGGTGGGCCCCAAGGTTTTCCACTCCAATTCATCCTCTATTCAGCTACTAAGGTGATTTTCCTAGATTGTAGGTCTGACCATGTCAATCCCCCTTCCCCCCACCCCCCAAAGTAAACTTCAGTGGTTTCCTATTGCTTCCAGGAGAAAATATAAAATTCTCTATTTGGCATTGAAAGCCCTTCATAACCTAGATTCCTCCTTCTTTCTTCTATCTTGTTTCCCAAAATTTACTCTTCCATCCAGTGATATTTGCCACATGGCTGTTTCAAGAACAAGATACTCCCTCCACCTCTCTGCTCTAGACAATTTTCTGGCTGACCCCCTTGCCTGGAACACTCTTGCTCCTCTACTCTGACTACTGACCTCTCTGGCTTCCTTTAAGTCCCAACTAAAATCCCACTTTCCAGAGCTTCCCCAACCCCATCTTAATTCAAGTATTTCCCTCTGTTAATGATTTCCTATTTATCCTATATATATTTTTATATACTTCTTTGCATCTTGTCTCCCCTATTAGATTTTAAACTCTGTAAGGATAGGCACTATTTTTTTGTTTTGCCTCTTTTTGTATCCCCAGTGCTTAGCACAGTACCTGGCACAAAGTAGGTACTTGAGATTGATTGATTGATTAGCTCATAGAGCCAAATAGCCAAAAAATAGACAAATAAATTCTAGTAAAGATCCCCACACATGTTACTAAGAACTCTGAACACTGTTCTAGTGCTAAGCTAATTTTTAAAGTGCCCCATTCTGCCCTCACATCTTAATTTCCCTTTAAGAAGGGAAGATCCTTTTGGGAATCATGGTATATCAAGTGCATTGGGTTTAGAGTCCTATGGTTTACTATTTTAGCCTCTACATCTGTGCTCAATAGCTGTGTGACCTCATACAAAGCACTTAACTTCTCTCTGAGCCTCAGTTTTTTCATCTTTAAAATGGTGATATTAATTAAATTAAGCAAATAAATTATGGATAATTAATTGAATTATAATTATTATTGTATAATAAAAATATAAATTAATTATAAATTAATTTACAACATATTTAAAATAAATATAATGGGGATAATACTATCTACCTTACAGGGGGGGAAAGCACTTTGTAAGAATACAAAGCATTATATAAATATGAGAGGTTTTTATCTATGCTAATTTTTGTGGGCTTATCTATTTTACTGAAGCTATCTAATGTCACTAAGAAAGTTCTCTGAATACTCTGTACCTGACAGAAGTAAAACAGGAACCAGCAGTAACCACAAGATTTATCAGAAAGCGTAAATATTTCATGACCATTTGAGTAAAGCCTTTATAAGGCACCCTAGTGCATGTGCTACTCAGTCCTTTAACAAAGACAGTCTTAATAGACACCATTTCTCAAACTTGAGATCATCCATTAGAAAATCCCCTTTGTTTTAAAATGCACCCAACACATTAATCTTCCTTGTCACCAGTATTACCAGAACCATGTCCATACCTGTGAACTGCAGTGTACCACCCTACTGCCAGGGTGAGGTTAATAACTATATCCACTGGGACTACATCTGCCACAGCTCTTGGAGTGGCCTTTATGGACCGTAGAAACCCTTTTCCAGCCTGCAAAAAGGACAAGAACATAATTAGTCAGGCTTTCAGTCAGTGCTATAACTCAAATAGCTATACATTCAATTTTTAAAGTTTCACTTGAATATTCTTCTATCAGATCAAGTTTAAACTCTTCATCTAGTATAGAATGGTTGACAGACTGCTAGGCTTTGAGTCAGGAAAATCTGGGTTCAAATCTTGCCCTTGACACTAGTTGTACTATGGGCAATATCAATGAAGCTATTTCCTCATCTATAAAATAGAGGCAATAATATCCACAGATGAGAGGCAATGTGGTGTCAAGAAGTCCTGGGTTCAAATCCTAATTCTGATACACACTGGATGTATGACCCTGGGGAAGTCATTTAACTTCTCATTGCCTTAGGTTAGTTTTCTAAGACTATAATTTGCAGAGCAGGCAAAAGTCTGTATTGATAGAGGGTATTATCTCACTGGAAATTCCATATGCCAGTAAAGTCAGTTTAAAAATCCCCAACATACCCATAGTATTGACTTCACTGTGTTTTTTGTGAGAATGAAATGAAATAATGTATGCAAAATACAAACTATTATTGTCTTAGATTTCAAGACCTTCTCTAATATAATACCTATTCAACTCTGTCTTCTACTATCCTCTAATAGGAATCCTCTTCTAAAGGTCCTAAGCATTCATGTAGTTCTTATCTCGAATGTCCTCCCCCACCTCAAAATTTCTCTAAATTCTCTCTCTCTTTCTATCTCAAGGCTCATCTTGTCCATAAAGCTAATAGTTTTTAGGCTACACTGGTCCCTCTCCTTCCTTATCGTCTCTTTTGTCAAATGCATGTGTGTGAAGGATGTCTCAGACTTTACATATCCAAAACTGAACTCATCATCCCCCTCTGGCCAATTTCCCCCTCTTCCAATCTTGGTTATTTCTGTCAAAGGAACCACAATTCTCCCAGTATCCAGTGTTTGTAACCTTGATATTATCCTTTACTCCTGTTTTTCTCCCAACCCAATCAGTTGCTAGACCTTGTTGTTTGGTCCCTTGCCTCTGCACACACAGCCAGTACCTTAGTTCAGGCTCCCATCCCCTCTTGCCTATGTTACAGAAGCCTCCTGTTTGGTTTCCCTGCCTAGTGTCTTACCATTCTAGTTCATTCTACACAGTGCTGCCAAGCTGATTTTCCTTAAGTGTAGCTCTGACCATGTTACTCTGTACTCAATTAACTCTAGTGACCCCCAGGAGAAAATATGAAATCCTATGTTTACCTTTTAAAGCCTACAGGGACTCCCAACTCTTTTTTCAGCTTCATTGTACTCCTTTTCTCCTATTCTGTGTTCCAGCAAAATGGTCTTCCCTCTGTTGCTCAGACACAGTACTACTCCTATATCTGTGCCTGGGAGACACCTCCTCACCTCTGCCTTAGAATCCCTTTCTTCCTTCAAGTTGCAACTCTTGTTTCTACCTAAGTTCTTTCCTGATCTCCTCAACTGCTAGTTTCTTTCCTCTCCAAATACCTTGTATTTATTCTCTTTATATTTATTTTGGATATGCTTATATATGTCCTTGTTGTCTTCCCCATTATAGTATAAGGTCCTTGTAAGCAAAAAAAACCCGTTTCACTCATTCTTCATGCACTGCCTGGAATACATTGATATTAATGCTTAACTAATAAATAAACAAATGAATGAATGAATGGAAGGGTAGATGAAAATTAATTAATAATGTGTAATTAATAAATTCGTATTGATTAATTACATTTTATCTTATATTATTCTATAACCCCTTTCTCCTCAAAAAGATTTTAAGTTCTATGAAGGTAGGAACCATGTAATGTACTTGTTTTGCATTCCTACAGTTACTAGTACATTATTGATCACTTAGCATAGGAAGCAATATTGATTGACAGAACAACTAAATTCAAATCCAACACTTGTTGCTCAATTTTGCCATGTTTGACTCTTTGAGACCACATTTGGGGTTTTCTTGGCAAAGATACTGGAGTAGTTTGCCATTTTCTTCTCCAGTTCATTTTACAGATGGGGAACTGAGGCAAACAGGGTTAAATGACTTGCCCAGGGTGATATAGTTAGTAAATGCCTGAGGCCAGATTTGAATTCAGATAGATGAGTTTTCCTGACTCCAGGTCCAGTGCTCTATCCACTATACCACCTAGCTGCCCACTTTTTCACTAACTACATGATTATTCACAAGCAACAGCCACTGAGCTTTAATTTCCTCTTCTGTAACATGGAGTTACTAATAATTATACTATTTCATAAGGATATTGAGGAAAGCCCTTATAAAACTTAGAGTCTTAGACAGGTGTGAATTATTTTATTATTGTAATAAGTTCTCATAAATGCTTATTAAACTTGAACTGAATTTAAACTGAAATTAATTAGGTTCTAAAAGACAGATATTGCTACCTGATGACAGACACCACACTGGCCAAGAAGACCACTGAATGTGCTCCTAGAAATGGTGGGGATGAAAGATACTCATTCTCTAATTTCTGATTATATAACTGTTCAATTATATTTTTTTTTTGGTGAGGCAATTGGGGTTAAGTGACTTGCCCAGGGTTACACAGCTAGTAAGTGTCAAGTGTCTGAGGGCAGATTCAAACTCAGGTCCTCCTGATCTATCCACTGTGTCACCTAGCTACCCCTTGTCCAATGATTTGTCCAGAAGGTTGCATGGGAGATCCTAGAACTACATTTTCTTTATTTCTACTTTTGCCACTGGGTAGTTGGAACTTTGTACCCAGCTAAATTTATTTATTAAAAAAGTTGTTGAATTTAAAGTGTTTAAAACTTGAATTGTGAAAAACATCTTCTCTGACTAGACAGAGTCAACATTCAATATTGCCTCCCCCTAAAATAAATTGCTTTAAAATAAAGAATGGTAAAAAAATAGTTAGAAATGTGAAATAATAGGATTCACATTAGTATTTCTGGCAGTCCCATACCTTTCTGGGTGAAAATTATTGCTCTTTGGAAAGGTCAAAACCAGAAATGAGCACAAAAGTATTAATATATGAATCTGGAAACATACCACTTAAAAGGCTACTGGTTTGGCTATGGTAACTTTTTTACTTATGACATAATCCTGGGGGCAGAGCCAAAGTACAGTAAAATCATAGCATGTTAGAGCTGGAAGACCATCAAGTCCAGCTCCCTTATTGTATAGATGAGGAAACTGAGATGCAGAGAAGTCAAGTAACTGCTGAGGTCATAATTACTAGGAGTTGGATTAGAATTTGGGTTTCTTAATTTTTGTCAGCCATATAATCCTATTTCAATAGTGCTTTTAAAATATATATATATTATAAGTTAAACTCCTGTTCAAAATATATTATAGTCCATATTTCCCATTTGCACAATGGGGGTAATATATTCCAACCAGTTAGGGAAATATATATATATATATAATGTATATAACATGTGTGTACATATATAAATACACATATATGTTTTTGTATATACACATAGATAGATGCGTTCCAACTGATATTAGTGAAATATATACGTATATACATATATTATAAACACAATATATAATATGAACAAATACAATGTATTGTATTATACCTATGTATATGTACATATATAATGTATTTGCATATATACATAGACCCTGTTTTCATAGTATAGATTTATAAATCCTATAAATATAGTGTGTATATATATTCTCTCTACATATACAAAATATAATATATACATATATGCACATATATAGGCACATACATATTTTATATATTATTATAACATTCCATATAATATAAATACATTGATATATTTTTACATTAAAATATATTTATATGTGTGCATATGTATATTTAAGGAGGAATAATAGTAGTGTGTATGTGTATATATGCATGCGCAAACACACACACACACACACACACACACACATGCACTCACACACAAAATTATTCTTATTTAAATCCTAGAGGAACAAAGTTTTGTTTCACCATTATACATACCGCAATAATGAGTCCACTTGGTCCATTTAAGTTATCCACCCAACCCTGAAAAAGAAAATTCTGCATTTCACACAGAGCATAATCTGTGAGATTTCTTTTTTTCTGAAAATGTAAGCAACTTCAAGACATGCATTACCTTTGTTCATTTCCTACCAAGCCAGGGAGTTTAAAAATTCTGTAGAACTGAATCTCAAAGGATGTAGCTTTAATATAGGCACTTGGGGGCAGTAGAGAGAAAATGTGTCTTAAGTTGTATAGAGGCATTTTATGGGAGTTTATTACTAAAGGATTTTTTAGTCAAAATTACCCTTTATAATAATTGCTCATAAAAATAGTATTTTTAGGGGCAGCTAGGTGGTGCAGTGGATAAAGCACCGGCCCTGGATTCAGTAAGTGCCTCAGACACTTGGCACTTACTAGCTGTGTGACCCTGGGCAAGTCACTTAACCCCCATTGCCCTGCAAAAAAAAATAGTATTTTTAAACAACTGTAGCTAGAAAGTGAATAGTGTAGATTTAAAGGAGGGCAATCTGCATCATGGATCTAGGATTATTGTTATAGAAATAATTGATTATGAATTTTATTTATATCCAGTAAGCTGCTGATAAGGAGAAAGGGCTAAACTAGGACTTCCAATCAATAGGATGGAAACAAAAACAAAAAACTTGGTTAGCAGGAAAATTTATGATTAGGGGAAAATACTATCAAAGGACACACATAAGGACAAAGCACATGTAAGTATTATACTGGAGAGTAAATACACTGTTGCATAAAGATTTCTTATTCCTTTTTCATCACGAAGCAAGCAAGAACACAAGGAAGTGAAAGGGAAACATATCAGGGAACCTGTCCAGGACAGCTTGGAAAGCCAATTGAGACTTTACTTCTTGTTACCTTTATCAGCCTAAGCTAAATGAAAAACAAAAAGCTATAGATACTATGAATAGGAGATTCTAGAGTGACACTTAGTCATGCAAGGTGCCTGCACTTTGGAAGTTGTGCAACAACTGAGATCAACTCAAAGAGCAGCAGCTCTCTTCTCCAGCTCACTTCAGGGCCTACACTCCTTGAGGGAGAATGGCAGGGCATACTTTGTTTCCTTTTTTTTTTCCTTCCAGCCCATATAGTTAAATTCACTTAAGTAAAATGCCAAATGATGTGACTCCATTGTCTGTAGTCCACTGAAGACTTCAAGTGACTTGCTCTTTTATGTGTGTGCATGTGTGTGTGCGCACGCACACACACACACACACACTTTTTTTTTTTTAGTGAGGCAATTGGGGTTAAGTGACTTGCCCAGGGTCACACAGCTAGTAAGTGTTAAGTGTCTGAGGCTGGATTTGAACTCAGGTACTCCTGACTCCAGGGCCGGTGCTCTATCCACTGCACTACCTACCTGCGCCCCCCCCCCCCACTTTTAAGGTGTATTAAATTAATTATTTACTACATTTGAAAGCAAAGCTCACCCCTGTAGGTCATGGAAACTTTCTTTTGATACTCAAGGGAAGTAAATATACCACACCTCTTTCACTTAAAACTATTGCTTCTGGGGGCAGCTAGGTGGTGCAGTGGATGGAGTACCGACCCCGATTCAGGAGGACCTGAGTTCAAATCTGACCTCAGACACTTGACACTTAACTAGCTGTGTGACCCTGGGCAAGTCACTTAACCCACATTGCCCTGCAAAAACAAACAAACAAACATAACTATTGCTTCTATATTGATATACCTCACAATGTAATATTGAAGTGAAGCTAAAAGTCATAAACTGATTATTAAAATGACTACATTCTTGAAACTGGTCCAGTTCTAGCTAGGGACTAGCAGTCACTCAGGACTTCTTCAACTTAGCACTTCATTCCCATGAGTAGTGGGAAGAACAGTGAACCAGGACATGGATAGAAACCTGGATTCTTGTTGTAGTTTTCCCACTAACTAGGTATGTTGGCCTTGGACAAATCAACTAATCTTTTTCTTTGTCTTAGTTTTTTGAGACATGAAACCTCATGGGTTATAGTGACCATAGAATGAGAACATAGGAGCGTATCTTTAAAGGTATATAATACCATACCAGGTATCAGTATTGTCAATCATTAGCACCAACGAGTGCTGTTTTCTTTTTTCACTCATAACCACCTCTTTATTCCCTATAATTTGAGGTTGGTGACAAAAGAAATCTCCAATGCCATCCTGGGCAAGTTGAATCTAAGAGCTGCTTGAGACTGGGGAAGGAATAATATGGGGAGTTCATTTAAACTCACCCCAACTAAGGCCATTGTCAGTATTTGGGAGTGCCCTTCCCAGGAGATCCCCAGGCAAGAATTCCTAAATCCGTCCATTGGGATTTTGCTTGCACTGGATCAGTGTTCAGAACATCAGAAGTCTATATCATTTAGTTCCTTGGGATATCTCAGGGATGACACTGAGCAGGAAAGAAGGCTGTCCGAGTAAAATGAGCTTGGAAGCATCAAGAAGCAAAACTAGGGAGCCAAGGGAGGGGGTAGGCTTACTGGAAAAGGCTCCTGCCAGCTAGCTCCAACGATGGATGGTCTTATGATGGCAACATTTAAGTTCCCACGTTCTTGATGCACCATCATCTCTCCCAAGGCCTTGGTATATGTATAAGTGTTGGGTCTATTTTCAATCAACTTGGGTGTTATTTCTTCAATGATTGAATCATCTAACCACCTGGAAGGCAGGGAAAGTAAAAAAATATATATATTGGTATTTATTAAGCAGATCGAGAAGAAAATAGTAGGTACATACAGGAAATCAGCAGAGGAAGAATTGCCAGCATTTATATGGTGTTTCAAGGTCTGTGAAGCACTTTACAGATATTTTCTCATTTTATCCTCATGACAGCCCTAGGAGGTAGGTGCTATTATCTCTCCATTTTATAGATGAGGAAATTGGTTAAGTGACTTGACTAGGTTGACAATGTTGTTTATCCTTCATTTTCAAAGATGATCATTGATACAGAGAGGTGATGTCTTGACTTTTGTGTGAAAAGGGAGGCATAGTTGCATGAAGTTGTCAGCTTACTTTCTCTTCCAAAGTTATCAAAGTCCAGTGTCAAGACAAAAGTGAAGACAACTGGTTATGGCCTGGGATGCAGTGGATGACCTTGGTATCTTTGATGTCTGATCAATGTGTAAGCACTCCACAGTGCCTGCTTCAGTTGCCTTCATGGCCATTGGGAACAAATTGTTCTCGTTCACCTGTTCCACCAGAAGTCTTTACATGCTCGGCGTAGACATTCCCTTAACTCACTGATGGGTTTGAGGCCTGATGCTTACCCTCAACCTGGTTTAGCCCATCTGCTGAGATGGTGTTACTGCTGTGTGGAGCCACAAATGAGAGTTGAGTGACAGACACCAAAGGTATCTGAGAAGTGCTCAGCAAGCCTTTACATGGCTCATAAATGTCTGAGGTTGGATCTGAATTTAGGTTTCTCTGACTTCTGGTCCAGTGCTCTATCCTTTGTACCACCTCACTTAGTTCTGAGATTCAGAGCTTTGGTATACTAGCTTTGTGTAATGGAGAATAGTGTCATTAATGTTTTTGATGATATATTTTTTTATACTATTGCTTCAACTTAGTAAGCTTTCTCAGGATTTGCTCTTCCTGGAAGCTGGATGAGATAAGTCTAGCCAATACCCATCTCTCTTCCCTTTCTAACTCTCCATCGTTTTTATTGCCCATAACATAACAATAATCATAGTATTTATATAACACTTTTCAAAGTACTTTATGTATATTAACTTATCTGAGCCTCACAATAACTGCATAGTGGGTGTTGTTATTTTTCCCAGATGAGGAAACTGAGGTACATAAGTCAAATGACTTGCCCAGGGTCACACAGCTAGTAAATGTCTGAGGTCTAGATTCAAACTCAAGTCTTTCTGACTCCCGAGTTGTTTACTCTGTCCTCTCAGGCTCCTAGCTGCCTCATAACGTATTTTGATTGAGAGCATTCAGTTAAGCACATTATTGTACATTGTCTTAAGACAACAGAATAACAGATTTAGAGTTGGAAGGTTCAGAAGTCTAACTTGTCTAATCTATTCACCTAACAAATGAGGATACTGAACCCTTGAGGGAGCAAACAGTGCAATAAAAAGGCCCCTGCATTTTGAAAAAAGATATCTGTCATTTAAAAGTTTGCAAAGTGTTTTGCATATATTATCTTATTTGAGCTTCATAATAAAATTGTAGTGTAGATAGTACAGATAATTTTTTAAAGATAAGAAAACTGAGGTTAAGTGACTTGCCCATGCATATATAACTAGTAAATATCAGAGGTTGGATTTGAATTTAGGTCTTAATGATTCCAAGGTCAGCATTCCTTTTCTCATTCTATCATGCTGCACTACCAGAGGACCTCAGCTTGAGGTGTGTGATGTTGGGAAAGTCACCCTCTTTGGGCTACCAAATTCCTAAAATATAGGTTGTACCATAATTTTCCCTTTCTCCAGAAGCTTCAGTGGCTTTAGGATAAAATAAAACTCTTCAGTTTGACATTTAAAGCCTTTTATAATCTGGTTCCAACCTATCTTTTCCAGACTAATTTCACATTACTTCCCCCTGCATGCATTCTACTAGCAAACTGACCTACTTGATATTCTATAGATATGAGATTCCATCTCTTACCTTCATGCTTTGCACTGGCTTTTTCTTTTGCTTGGAAAACTCTCACTCTTCAGCCCCTTCTCTAGTTCTTCTCTAGTTCCCTTTAAGACTTAATTTATGTCCCCTCCTGATCCCTCTGGTCCTTCCTATCTTTCCAGGCTTTTGAAAAATTATTTCCTTCTACATCCTCTTATCCAGTGACATTGGGCTTCATCCCATTCCTTGAACAAGATTCTCCATCTCTTGAATCTGTTCATTTTCACTGGCTGTCCTCCATGTTGTAACTCTCTCCTCTTCTCTACACCTTGACTTCCTTAAAATCTCAGCTAGAGTCCCATCTTCTATGTAAGAGGCTTTTTTTAGTCCTCCTTAATTTTCATGCCTTCCCTCTGAGACTATCTATCTATATTTTATCCTGTACAGATCTTGTTTGTACATAGTTGTTTGCATGTTGTCTCCCTCATTAGAATGTATGTGCTCCATTGGGGGCAGCTAGGTGGTGCAGTGGATAAAGTACCGGACCCTGGATTCAGGAGGACCTGAGTTCAAATCTGACCTCAGACACTTGACACTAGCTGTAAGTCACTTAACCCTCATTGTCCCACCAATAAAACAAACAAACAAACAAAACAAAACAAAAAATATGTGCTCCTTGAGAACAGGAACTGTCGTTTGCTTTTGCATACCCAGTGCTTGGTACACTGCCTAGCACATCTGTGAGTTACGGGAATGTCTACTGAGTGCCTAGATACTTAATAAATGTTTATTGGCTGACTCGGCTGATATAGTCACAGAAGGCCCAGGATGTAATTACAGTATTAAGGCAGAGTTAAACTGAATGTATATAGATAATACATATGTATGTATTTGTATATATAATTATAAACCCACACTCTGATCCCTTTATAAGGTACATAAACTTTGTGAGTCAAGAGGGCAACAGTGTGATTGTCTGGGAAAGCAGATTAGCTATACCTATGGTGTTTTTAATAGCTAAGCCTTGAGGACTTCAGAGCAGTCAAGGCTTAGAACATTTTTGGAGTGAGATTCTGTTGTGGTACTGGTGAGGGGGGGATTGGTAAAAGAGATTTTTTTCTTCTCTCCCCACCCTTTATTGGTTATAACACTTAACAGCAGAGTGGGAGATGCCAACCACATGCAACAGTTCAAGAGGGAAGAAAGTATAGTCTAGGAAGAGGGAATTTCTTTTTCCTCTCCCTGGCCCTCACTTATCCATGTCACTTTGAATTGGAGCTCCTTGACCAGCAGAGAGATACTAGATCCATCAGAGAGCAGAGACACATTCCAAACAGACATTTGCACAGAACATCACCAAAGGGAGGAAATAACTGCAAGCAGCTAGTTCTCAATGAATATTTGGGCTGGTGGGAAGGAGCAGAGATCTTAGGAGTTTACTTAATAAACTATGTACCCAGCAGAGATGCTGTATCCAAGAGGAACTGCAGAGAATCCCACAGACAGAGAAATTCCAGGCCCTATGAGTTGCTTTTGCCATACACATATCCTTCATGTGTGTTTCACCACAATTGTATTCTAAGTTTCAACCCTAATCTTTCCATGCATTTGAAGTGTTAGGCAGCACCACTGAGAAAAGACTCAAGACTCACAGACATGAAACAAAACAGAGTTGAAGTGAGATTGCCTAAATGTCAATAATGACTCTTCTGTTTACCTTTCATGTCCCTTAACAAGTTACTAATAATTATAGAATTGTTGAATCCAATTCCCACTAGTCAGTTTACAGTTGGATTTCTAGAAGGGCTGCTTGGGTTCTCAGGGTAACCCTGTGGGTGGCTACTCCAACTACTATATCTTATGAGCTTCTTCTGCTGTTTCCTATTCACAATTAGTATGTAGATACAATTAGTTCTCAGCAAATGCATGTACACAAATGACATAGCAAGAGCAGCACTTACAAAATAATCCCACAAACTTGGGGTAGGTCAAGCCAATATAATAAAAGTGACATTTCTACCTAAATTAATTTAAATTATTCAGTGCCATACCAACCAACTACTAAAAATTATAGAGCTAGAAAAAATAACAAAATTAATATGGAAGAACAATGGGTCAAGATTATTGAGGGAATTAATGAAAATAAATAATCATCGAAACAATCTGGTACTGACTAAGAAATAGAGGGGTGGGGGCAGCTAGGTGACACAGTGGATAGAGCACCGGCCTTGGAATCAGGAGTACCTGAGTTCAAATCTGGCCTCAGACACTTAACACTTACTAGCTGTGTGACCTTGGCAAGTCACTTAACCCCAATTGCCTCACTAAAAAAAAAAAAAAAAAAAGAAACAGAGGGGTGGATCAGTGGAATAGGTTAAGTACACAATACACAATAGGTAAGGACTATCATGTTTGATAAACACAAAAACCCAAGCTTTTGGGACGTGAACTCACTAATTGACAAAAGTTGCTGGGGAAACTGGAAAGCAGTTTGGCAGAAACTGAAGTATAGACCAACATATCATGCCATATATCAAGGTAAGGTCAAAATGGGTATATGACTTAGACATAAAAGGTGATACCATAAGCAAATTAGGGGAGCAGTGAATAGTTTACCTGTCAGATCTATGGATAAGGGAAGAATTTCTGACCAAACAAGAGATAGAAAGCATTATGGGATGTAAAATGAATAATTTTGATTATATTAAAATGTAAAAGTTACAAGATGAGAAGAAAAGCTGAAGACCGGGAAGAAAATTTTACAGCAAGTTTCTCTGGGGCAGCTAGGTGGCACAGTGGATAAAACACCAGCCCTGGATTCAGGAGGACCTGAGTTCAAATCTGATCTCAGACATTTGATACTTACTAGCTGTATGACCCTCGGCAAGTCACTAATTGCCCCACCCCCCAAAAAGTTTCTCTGATAAAGGACTCATTTCTCAAACATATAGACAACTGAATCAAATTTAAAAGAACACAAGTCATTCCAAAATTAATAAATGGTCAAAAGGATGTGAATAGCTAGTTTTCAGATGAAAAATTCAAAGCTATCTATAATCATATGAAAAAATGCTCTTAATTACTACTGATTAGAGAAATGCCAATGGAAATAACAATGAGGTACCAACTCACACCTATTAGATTGGCTATTATGACAGAAAAGGAAAATAACAAATGTTGGCGGGGATGTGGGAAAATTGGGACATTAAGGCCTTGTTGGTGGAGTGGTAATCTGATCAAGCCATTCTGGAGAGCAATTTGAACTATGTCCAACAGGCTATAAAATTGAGTATACCCTTTCACCCAGCACCAAAGAGTTAAAAAAAATGGAAAAGGATCTATATGCATACAGATATTTATAGCAGCTTGTTTTGTGGTGACAAAGAAGTGGAAATTGAAGGGATGCTCATCAATTGGATAATGGTTGCATAAGCTGTAGTATATAATTGTGATAGCTATTTGCTATAAGTAATGACATGCAGGCCGATTTCAGAAAAACCTGGAAACACTTACATGAACTGATACAAAGTGAAGTGAGAACCAAGAGAACATTGTACACAATAACAGCAATAGTGTAAGATGATCAACTATTAATTTCTTAGCTATTCTTAGCAATACAATAATCCAAGAAATGTATAAAATATGTGTATAGTATTGTATAATATCAACCCAAATTTTACAATAAGGTACTGTAAAAACCCCAGAAAAGAAGAAAGAAAAAAACTCAGACTTCTTCTCTTGTACAAATGGAGGACCAAAAAATTTTATGTGGATTTTCCAGATCTTGGGGGGTGGTCTATGCCACTAACCCCCACTATGTGTAAGGGTTCAGCAGTCCCATGAGTTTCCTAGTGTTATAGAATTTTCTGCAGGCCTTGAAGGCTAAGTGCTATGTTCAGGGACACACTTCCCCTATGATATATAGATATATTTGTGTGTATGTATGTGTGCCTATATGGTTATATACATATTCCAGTGTGTGTGTATTATATATATATGTATATATATAATACACACACAATTGTAACAATTATTCAACCATAAAAAACCATCAGTTATATGTATATATATAATACACACACACAAACATATATATGTATATATATATATATATATATATATATATAGAGAGAGAGAGAGAGAGAGAGAGAGAGAGAGAGAGAGCGCAATCCTCCACCCACCATAGGGTATATATCCTATAATTTTACTTCTTGAACATACAGACTACTACTGCTACCTTCAAGTGGCAGGGTGCTCACTGCAGCAATGTAGCCTGTTTCATTTATAGACTGCTCAAACAGGTAGAAAATTATTCATTATATTGAGTTAAAAATCTATCTACTTATAGCTGTTGTTTTAATACCATTTAAATAATCTGTTACTAGCATTAAGTCTGGTAATAACCATCATGAAATAAAGCAGAGACATCACCTTGCTGACAAAGGTCCCTATAGTCAAAGCTATGTTTTTCTCAATAACAATGTATGGCTATGAGAGTTGGATCGTAAGGAAAGCTGAGCACCACAGAATAAACACTTTGGAATTGTGATGTTGGAAAAGACATTTGAGAGTCCCTTGGACAGAAAGGAGATTAAATCAGTCAATACTTAAAGAAATTAGTTCAGACTACTCACTGGAAGGTCAAATAATGAAGCTAAAGCTTAAATTCTTTGGCCACATAATAAGAAGACAGGACTTTTTGGAAAAGACCCTGATGTTGGAAAAGATTGAAGGTAAAAGGGAAAAGGGATAGCGGAGTTTAAGATGGATAGATTGTGTCAGGTAAACAAAAAACATGAACTTGGACATACTTTGAGAGATTGTGGACAGAAAGTCTGATGTGCTATAGTCTATGGGATCATAAAGAGTCACACATGACTGACTGAACATCAAAAAACAATATAAAACCTTAGAATTATACATCAGAATTTAATTATCTTTGTACTGAATGACAACTAATACCCATATTAAAATGATAGGCTTGTACTAAATATTAAAATTATATTAGAAAACAACCAATAAATTGCATTATAGAGACCAATCCATTATCACAGGCTGGAATGTTTGTTGCCTAGATATAACACTTGTGTAAAATTACACAAAACCTTAAGAATAACCTCTTTAATAAATGCTGGCATACTAAATAATCAAAATCTCCAAGCTACATGTAACCAAAGTATTTAAAAAGATAGAGGGGAGATAACAATCCTATGAGAACAGGATGAGGTACACAGCAACCCTGTTGCTTTGCCACTGGAGATGCATTAAGGCTATTTTTGGTGAGCCTACAAAGGATAGTTACATTGTAACAATTATTCAACCATAAAAAACCATCAGTTAGTTTAACCAACTTTACAATAATTTATAGAATATGAAAAACAAAAGAACAATAGGAAAGTTACTTCTCCCAGGACGATTTTACTTTGGACTACATTGAAAAAGATAGGATGAGATATATAATAATAATAATAATGTTTTAATAATAATAACTTGTTAATTTATAAAGGATAGTGAACTTCTGCTATATATTTCTAGCCACTTGATTATGTCCTTTCTAGTTATCTATTAGATGCTATTTCTTGCAACCTATAGTGATATATTGCATGGTTTCTACAACTTTGTTGAATAACCAGCATCAATCTTATAATAGAAAAATCTCTTGCAGGAATAGCGTGTTATTTATCACTCATGATCTTGCCTATAGCCATTGACATACTGAGGATGCTGACCATCATCCCATAGCAGGTAAATGTGTTTTTAATATTTTTATTCAGCTACAAAATTAAATTATTTTTATCTTGTGTAATGATTTATTAAATATAAAATAATAACAGCAGCATAGTAATTTGTTCCAGGAATGTTTCTGTCTGAACCCCATTGAATAAAATAAGAACGAAATTATGATGATGATGACAACAATGATTACAGCTGACATTCATACAGTCCCGACAAAGCACTTCACATACCCTATCTCGTAAGATTGAAATAAATCCTTCTGTTGCAGAGCTCTTTGGAACAGGATGAATTAGGTTAAGCAAAGCTTACTATTTCTCATTTTAGGCCAATTTTTTAGCCTTTATAATGCCCTTCCAATGCCTCATCATAGCCTGGAAGTGAAACTGTATTCTCAAAGTATATACAAATCCTAGCAAGACCTTCTATGTTAGAAAGGCTTGGAAATACAGGCCCAATGGACAGTCCATCTATGGATTTTTTGGTATCTATGAAAATCTCTATTCTATTCTACATAGTTGTACTCTACTAGGACCCATATTTAAGATCTAGAAAAGTTAAATAATATAGATTTAAGGACAACTAATTCTTTTATAATTATAAAAAAGTATTTTATTATTTTCCAGTTACATGTAGAGATAGTTTTTAACATTTGTTTTTTATAAGATTTCTAATTTGAAATTTTTCTGCCTCCCTCTCCTCCCTCCACCCTCCCCAAGATAACAAGTAATCTGATATAGGTTATATATGTACAATCACATAAAACACATTTCTGCATTAGTCTTGCAGAAGAATCAGAGCAAAAAGGAAAAACCTCAAAAAAGAAAAACAACAGCACCAAAAACAAAAGAAATAGTATGGTTCAATCTGCATCCATATTCCACAGTTCCTTTGGAACGATCTTGTACAGTTGTATTGCTGAGAAGAATCAAGTCTATGACAGTTGATCAACACATAATGTTGATGATACTATGTACAATATTCTCCTGGTTCTGCTCATTTCATTCATCATCAGTTCATGTAAGTCCTTCCAGGTTTCTCTGAAATCTGCCTGCTCATCGTTTTCTTATAGCACAATAGTATTCCATTACATCCATATACCACAACTTGTTCAGCCATTCCCCAATTGATGGGCAACCCCTCAATTTCCAATAAGAACAAACAATTATCAATATGGTGGCTAAACAAACAAATTCATGAAGAAGAAAGAATCACATTCTATCATTCCATTTCTCTCTGTGCTTTATTATTCTCAAACCTATTCTTCTTCTACACTGCAACCTACAATTTCTCCACTCCTAAATACTTTGTGAGCCCAACATCTGTGCTCTTCTGCCTTCCTAGTCTCAACCCCTAGTGACTTGCTTTCATTCTTCATTATTCTCAACACTTGAATGACTTGCTTCATTGTCCTATTGAATTCATGCCTGGTCAAACCTCAATCCTGGATTTCTCCTACCATCTGTCTCTCCAATTCCTACTCATGTGCCACTGAATAGAGCTGGAAGAAGTAATGTAACTATGTTGATTGGATCCATTCCAAATTTATGTTATCTAATTTTAACTTGCTGCAGTTAAGACAATTCTTTCACTCACCGTTACACCTACCCTATAAGTTAAGGCCTTCATCTCATACTTTAAAAAAATCTAGACTATTTGCCAAGGACTCCCTCTTCTGCCCTCTTCATTTCACAGCTCCTCAATTTTATTCCACATAATTTCTTTCTTTATTTTTATCTCAGATGAAGAGGAAGCTTTTCTCACCAAGGCCAACTCCTTGACATTCATTTTCTTTTCTTTTTTTTTTTAGTGAGGCAATTGGGGTTAAGTGACTTGCCCAGGGTCACACAGCTAGTAAGTGTTGTGTCTGAAGCTGGATTTGAACTCAGGTACTCTTGACTCCAGGGCCGGTGCTCTATCCATTGTGCCACCTAGCTGCCCCCAACATTCATTTTCAACCCTATCCTTTCTCAAATTATACAGTAGATTGCCCCCACAATCATATCCCTTCTCTCTGATCTCTATTTGGTCTTACCCTTCTGCCTATAAAGGTACCCAGTTCTCCTCTATTCTTTTTTTTTGCAGGGCAATGAGGGTTAAGTGACTTGCCCAGGGTCACACAGCTGGTAAGTATCAAGTGTCTGAGGCTGGCTTTGAACTCAGGTCCTCCTGAATCCAGGACTGGTGCTTTATCCACTGCACCATCTAACTGCCCCTCTCCTCTGTTCTTATTTCTATTTTTCCCTCTGTTCTTAAAAAAAATAAAAACCTCTCACTAGCTACTACCTTACCCTTAAACTATCATCCTATAACTAATATTCTATATATCTTCTCCCTTTCTTAGCCAAATTCCTTGAAAAAACCATCTATGGCTCCACTTCTTTTCTTTTCATTCTATTTTTTTATCACGGGGCAGTTAGGGGGCACAGTGGATTGAGCACTGGCCCTGGAGTTAAGAGGACTTGAGTTCAAATCCAGTCTCAGACACTTGATGCTTATTAGCTGTGTGACACTGGGCAAGTCACTTAACCCCAATTACCTCAAACATCTGGGGCCATTTCCAGTCATCCTGATGCGTATTTTGCCACTGAACACAGATGGCTCTGGAGGAAAGAGTGAGGTTAGTGACTTTGCACAGCCCTCCCTCACTTAAATCCAATTCACTGCAAGTAATAACATCACCTCCTAATGTCATGGTCCTCTTCGAGAATGAAAGAAAAACAATAACATTCTTTTTTTTTTTTTTAAGTGAGGCAATTGGGGTTAAGTGACTTGCCCAGGGTCACACAGCTAGTAAGTGTTAAGTGTCTGAGGCTGGATTTGAACTCAGGTACTCCTGAATCCAAGGCCAGTGCTCTATCCACTGCGCCACCTAGCTGCCCCTAACAATAACATTCTTTACCACATACAATTTGGCTTCCAACCTCATCATTTATTTGAAATTTGAACCTCTTTCTGAGATTACCAAAGATATCTTATTTGCCAAATCTAATGCCTTCTCAATTCTCATTTTCATTGAGATCTCATTTAGCTGCATTTGACAGTTTACTCCTGGATACTGGATCCTCTGTATTTTTATGAAACAGCTTTCTCGTGGTTCTCTAATTTTTCTAATTCTCTTCAGTCTTCTTTACTAATTCAGACGTGCCCGCTAACTGTGGGTAGACCTGAAGGCCCTATCCTCGGCTCCTTCTCCTTTCTTTATATAGACTCTCTCCCAGTGATCTTACCAGTTCCATGGAGTCAATTACCATTTCTATACAGAAGATTTACAGATTTATAATATCCAGCCCTGGTCTCTTGTCCTGACCTCCACTCCCATATCAACAACATCCCATTAAACATTTTGAACTGGAATTCCTGCAGCCATCTAAAACTCAAAGTATCCAAAATAAGGCTTATTATCCTTACCCCCAACTCTACTACTTTCCCAAACTTCTCCATTACTGTCAGAATCCACTTCTTCCTAACCTCTCTTGGAATACCTGTCTTCTTTCAATACTTATTTCAAACACCCCCTTTACATACAGCCTTTTCTTTTTTCTTTAAATAATAAACATTTTTATTTAAAGTTTTTAGTTCCAAAATTCTATCACTCCTTTCCTTTTCCCTTCCTCCTCCCTGAGGTGGTAAGGAATCAGATATAGGTCATACATGTGCAATTGTGTAAAACATTACCATATTAGACCCGTGTAAGGGAGGAAATGAAAGAAATAAAGTGAAAAATAGCATGCTTCAGTCTATGTTCAATCAAGATCAGTTCTTTCTTTGGAGGTGGATAGTATACTTCATCATTAGTCCTTTGGGATTATCTTGGATCTTTGTATTTCTGAGAATAGATAAGTCATTCACAGTTCTTCATTGAACAATGCATAATGTTTTCCTGATTCTGCTCACTTTACCATATATCAGTTCATATAATTCCTGTCCTTTCTGAAATCATCTTGCTTGTCATTTCTTATAGCACAATAATATTTCATCACAATTATATACCACAGTTTATTTAGCCATTCCCCAATTGATGGGCATTCCTTTGATTTCCAATTCTAAGCCACCACAAAAAGAGCTGCTAGAAATATTTTTGTACAAATAGGTCATTTTCTCTTTTTGGGGATGTCTTTGGGATATAAACCTAGCAGTGGTATTGTTCATCAAAGGGTATGCACAGTTCTCTAGCACTTTGAGCATAGTTCCAAATGGCTCTCCAGAATGGTAGGATACATCCATAATTCCACCAACAGTGGATTAGCATCCCAGTTTTCCTATGTCCTCTGCAACATCCAATACTTTCCTTTTTTTGTTATATTTGCCACTCCAATAGGTGTGAGGTGATACCTCAGAATATACAGCCTTTCCTGAGTCCTTTCATCTGTTACCACATTCCCTCCCCAAATTAACTTGCATTTGTTTTACATACACATACACACATATGCATATGTATGTGTATATAACAATATATCTTACATATAGCATATTAACATAAGTACAAATTATATCAATATAATGCATGTTTTCTTTTTCTCTCATATTATGATATGAGCTCCTTTTTTCCTTTTTGTACATCTGTCCTGAGCAAAGTGCTTGGCACTTTACTTTTTTTGGTGAGGCAGTTGGGGTTAAGTGACTTGCCCAGGTAAGTGTTAAGTGTCTGAGGCCAGATTTGAACTCAGGTGCTGCTGAATCCAGGGCCTGTCCTCCATCCACTGCACCACCTAGCTGCCCCTTTGGCACTTCATTAAAATGGTTGTCAACCAACTGACTAATTATGAAGCATAATAGTCGTATTTTAAAAGTCAATATATTATAACACGAGTTGTATAAACAAAAGAGTAGAGTAGAGTTGAAATCCCATTTTTTTTCTGGCATAGTTAAGGAGCAAGGTAATTCTGGGAAAATGAATAGTTCTACAAAAGCAGATCTTGGTTGACAGGAAGGGAGATGAGAGTTGGTTGACAAAGGCTGGGGAAGTGGGGAAGGAAGAAACAAAGTAGGCAAGCAAGGCTGACAGGAGATTAGCAGAGAATAGCCCTTAGAGCAGGAAACTCCTTTGCATTACATACATCAAATATCCAGCCCTAACTTAGTAAATAAAAGTTGTAAAACAAAAACAACCAATTAATTGATAAAATGATTCAATATTTGAATTAATTAAATTAATTTGAATAATTCATTCAAGAATGTGTTAAGAGCTTTCCTTGCAATTTGGACATAGGGACTCAGATACCAGCTTTTTCCTTTCCAGCTAAGTCATTTAACATCTTGACAAGCAGTGGATTTTATAAGATGTTTCCCCACTAATCCCAAAGTATAGATGTGTGCTCCTAGTTAATCAAATCATTCACATTTTTCTGAGTGACCTCTGAAGTCATTAGATAACTTTGATTCTACAATGTCCTAGATATTTTTGAGTGAAAAGTGAATGTTTTATCCTTCTATTTGTAGATAATGATTACATTTGTACTGATTGCATTGGATTTTTTTTGCCAGAATTCACTTTGCATTTTTGGGAACAATAATAAATTAAACTGCAATTTAAGACAACCTCATGTTGAAATGGTCAATTACTCATGCTTTAGACTTCTTTCAGCATTCTCTAGGAACATTTAAAAATAAAGTAGCCTTATTATAGAAACATAGATAGTATAGAAGAAAAGGAAAGAGACAGATGTGGAAATACATTATAGTGTTTCTGAGAGCAGGCCAATATCTTTAGAAGAAAGTGATCCTTGGAGAGGATAACAGAAATAGAGAACCACTTTTGCTGAATGGTTAGAGAGAAAGTAAAGATTACTCCACTTGGATAGGTCAGGGGCCTAATGGCTTTTACCCAATATCTTAAAATTGAAAAATAGTTTATTACAAAAAGATAAAGGAAATTCCTGTTCTTTCTTGTTTTTTTGTTTTTTTTTTTAAATGAGGCAATTGGGGTTAAGTGACTTGCCCAGGGTCACACAGCTAGTAAGTGTCAAGTGTCTGAGGTTGGATTTGAACTCAGGTCCTCCTGACTCCAGGGCCGGTGCTCTATCCACTGCACCACCTAGCTGCCCCCATGTTCTTTCTTAAGAGAAACTGTTCTGGTTCTAGCTAATCAATTCTAATCAATTAATTTTCTCACTACTCACTATTAAGCAATCTTATCTCACCTTTTTGGGGATATACTACATTCATTCGAAAATGTAGAAATGCTGCCTTTTCTGATACTCTCAAAGTACCTCATGTGATCTTTGGAGGCTTAAGCATTTCTTTTGTCATTTTGCTAACTCTTTTCCAACCTCCTTTTCCTTATAGCTACATACCCCAAATTCTTTTTCCTTCACTGAAATAGCCAGGGGCAATGACAAGATAAACAGAACCAGCATCATTGAAGATAATCATGCATGAATAATTCCTTCATAATCTTGGGTGTCATGGAAGAATTTCTATAGAAAACTAGAACAGGTAAGAGGGGCAATAAGGAAAATCATATTGGATAAAACTTACTCTACTGAATCAATCAGTTTCTTGGGTTCCACAGAACATGGGTAGATAATTTCATCAATGTGCTTCAAGTTACAGTTTGAATAGGCAGTGGAGAAATGGATGAAGACTTCAAGCTTTGGCATCTGGCTGGCCATCAACAGAAGTTGCTGGGTGGCAATGACGTTGAGTTGCAAAGCATGTCTAGAGGACATTAGGCAGAAAGAAAACCAAAGGGGTTCAGTTTTTATTTTTGTATTCCTATAATGGTAGCTACTGCAGTCATCAATTTATATAAAAGATTATGTTAACTGTACCAAGTAAATACTAATGTCAATCATAAGGATAGTGATAGGGGCTGAACCTTTGATTGCTTTGGTATAGGGAACTTCCAGATCAGTAAACTCCTTCTACAAATGCAGATTGATACCTTCTCTTCAACTTATCTTAAAGACTGGATAGAGTATTGAGAGCTTAACTGACATGCAATCAAGTAATTGATAGGAGGATTTGAATCCAGGTCTTCCTGGGTTCTTTCAAAGGCAGATCTTTATCTGTTATGCCACAATGACTTTCATAATGTAAATCATATTTGAAAAAATATGGTATTTAATACTTGCTTTATGATGATATACTCAATGAACATGTCACTTTCTAAAATACCATACTTAACAGTCTTATTGAAAAATATGAGAGAAAAGGGAAGAATAATTTCTTTTAATACTTTTAATGTAAGTATAATTATTGGGCAAATCAACAAAGTCACCTGCAATTCAGACATCATGGAAATGGATTACAGGCACCAGCAAATGTAGCAGGTTTGTATAAAGGGCACTACAGATTGAATGTGTCTAGGGGAACCTTAGAATCTAGAATCAAAGACTCTTCTTCCTCTTCTTCTTCTTTTTTTTGGGGGGGGGCAGGGCAGTGAGGGTTAAGTGACTTGCCCAGGGTCACACAGCTAGTTAGTGTCAAGTGTCTGAAGTTGGATTTATCCACTGCACCACCTAGCTGCTCCCAAGAATCAAAGACTCAAACTTGGAAGGGAATTTACAGGTCACTCAATGCACAAATGACTTAGTAGTGGTCACTCGTCCACAAGGTTCCCATCATTTAGTGAAATTAGTATTTTATGTGAGAAATAATTATTAATAACTGAGAGATTCAGAGCTCTCCTTCCCCTTCTTTCAAAGTTTTTCATGTTTCTTCTGAAGGACTTTACTGATAAGATCTGGACTATCTTTCACCAGACCACAACCAGGTGAAAGCTATTGTGTTCCACTCAGCTTGGGTGGGGTCTACATTCTTTTAATAGATGACCTTACATAGGCATACTTCCCATCCAAGTGAAATTCAACTGAAATTTCCATTCAACTGAAATTCCCCTCTCCAAAGTTACCAATGATTTCTTTTCTTTTTTTTTTCTTTTTTTTTTTTTTGCAGTGCAATGGGGTTAAGTGACTTGCCCAGGGTCACACAGCTAGTAAGTATAAAGTGTCTGAGGCTGGATATGAACTCAGGTACTCCTGAATTCAGGCCTGGTGCTTTATCCACTATGCCACCTAGCTGCTCCCCACCCCCAATGATTTCTTTTTCTTCTTCTTCTTCTTTTTTTGTGGGGCAATGAGGGTTAAGTGACTTGCCCAGGGTCACACAGCTAATGTGTCAAGTGTCTGAGGCCAGATTCAAACTCAGGTCCTCCTGAATCCAGGGTCAGTGCTTTATCCACTGTGCCATCTAGCTGCCCCCCCCCCCCAATGATTTCTTAATTGCCAAATCTTACAGCTTTTTCTCAATCTTCATCCATGTTGACTCGTCTGCAACTTTTGATAATGTTGATCACTTTTTCCTCCTCTCTCCTCATTAGTTTTTTGATTCTTAGTTGTCTGACTATTCCTTTTCAGTCTCTGTTGCTGGCTGCTCATCCATGTCATGCTACTCACCATGGATATCCCCTAAGAGTGTATTCTTGGCCTTCTCTTCTCCCACTATACTATTTCACTTGCAGATGGTTATATCCATCCCTCCCAAACCTCTCTTCTCAGTCTTGTATCATGAGCTGCCTTTTGGACGTTAAGAATTGAATGTTCCATAGGTATCTTAAAAATCATTATGTCCTTAAACAGAACTCATTATCTTTCTCCTCAAACCCAACTTGCCTAACCCTATTGAGCGTAGGGTACCATCTTAATGTTGTCCTCTACTACTCACTCTCACTTCACATATCCCATTTATTGCCAAATCTCATAATTTCTACCTTTACATCTCTTTATATATCTCCTTCTTTCCCCTCACATGACCACAAACCTTATTCTAACTTGTGCCCTCAATCTGCAGCTGAATGATGATGATTTCAAAGCACAAATTGAACAGTCTAAGAAAGACACTGCATTACAGGCCCAGTCCCTTAGGCTTAACGCAGTTGTGAAATAAAACAAAAAATAAATGTCACTGCCATTGACTCAACTAATGTTGTTATTTTAATATAGAAGTCTGGTTCAAAGCCCGTTTGCCAGATCACATCAGATTTTGTTGGATTGGATGGATTTCTCCAAATATTTTGGTTTATTGGCCATGATTTTCTACTTTGCATTGCTAAGTGTTAAAAAAAAAATTGGTAACATACCTTAGTGGATCATCAAAGCGAACAGTTGCTGCACAGTGGAAGATGATATTGGTATTGCACAGGAGCTCCTCTAAATCTTCCTTACTGATGCCCAAATCTGGCTTTGTGAGATCTGAATAAATAGGTCTGATCTTCTCGAAGATATCTGGGCAAATTTCTTTGGCCTTTTCAAAAAGCTGAAACATACATATAGGTCAATACATACTTCATCATTACCTAACTCTTCTTTTTGACACGTACTAAATTCATTCTTGAAAATTGGCTAGCTTTCCTGATAAACCCAATAAAGAAAACTATCATTGTTGATTTTTTTTCCCTTTTTGGGTGGGGCAATGAAGGTTAAGTTACTTACCTAGGGTCACACAGCTAGTGTCAAGTGTCTGAGGCTGGATTTGAACTCAGGTCCTGAATCCTGGGCCGGTGCTCTATCCACTGAACCACCTAGCTCTTCCCCCACCCCCCAATCCTTTTTGAGCTCTTCCAAGAAGGCTTTGTGGTCTTGAGACTAATTCATCTTTCCTCTTGAGGCTTCACATGTAGGCAATTTGAGAGTACTGTCCTCATCTGAATTTGTGTTTAGATCTTCCCTGTCAACATAGAAGCTCTCAATGCTAAGAGCCCTCTTCTGTTTCTAACTAATATTGTAGCTTTTTTTTTTTTTTTTTTTTAGTGAGGCAATTGGGGTTAAGTGACTTGCCCAGGGTCACACAGCTAGTAAGTGTTAAGTGTCTGAGGCCGGATTTGAACTCAGGTACTCCTGACTCCAGGGCCGGTGCTCTATCCACTGCGCCACCTAGCTGCCCCAGCTTATTTTTTTTTTAAAGTTGAGGTCTGCTTCTGGGGCACAAGGGTCATTGTTTCAAGCTTCTTGTGCTGGGGTATAGGGGCTGTGTCACTGGTTTTCTACTCTGAGGTCTCTATGTTTTGTGGATTTCTCACTGCCCTGGGCTTGTTCCCTGTGCTTGCTCCAGGCTCTGGGATGGCCCAGCCCAGTTGCACCTGTCCTGTGGGTGGCCCTCCAGCTAGCAGCCTATCCTCTCAGCTGGTGCTGGCAGATCTCACAACTGACCAGCTGTGCCACCAGCTTGCTAAGCCAGGATCAAAGGGCCTCAGTTGCTCCGCTGTGGCCAAGAGCATCCTGCTGACTTGCCCCAACACCCTCCACACTGCGCTGTGCTGAGGTGTGCTGCATTCCCCTTTTGCCCGAGTGAGACTGACCTTTCCTAAAGTCTTCTAAATTATCTCAAGTTGGAAGATTGTGTCTCTCTGTCTTTTTGTAGGTTCTGTAGTTTCACAGTCTGTTTAGAGGCTTGATTTAATGTTCTTTTTGAGGGAACCACAGGAGAGCTCAGGCAATTTGCTGGCTTCTCTCTGCCATCTAGTCTCCACCTCGTCAATTATTGCTTTTTTAAAAACCCAAATTATTTTTCTTTACAGGGAAATGAGGGTTAAATGACTTGCCCAGGGTCACACAGCTAGTAAGTGTCAAGTGTCTGAGGCTGAATTTGAACTCAGGTCCTCCTGAATCCAGGGCCGGTGCTATATCTATCCACTGTGCCACCTAGCTGCCCCAAAACCTAAATCCTTAATTCATCTTGCATGCATATTCACATAGAAATATAGTCTATTAAGAAGAAATAATGTTCTTTAATTTTACAGTTTGAGCAAATTGCTACCTTGTAATCTCCTTGGAGCGAATTAGTCCTCTATTGTCACTGAATACAAGGCCTCTCAAATTTTTACTTATGCTAACGAAATACAAACAGGCCTCTAATTAGTGAATCTGTTCACAATTGTTTCATAGATGGCTAGCTAGATACTGTATTTATAAATGCAATCAGGTGGGGGTGGGGAGAAGAGGAACATGTGCAGAATGCTCTGTCTGGTATCAACCCACATGAAGGTAGAAGCTTGATTCTGGAAATGCTTGATGATGCATAATGGAGGGACCCTGACTCCAAAGGAGAACATGCACAAGTATCTTGATTGGCTTATTGTATGGTGATGGGAAGCATTTTAATTGGTTGCTTAGCTGAAACTAGATGTGGATAGCTCTTTGTTTTTCCCTGGAGGTGAGCAA
The DNA here is from genome assembly GCF_019393635.1 of Dromiciops gliroides. Lineage (NCBI taxonomy): Eukaryota > Metazoa > Chordata > Mammalia > Microbiotheria > Microbiotheriidae > Dromiciops > Dromiciops gliroides. The sequence continues at coordinate 211,133,331 of NC_057865.1, forward strand.
GGCAAAAACTGCTATAAGCCTGAGGTTGGGAGAAAGGTAGCGTGAGCAGCCTGTTCTCTGCACCCAGACTGTTGTTTCTTCTGTCTTTGTTGTATGCATTTTTTCCTGATCTTAGGTGACTAAATAATAGAGATGAATTGATCCAAACGTGACCATGTGAATTTCAAAAGGGTGGGAGAAGCACTTAGAGGGGATGGCAATGGCAGTCCTTTTTATTTTTTTTTTTCAGGTCATTGAAGGTTAAGTGGCTTGCCCAGGGTCACACAGTTAGTAAGTGTCAAGTGTTTGAGGCCGGATTTGAACTCAGGTCTTCCTGTATCCAGGGCCGGTGCTATATCTATCCACTGTGCCACCTAGCTGCCCTGGCAATAGCAGTCCTTAGCAGAGTCTACTGTAGCTGCAGCAGCCCCAATACGATAAACTATATGTATGGAGAACAGCCTTGAGGGAAAATTGACAGAGGAAATGTCATTTCTAGTTAAGGCAAAGCATTAAAAAAAAGACACAATTCATTGTTTCAAGTGTCTTTGGGTAGAAGGATAAGATTCTTCTTCAAGCTGTTGACTTTTTTCTCACGTTTTTCCTGCATTACCCTCATTTCTCTTTCCATTTTTTCCCTTTACCTCTCTAACTTTATCTTCAAAGTCCTTTTTGAATGTCTCTATGGCCTGAGAGCAATTCATATTTTTCTTGGAAGCTTTAGATATAGGGGCCCTGACATTGACATTTTCCTCTGAGGGTGCACCTCGATTTTCCCTGTCACTGAAGAAACTTTCTATGGTCCTCACCTTTCTCTGTCTGCTCATCTTGCCTTTCTTTTACTTGACTTTTAGCTCCTTAGAGTGGGACACTGTTTCCAGACTGCAGTATCCCAAGCTTCAGAAGTCCCAGGTGGTATGATTTAAGGAGGATCAGGTTCTTCACTTGCTTGGTCCTAGATAATCCCAGACCAACTTGCTAATCAACCAGTTTTGTGTGTTGTGGTTGTCAGCTCCAACGAGCTTGTGCCCCTCCCCGACCTGGGCCACTGCTACTCAAACCTATCTCCTGGTTCCCAGCAGGGGTGAAAAACCCAAGTTCTGCCTCAGTGCCAGCATAGACCCCTGTAGTCTCTCCCCTGCCAAAGGCTCATCCCTCTCACCAGACTGTGAGCTTAGTTCCAGACGACAGATTCAGAAGCTCTGGGGGTCTCCTTCTCTGGTGAAGCCTTCCTGGGACTGGATCTGTGTCAGGGTGACTGTGGGGTTGGGCTCTACTCCTGTCTCAGCACAGTAGCTCCCTCCTTCCGACCGTCCAAGGTGTTCTTGGTTAGAAGATGATTTCAGCACATTCTTCTGTGGGTTTTGCTGCTCCAGGCATTGTCCTATGGCATTATTTGGATGTTTTTTGGAGTGATCGTGTCATGAGTTCAAGAGCTCACTGTGTTTCCTCCACCATCTTGGCTCCGCCAGGATAAGATTGTTTTTACTCCCTCTGGTATTGACACATCTGTATCACCAACAGGAACTATACTATGGCTCTGCTAACTCTTGACTAGACATCATCTGAATATCTTTCTGTGGTAAAGCTAAGAGCTTTCCGAAATCCCTGTTGACATTTAATTTCAATTATTCAATAAAATAATTTCAAATGAATGGTTGGATGGATGGATGGATAAATTAGTACAAAAGAAGCAATGGGTTTCTTTATGGGGGTAAGCAGAGCACTAAGGGTTTCCTGAAGTAGAGGGAGAAGAGTTGGGGAGAGGTGAAGAATATGAATGTAATTAAGTATATTATACTACTAATATTTGACTTTTACATATTGCTTTTATACTCTTGCAAAGCACTTTACATACATTATAGCTTTTGACCCTCATAACAAAACTCTGAGGTAGGTATTATGGGAATTTGTATCTCTATTTTACAATGTCAGAGGCAGGATATAATTCATAATAGCAGTTTTGTGGTGACCAAAAACTGAAACCATCATTTGGAAAAAGGCCAAACAAATTGTAGCATATGCTGTATGATTGTGCATAAGGTATGATGGACACGAGGAATTCAAAGAAATCTTAGAACACTGTGCATAAATGCACTGTTGAAGAACAAAGAAAGCAGAACCAAGAGAACAACATATTCAATGACCACAAAAATGTAAGGGAAAACAACTCTAAAAACATAAAAATTCAGATTAGTTTCCTAACCAAGTAATAGAGTTTAGAGAAAAGGGAAAAAGGATATTATAACAAAAACTCCATCATAGTAGATTATATTGAACATTGTGTTGAGTGATCATGCAAGGTTTATACTGAAATATTGACAATGACTCCATCCTTATGAATTAATTAGCTCCACAAACATATAGAAAATATTTTAAAATAATTTTCTTATTTATAGGATTTCAAAAAGCCCTTAGAGAAAAATCTAAATCAATCAGTGACAGTGCTTCTGAGGACAACATTCCCAGTTTCAGACTAGTCTTCACAGTCATCATCCAAGGAAGCAACTCCTATGGAAAAAGGTCAGATATGCCTATCATATGCCAACCAATGACCATCTATTGAGCAGGTGGGTTAGCCTAGCCAAAGCTAGGGGCAGCCTGAGGGACAAACAGGAGGCAGCATGTGCCAGGCAAGTTGGGCCTCCAGTATGATCTCCTCACAGACTCCATTGGAGACACTGCAAGACCCTGAATACAAGAGCCTTTGGAATAGCCATGCTTTCCATAACTATCATCCTGGGAGGCAACCCTGTGGACAGGTAGCCTGGCAATGGCAACTGTAGGTGGTACAGTCATATCTGTGAAGACACAGAAAAGAATGCTCTCATCACTAAAGTCCTTAAAACTGTCAACTAGTTCAATATCAGAGAAACAGATATGATTTTTATCAGTGGACATAAAGAAAATACATTACTGTTTGCTTTGCTGCTGTACCCTTAGGACCATGGGGCCTTTTCATCTGACTTACATCTGAAACTTCCTATATGTGTGGTCTCATTCATTAGAATGTGAGCTCCTTGAGTGGAAGATCTATTTCTATTTACTAGTATTTACAGAGTACTTGACACATAGCTAGTGCTTAATAAATTCTTCATTCTTTCATTCATTCTTGGATGCTTCCTTTGCCTACTGTTATTTGAAATAATTCTCACAATGCTAGCAATAGTAATGACAAGAGAAAGAAAATTAAAGGCAGAAAGACAGTTAAAGAGGAAACAAAGCTTCATTAACACAGAACATTATACCCTGCCCCCCAAATCAATAGTATTTCAATAAAGTAAAAATCTTTCCTGAAGGGGCTAAAGAAAGAAAAGTTCTATTCAAAATAGTAACAAAATGCTTAAAATACTTCAGAATCAATCTACCAAAGTAGAGGCAAGACCAATGTAGATATATAAAACACTTAAAAAATTAAGAATGACTTAAATAACAGGAAAGCTAGTCAATGCTCATGGCTTGGTCATGCCAGTGTAGTAGAAATGATACTACCTAACTTTATTTAGAGCTCTTGTACTATATCAATCAAACTACCAAGAAGATACTTTGCAGAGGTATGCAAAAATAATAATAAAGTTTATTTGGAAGAACAAAAGAACTAGAGTTTTGAGGAAAATAATTAAAAAATAGCAATGAAGGTGAAGATAGCACTTCTACAACTCAAGCTGTATTATAAAGTAGTAATCATCAAAACTATTCGATAGAGGTTAAAAAGAGCAAAGTAGATTGATGGAACAGACTAAACAAGGACGAATCAGAAACAATCCATAGTTCAATAAATTAAAAAATATAAATTACCTGAGAACTCCCTATTTGCTAAAAATTGCTAGTAAAAGAGAAGAATAGTCTGACAGAAGTTAGGTTTAGAGCAATTCTCATATCCTATATTACAATAAATTAAAAATTAACATCTGAACTAAATATTAAAAGTTATACTAGGAAAAATTAGGAGAGAAAAGATCAGATACTTCTTATAGCTATGACTAGGGGTGAATTCTTAACCAAACAAGGGGTTGAAGCAATCATGAAAGATAAAATAGGTAATTTCAATTTCAAGAAATTTAAAAGTAAATGAGTAAATTTAATACAACTGGAATAAGAAAGGAAACAGGAGGAAACGTTTATATCAAATATCTAAATATTTAATATCTAAATATTTGATATTCAAGCCATATTGGAACATGCATGCACACAAAAGTTATAATGAGTCAACATTATGATATGACAAACAAAAAGCCTAGAGAATGAAATTAGCATTTCAACAGTTTGATGAGTGATCTGTTGTTGAGTTAGCTTTTTAGTACATATATCAGGGATAGACACTTAAGATATAATATCAGAGAGGAAGAAAAGGGGGAAGAAAGTGGGTTGAATTATATTAAAGAACTTGAATGGACTACTTCCTGACAGAAAAATCTGTCTTTTGAATATAAATACCATTTCAGAGATGTTATTTGGCTTCTATCATGAAACACTAAAATTTTTTTTAAAAATGGAAATCATAGGAACCTCAAAGGGTAATAAAGAGATGCATAATAATTGTAGGTTAGTTATAGCATGTTGCCAGTGGAACAAGTGTATAAGAAGTAGCATAAAATATATAATTCAAGACATATACTATCAGAAAAGGAGGTGTATGTATTCAAAGTGATAGATCATTGATATGTTGCACTGACCTACATAACATTTTAAAAGACCTATAGGGAAACTTCCAGCATTTCAGGTACATAGTTTTGGGGGGATTTATGGAAAGATGTGTATAAGAATTTTATAAGATGAGAAGGTATGGATGGATACTTTGGTCTTTGCATAAATAGAATTATATTATTTAGAGTGAGGTAGGGGCAACCATAGGTTACTTGGGTCAGATCACATCTGGAGTATCATATTAAGTTCTAAGAACAATATTTCAGGACAGAAATTGACATGCTAGAGTATCTCTAGCAACAATTGGTCCAAGTTAGTAAAGTTATATGGGGATCAAATAAGTAACTATAATCTTAGACTAAAGAGGAGAAAACTCAGATGAAGGCATTAAGATTAATCATACAGGGCGCAGTGGATAAAGCACTGCCCAGACTCAGACACTTGACACTTACTAGCTGTGTGACCCTGGGCAAGTCACTTAACCCCCATGGCCCCCCCCCCCCAAAAAAAAAAGATTAATCATATGTGTGGAAGACACAAAACTGTAAGTATGCTAAATATAGAATTATAATTAAAAAACCTAGATAGAATACAATGTTAAGTTATGGTGAATAATAATTCAATTTAAGAGAGATAATGTAAATTCTTACACTTGAGTTAAAAAATTAATAATACAGAAGACACATGGTCAACTAACAGTTTATGTGAAAAATACTTAGAGATTTCAAGAATATTGCAAGCTTAAATAGAAGTCAACATAATTTTGTCATCCAAACGTATAAATTCAATTTTGGGGGGGAGGGGCAGGGCAATGAGGGTTAAGTGACTTGCCCAGGGTCACACAGCTAGTTAAGTGTCAAGTGTCTGAGGTCAGATTTGAACTCAGGTCCTTCTGAATCCAGGGCTGGTGCTTTATCCAATAGGCCACCTAGCTGCACCCATATTAATTTAATCTTAAGCTTCATTAACAGAAATGTCCAGAACAATGAAGGTTAATCTTGTTGAATTCTGCCTTGCTTATACCACATTCGAAGTGCTGTGTTCAGTTCTGGGTAGCAGTCAACATTTAGAAAAGTTATTGACAAGCTAGGGCACATCTAAAAGAGGATAACTCTGATACTTAGGAAAACTAAAAATCATACCATGTAAGGAGTAATTACAAATAAAAGGGAAAGTTTAGGCTGGAGTAGACAAGGTTTTTGGAGGCAGCTAGGTGGCTTGGTGGATAGAGTGCTGAGCTTGGAGTCAGGGATATCTGAATTCAAATCCAGCTTCAGATACTAGCTGTGTGACCCTGGGCAAGTCACTTATTTTCTCTTTATCTTAATCCACTGGAGAAGGAAATGACCAAGCATGCCAGTATCTTTGACAAGAAAACCTCATGGACAGTATGGTCATTGGGTCACAAAGAGTCAGAAACAGCTGAATGAACAACAACAGAGGTTTATGGAGATGTGATTAATTTTTCTTAGCAAAATAAAGAACAAAGACCAATAAGATAGAAGGTGAAGGGAGGCAGAATTCAACTTGATATAAGGAAATATTTCCTAAAATAATTGGGGGTACCTGACAATGTGGGTCCAAATCTTAGAGCATGTGTAATATTATACATGCCTGGAAGTAGTCTATTTCCAAGTATGTATAACGGAGGACTCTGCTCTCCACTACAGCATACTTCTATGTATCCTTCTGACTATTTCCTCTTGGTTTTTTGTTTAGTGACCCCCCAAAAAAACCCCAAACAAAACAAAACAAAAAAACCCAAACCAAAAAATTTTTAATTTGCTAGTTAGCTGGAAGTGAGTGTGTATACAAAAGATTCATGAGGAGGACCTCTCACTCTTTCCCCTGGAGGCTTTCAAGTGAGGAGAAAGAAATGCTATGGACCTCCAGGTTAGGAAGCAGTAACTGTAGAGGCATCAGCTGTCTTCTCTCCCCATCTGCGTGCCAGTTGGCTGTGAACAAATGTATCTTTCATCTCTTATATTTATTCTTTTCCAATCTTAGATGAATGAGTATAAGAGATATAGAACGGACCAGGATACAATCTTCTGATCTTTGACAAGCTGAGTCATCCAAGGCTCCCTCAGCAAACATAACTAGTAGCAGCGGTAGCTAAATCAGGTGAGAAGCCACTCCTGAGGCTTGAACCAGTCAGGAATAAATTGATCTGGCAGCTTTGTCACCACATTCTATAAGCAATGGAGTAACTCAGCTATCATTTATGGTTACACCCATTAGTGATCTTGGTAGGAAGTCTGCAGAGAAAGAAAAGGATTCTCAGGGTCAGGAAAAAATGTCCCTTATTGTGTGTGTGTGTGTGTGGGTGGTAGGATGGGCGGTGGGTGGAAACAGGCTGGTCAGATGTTTTGTAGTAACCTCTGTTTATTTTTTTTAATTTTTAAAACAATTTTATTTATAATTACATGTAAAGATATTGTTTTGAGTTCCAAAATTTTCTCCCACCCTTCCTTCCTTCCCCCCTCCCAAAGGCAGAGAGCAATCTGATATAGGTTATACAGTACAATCATGTCAAATATATTTCCACATTAGTCATGTTCTAAGAGTAGAATCAGAACAAAAGGGAAAAATGCAAGAAAAGAACAAACAACAACAACAAACAACAAAAGTGAAAACAGTACACTTCAATCTGCATTCAGACTCTATAGTTCTTTTTCTGAATGTGGAGAGCGTTTTCTACCATGAGTCTTTTGGCATTGTCTTGGATCATTGTATTGCTGAGAAGAGTTAAGTCTATCACAATTGATCATCACACAATGTTGTTAATATTATGCACAATGTTCTCTTGGTTCTGCTCATTTCACTCAGCATTAACTCATGTAAGTCCAGGTTTTTTTCTGAAATCCATCTGTTGATCATTTCTTAGAGCACAATAGTATTCCATTACATTCATATACCAAAACTTGTTCAGCCACTCCCCAATTGATGGACATCCCCTCAATTTCCAAGTCTTTGCCACCACAAAAAAGAGCAGCTATAAATATTTTTTGTACATATGGGTCCTTTTCCCTTTTTTATGATCTCTTTGGGATATATATAGTGGTGGTATTGCTGGGTCAAAGGGTATGCACAGTTTTATAGTCTTTTGGGCATGGTTCAGAATTGTGTAGCAACCTCTTTGAGTCCACTCTCCCCAGAAATTGAGTGGGTGTATAGTGGGGAAAGTCACAATTAATGCTTCTGTGCTTTGGTCCTTGCTACAATCTTCTCAGTAAATATTCCTTTGTAAGATCTAATAGATGTTAGTTAGTTACTTCACATAAATGATATTAGGTAGAAATATACTGGATTAGCTCTTCATGATTCTCCCTAGAACTTGGGAGAACAAGTTTAGAACCTATGTGCTACACTAATTAGAACTGTCTGAACAACTAGAACTGTCTGTGGGTAGAATGGGCTATTTTGGAGTATAGTGAATCCTGCCACTGAAGATCTTCAAGTGGAGGCTTAGAGACCACACTTGTTAAGGATGCTACTATTCTAATTCAGGGTGGATTTGAACTAAGTGACTCCTGAGGTTTCTTCAACTCTTAAGATTCTGAGAAACCATATCTTTCATATACCTTTAAGTATTCCAAGCACTTTGGGGTTGGTCAAGGGGAAGAATCCAGAGATTCTGTAACTCAGCTGAGAATAAGTTACATCCGTATTTATTGGATGCATTGTTAGAGGGGTTGTTCAAATTTCTAAATCTAGAATGATCAATATAGGAATGGCCAAGCCCAAGGAAAGGGATAACTTGGCATGAGTTATGGACACTGGAACCCCCTCCTGACTAGACAGATAAGTACAGTTTTACTTATTCACTAATATTTATCTATTCGGAGAAAAATGAATAATTGCTCTAATTCCTTAATTCATTAAGGTAAAATTTTCAATAATTTGTGCCTCAGGTCATTATTTTTAGCTTTCCTTCAGAAAATAATTTTGCAGGGGCAGCTTGGTGGTGCAGTGGATAGAGCACTGGCCCTGGAGTCAGGAAGTCAGGAGTACCTGAGTTCAAATCTGCCCTCAGACACTTAATACTAGCTGTGTGACCCTGGGCAAGTCACTTAACCCCAATTGCCTCACTTAAAAAAAAGAAAATAATTTTGCTTGCTTAAGAATGCTTCCACATTTCACAAAATATAAATATTTAAAGAGTCACTCCTCTGGTTATAGATTATAGGTGGGTAAATTAAAGAGGCTTCATAAATTTGGGTTTATACAGAATTTTGGATAATTCAGTATATCCAGATGCCACTGGATAAAACTCCTGGTGAATATAATAAAAACAGCCTTCATGTGTCATTTCCATTTGTGGTATGTAAACTTTCCAGTTCCAGAGTTACCAAACTTTTCAAAATGTAAAGAAATACCACTGAAAGACAGTGTGGTTAAGAATTAGAAAGACAGAGGGTTAAGAATTAGATCTGGGTTCAAATCCTCCCACTGACACAGCTAGCTGTGTGACCTTGAGCAAGTCACTTAACTTCTTTAGACTTCAGTTTCTTCATATGTAAAATAACATGTAAGATCCCTTTAACCTTTAAATCTATGATCCTTTGCACCAACAATCCATATATATGTACATATACAGACATACACACACACACACACACACACACACATATATACAGAGAGAGAGAGAGAGAGAGAGAGAGAGAGAGAGAGAGAGAGAGAGAGAGAGAGAGCGCCTCAGACATAGCAATAGGTTATAGGAGGTGGAGCCAAGATGGCAGAGGAAAGACATTAAACACATATAGCAATAGGTTATTTCCATAGGTGATGATCTAGTAAAAAGACTGAGGGAGAAAGTACAGTGAAAGTTTAGAGAGGTGAGTATTTCTAGGAATGGAAGATGATCAATAGTGTCAAAATCTATAGAGAGATTAAGATAAGGCAACTGAGTATTGGGATCTGGCAATTAAAGGATCATTGATGATTTTGAAGAGAGCAGTTTCAGCAGTGTGAGATCAAAAATCAGATTGCAAAAACCTAAAAAGTGAGTGAGAGGAAAGGAAGTTAGAAATGTCGTGGGGGGGAGGGGAGAAGATCCTCTACTTACAGTTTAGAGTATAAATCAGTAAAAAGCTTTATTTTGTTCAGTTATGTATCAAGACTTGGAGAAGCATCAGTTGGCCATAGAAAAGAGAAATTCTTATGGAGTAAGTAAGCTTCTGAAATAAGTACTATTTCCCACAGGTATTTGTAATCCATACAAAAGGATATAGACATTCTCCTATGTTCATAAACAATCTGTCACTGTCCTTGCATGGGGGGTAGTTTGTTATATATTCTTCTAGGGAAGGATACAGAGATTTGTCATTTGCCCTGGAATCTGAGAGAGTAGACTCGATCTTTTGGCAGACCTTGAGTAGAGGTGAATGAAAATATAGGGAATAGATATGACTTTCCATATAAACCAAATGTACTCTAATTCTAAAATGGAGTTACTAGAATCAAGAGAGGGACAATACAGCACCCCTCACCATAAAGACCAATGAATGTGCAAAGATTTTTCTAGGAGTTTGGTTGGAAAAGGGAGAAGAGATATGAGACAATAGCTTATGGTCTACTTATAAGGATTGGAGGAGACATGGTCTAGATCAAAGTCATTGGAAGAATTTGGGCAAAGAGATAGTGAATAAAACAACCTACTAACTTGAGATGCTCTTGATTTTTGAAGGTATATTCTGTAAGCTGCAACTTGCTGAAGCTATGGTCTCAATATCTTTGCTTATTTCCTAGAGTTTTCCAAATATACAATCATATCATCAGCAGATATGGACAGTTTTATCTCCTCTTTACCTGTCCTTATGTATCTTCAATTTCTTTCTCTTGTCTTATTGCTGTTGCAATCATTAACAGAACTCTGTCAAATAATAATGGGGAAGAGTGGCTTCATCCTAGCTTCACTCCCTTATTTATTGAGAAAGGTTCTACTGTACTTTATTTTATTTTATTTTATTTTATTTTATTTTATTTTTTCGGGGCAATGAGGTTTAAGTGACTTGCCCAGGGTCACACAGCTAGTAAGTGTCATGAGTCTGAAGCCAGATATGAACTCAGGTCCTCTTGAATCCAGGGCCAGTGTTTTATCTACTGCACCACCTAGCTGCCCCCTTGTACTTGAATTTAGTGTTAGATTCTATTATATTTCCAATATTAAAAAGAGATCCCTTGATATCTATACTTTGTAGGTTTTTTTTTTTTAGTGAGGCAACTGGGGTTAAGTGACTTGCCCAGGGTCACACAGCTAGTAAGTGAGTGTCTGAGGCTGGATTTGAACTCAGGTACTCCTGACTCCAGGGCCGGTGCTCTATCCACTGCTCCACCTAGCTGCCCTGTAGGTTATTATTATTTTTTGGGGGGGGCGGGGCAATGGGGGTTAAGTGACTTGCCCAAGGTCACACAGCTAGTAAGTGTCTGAGGCCGGATTTGAACTCAGGTACTCCTGAATCCAGGGCCGGTGCTTTATCCACTGTGCTACCTAGCTGCCCCGGTTATTTTTTTAAACATACAAGAATGTTTTTATGAATCTTTTGAGTTGCTCTAGTGCTTTTGGTTATTTTTCTAATGTTGAACCCTTCTTGCATCCCTGGGATAAATTTCACTTGGTCATAATGAATGACTTATTGGATAAATTGCTGTGTTCTGTCTGATAGGTTTTTGTTTAAAACTTTTGAGTCAATACTCAGTAATGATATTGGCCTATACTTTTCCTCCTAGGTTTTGTTTCCCTGGTTTAGGTATTAGAACTATAGGTGTCTCATAAAAAGATTCTAGTAGAGTGCTTTCTTTATTCATTTTTGAGAATAATTTTTGAAGTTTGGGTATTTATTGTTTTTTACTTGATAGAATTTTCCTATAAATCCATCAGGACTAGGAGGTTTTTTCTTCTTTTGGCAATTCCTTTATAGAAAGATCTAGTTCTCTAGTTCTTCTGATAGTTTGGGTAATTTCTATATTTAAAAGTATTCATCTATTTCTTTTGTGTTCTCAGTTTTGATAGCATATAACTGCATACTATGTTCTGATTCTTCTTTTTATTTTTTTGGTTTTGTTGTGTTTCACCTTACTCATTTACTATTTTATTTATTGCATTTTCTCTCTTCTTTTTAATTGGATTAACTAGAGGTTTATCAATTTTACTAATCTTTTCAAAGAACTTGCTTTTAGTTTTATCTATAATTTCTATTTTTTTGTTTTCAATTTATTTATCAATTATAAATATCTCCTCTTTTGTGCTTAATTTAGGTTGGTCTATTTCTGACTTTAAGCATTTTAAAAATGCATGTTCAGTTCATCAATTCTGTCTTTTTCTCTTTTGTTAATGTATGCTTGTAGAGATATGGTTTTCCCCCCTTGGGGATTACGTTAGCTCTATCCCAGACCTTTTGGTATGTTTAATCATTGTCATTTTCTTTCACATAATAATTAATTATTTCTTTGATTTGTTCTTTTGCCCACTCATTATTTAGGATTTCATTGTTAAATCTCCATTTTGATACATGTCTTCTGTTTGTAGTTTCTGAACCAATGAATATTTTCATCACTTTATAGTCTGTAAATGACATATTAACTATTTCTGCCTTTTTACATTTGTTTGCAACATCTGTGTGCCCTAGTATATGGTCAATTTTTGTAAAAGTTCCATGTCATTCTGAGAAATCTTTATTATTATTATTTGCTACTGCAATTAGAAGATACCATAAATATTTTAACCCTAGTTTCTACTACAATTTATTCAGTCTCATATTTTGTCTTTTATCTTTGTTAAACTTACATAGAGAGTTTTCCTCACTTCTGGTATTAACCAGTCATGGAGTTGTACTACCTCATTCTATTTTTAGTGTTCTTCCAAGTATATAAAAGTAGCTTGTACCCAAGGTGAGGGGTCCCTGATCAGGAGGAAGATATTAGACTTAATTAATTAGGGATCCCTCAACTTCCTAATAAATTGGTTAATCATGTTTGGAGCTCTAAGTAACTTTTGTTATAGAATGGAATTTTCTGGCCCACAGTACCAAATAGTTCAAGCTAGCTTCATTTAGGCAAGGTCTACAAGGTTTTCATGGTCATAATCAATTTATCAAACTTTCCTAATCACAATGTCTAGTGAGGAGTTGCAGTACAGCAGTTTACTGAATGACTGTCCCTAAGGCCCCTTCCCCTACTCAGTACCATGAATTTGCTCAGCAACTCTAGATTGTGCTATGCATCCCACTGAATGCCAGAGCCACTGGGCTTTCCTGTGGACTAAAGCCCTAAGGCCCTAGGGAGCCATATGCTTGCATGTCTGTGAGTAATAAACTGCCTTACTTGTGATCCTTGAATGCTATATTGTTTTTTGGTACCTAACCCAAAATCTCTTCACATGAACAATTTCTATAGGTGGGCAACATACATTTTTTTATACCATTGGTCTTCCCTGTGTAAATGGTCAGGCTGATATTTTTGAGTTATTATGAATCACTTCCAGTAGGCTCCACAATGTTCCAAGGCCTGATGCAACCAACACAATGCCATCCACAAAAAGAAGCAACTGGAGGATCTCACCACTCAAACAGCTCTTCAGCATGAATCCTGTGCTGACTCTTATCTACAGCAATAGCAAAAACTTTAAACAAGTGTACATTTTCCTACTTTATGTCTCACCTCACATTTATGATCACTGAACAAAGTTATTTCTGTTGTTAGATATTTCAAGGAATTTTGAATGATTTTAAATGGATGGGAATCATTTTGCTGAAAGACTGCTTTTAAGATGGTATCATGCTCAACCAAATAATTTTTTTAATAAGAAACGAGGAATAAAGACAGTGAAAAATATATTCTATACATCTTTCAGTAAACTTTATGATAGGCAAAGACATAGTCTACTACAGAATATTGATTGTGAAAGACTGTCTGTTAATATCCATATTGACTATGCATTTGATATGCCTGGGCAAAAAAATATATAGATACAAAAGAAGGCATGTAAATTTTAATTATGGATGTTCTATTGATTGTCATTTTTTAGTTAGTATAAGATCTGAAATATTCCCACTTCACTACTATAGTGTCTTTCTCTATTCCATATATCTTGTGAATTCATTCCCCAATGTCCAAAGAATTTTGACAAATCTAGCATAGACTATTCTACTCGGGAATACAATTATTTATCACTTTTTGTTAATGTGGAAACTTTCTTCATTAGTAGATTGCTACCTATTTATAACTTAGTAGATAAATCTTCAAGGAGGGCTCAGAGGGGTTGTGACTTGCACATAGTCATATAGCTGGTAAGTGTATGGCAGCATTTTTTTGAGCTTAGGTGTACCTGAACAAATCAGTCACTCTATCTCTATGTCAGGCTTCCTCTCTGCATGATAATGTAGAAACTACACCATAAACAACTGCCAATAAAGGTAGTCATGATGACATTTTACTTCCCACCCAAATTTCTAATTCTTTCATTTAAGAAGTGCTTACAAGATAATATGACATCTTCTTACCCCACATGTGATACTTGAGGGACTGCAGTAGTGACTACAGTTCAAACTCACTTGTGCACTGCTTTTCTTGACTTACAGATATACTACTGTATAATTATGTGGCAAGGGAATATAATATCCACAGGTGACTGCCAGATGCCAATTTCCTTAAGCTACCTCCCCAGTAGCCACCTTGTTTCTTCTTGTGCATGGGATAATTTTCAAGAAGGACCCAACATCTTTTATTCTTTGTCCAGTGTGCCCTCTCCTTCCTCCCTCTCCACCCCTTGGTCCCTTTAAATATAGTAACTTGGAAGTCTGATTTACACACACACACACACACACACACACACACACACACACACACACACACACACACACACAGAGTAACCTGTAAGTCTTACTTTCAGGTCAGACTAGGCTCTCACAGCTGCATACCAACACAATCACCCACTTGGCAAATGGGAATTCTGAATCTTAAGGATAATGGAAGGAAAAAGAAAAATAGCCAATCTTGTTTGCAAGCAATCAGATCTCAGGTATCATTCATTCTCCTCTGTACCTTCAGGCTATCACAAAGATGCATTGGGCAGTACAGTTTCCCAGTGTCTTAAAAATTATATTTCCCTCTTTTTGAACTACTGGGACCCTCAGGTCTTTACAGAGATGAATGAAGATGTAGAAACATTTTTCTATGATATTAGATATCAAGTTTTCCTATGTAAAATATATAGTCCATTTTCTAGGAACTTTGTTGGAAAAGCTAATTCAGTGTTTACTTCCATTCCATAATTTGTCTCACCTATGACTTTGTTTATACATTTTATCTATTTATTTGTATACATTTTATTTTGCCTCTGAGGGCTGAGACTCTTGTTTGTCTTTACATTACTAGTACCTACTACAGTGTTTTGCATATAGTAGATGCTTAATAAATGCTTGTATAATTGAATATCAAGTGGTCTAGAATGAATAAATTTTCAGGGTTAAAAAAATTCTTAAAACTTGAGTGGTGAAGCTCTAGCATGGTTTGCGTGAACTTGGGACTAATATGAATTCTCTGTGGAAAATATAAAATAATGATTTCCATAGACCAAAATATGGCAGTTTCTATAGCATAGATTGTATTTATCAATTGCCCAATTTTCTTTTAGCTTTTTTGAGCTAGTCACACAGATTTCTCCAATTAGAATTGCTAAATTGCTGTTTTATCTTCCCTATCAGTCCCATTCAAAATTACTGATTTCTGGGGCAGCTAGGTGGTGCAGTGGATAGAGCATCGGCCCTGGAGTCAGGAGGACCTGAGTTCAAATCCGGCCTCAGACACTTAACACTTACTAGCTGTGTGACCCTGGGTAAGTCACTTAACCCCAATTGCCTCACCAAAAAACCAAAAACGAAAAAAAAAATGACTGATTTCTGTTTCAGTTCAAGGATGTGAAATGGCAACATAGTCAGTTGCACTCAGAATAATGGATTCTAGAGTTGGAAATGAATTTAGAGTTTATCTAGTCCAATCCTGTTAATAAAATAATTATGTTTTATATTTGAGGAAACAGGTCCAGAGAATCGAAATGATGCAAATGTTTTGGGAACCTACCTTACAGTTGATCATCTGGGAAACCCTCTGCTGCAGAGACTGTCCAGCTTTGGGCCGCACAAGGATATAGATGACTTTCAAGTCTGGGCTGGTACGAAATAGTTTTTCCACCAACACTTTGCCCATGAAGCCTGTGGCTCCAGTGATGAGTATTGACTTGCCACCATAGAAAGCTGCAATTACAGACATGGTGATCTTTCACTTTCTTCTTGCTGGCTTCCTGATTGAGGTACCTGAAAGTACAAAGAAAGGTCCAAAACTGACACTCTAGGAATTTCTGGAATATGGGATTCATGAAAAAGTTTCTGGTAGAATAGAGAAATTCTGGAAATATTTCTTTAACTATCACATGCTTTAAAAACCAGATGCCAGTGGTGAGATTTAATGTGATATTCAGGTTTTTGACCCAACATGATAAGGGTATCAGGGAATAGATCAAAGGTACAAGAGTCAAAGTATCATTTACTTAATCTCCTTATTTTGTTTTCAAATTTATGAGGTCAGTAAAATTTTCTTTAGATTATAACCAAACTTACTAATATTCTTTTCCCCCTGTACATAAGATAACAGTGCTTTAATATTATATTGAGCAATGATCATAGAATTATAGCACTAAAAGAGACCTAAAGATCCTTCACTGTAGTCTCTTTATTTATAGATTCAATTAAATAAATTAAGTTATTTAATAGGGGTCAACTATGTGCAAAAGACTGTGCTAGGCACTGTGGATACCAAGAGGAAAAATTACATAGTCCCTACCCTTTAGGACTTTACAATTTAATTGGGTGGGGAGGATAATGCACATACAAAAAAAGCAAAGCAGACAGTGTTCCAAGAAAATTGAAGAGAGAGAAATCATTTTTAGCTGGAGGGAATCAGAGATGGTTCCATTGGAGGAGATAGCATAGGCTTTGGCTTTTAAAGAAAGGATTTCAACAGAGATATAGAAAAAATGCACTTTTAGGCATTAGAGACAGGTTGCATGATTGCACAGAGATGGGAGAGTAGTGGATAAGATCAGAAATAGTTGCCTGTTTTGGCGGCAACACAGAATTTGTGAAAAGGGGGATAATGTGAAATAAGGGCAAAAAAAGTTGGAGCTGAATTGTTTGAAGATAGAAGCTAAGCTAAAGAATTTTAATTTTTTTATCCTTTGTGGAACCATGGGATTTTTAAGCAAGGGTAAACTGTGGTCAAATCTGTACATTAGAAAGATTTAGTTGGTAGCTATGTAATTAATTTGACCCTGAGGAAACTGAGGTCCAAAAAACACACCAGGCCCAGTTTTACAGTGTGAAACTACACTCTAGAGTGAGAAATGTGAAAAGTAACAGAATAGCTTTGACATCCTCCAATTGCTAATCCTTATTTGAAGAAGGAGGGCTTGAGTCCACTAAGGGGATCTAAACTTGCTTGCTTTCAGTTTCCTTTTCGGATAAAACTCAATATTACCTCAAAAACAAAACAAAATCAAAGAGAGAGAGAGAGCACACTTCCTTCTTTAAAAAGAAAACAAAACAATTTCAGAGGACATCTGGGTAGCTTAATGGCTAGTGTGCTGGACTTAGAATTAAGGAAGACCTGAGTTCAAATTTTGCCTCAGACCCTAGTTATGTGACATTCCTCAAATCACTAAATATTAAATTGAAGTCAGCTTCAGTTTCCTCACCTTTACAATGGCACCTATTTAATTGTGCTTAAGGAGGAGAAACTGCCTTACTGGCTACTGAAAGGTAGAATTGCTGGCAGTGGACCTTTAAAAAGTAATTGAATCACTCTCAGTTGTTTCTACTTTGCCCAACTATAGATCATGTCAGGTACTGATGTCTACCCCTAGAGGGTGGGCAGAGAAGGCAGCCCCATTTTCCTTCCCATCAGCCAAAATAGCAGCTATTCTCACATGAAAGCTATAATATCATCAGTGCAAGCTAAATCTGGGCCTTTTATTTTTTAATTTTTAAAAATTTTTTGGTGAGGCAATTGGGGTTAAGTGACTTGCCCAGGGTCACACAGCTAGTAAGTGTGTAAAGTGTCTGAGGCCGGATTTGAACTCAGGTCCTCCTGAATCCAGGGCCGGTGCTTTATCCACTGTGCCACCTAGCTGCCCCCCATCTGGGCCTTTTTTGGTGTGTGTATAGGAAATAAATACCCATCTGGTACCTGATTTCCATTGTACACTAAACACACTTCTCCTCTCTCCCTTTGGGGAGACCCTAGATGTGTGCCAAAATCTAAGCTTTAAGGAATTTTCTCCAGAGATTCCAGGGTGGAAATCTATTGAGCCAGAGTGTGATAAAGGGAGTCTAACCCTTCTGTTTGTTTGATGGTCAGGCTTCCCCAGGACTAAATTTTAGCTAGACCACATTCAGAAGTTCAGAGAGTGAAGGAGAAAGGGAAAGTCTTAGACCTGCTGGGCCAGCTAGCAGTTATAATTGTTATGATTCTTATAGATGTAAATGTAGAAAGCTAAAGGATAATTTCATAAGCCTAATGACTTATTCTAAAGCCCCCAAAGCTATCTATTAAAAATATTTTGAATACTTTCAAAATGTGCATTTTTACTAACCTCACTATTATTTACCGTTGTAGTCCCTAGCCCTCTTTTCTTCTCTCTCTATACTATTTCACTTGGTGCTCTTATCAGTTCCCACAGATTCAATCATCTCTATACTGGTGATATCTAGCCCTAACCTCAGTCTTGACCTCCAGTCTGACATTTCAAACTACTATTGGACATCTTGAACTGGATGTTCTGTAGACCTATCTTAAACTCAATGTGGCAAAAATGGAAATCTTTTGACTTTTCTATTCTTGTCAAGGGTGTCACCATCTTCTGAGTTATCCAGGCTCTCAACTTCAGTGTCAGCCTTAACTCCTCACTCACTTTCACCTCCCAAATTCAATCTGTTGCTAAGTCCCATCAATTTCCCTGTGTAACTGCTCTCATATATGTCCCCTCTCTCTTCTGACACTGCCACCACCACAGTACGGGCTCTCATTACCTCATACCTGGACTATTGCAATAGTTTTTGATTGGTCACCTCCAAGTTGATGATGAAGTACAGGTTGGGCATTAGTGGACGAATGGATAATGTAGTTTTATTGTATGCACATGACAAAAATAATGGTTGTCATTCAATTTAAATATTTTGGCTAATGTTAAATTTAATGATTCAGAAATGTATAAATATCTAAAAATTCAACTTGATGAAACATTAGACCATAAATATCCCTCATGTTCTTGTAGGGGTGCATACATGGCTTGGTGGATAGAGTGTTGGGTCTGGAGTCAGTAAGGCTTATCTTCCTGAGTTAAAATCTGGCCTAAGATACTTACTAGCTGCATGATCCTGGGCAAGTCACTTAACTCTGTTTGCCTCAGTTTCCTCATCAGTAAAATGAGCTGGAGAAGGAAATGGCAAACCACTCTAGTATCTCTACCAAGAAAACCCCAAATGGCGTCAGTTAGACACAACTGAACAAGAACATTGTTCTTGTAGAATTCTGAATGAAAGAGTTTAAATGGGCACAAAAGAACAGCAGTATTAATAATTCCTAGCACCTACTATTACTTATATTATATAGCACTTATTATTACTTTTTAAAAGATTGATTGGCTTAGTGAAAGAAGTACATGGATTCATCTCAAAAAGTTAGAAAAATTCAGTGAAAACTTTGTAGAAACGGAGGATTTAAGGTTGTTTTTCTGACACCTGAGGTCTGTCAGTATAATCAGAGTCTTATCTTTGTTTCATCAAAGGAGCTTCTGGCCTCAGACAACAGGATTATATTCCCTTAAAAACACATAATCATTGGTTAAGGTTCTTAGTCTAAATACAGCTGCCTTAGAAAATGATGAAAGATGCTACCCACAGAGACTTCAGAAGATATGCTATTTCAAGCATTTATTAAAATTTTTATTTCTTTTTCTAAAGTAATAAACATTTTTATTTACAGTTTTGGGTTCCAATTTTTATCCCTCCTTCCTTTTTACCCCTCACACCTTCCTGAGGCAGTAAGCAATCAGATATAGGTTATACATGTACAATTATGTAAAACATTACCATATTAGTCATTTTGTATAAGAAAACTTAAATAAAAGAAAAAAATGAAAAAAAGTGAAAAATAGCATGCTTCTGTCTGTGTTCCATCAATATCAGATCTTTCTTTGGAGGTGGATAGTATGTTTCATCAATAGTCCTTTGGGATTGTCTTGGATCATTGTATTGTTGAGAATAGTTAAGTCTTTCACAGTTCTTCATTCAAACAATATTGCTGTCTTTGTATACAATGCTCTCTTGGTTCTGTTCACTTCACTATATATCAATTCAGATAAGTCTTTCTATGCCTTTCTGAAACCATCATGTTTGTCATTTCTTATAGCACAATAACATTCCATCGTCATCCTATACCATAGCTTGTTTAGCCATTCCCCAATTTATGGGCATTCCTTTGATTTCCAATTCTTAGCCACCACAAAAAGAGCTGCTATGAATATTTTTGTACAAATAGGCCTTTTTCTCTTTTTGGGGATGTTTTGGGGATATAAACCTAGCAGTGGTATTACAGGTATGCATAGTTCTCTAGCCATTTATCATAGTTCCAAATGGCTCTCCAGAATGTCCGGATCTTTTCAAAACTCCACCAACAGTGAAGTAGCATCCCAGCTTACCCACATCCAATATTTTCCATTTTTGTTATATTTGCCACTCTGATAGGTGTGAGGTGATACCTCAGAGTTGTTTTAGTTTGCAATTCTCTGATTAATAGTTATCTAGAGCATTTTTTCATATGATTATAGATAGCTTTGATTTTTGTCTGAAAACTGCCTGTTCAGAACCTTTGACCATTTATCATTTGGGAAATGATTTCTATTTTTACAAATTTGATTCAGTTCTCTATATATTTGAGAAATGAGGCCTTTATCAGAGATATTTGTTTTTAAAAATTCTTTTTCAGTTTTCTGCTTCCCTTGTAATCTTGGTAACATTAGTTTTGTTTGTGCAAAAACTTTTTAATTTTATATAATCAAAATGATCTATTTTACATTTAAAACCTTTATTTCTTAATAGAAGTGACTGATGCTAATCTGGAGCAAGAAATTGATAGAGGCACTCAGGAGAGAAGGAAGAGATGTGAATTAATGCAGGTAGAGATTTTTAGATCTTTTTGAAGAATGAAATTATTAAATTAGCCAATGCCTTTCTCTTTCATATACCTCACCATGATAAATTACAGGAGATCTCTCCTTCACAATTGAATATTAGTTGGTATCTCTAAGTCATTGCTATATATAAGAAATAATTTTTAAACTAATGTATTTCTGCGTTCTATCTTCAGCTTACAGTTCTACAAATACATTTTCAGACGCATGCACATATGTGTGTATAATATGCATATATACACACATGTATATGTGTACATATACAAATATATTGTATTTCATATTGTATAGGAGGGCAAAGAGTATAGTGAAATGTTTTCTATCAATTATACTGTAATAATTGATTAAGAGAATAAGAGTATCTAATGTGGAGAAAAGACTTGAAGAGGCAGGATAACTGTCTAGACGAGGATTAGACTTCTTCTGCTTGGGCCCAGGAGGCAAAACTAGGAACAATGGACAAAAGGTGCGAAAAGAGGCTCTGTGAAAAGGAGACTAAACAATCAGAGCTCTCCCAAAGTGCAATGAATCAGCGGGTCCTGGATTACTAGACAAATTTAAGCCAATGCTCTATTGTAGAATGTAATCCTGTTCAGATAAATGGTAGATTAGAGAGCCTTTTTACTCCAAGAATCTATAATTCTAGCCCAAGCCCCCATCTCACAGACAAGGAAACTCAGGGCCAGAGAAAATTTTTTTCTGCATCAAACTGTATGCTGGAAGTCACATCTGAATTTTCTAACTCCAAGTCTAGTGTTGCTACCATGTCAAACTACGATGACTTTGGTAATATGGTGGCCCACAGATGGGTCAACTCTAGAGTTAAAGTGGTTGTAAAACTCTCCACATTCCCAATTAGGCTGGTCATTTTTAAGCCTCTGAACAGTTTCATAATCTCTTCATATGGTATTAACTGCCTTGACCCTCCTCATAGTTTTACAGGACAAAATTAGACTCTAATACGATAGATTCCCCAAACCTAACCTAGTTCTGAATCAAAACTCTAGCATTGCCAGGTGGCAAAATATGTACATTAAATAATAGGGTTTCAAATTCTGGCACAGAGAAATGGAAGAGATCCATAGAGTATTTGCTTCCTGATCACTGCATTTTCTTCACTCCCACCACACAAACTGTCCATAAGCATTTTCCTCTGTTGTTAGATATTTCAAGGAATTTTGAATGATTTTGAATGGATGGGAACCATTTTATTGAAAGACTGCTTTTAAGATGGTATCATGCTCAACCAAATAAATTTTTTTTCATAAGAAACAAGAAATAAAGACAGTGAAAAAAATATTTTATACATCTTTCAGTAAACTTTATGATAGCAAAGACATAATCTACTACAGAATATTGATTGTGAAAGACTGCCTGTTAATATCCATATTGACTATGCATTTGATATGTCTGGGCAAATATATATATATATATGTATATATATATATATATAGAGAGAGAGAGAGAGAGAGAGAGAGAGAGATACAAAAGTAGGCATATAAATTTTAATTCTGGATGTTCTATTGATTGTCATTTTTAGTTAGTATAAAATCTAAAATATTCCCACTTCACTACTGTAGTGTCTTTCTCTATTCCATATATCTTGTGAATTCATTCCCCAGTGTCCAAAGAATTTTGACAAATCTAGCATAGACTATTCTACTCGGGAATACAATTATTTATCACTTTTTGTTAATGTGGAAACTTTCTTCATTAGTAGATTGCTACCTATTTATAACTTAGTAGATAAATCTTCAAGGAGGGCTCAGAGGGGTTGTGACTTGCACATAGTCATATAGCTGGTAAGTGTATGGCAGCATTTTTTTGAGCTTAGGTGTACCTGAACAAATCAGTCACTCTATCTCTATGTCAGGCTTCCTCTCTGCATGGTAATGTAGAAACTACACCATAAACAACTGCCAATAAAGGTAGTCATGATGACATTTTACTTCCCACCCAAATTTCTAATTCTTTCATTTAAGAAGTGCTTACAAGATAATATGACATCTTCTTGCCTCACCCCCCCCCCCAAAAAAAAAAGAAAAAAAGAAAAAAGAAAACAAAATCAAAAGAATGAAAAAGATGGAAGAAAATGGAAAATATCTCATCAACAAAACAACTGACCTAGAAAATAGATTAAGGAGAGAGAATTTTAAAACCCTGATGAGAGAGAGAGCCTAGATACCATATTTCAAGGAATTATAAATAAATTTTTTCTTGATATCTTAGATCCAGAGGGTAAAACAAAAATTGAAAGGCTTCATCAATCACCTCCTGAAAGAGATACCAAAATGAAAATTCAAAGGAATATTATAGCCATATTCCAGAGCTCCCAGGTCAAGGAGAAAATTCTGCAAGTAGCTCTTTGTTTTGTGGTGGTTAAGAACTGGAAATCAAAGAATGTCCATCAGTTGGGGAATAACTAAACAAACTGTGGTATATGACGGTGATGGAATATTATAGTGCTATAAGAAAAGACAAGCAGGATGACTTCAGAAAGGCCTGGAAAGACATGTATGAACTTATGTATAGTGAAGTAAGAAGAACCAAGAGAACATTGTGCACAGAGACAGCAATATTGTTTGATGAAGAACTGTGAATCACTTGACTATTCTCAACAATACAATGATCTAAGACAATCCCGAAGGACTATTGATGAAACATACTATCTACTTCCAAAGAAAGAACTGATATTGATGGAACAGATGGAAACATGCTATTTTTCACTTTCTTTCATATTTTTCTTCTAATAGTTTTCTTGTACAAAATGATAAATATGGTAATGTTTTACATAATCATACACATATAACCCATATATACTTGCCACCTCAGGGAGGGAGCAGGGGAGGGAGGGAAGTAGGGATAAAAATTGGAACCCAAAACTATAAATAAAAATGTTTATTACACTAAAAAACCCCAACAACAACAAAAAGAAAATACTGCAAATATCCAGAAAGAAACAATTCAAATATTATGGAGCCAATTATGGAATTTAGCTGCTTTTAAATGAGAGAACTGGAGGGCTTGAAATATGATATTCTAGAAGGCAAAGGAGCTAGAATTACAATCAAGAATAACCTCTCCAGCAAAACTGAGTGTAATCCTTCAGGGAATAAAATGGATATTTAATGAAATAGAAGATTTTCAAGCATTTCTGATGAAAAGACCTGAGCCGAATAGAAAATTTTACATTCAAACTCAAGACTCAAGAGAAACATTAAGAGGTAAACATAAAAGAATAACCATAATGGACTTAATAAAATCATCCTGTTTGTATTCCTATATGGGAAGATGATACATGTAACTGCTAAGAACTTTACCATTATTAGGGAAGTTAGAAGCAATCTATGTAGACAAAGGCATGAATGTGACTTGATTATGTTAGGATGATTTCCCCCCCCCCTAAAAAAAATGGAGTGAGAAAGAAGTATGCACTGGGAGATGGGGAAAAGGAGAGGTAGAATAAGGAAATTTTTTCCCATAAAAGAGATATGCAAAGGAAGACCTTTTATAGTGGAGAAGAAAATGAGTAATTGTAGCAGTGCTTGAATCTCACTCTCATCTGAATTGGTTTAAAGAGGGAAGTTTACATATACATACTCTGTTGGGTATAGAAATCTATCTTCTCCAATAGGGAAATAAGAGGGAAAGGGGATAAGAAATATGGGGGGTATAAAAGAGAAGGTGGATTAAGGGAGACAGTGGTCAGAAGCAAAAAAAAAAAAGACTTTTGAGGAGGAACAGGATAGAGAGGATAAACAAAAGAAAATAGATGTAGATAGTAATCATAACTGTGAATGTGAATGGAATAAGCTCACAAATAAAATGGAAGTAGATAGCAGAATGGATTAGAAACTAGAATCCAGGGGGCAGTCAGGTGGTGCAGTGGATAAAGCACTGGCCCTGGATTCAGGAGGACCTGAGTTCAAATCTGACCTCAGACACTTGAGACTTACTAGCTGTGTGACCCTGGGCAAGTCACTTAACCCTCATTGCCCCACCAAAAAAAGGAAAGAAAAAAAAGAAACTAGAATCCAACAATATGTTATTTGCAAAAGACACATTTGAGTCCTAAAAAGATTTTTTAAAAAACCCCAGAAAATATCTATATGGACATAGCAGCTCTTTTTGTAGTGACTAAGAATTGAAAATTGAGGGGATGTCTCTCAATTGGGGAATCACTGAACAAGTTATGGTACATCATTGCATTGTTCTATAAGAAATGACAAGCAGGATGAGTTCATAAAAACCGGGAAAGACCTACAAGAACTGATGCCAAATGAAGTGAACAGAATCAGGAGAATACTACATAATAATACTGTACTCTGATCAACTGTGAATGACTTAGCTATTCCCAGCAATACAATGATCTAAGACAATCCCAAAGAACTCATGATAAAAAATGCTATCCACCTCCAGAAAAAGAACTGATAGAGTCTGAATACAGACTAAAACATGCTATTTTCCACTTTCTCTTTTTTTTTTTTTGGTTTAAGTTTTCCCCCCACAAAATGACTAATATGGAAATATGTTTTGCATGATTGCACATGTATAACCTATATAAGATTGCTTAGCATCTCAGGAAGGGTGAAGGGGAGGGAGGGAGAGAATTTTGGAATTCAAAATTTTAAAAATAATGTTAAAATTTGTTTTTACATGTAATTGGGGAAAAATAAAATATTATAAAAAAGATACACACTAGAAACAGACACACAGAGTTAAAATAAAGGGCTGAAACAGAATCAATTATGCTTCAGCTGAATAAAAAGGCAAGGGTAGCAATCATGATCTCAGAAAAAGCAAAAGCAAAAAGAGACCTAATTAAACAAGATAGTCAAAGAAACTACATTTTGCTAAAAAGTATCATAGAAAATGAAGCAATCAAAAACATTTTACAGCAAATGTCTCTGATGAAGGCATTATTTCTCAAATATGTGGGGAACTGAGTTAAATTTATAAAAATAAGAATCATTTCCCAATTGATAAATGATCAAAGAATATGAACAGGCAGTTTTCAGAAAAAGAAATCAAAGCCATCAGTAGTAATGAAAAAATGCTCTAAATGACTTTTGATTAAAGAAATGCAAATTAAAACAACTCTGAGGTATCACCTCACACCTTTCATAAATGACAAATGCTAAAGAGGATGAAAAAAATAGGTACACTCTTAAACTGTTGGTGGAGTTGTGAATTGGTCCAACCATTCTGGAGGACAATTTGGAAGTATGCCCAAAGGACTATTAGGTATTATTCCAAAGAGATCAAAGAAAAAGGAATAGAATCTATCTGTCTGTCTGTCTATCTATCTATCTATCTATCTATCTATCTATCTATCTATCTATCTATCTATCTATCTATCTATTTGTGGTGGCAAAGAATTCAAAATTTAGGGGATGCCAATCAGTTGGGGAATTGCTAAACAACTTGTAGCATATGATTATGACAGAGTATTACTGTGGTTTAAGAAATAACAAGGGAAGTGGTTTCAGAAAAACATGGCAAGATTCATCTGAATTGATGCAAAATGTTGTGAGAAGAACCAGGAGATCATTGTGAACAGTAACAGCAAGGTTGTAATCATGATCAACTGTGAAAGACTTGGCTACTCTGATCAGTAGAACAATCTAAGATAATTCCAAAGGACTTATGATGAAAAAAGGTCATTTACTTCCAGAGAGAGAACTAATGAACTCTGAAGTATAATTTTCTTTATCTATCTATCTATTGATATAGCTAATATGATTTTACATGAATAATTGATATCAGTTGCTTGTCTTCTAAGTGGGTGATGCAGTGGTATGAGGGAGGGAAAGAATTTGGAACTCAAAATTTTAAAAGAACGTTAAAATCAATAAATTTATTTATAAAAAATCATAGGAGGGAAAGATGGCTTGGAGCAAAAGTACTTGAATATGGTAGAGGATGAATTGGACCTTGAATATATGGATGTAATTTGGATATGCTTTGAGTTGTATTATGAACCAGGAAATCTGAGGTATGGATTTGTTTATTGCCATTAACTTTAATAGTTTATTTAAGAATAATTTCCCAATAGGAAGCTTTGAATGACAAGCTAAGGAATTTGGATTTTATACTGAAGACATTTGGAAGTCACTAAGCAAACACTTTCTGCAATGAATAAAGGGACCCAGACCAGCTATTCCTTATTTTGGCTCAACTGGATCTCTGGACTTCAACACCACCACCACCCCTCCCCACCCACAGTGGGACCCTTTCCTTTTCCTTTTTAAAATAAATATTCATTTATTTAGAATTTTCTCCAAATTACATGTAAAAAACCCCAAATTTTTCCATTGATTTTAAAAAACTTTATGTTCCAAATTTTCTTCCTCCCTCCTTTCTTACCCCTCCCTAAGAAATCAAGCAATTCAATATAAGTTGTACATGTTCAGTCATGCAAAACATCTTCACATTAGTCAGGTTGTGAAAGAAAAACAGACAAAATAACTTTAGAAAGAGGAACTAACAAAATTTTTTTTACTTCAATCTGTATACAGATACCTTCAGTTCTTTCTCTGTTGATCGTTTGCATTTTTCATACATCCTTCTGATAGCAACCTGCTTACTATTTCTTTCACTATTGCTATTGCTAACTGTGTTTCCCTCCATCCTATTTTTTCCCTGTGATATTTACTCTATTTTCAATCTTCTTTCATCTTATCCCTCCTCAACAGTGTTTTGATGCTGAAGATTCTGAGGCTCCAGAGGCACAGTCTGTTTTGGGCTGGATCTGTACCACGTGCTGAGGTACTCTCTTCCACTGGTACAGCAGATGATCCCTGCTGCTTATTTAATTAATTAATTAATTAATTTAAGCCGTCTTTGGCTGGAAAATGGTCTCACTCTGTTCTCTTGTGGGTTGCTGCTCTAGGAGTTGTCTTATGACATTTTTTGGAGGTATGTGGACAGACTTGTCAGGAGCCCAGAGAGTCCCAGGCTTTCCTCTGCCATCTTGCCTCTGCCCCTTCCCCCAGCTTCTTTTTTTTTTTGGGTTATATTCTTCTATAAGGATGCAAGTTCTTTGAGGGCAAGAATTATTCTTTTTGCTTTTATTTGTATCTCCAGAATTTAGAATAGTGTGTAATTACATACTTAATCAATGATTATTGACCTCTCAATAGTAACACAGTAAGGATACTTAGCAATAACCAATGTATGCTAAGTTCATTTAACCTATCATTTAGCAAAAGGGGAAAAAGCCTTTTTGCATTTCCATTTACAAAGACTGATATAAAGAGGAACAATAACATTTGAGAGAGAAGAGGATATTAGACTGTAAAAAATGTTTAAGGGTATGGCATATATCTGGGAGACATGTAAGTATATTTCATTGATCTTGATTTTGAATAAAAAATGTCAAATTTTGATTAGTTATTAAATTATTAATTGTTTTAACAGTGAGTTCCATTTCTCTTTTGTTGTTTGTCCTTCATTTCCAATGAGCACCAATGACATCATGGGTGATGTCTTGACTTCCTTGGGAATTGGATTTAAGTGAAATAGAATTACACAAAGTTGTCAGTCTTACTCTCTCTTCCAGAGTCATTGAAGTCCAGTCTCAAGACAAAAGTTGGAACGATACACTGGATGACCATGACATTTTTGATGTCTGACCAAACTTTAAGTGCTCCAAAGCTCTTATTCTCATCTACCTATTCTGCCAGTGGAACTCTTCACGTGTTTGGGGTATATATCCTTATAACTCACCAATGAGTTTACTGAAGGCAATTACCATATTCCCAGTACTTGTAACCAAGTAATCATCCTTAAATCCTCACTATCTTTTACATCCCATATCCAATCTGTTGCCAAGGTTTGTTTATTTAACCTTTGCAACATGTCTTGAATTTGTTGCCTTCTTTCCTCTGATACTGCCATCATTCTAGAACCTCATACCTAGATTACTGAAATAATAGTGTCTCTCCCGGTTCCTTTTTGTGTATAAGGTTTTTGTTTGTTTGTTTTTTGCGGGGCAATGGGGGTTAAGTGACTTGCCCAGGGTCACACAGCTAGTAAGTGTCAAGTGTCTGAGGCTGGATTTAAACTCAGGTCCTCCTGAATCCAGGGCCAGTGCTCTATCTTATTTTTATTATTTGAATAAAAATGACAATTTTGAAAAGTAGCTTTGATATTCAAAGATTATTTGGAAAATGTAATAAACAAAAGTGCTTAAATGCAAGGTATTTCAAATAAAGAATAAATCTGGAAGGAAAAAAAGTATTTATTAAAAGCTTACTATCTTCTAATTACTGGGGTAAGTACTTTACAATATTATTACTCATTTAATTCTCCCAACAATTCTGGGAGCTAGATGCTATTTTTATCCTCATTTTACACTTGAGAAAACAAGCAGTTATTAAATGACTTGTTCAGGGTCACACAGCTAATAAGTATTTGAGGCCAAATTTGAACTCAAGTGTTCCTGACTCTAAGCCCAGCAGTCTATCTGCTGTGCCAACTAACTGTCTAGAATAATGGACAAAAGTTCATCTCTAAAAGAAATGTAATAGGTAATTTGCAGTGAAATAAAGTTTAAAAAAAACCCAATCCTGTTACAAAGAAAAGCAGTGCTCACAAAGATCAGTTTATTTCCAAGTACATAAAGATGTTATGAAATTTGTCAAACTGAGAGGAAATAGGTTAGGGGCTCCCAGTTGGGAGAGGGGCATGCTGAAAGGGGCTAACACTAGATCTTCCAGCTCTAAATATATTCCTAAGTTACTATGTTTTTTCCTGTTGGGGACAGAAGGTGAGACCAGATGATGGCTTCTGGTCCCTTTCAGCTCTAAACTCTATTATTCTATCTCCATTATTTTTCCTTAATGAATATATCAGAGTGCAGTAAGCCTCACCATTAATAAATTCTCTTCATGATATTTAAGTAGTCTTTCCTTTAGCCTTTTAAATAGTTTTCCTTCTCCAAAATTTTTATTCTTTTTTGGCTTTTTCTGGATGAATTGTTAGATAGTGTTTAGTCCAAATGGGGTCACAGAGGTGGACATGACTGAAAGATGACTGAACAAATTCTGTTTGACATTGACTACTCTTTGAATTCTTTCAAATTCTAATTTATGGATTCTAAGGTATTTGCTGAAATAGATATCACCATACCAGGCAGATAAAACTAACTGTTAAGCACTTTTTGATACTTCTAGAGCCATATTCAAGCTCAGATTTTATGCTAATTTAGCAGACAACATATTTCTGCTTTCATGGACATCTCCCTAATGATTTATCATCAACTGTCTTGGGATTAGAGATGATTTAATTAGTATGAGGAATTCCCTTAAGTACTGCAAAAAGATAATTCATCAATAACATAAAATATTAGTGAGTTGACTTGCCCATCATCTGGGGTATGTCAGAGGCAGAATTTGAAGCCAGGTCTTCCAGATTTCAAAGCCAGTATTCTATTCCCTACAACAGACTTTTTCATTATTAATTATGGGAGAGTCAGTCAATAAACTACTATGTTCTAGGCATTATGCAAAGTACTGGAAATACTAAGAAAGGCAAAAGACAGTCCCTACTCTCAAGGAGATCACAATCTAATTGTGGAAGATAACACATAAAAAGAAACAGGCACGGTGAAGTCCCATAATTTCAAAGGAGCATTTATTACCTTAACAAACAACTTCAAAAGAACTTTTGTTATGTTGAGCCATACTATTTATTATCTTTATTATCTTTTGTTAGTTTAGTTTTTATTACTTTGAACCATACTTTCCCATGTTTTGCCAAATGGTTTCTCATAAAATAAAATCACCCCTAATCACTTTGGATCTTGTAGGAAGAACTACAGAACACTTGTTGGCTATTACTAAATCCTATAATTAAGTGTTTCACAGTACCATACAACATTCAAAGGCAAACATTACTATACTATACTGTACTATGCCATACCATACTATACTATACCATACTAGACAACTCGACTTTAAACCTTACTGGGAAAGATTGATGGGGCCTCAAGATAAAGAAACTGAGGCAATGTTCTAGGGATGTTCATAGAATCTAAATGTTCATAGAATCTAAAGAAATTACTCAGCATTTTACAGTTTCTGTTTTCATTTAATCCCTTTTCCCAAACCAAATAGTGTTCTCCCAAGTGATCATCCCCTGAGGAAATCACTGGATATGTATATTTAAATATATTTCTATCAAAATGTGCTTTCATATGTTCAGATATGTACAACAACAGAAACCCCAAACTTTAAGAAGCAGGGTTAGAATAATTTTGAAGCTGTTGGGTGGTCGATATGTCACTTTAAGCAATTTGGAACAAAATAGCTTTCATGCCAAGGCCAGCTTCAAAGGACAGAAGAGAGGAAACAATCAAGCAGAACTGCCAGGGAATCTATTTCCAGATGGGAAAGAGATCATCATGAACCTGAGAGAGTCATGTAGTTTCCCAACTATGGGCACACATGTGGGTGGCAATTACCCTCTGGCCAGCTGAAACCCCAAAGGCACATAAATGGCTAAGAAAAAACAAGAATTCTCTTACAGTGAAAAGAGGAAGTCTTCAGAGAAAGAAAAAAGGAATGTTAAACAAATATTTAATAGCTTTTCTCTAGTATGAAGAAAATGATCACTAAAAGATTTTTGATGTCAAGCCATTCTTAAGTCCAAGCTGGTTGCTGCAAACCATAAAAATGTGAATAAATGCTCAAAAATATTAGCTAAATATAGTTAATCTCAAGTTAAAAGTTTCTCCTTAAAGAAAAAGAAACTAGGGCTTAATTAATTAATTAACAGTGACTAATAACAGTTGAAATTTAATCTGGAAAATAGCAAATTATAGTCATACTTCTTCAAATATTACTCAGTATTATATCCTTCTTTAAAAATCTCATAAATTTATAATTAATGATTAGATTCATTAAATTCAGCAAGTATTTATTAAGCATTTACTATATGCAAAATACTGTGATGAGAATACAAAATTAAAAATTGAGAGTCCCTGTCTTCAAAGAGATTATTAATGAATAACATTTTCTAAGAAAATAGAAAACATAATTAACAAGGTAATTTATTATTTTATTATATTTCAGTTCTTTACACCCAAAAAAGGTCCTTGTTAGTTGGGAAGCATAATTTTTAGACTGTTGGCAGTCATAATGCCTAGCACTCACTTAAGTACCTACCAGGCACCCTACTAAGCAAATGAAATGCTACCCTGAAGACCCAAAGCTATAAAATGACAAGTGTCACATACTCAAATACTGAAAATGGGGACTGTATTTACTTTAATTTCTTGAAGTGCTAGAAAACAGTTCCTAAAAGGTACCAGAAATTCTTTAGGAATCAGACTTTCATCTTATTTCCCCCCCTCTGCTATTAGAAGACTGAAGAATAAATATTTCAGATAATTAATGAACTGGGCCTAGAACTTAGTCCTAGAAGAGATTTTAAGCTGGATTGCATTTGGTAAATTTCAAAACATTTTCAGTGATTCCAATGTTATTCTGCAAAAGGTCATCTCTTTAACCTCCAGATTCTCTTGGTGATACTACATGGATATGAACTATGGGGCAAAATGTTCTCTGAAGAGTTAAAATTATGACTTGATCTGAAAAGAATCATGGAGGACATAAGCAGTTGGCAGCAATGATTTACTATACTCAAGAAGCAGACTAACAGACATTATTGAGGCTATCAATGGTTAGAATGTGGACCTATCATGGAATGAGAATGAGAGATGGTATGACATATCCCTCTATCCCCAAACTATACACATTCTTTCTCTGATTCTAGATCTGCTGACATTGTCCTGGTCCTTTCTTTTCCAATAAAAAGGAGCTAAGAACCCTCATATAGTCAGAAGTGTCCATCTGCCAGAAGTTTTTCATCATCTTTTCAAAACATTAGTAGTCAGCGGACCTTCTATCTTGGGAGAAGCTAAAACTCTACAGGGATCTGTACCTAAAAGTAGAAAACTACCTTCTTAATTTGGAAGAGAATAAGTATTTATATAGTGCCCACAATATGCCAGTTACTGTGCTAAGCACTTTTTACAAATATTATCTCATTTGCTCTTCCCTGCAAGGTAGGTGGTGTTACTATTCCTATTTTATAGGTGAGGAAACTGATGTCAATAGAAGTTGTGACTTGCCCAGGGTCACATGGCCAGAGGATGGATTCAAACTCAGGTCTTCCTGACTTCAGGCCTGGTACTCTATCTACTATACTACCTCACTGTCCTTAATTTAACTAATTTAGTTAATTTGCATTTATTTTCTTTATGTTTACTCTGGATATACTTATATATGTACATCTCCCCAGTTAGAATGTAAGCTCTTTGAAAGTAGGTATTATTTTATTCTGTGTGTTTGTATCCCTGATGCCCAATCCTAGAGTTGTTGTTATTGTTGTTGTTGTTTGTCATTCATTATCAAAGAGGACCATGACATCAGGGTGATGTCATTACTTGCAGTGAATTGGATTTAAGTGAGGGAGGGCTGTGCAAAGTCACCAACCTCACTCTCTCCTCCAGAGCCATCTGGGTCCAGTGGCAAGATACATATCAGGATGACTGGAGATGGCTACAGATTTTTAAGGCAATTGGGCAATGATTTTCTCAGGGTCATGTAGCTAGTAATTATCTGAGTTGGGATTTGAACTTAGGTCCTCCAACCTCCAGGGCCAATGCTCTATCCACTACACCATCTAGCTGCCCCTTGATTCTAGAGTATATACTGATAAATGATAGGTGCAGATTGACAAAAGGCTCAATTCAGCTCTGTGTAACAACAACCTTTCAATTATATTTATCCAGAAATAGAAACCAATTCTGATACGTTGCCATGGCAGATCCTTGCCTTATTGTAGGTCTTAAATTGGATGCGGGCTGTGTGACGGGAGAGAAAGAGCTGGATATGAGAGATGAGGTAAAGGTAAAAATGACCATATTAGGTAACTTGTGGCTACCAAGCCAGGTAAGGAGCCAGGACAGTCACAAGGAACAATCTGTGTGACCTAGAGCAACAGTAAATCTACCTTGTATCAGAAACACTGTTCTGGAAGCAAAGGAGTAATAATTTCTGTAGCTATACTGAACCCAGGAATGAATTTGGTGGTGGATTTATAACTATCACTTTAAGTTTGAGTCTACTCTCCCTAAGAACTAAGGTATAGAGGAAAGTGTTTCCTAATTTGGCTCTTGATACACACACATGTGTACATATTATACATATTAATATCTCTTTGTAAAAGCTAATTGATGTTAATTGTTCATCGATGATATTGAAAGGACATCAACTAGTTAAATAATATTGGAGAGACACCAGCTATCAGTGGCAAATGAATTGGGGCAGTAATCACTAGTAATTGAAATTCAAATCCATTCTTAGATACTAGCTGTGCGACCCTGGGAAAATCACTTAAACTTTATTTGCCTCAGTTTCCTCAAATGTAAAGTGGGGATAATAAAAGCACCTCAAATGTGATATTTATAAAGAGCTTAGTACACAGTGGGCACTATATCAAAGTGATTATTCTCTTCCCTTTCTTGACCCCCATCCTGAGGGAGCTGATAACATTTGACAGAACCTAATATCCATTCATGAGTACCTCTAGAAGCCTGAGGCAGAGATATCACAAGCTACCCCCTGGGGACCAACCTGTTTAGTGAATGTATGGGTTGGGAGAAAAAGTTCAATCTTCATCTATCCTTTGGAACAAAAAGTAAGTTTTAAAAGGCATTTTTCAAATCTGGCCTCAAACTCTTCATTCCGCAAACACCTGGCAGTCCTTGATAGAAGCAGTGCCAGAGCCCCAGATGATGCCAGCAAAAGTCATAACTAGGAACGTTAGCAAGGAAACCAAGTTCTTTGATGACAACATCCTTACAAGTGTGTCCATAGTGAGACTCTTCTATGTTTTTGAAGAGGATGTGTGTGTATTTCCAGGGTTTCGGGTTTTTTTGGGGGGAATATGGAGGAGGGAATCTGTTTTATTGTCCTCCACACACTCTCTATTGGCACCAGCAGCTCTAACAAAATAAAGCAAAACAAAACACCTATAACCACCAGATGACCATCTCTGTACAGGCAGCCAGATGATTTTTTCCTACCTGGTGACCAACCTCCACTGACCAGACTAAGCTTCCTAAACCCAGAATAAGACAAAGAAAGAAGCTGAAACCCCTTTCCATGTATAAATACGATTGGAACTCACCTTGTAAAATGTCATCGTTTTCCCCCTTTCCCTCACCTTCATTGCCTCCACTTCTTTTTTTTGCCTCCTGTATTTGGTAGAGTTCATTTTCCAACCCCATGTCTAGTTTTCACTGTCTCATATATCTTCATACACTTGTAAAATAGACTGTGATATTATAAGTAATTTAATTAAAATCAATTTATGAATTAAAACAAAACAAAGCGCACAATATTCATACTTTTCCCATGTGAGTCCATAATGTCTATGTTCATACTTTTATTCTGGTGCTCCAAAAACAAATATTTTTATATCAGTGTTCTATAAATGATAATTTTCCAAGGTTTACACATAATCTGGTACATCTTTTTGACCTTCTACAAGATGAATTCTCTTCTGAGGTTCTGATAGTTTCAGTTCACATTTCTTTTTTACCCTTCTAACTACATGACTATTTATTTGCACTCAATTCTGATTAGATCTCTTCCAGCTGCATTCCCCACATCTTATTTGCTTTAACTTCTCAGCAGAGTGCAGTCTTCTGAAAAATTCACACAAAATTTTGTTGTTTAAGGAAACATCCTCTGGCACTAATAGTCATACTTTTACCTTCTCATCTTTGTCCCACATGTCCACTTTTGTTAACCTTGTCTTGCTGTGTTGTAATTATAAATACCAGCCACTAGGGGGTATTATTTTATTTCTAAAATCAACTCATGGTCATGTTCAAAATAACATCAAAAAGTATGGGGGAATAACACTGTAATTTATCTCATGAGAACGTGCATAGGACATGATTTCACTATAGCAGAAATCTAGTCTGAATGAGTATTAGAGGTTGATTGTACTGCAAATGGATGGTCTTTTGGAATGCTAAAATGAGCCTTTAACTATTAGACATTGATACCTTTTAATCTTTTAATATTGCTTAGCCAGGGGCAGCTAGGTGGAGCAGTGGATAGAGCACTGTCCCTGGGGTCAGGAGCACCTGAGTTCAAATCCAGCCTCAGAGCCTTAACACTTACTAGCTATGTGACCTTGGGCAAGTCACTTAACCCCAACTGCCTCATCAAAAAAAATAAAAATAAAAACAATTAAAAAATTGAAAATTGGATCTAAGCTATTAGTTACTTTGTGGATTCTTCTCCATTCATGAAACTCAAAATAGTGACTAGTGCTTGGGGCTTTGCTCTTTAATTGTTATGCCAATGAAAAAACATGAACTTTTCTTTCCACCTTATTATTTAGGGAGCTGACGTAGAAGAGTCAGAGGTACGTCTGTCTCTAAAGAGATTCTATCTCGCAAGTGTTAGAACTGCTATCTTTTTCTAAGTTTGATGCAGGAGAGAGATATAAATGATAGTAAAAAAAAAATCCAGGTAAAATTCTTATGGAACTCATAGTCCTAGAGTTAGTAATCAATCAATGGACATTTATTTAGCATTTAACTGTGTATAGAGGTTTAAGTACTAGGGGGAAATATAAAAATTGGAAGAAGTAATACAATTAATATAATTTTCTCCAGGAAGCCCTGAGTCTAAGTCCTGCCTCTAATACATGCTGTCTATTTGACCCTGCTACAACTTTTTAGTAATAGGCCTATGTGTGTGTGTGTGTGTGTGTAACTCACAAATAAAGAAGAATCAGATTGAAATGTAACTGAGAAATGTTTAACAAAATGAATAAAAATATAACACATTGTAGATAATGTTACTTTGTGATTTTTTTGGGGGGGGGCAGGGCAATGAGGGTTAAGTGACTTGCCCAGGGTCACACAGCTAGTAAATGTCAAGTATCTGAGGTCGGATTTGAACTCAGGTCCTCCTGAATCCACTGTGTCACCTAACTGCCCCTACTTTGTGATTTTCAAAGTCAATATGCAGTCATTCTTCAATGTCTTCTGAAACTGGATTCTCATCCAGTTTCTGATCCAGCCTCAAATCAATCTCCTTGTTAATAGTAACGCACCTCTATCTTAGATTGAAAAAACTCCAATTCCAAATTTCTTAAAGATAATTACATAAATAATCATAGAGAGCTATTTCATAATCTCCAGTCTTTGATTTATAATTTCCCAGAAATCATCTCTGAAGTCCAAAAAATAGTAATTTTCAAAAGAGCTACTGGGAAACAATATACTGAAGCCATCTGTAACTTCAGTCAATATGTCTGCTTCTGTTTTCCTAGTTGATAGTATACACTATACTTTTAATTAACTAGTTCTGCTACCATTTGGCATTGGACAAAATATCTCAAAATCCATATACATAGTCTTTGAATTTCTTACTAATAGCCTACTTTAAAGCCAAGAATTTTAGTTTGTATATGGGATACTGAGTCTATTAGTATTTGTTGTTGAATATAACAGGTTTTTGATGATCATTACTCTGTTGGTTTGAAATTGCTCCCAAGTTTTCTATGGTAGCCATGGCATTTACATGGGGTTTATTTGGGCCTACATAGGGCAACACTAATGCATATATGAAGTATTTGACCAAATCTTGAAAAGCTTTTTCTACATTATTTATCCCAACATCCTCTAAGTGGCTACCATGGAGTTAAGTCAAGCTGATCTTTCTTGTCCTTCTGCTACCTGGTCCACTATACTGAAACGGCATTTGGCATAACAACTTTATTCAAGTTCCAACAATCTACTTTCAATTACCAAGTACAATGCACATAGGATTATTATAAAGGAAGTTTGTCTAAGGAAATACAGAATACTACCCTTATCTTGAATGAACAACTTCTTTACAGGGACAGAAATGGTGTATTCATATGCGAAAGAGAGAAAGAATAGCTTGAAGAGAAACACAAACAAGTCTAAGAACCTGAAAGAAAATAACTACTCAGATAAAAGTACTGAGAAGAACTGAGGGAAAACAGTACAAAGGCAGAAATAACTCGATTGATGTTAGAGATGGCTGCAGTACATGGTTTCTCAGAAGCTAATTTGAATATGATTATTCTTAGGACTTTGCAGTTTGTTTCTGGGAATGTCTGAATCAAAATACTGTTTGAGAACTGTAGGACAATTGTCTATAGACTCTCTATGTCACTTCTGAAAGAAATGTGAATTTTAGGTTTCTTAGCCTAAGGCAGAGGTGGTTTACTACATATAATACCCTGGTTTTATGCATAAGAAGCGATATGAGAAAAAACATTTTGAGAAGCCACTTGAGAACAGCTGTCAAGAGAAGCAGCTTATAGAAGAGGGATTAGCAAAGCCTTCAGAAGTGAGAATTCAGGAGAAGAGAAACTGAGAGAAGGTAACAAAGGTAAACAGATGAGCACAGCTAAAACTAATTGACATATAGGGAATGGATCAGCTATAAGGAAAATGATGCTAGGAGCTGACTGGAGAAAGAGGAAAATAATACCCTGCTCTCTAGTGCCATCTTCAATTTGAGAGAGAGGTAATCCCTAGGAACTTCCTTACGTTTCCCTTTATTGCCTTCTATGTCTCAAGAGGGGA
Organism: Dromiciops gliroides; assembly: GCF_019393635.1. Classification (NCBI taxonomy): domain Eukaryota; kingdom Metazoa; phylum Chordata; class Mammalia; order Microbiotheria; family Microbiotheriidae; genus Dromiciops; species Dromiciops gliroides. The sequence continues at coordinate 211,171,856 of NC_057865.1, forward strand.
CAATTCCTCAAAGTTTAAGGAGAACAAGACCTAAATAGCTGTACAGATCCCAGGTTTAACCAAAAGTATCATTCTGTCTAGCCAAGGGAGCAAATGTGGGAAGCTCTACAGGCTTACGGTGTTGTTGTTTTTATTTAAAGAAAATGAAAAAAAATATGCTTTGATCTTCAAACAGACTCTATCAGTTCTTTCTTTGAAGGTGGATAGCATTTTTCATCATAAGTCCTTTGGAATTGTCTTGGATCATTGTATTGATCAGAATAGCTGTCATTCACAGCTGTTACTGTATAGAATGTTGCTGTTACTGTGTAGAATGTTCTCAGGGTTATGCTCACTTCACTTTGCATCAGTTCTCACAAGTCTTCCCAGGTTTTCCTGAAACCATCCTGCTTGTCATTCTTTATAGCACAATACTATTCCATCACAATCATATACCATAACTTATTCAGCCAATTGATAGGTATCTCCTCAATGTCCAGTTCTTAGGTTTAGGACTGATGTTAGCTAAAAGAGTTTAGGGAAAACCAGCTAAGATAGTAGAATAGAAGGAAGCAGTATAGATCAGCTCCACTCTTCCCTCTCCCCATAACTACTCCATGAGGACCGAAAAAAAAGCTAGATTGAATTCTAATTGGGAAACCTAAGGAAAAGTCACAGTATTTTTCCAACAGAGGTCAAACCAGTGAGACAGAACTCTGCAGCCACAAGAAAAGGGGTATAACTACAAAGGTTCTATACAAAGCACAGACTGAACAGGGGCCTACAATTGTGCTCTAAAGCAAAAAGACATTCCAGCCTAGGACAAAGAGTCCTGATACTATACAAAACACTGACTTCTTCACCTGGGTAGTCAACAAATCTATTAAATAGTTCTAATGTTTATGACTTCAAAGCATGATTTAAAAAAAAAATCAAAAGCTCACTGCTTCTGCGAATTGTCTAATACAGGAATGACCATTTGTTCCATCCGTCCATCTACCAATTATTTTTCTTTCTTCCTTCATTTCTTTCTAATCACTTTAGAGATAGGAATGAGTCAGGGATAGGGACTAGATCTGTGATTTAATTGATATAAATAACTCCCAAGCATGGAAATTCCCTCTACCAATGCAGGCTGGCACCTTCTCAACAACTTAGAGTTTTAGAGAGAGAGAGGAAGTGACTTGCCCAGAGGTATGTAGCCAGGAGGTGTGAAGAGTTAAATCCAAGTCTTTTTGGCCTTGAGACCAGTTCTCTTTCTATTGTGCTGAGCTGCCTCTACTATTTGACAATTAAAGGAACACAATTTAAAAGGATACAAAGAGTATAAAAGTTAACTGCCTCACACCTTTTTGATGATCACATCAGAAAACCCAAGAAACATCCTAAATCCAGCAAAAGCCTAGCAATCCCAAGGCATCCAATCAGCTTGGTATTGCTGAGGAGAAGAGAAGTTCAGTAGTATTCTATGGCAGACTTTTTCCTTTCTACTTAAAGTCAATGGATGTGTAAAGTGTTGGATAGTACCCTTGACCAATCATGGCCAAGCTTCTTTCCAAGAAGATTGGAAAGAGAAATCATCTTTTAAATTAGTATCAATTCTCCTTCTCTCCTTTTCAATCAACTCCCTTCTCCAGACCAAATACTTACAACTTTTGTGTGGTTCAAATTCAATCTGGGATGGAAATAAGGAGTAACAAAAAAGAGAGAGAACGGTATATAATTTCTCACTCCAAAATTCACAGATACCAAAAGAAAATATTCTAAAGGAAATTAGGAAGACTTTCAAAATTGACTAATCTGCACTTTCACCTCAATCTTATACCTTTTTCATTTGGAAATAAGGAAAGCTGGAATCAATTCTATGAGAGGGAGCCAGGTGTGACTTTTGGGTGCCTGGAGGCATACCAAAGGGACTTAACTTTCGCAAAACTTTGGCAACTGCTTTTTGTGAAAATAAAAATGCTCTTCTTGTCTTCCCACTCAGTGTTCTTTTAGAAGCTTCCATAGGTGCTCTGTGGCCTACTCTCTATTGTGTCTGATATTGGTATCAATCAATCAATCGGTTAATCAATAAGCATTGATTAAATGTCCACTGTGTGTCACTTACTGTTCTGGGTGCTGGAAACAATCCCTTAAGGAAGGGAAAATGACAGATACACATACAAGCAAAATGAAGGTGGGAGAAGAGGATGATGGTAGCCAAAGAAAAAGTTCCTTGATAGAACAGAGAAACTTTTCTTTGGCATATTGTCCTTACTGTTATATAGTATTATATACATATGCATATATATATACATATATCAAAATGTATACATACATATAAAATGTATACATACATACATGTATCTGTTTTTCATTTATTTCAGTTGTGCCCAACTCTTTGTGACCCCATTTGGGGTTTTCTTGACAAAGATACTGGAGTGGTTTACCATTTCCTTTTCCAGCTCAATTTACAGATGAGGAACTGAAGCAGAGTTAAGTGACCTCCACAGGGTTACACAGCTAATAAATGTCTGAGGCCAGATTTGAACTCAGCACCAATAGCTACCCTTAAAACACACACACATATACATACATATATGTGTACTAAATACATATGTATACATATATTACATATAATTACACATATATGTATACATATATACATATATTACAGAGGAACTTTTTTGGGGGGGGAGTCTAACAACTTGGGTGAGACATCAGGAGAGGCCTCTTGTAGGAGCTTGAAGTTGAATTGACCTCTGAAAGAAGCTAAGGAGCTAGAAGCAAGAAGGAAATATATTTCTGGCAAAGGGAAAAGCCTATTCCAAAGCATAGGAATATTATGTATGAGACATGGAAAATAGGCCAGTGTGGTTGGAGCAGAGTGTTGAATGGGAGTAATGTGTATCCAACCTCCATAAGCTGTATCTTTTTGTTGTTGTTCAGTCTTGTTCAACTCTTTGTGACTTGCCCAGAGTTACACAGTCTGAATTTATGAAGATGAGTCTTCCTGATTCCCAGCCCAGTGCTCTATTTACTCCACCAACTGCTTTAAATGTCAAACATAGGAATATGTATTTTATGCTTGAGGTAATGTGAAATCATTTGAGCTTTTGGAGCTGGGAGTAATATGATGAGATTTGTGTTTCAAATATAACATATTTGAAGGATAGCCTGGAAAAGGGAGAGGGTTGAGTCAGGGAGAAAACTCAGGAAGCTACCACAATAGTTCAAGAGGGAAATGACAAGGGGTGGTAGCCATGTGATTGGAGAGAATGAAAGGAATGTAAGAGATGATATAGAGGTAGAATTGACAGGACTAAGCAACCAGTTAGATATAGAAGTGAGGGAGAGTGTAGATGCTGCAAACCTGGGTGACTGATGTCATTCTTGACAGAAATAGAGTTGAGATTGGGGAGGAAGACAGCACAAGAAGATAGTTAAAACATGTCCATGAAAGCAATTAGTGATGTAGGACTAGAGCTCAGAAGAGAGACTGGGGCTGGATATAAAAATCTGGAAGTCATGAATATTGAGCTGATAATTGTAATCATGGGAATTGATGGAATAGCAAACAAATGGGATATAAGGAAAAAAGAACAGATAGACCATGATAGAACACAGGACAACTTATAGTCAGAAACTGGCGGGGTGGGTGATATGGGTGGGACATGGGTGATGACCTAGCAAATGAGACAGAGGAGGAACAGTTAGACAGTTAGGAGGAAAACCAAGAGGGAAGAGAGTCATGAAAATCCAGAGTACCCAAGGCAAGATGATGATGAAGTGTCAAATGCTACAGAGATGTCATGAAGTATGAAGATGGAGAAAAGGATTTTGAATTTGGCAATTAAAAGATCATGGTAAATTAGGAGAAAGCAGCTTTTGTTGAGTGTTGAGGTTGGAAGTTATATTACAAGGGGTTAAGAAATGAATGAAAGAAGTAGTTGTAAGGATTATATATTCTCATGGAGTTTATAAAAGGAAAAAGATATATTAGGTAACAAGGGTTGATTTTAAGGACTCAATAGAGGAGCCATGTTTGTGAGCATTAGTAAAGGAGCTAGAAAAAGAGTGAAAATGGGAGTGGGGTGGAGAGAAGATGATGGTAGATGCAATTTGCCAAATGTAAAATGATTAAGAGATGGCAGATCTTTGCCAGGAGAAGAGGCCACCTTTTTACCAGAGATTGGAGTGGCATGACCAATGTTCCATTCGTTATACCCCTACAGAACATGAAATCAATGTACAGACCAAAACCTCTTTCTTTTGCCGTCCCATTGTAAAAACACTGGCACCTTATATGGTACTTTGCTATTCTTTAATCTACTATATAACTCTCCTAATGTTACTACACACTGTGGCTCCTTTATTGCCAAATAAACATTGTTCACTTATTATATTAACACTTTATTACATTGTTTAATGATAGCATTTTGCTAATACTGATATGAATTGTAAAGAGCAAAATTAAGAATCATAAGATACTTGAAAACACCATTCTAAGGTCCTTGCATAACCCTGGACAAGTCACTTAAACTTTCTGGACCTCAGTTTCTTCATCTATAAAATAAGAGGGTTAGGCTAGATGACCTCTGAAGTCCTTTCAAATCTACAATCTAAGCAATATGTCACGTTTGCAGGTAAAGACTTATATGCTTAATACAGGTAAAAGAAGTTGAGGCACAAATAGAGGAAATTTTAGCACAGAATGCTCAATGCCCAACTGAAGTAACAGAACTGATTTTTTTCTCCCTTTGAACTGTTAATTTTAATGAAGAAATTTATTCTGGTTAAAAGTGAGCAGCACTGTACAACTTCTGAACTGGGTATTGAAAAAAAAAACACTCTCCTTCTAATGAATCTTTTCAAACCAATCCATCAAGCTTAACAGATATATTTCAAATGCTACATTCTGTCCTGGAATATGATTCTTCATGGGTTGGTTTTAACTATACATTTGCCTCATATGTAAAAACATACGATGAGACACCTGCAATAGCAACTCTTGGTTATAGCAAATACTCAAGACAGAGATGAATTTCCAAGGTGAGGAATAATCAACATTCCCCCTGAAAATGATTTAGCATTCCACACTATACATATGCAATACCAAAAGAATCCTCTTCAAACAACTTGCCAAAATTATTTGGCTTATACTTTTCAATGGAAAGTGAGTCAAGAATCTCGTCATCCCAGTTGGAAACTGCCAAATTTCTCCACTTATTTGACTTTGAAGAAATGCAGCCATCAATATAATGTGCATTTCTGCAGAGATTTAGGACCTAGATGAATAGAAATTCTAGAACAAGAAAGGAAAGACACGTTTTCTTGTTCTAAGATAGCTTCAGATTGGCAGTCTCACTTTCTTTCCTATGAGTTTCAGAGAAATATAACCTTAACTTGTTTTGTGCTTACCTTCCTGCCTTGCTTCTTTGTCTTCAGTTTTCTTTAGGACTAAAAGGTGTAACAGAGAGCTACATATGGCATGCAACAGAAGAACCTAAAAGTAGCCCCAATAATTCTTCAAGGTTGTTCACAGGAACTTGTCTGTCATTGATGGGGTAGCACCACTAAGAGAAGAGAAGCTTCAACATAGGATACTCTTATATCCCTAACCACTCTACAAGCTGAGATTTGTAGTCTGTGGGCTGCACCTCCCACAGATAATTGCATTTTTGTATTGTGCAATATAGGTAAAGCCCTCTGGTCCTTAAAAAATGCCAGTGGAGCCTTCAATAGGCCAAAGTTTGTGAGATACTATTTTGTTACCACTTTGGCAATCAAGCAGCAAACAGGTTGTAGTGAAGTAATGTGAAAAAGATAATGCTCTTCTAAAAAGTCAGGCACTTTCCTATAAAATCTACTGTCTGAGGATTAACCATTTTATCTTAATGTTGAGGTTATAATACTTCTTAATAATATGGAATTGGTTTGTGGGGAAGCAGAGGGGGAAAAAGAATGAATTTTATAGAAGTGTTTTTAGTATGTGAAGAAAATGACAAATTTCTAGGTTTTTATTGGAATACTAGGTTTTTATTGTTCCCCAACATCTGTTAAAAGAGTATCCTGGATTTTCTGTCAAGAACATTGGATTGGGAGTCAGAGGATTTGGTTCTAATCATTATAACCCTGTCTCTTAATACTGCCCCTGCCCCTCATTTGACCTTGGAAAAGTCATTTCACATGGGCTTCAGTTACCTCATTTGTAAAATGAGATAGTTGGACTAGATGATTTCTAAGGTCTCTTCCATTCTTAAATCTAGAATTCTATGCATAAGTGTACTTTAGGGCTTTGTCCTGGGTCCTCACTTTTTTCTCTCTATATTCTTAATTGGTGATCTCATTAATTTCCAAGAATTCAATTATAATTTCTTTGCAAATGACTCTCAAATCTGCATATCCAACCCTTGTATCTTTTTTTTTTGGTTCCATAAATGTATCATCAATTGTCCAGTTAATATTTCAACCTAAATTTCTCATTGTCATCTCAAACTCAACATGTCTAAAACAATTTTGTATTGTATTTCCTCTTGAGCCCATTACTTTTCCTAAATTCCCTATTTTGGTCAAGGGTGCCACTGTTCTTCTTTTCACAATCTAGAATTCACTCTTGACTCTTCATTCTTATTCCTTTCTATATTCAACCAGTTGCTAAGTGTTGTTGAGTCTACTTCTTCAACATCTTTCACAACTGTACTCCCCCCTCTTGTCATAACACAACCAGCTAGCTCAAGACCTCACCACTTCTTGCAATAGCGTCCTAGTTGATATACCTGAAACCTGTCTCTCCATTTCATTGTCTTTTGCATAGCTGCCAAAGTCTTTTTCCTAAGGCACAGACATGAACATTATCATTCTTCTTCTAAAGAAACTTCAGGGACTCCCTGTTGGCATTTAAATCTCTTTCCAATGTGGTGCCTGACTATATTTCCAAACTGATTACTCATTATTCCCCCTACCCCACTGCCCTTATACAGTATACATTCCAGTCAAACTGACCTGTTTGCTGATCCTTTCACATACCTTTCCATTTCCTATTTCTGGGCCTTTGGGCAGGTTGTTTCCCATGCCTGTAATTCTCTTCTTCTTCACTTTCTCCTCTTGGAATCCCTAACTCTTCAATGGTAAGTTTAAGTTCTACCTACTTCAGAAAGTCTTTTTTGATTCCCCTCTTATTATCCCCTCACCACTTTACTGTGTATTTATTTTATATATTCTATATTTATGTATCTATGAAGATTTTTGAGGGCAAGGTCTGTCTTGTTTTGTATTTGTATTCCCAGAACCTTAGAACAGTGTCTCAAATATATTAGGCACTTAATACCAGTTTTTAAATTTTTGAATGCTATATTGAATGGAAAATAGGAAGGTCACAGATGGCAAGCCTTATAAATAACATCTGCAACATTAGAACAATATTTTGAAACTACTAATTGGTTCTTAAGATGCTGCTGGATCTAAATGTGGTTTTGATAATGCTGTAAGATAAGTTTTGCTCTTTTGGAATTAGATAATATTTCTTTATAAGAAGGACGAAGGACAAACATTTTGATAGAATGAAATGGCTTATGAAAGGGACATTCATCTAAATGGTGCTTGGCAAATGAAGTCCTATGAAAAATAGTGAAAATATTAGATCATGAAAGCAAATATGGAAATGTGTGAATGTTCTTCTAGAACAATCTTCAATATTTCCATTTCAGAGGAAAATTTTTCAAAGAACATTTTTCCTTAGAAATTCTCTTTTGGCTGACCTGGGAGCAAACTCATCTATAATCAATTGCAGGAACTATTACAGTGTAAAGCCAGACTTACATCATTATTATTTCAAATTAGCTATAGGACTGTGTCAAGAAAAATGGGCTATTAAGGAAGGAAATCCTGACTAGAAAACTGAAACTTCTTGGTGTAGTAAGGATGTTTAGCATAAGCAACTCAATTTTGTTTAAAGCCTCTATGTAGCTGTCCAAACAGCTAATCCATTAAATGACAGCCAAAGAGTCAGTATAAATTATAATATTATTGGAGTTTTCCCTAGTGGCTCTGATTCAACCAAACACATCATCCTCAATTCAGTATATTGGGCTGAATTTCCATCCCATTCTTTAACCATTTGTTCCCCAATGAATGGGCTTTAGGCAGCTGCTCACCATTTAATGACTTCTGGGGTGAAAATAGCATTTCCATTCATTAACCACATATTGCTTTTGATTTTCAGCTTTTGTTAGGTCACGGAGCACTCAGGAAAGGGGTTGCTTACTCTTGTGCCATCCCTTTATGGAAGTTTAGTTGGCATGTCAACATTATGGGCATCTATTTCCTCATGAGGAGAATTTGTCCTAGTTTACCCTCCACTAGGTCTATTGGCTATAAGCCACTTCTACTTAAGCGCTATGTGGTGGTGGTTGTTCCAACATCTTTATCAGGAGTGATTTTAGCTCATGCTAGCATAGGAACCGGGGCAGCTAGGTGGCCCAATAGATAGAGTCAGGAATATGTGAGTGGGGCGGCTAGGTGGCGCAGTGGGTAGAGAACTGGCCTGGAGTCAGGAGTACCTGAGTTCAAATCCGGCTGCAGACACTTAACACTTACTAGCTATGTGACCCTGGGCAAGTCACTGAACCCCAATTGCCTCACTAAAAAAAAAAAAAAAAAAGAGTATGTGAGTTCAGATTTGGCTTCAAACACTTGATACTTACTAGCTCTGTCACCTGAGCAAGTCACTTAACTTGAATTGCCTTAAACATATGGGGCCATCTTCAGTCATACTGACATTGTGTGTGTGTGTGTGTGTGTGTGTGTGTGTGTGTATGTGTATCTTGGCACTGGACCCAGAGGGCACTGGAGGAGAGAGTGAAGTTGGTGACTTTTCACAGACCTCCCTCACTTAAATCCAATTCACTGAAAGTCATGACATCACGCCAATGTCATGGTTCTCTTATAGAATGAAGGACAAACAACAATGAATATAGGGATTTGTGTTGATAGTGTCAGTGGCACACCTTGCATCAAGCCTTTGGTTTCTATAATATACTGAAAGGGATATCTTTTCCATAATGGTTTTTGTCAGCTTAGGACTAGATACTAGATCTTTTGATTCAAAAGCATAACTGGTAGATAATCCTTCTCATTTTCTTTCTTGGTCCACAAGGAACAAGTCATAAAGTATCCTTCATACGTAACTTCTAACATAGAGGAGTGGTCTGAGGAATTTGAGACTAGAGGTACAACTTCTTACATAGCCTCCTTTACCTGTTCTAATGAATTCTGTTGTTGTGGACCCCATTCAAAACATTTTGATTTCATTGTAACCTCATCTATTCTACCTGAGGAATGTGGTTTCTCCAGAAACCAAACTATCTTTTCTCTGCATTTCCTTCTTGTATTCTGGTGGTAGTAAACTTCTAGGTAGTACAGTGGGTAGAACATGGGTAGAACATGGATGACAGATATTATTTTCCTCAATTTATAACTTGAGAAAACAGATGGGAGTTAAATGACTGGCCCAGCTAATAAGTATCTAAGTCTGGATTTGAATTTAGTTCTTCCTGACTCCAGGCCCCATGTTCTACCCACTGTACTACCTAGAAGTTTACTACCACCAGAATACAAGAAGGAAATGCAGAGAAAAGATAGTTTGGTTTCTGGAGAAACCACATTCCTCAGGTAGAATAGATGAGGTTACAATGAAATCAAAATGTTTTGAATGGGGTCCACAACAACAGAATTCATTAGAACAGGTAAAGGAGGCTATGTAAGAAGTTGTACCTCTAGTCTCAAATTCCTCAGACCACTCCTCTATGTTAGAAGTTACGTATGAAGGATACTTTATGACTTGTTCCTTGTGGACCAAGAAAGAAAATGAGAAGGATTATCTACCAGTTATGCTTTTGAATCAAAAGATCTAGTATCTAGTCCTAAGCTGACAAAAACCATTATGGAAAAGATATCCCTTTCAGTATATTATAGAAACCAAAGGCTTGATGCAAGGTGTGCCACTGACACTATCAACACAAATCCCTATATTCATTGTTGTTTGTCCTTCATTCTATAAGAGAACCATGACATTGGCGTGATGTCATGACTTTCAGTGAATTGGATTTAAGTGAGGGAGGTCTGTGAAAAGTCACCAACTTCACTCTCTCCTCCAGTGCCCTCTGGGTCCAGTGCCAAGATACACATACACACACACACACACACACAATGTCAGTATGACTGAAGATGGCCCCATATGTTTAAGGCAATTCAAGTTAAGTGACTTGCTCAGGTGACAGAGCTAGTAAGTATCAAGTGTTTGAAGCCAAATCTGAACTCACATACTCTTTTTTTTTTTTTTTTTAGTGAGGCAATTGGGGTTCAGTGACTTGCCCAGGGTCACATAGCTAGTAAGTGTTAAGTGTCTGTCATCCAGGGGTGTGAAGATCTAATGAGATAAAATTTGTAAAGTACTTAGCATATAGTAGGTGCATAATAAATACTTGTTCCCTTCACCTTCCCCTAGTAAGACAAAAATATTTACCACTGGTCAGGGATTAGAAATTCCTTCTGAAGTTCAAATTATCCTCAAGAAATTTAACTGATGACAGCCCTCTCTGTACCTTTTGCAGGGTAACTGCCTATGTCTATTATCCAGGCCTTCAATAATTCTTTTAGTGACCTCCTCTACTCTTGTTTGTTGTGCCTCCTAACTAATATGTCTTCTGTATAATCGTGGGTTAATATTATCTAAGTCTTGTTTGCACAAATTATGACTTAACACTGGGCTATTAACATAATTGTGCAGCAATCTACTCTTGCCTATAAAGGGCAATTTCCCTTGATTTTCTTTAGCCCTTGAAACCACAAAGAACAAATTAGTTAGATCAATAACTGAAAAACAAGGCCTATAATGCCATTTAATTTCATCAATCATTTCCAAAATTTTAGGAAGGGTTCATTTGATGGGTTTGGTTTCAGCATTAGAGTTACTTAGGAGCCAGTGTTTAGTGGAGCCAACATGGAGTGGTAATGACCAATATTGCGTGGAATGACTAGTTCCAGAAAGGGAATTTTCCAAGTTGTATCTTAACAAGGAGACCACTAAATCCCTATAGTGAAATTAAGTACTGTTTTATCAGAGTTCACAGTACTGGTTTTGCCTTGATTGACTTGTACTTGAGGTAGAGGGGTTTGAAAAATTCTATTGGTTCTTTGGGAGAAGTTGGATTTTCATCTCAGTATCTATTAATCCTAACAATGATTTGCCATTAATAGAATTGAAAGGTATTCCTATCTGCCTTAATTCGGATCATATTATATGATCTATTCTGTCCCTGACCATAATTTCTGAAATTGCCTTGTTTCCTATCATCTCGTTCCCTTTAAGGTATCATCATCATTCTGGCTAGGTTTCCTGCTTTTCAGCAGGGACACATATTTAGTTTCTGACCTAACATCTTCACTTAGACTCTAAGCAGTCATTGCATGCTTCTCCTCCTCTCAAAAGGGAAAGGAGTAGAGTTTTGTTGCTGTTGGAACCTGCTTTGATTAATATTATTTTTATATACTCAGGAAAACTTATCAATGTTAGCCTATGTTTTAATTTAAATCTGGGTATGCCCATACTGTGATGGCCTTTTTTTTAGTAATAGGTAAATTATCTCAGACATAGTTTTCTAAGGCTTAACTATGCTTTCATTGTGTAAGAATTGATTTGGGAACCTGCCACCTTTGGCTAAAAATAGAAAGCCTTGGGATGCCTTACTGGATAGCACCCCCCCACCCCCCACTCAAGCCTCAGGGCGCCATGCCCCACTCAGCAGGGATATGCACGGCTTCCTCCGCCCAGCCAGGATATGCACAAAAAACCCCATGCACCAGCTCCCTCTGGCTCGTGGTTCCAGTGAGAGAAGGATTTTTTGGTTTTTTGGTGGGGTAATGGAGGTTAAATGACTTGCCCAGGGTCACACAGATAGTAAGTGTCAAGTGTCTGAGGCTGGATTTGAACATAGGTTCTCCTGAATCCAGGGCCAGTGCTTTATCCACTGCGCCACCTAGATGCCCCAAGAGAAGGTTTTTTAAAGAGACACAGGGGGTAGTGAAAGGGGGGATGTAGTGAAGAAGAGAGGTCGGTAGAAGAAATAAAGGTAGAGCCAGGGAACGATGGAGCGACCAGAGAAGGAGACACAGGAAACAGAGAGGAGCATGAAGGGGGTTGGTAGAGAGAGATGTAGAGCAGAGGGGAGTGATGGAGTGACTGAGAAAGGAGGCGAGATAGCGTGAAGGGGGCCATAGAAGGGAGTGATGGCACGACCAAGTGAAGGAGAGACTAGGGAGGAGATTTCACAGTGACAGGCGAGAAAGTTAAATGCAGTCAGGTCGTATATCCTATTTGTCTTTATCCGTATTTCTAAGTTTATCCTTATCAATAAACCCTGTTTTTTGTTGTTAAATTGAAAGAGGCTTTTTCTTATTAGTCTGGGAGAAGCAATTGGGGAGGGGGTAGGCCCTAACAGGTTGGGTCCCCATACGGGGCTTAACGAACCTGGGGGATCTTTAGAAGCCCCCATTACAGATTGGCTTAGGCAGCTAATAGCCTACTGATAGGCAGATAGATAAAAGCTTTCAGATGCTGAGCCAGCTAATTTGAGCCATAAAATTTTTCAGATTGGCTCCAGCCAGCCAGGAGTTCACAAACTAGCTTACAGTCAGCTATAGTTTTTTCATTTGGTATGGTGGGTGGATCATCTCCAAGTACAGAAAATCCAATGTAGGATAATATCTTCCATTAACTGTAACTTCTGCTGCTAGAATCTTAATAGTCGGGGGTAGCCTTTCATCCTTGCTAATTATTCCTAATCTTTAAACCTTCTAGCCTAATGAACTAATCACCTGACTCTTAGTAACTAGGTGGCATCTGTTTCTTTTGGTTTTTGAACAAACTTTATAAACCTGACCTAGTTCTTTTCTAGTTTTCATTACTGATAGCATTTCTTATTCACCTTTAAAATTTGTATGATTTGTTAGAGGGCATAAGACCCACCAGAAGTCAGTCATATCTTCATATTTTCCTGGCAATGGGTCATTTTACTCACCATTAAATGGTGGGTCAAGTCACTATTCCTTCTTTGCCATCTATATGTGGCTCCGGTGTCCCTATATTTGAAGGCATTTTTTGACAAAATACTTCTACAACCACACTAGACCATCTGTTTATTATTTCTATAGAGTCTCAGCTTATTTTCTATCTCTAAAAGGAGGGATGCACTTTCTTCTGTAAAACTGAGTCTGTTCCTTTTTCCCATTTTGAAAAAATATGAATTCATCTATGTTTTAAAAGGGTACATTCTTGAATTTTAGCATCGGCAATTCTGGCTTCAGCCAAGTTACGAGGCCTGTGATCACTGTCTTAGTATCCTTATCTTGGTTTTCTATGGTTCTTGGAGTATGCCCCAGATCTGTAATAATCTACTGCTGGAGGGCTTATGAGGTCCCACCTTTCTCTAAGGGACCAGAAAAATAGCTCTTGTAGGATATTTTCTTTTTAAAAAATCTTCTCTTAATATTTGACAGTATTAACCTGATCTTAGTATGTGCTGGGGGTGGGGGAGGAGGAAGAGAGAATGAGGGATGAATGGAGGCAGAAAACAGGGGAGGAGAGGGAGAGAGGAGAAGAAGATGAAGAAGAAGGAGAAGGGGAAGGAGGAGGAAGAGAAAGGAAGAGGAGGAAAAAGAAGAGGAGGAGAAGAAGGAAGAGGAGGAGGAGGAGGGAAAGGAGAAGAGGAAGAGGAGGAGAAGAGGAAAAGGAGGAAGAGGAGGAAGAAGAGAAGAAGGAGAAGGAGACAATGAAGAAAAAGAAGAAAATAAGCATTGTGTTGACTCCTGTAAGGAAGGGATTCCCTATTACTGAAGCCTGGTAACTCAGCCCTTGATCTCTTTAGAGTAGATAGGAAAAGCCAGCAGAGTTATTGACCTTTCTCCATCTGTGAAGGTGCAATTGTTAAGAAATCTAGTCCTGGGGCAGCTAGGAGCACTGGCCCTGGAGTCAGGAGTACCTGAGTTCAAATCCAGACTCAGACACTTAACACTTACTAGCTGTGTGACCCTGGGCAAGTCACTTAACCCCAATTGCTTCACTAAAATAATAATAATAATAATAATAATAATAATAATAATAATAAATCTAGTCCCAGCCCTGGTCAGTAATTTATGGATTTAGAGGTGAAGGGATTCCTATTTTTGCTACCATATAGGGTTCATTGTCTCAGCACTTCCTCTCTCTGGTGTGAGAATTGGAATTGCACCCCCTACTGGAGAGATACTGTAGGAAAGCTTCCACCATGAGGAGAAGCCATGGGAGGACAAGCCAGGTGATGTTAACATCTGGAAGTTACATCTATAGAACCACCTATGGGACTTGTCAATCAGAGCTACCAGCCAATTAGTTTGGAGCTGTGTATATGTGGATGGCCCTGTTTCCTGTTGGAGAGGAGGTTTCTGGGAGGAGGAAGGAGTGAGCAAACTCTCTTTCGCCTGGGACCTCAGTGTGGAGTGGAGCAGAGATTCTGGCTCCCTTAGATAGATAGATGAAGGCATCTTGGCCTCTTTCTCTCTCCCCACCAAATTCTTATTCTCCTTAATAAATACTTAAAAGTCTAAACTCTTGATAAAGTTTATAATTTATGGTGACCACTCATTAGATTTTTATACAGTCTAGCTAGAATTTTAGCCCCTTACAGATAGAAACTTTACACTGGGGAAGGCAGGATCTATTTGGAGAGCTATTAACCTTGTCTTGTCTGCAAAAGGAACAACTTCCAAGAGACCTGGTCCAAGCCCTGGTCAGCAGCTTAGAGACTTTAAGGGAGATATGGGGAATCAACTCCTGGCTGGTCTCTGTTTCCCTTCAAACCTTATATTCTAACCTTTAGTAAGAGCCCATCCTCATCATCAGCGATAACATAAAGTGCACTTGCTGAACTGTGTCATTATGTGTATTGACAAGTGCAATGGAAACACTAAATCAGACTTACACTTTTCAAAAATGCAATCAAATTCTAATATGGAGAAACTTATCTATTTGACAATAGAAACAACAATCCCTCTAGGAACAAACTACCAACTTGATTCCTAGAAGTTCCACTATGCACATTATTAGCTCTCATGAAAAGGCTCCCTCATTGCTCAAAGGTCATATGCCTGTCTCCCTCTCATGTGGTTATCAGGCAAGTATATTCATCAGCACCACCCTCAAGTGAACAGGGTGTATTAAGTCATATGTTAAGAAGCACAGCATGTACTAGCTTCAGGAGACCCAGGAGCAGACTGAAGACTGGTGCCTCCTATTGGCATTTACATTTCTAGTTAGGGGCATTAGCTGGTTACACTCAACTTCTTATTGTTGGTTTGTTGCCTAATTTATTTACCACATTATTTGTTTGGTATAACTATTGATTAAGGTGTTTATAATACTTTTTTCATTGATTATTTGTCCTATCTGTTGGTTCACATATCTGTTGTTTAGAAAGACACAAATATTATTTACCAAACTGTACGACACAAGTGTTTGTCTTATTATTGAGAACTTACAGAAAAACAGCCTAGTAACAAAACAATTAAAAACATCTCCATTATAAAATGGAGTCTTAAAACAACATGAGGGGCAGCTAGGTGGCGCAGTGGATAAAGCACCGACCCTGTGTGACCCTGGGCAAGTCACTTAACCCCCATTACCCTGCAAAAACAAACAAAACAAACAAACAAAAAAACCAACATGGAGTTGGTTATGCTGTTAAAGTCCCTATTCTCACTATATTTGAATGATTAGCTAAGCTGAAAGGAAAATAAAATAAATAGACTGGATTTTCTAAGTAGAGGGATTTTTAGCTTTAGGAATTTTGAAAAGCCATATTTGCACTACACTGGTATAGCACCTTTAAAAATTGTTTTTTTTTAATTTTGTGGGGCAATGAGACTTAAGTGACTTGCCCAAGGTCACACAGCTAGTAAGTGTCAAGTATTTGAGGCTGGATTTGAACTCAGGTCCTCCTGAATCCAAGGCCAGTGCTTTATCCACTGTGCCACCTAGCTGCCCCTGGTATAGTACCTTTTAAGGTCCATTGTCTCAGATTTGAAAAGATATATAAGCTTTAAAATGTCTTGAAATATGGTTTTAGAAAACTCAATATTGGGGTGGTAGTGGTGCAGAAAAAATAGCTATTGGTAAGTAGGTTAAAATATGATCTTATCTTTATAATAATAATTATATTTAAAATTAGATATTATTTCCTATTACTTCTTTTGGGGGAGATCTTTATTTCCTTGAAGAATGCATTCTATTGTACTATTTCCTCAGTTCTTCCCTGCAATTATAGCATCTACCAATACAAAGTGAAATTTAGTCATGTTAATGATATTGGGGAGTCATTTTATCTGCCTTTGGGATTATTGCAACTTTAAAGTCCGTATTCTATACTAAAACCATTTTACTCATTGGATTCTTATAGTATCCAATTCATGGGAAGGAACTTATACCAACCATCAACAGTATTCCTATAAAGGGCTGTTACTGTATTCTTGAACCAAATTTGTACCAACCATCCATAGGTAAGTCTAATACACAGAGAAAGGGTATAGTAAGAAAGACTTGTTAAGGCTAGGCTGTATTAAAAAGTAATTGTGGAAGCATAGAACACTGAATCCACAGTTGTGTTGTAATATAGGGTGTGCCAAAAGCTTAAGCTTGAATAATTTAAAACTGCACTAAGCTTTTTGGGAGACCCTTTATATCACTCCCCTTCACTCTATAGTCTGGGCAAAATGGCCTCCTCTCTGGTCATTATCAATGGAACTTCATGTCCCCTGGCTGCTGCACCTCATGCCTGGGATTTACAACCTCCTCACCTACATCACTGACATCCCCATTTTTCTCTCAAATATCAGCATGCATCTCTTTCAATGTGAAGTCTTTCTTAATCCCTTCCACCAAATTCTCTTGCATTTATGTATTTGTACAAAATATTTCAGCTTCACTAAAATAATCTCTTTGTTTCTTAATTAGTGAAATGGAAATAGTCCATCTTTCCTGCTTACCTCACCAGGTAGGTATTATCTTCTTTGTTGCTATAAGGTTTGAACTGAGTACAATTCTCAAACATACTTGAATATGTCTTGGAGAAACTTTTGTTATGGTTGAGGTTAAAAAACAAACAAACAAATATAACCCAGAGGAACAAAGAGAAGCTTGAAGAAGTCACAGGCTACACTGTGAAATTCTACATATAGTTATAAATTTTCATCCTTAATAGGGAGACAGAGTCATTACTGGATTTCTCCACCTCTATGAGGTGACAAAGAAACAACAGATAAAATTGGAATATCCAGCAGAATAACCTTCAATTTAGGCATCAATCTTGAGATAAAAGCAAAGAGATCCAAAACTGTAAAAGTGTTCAAACATCTTTATGGCTGTGAAACATGAGCCACAGATCCATCTTTTGGGGGTAATTTCTATTTGCTTGGAACTGATTAATCAACCACCACCACCACCTAAATAATGCTTGGCATAGAATACGTGGTCAAGAAATGTTTTTATGGATGCTATCAAATTGAAGTAACAATTACCTACAATCCAGTTTTACTTGACTGGTGTTGTATTGATATAGGCTGGTCCCCTGGTGGTTTAGATCTGATACCAGAATGAAAGGAGATATTTATAGGTCATCAAACAGTAAAAAAATGAAGTTTACTTAGTCATCGCATGAAAAGGATACTTACTAAGACACAGTACTCAGCTGGGACACACCATTTCCCTTGCTTCCTTATATGAAAAGTACATCTGGTAGAAAAGTCCTGTGTGGTAAACCCAGTGGCCTTAGGATACCCATTAAGTCTTAGTAGTCCAATGCCCTTAGGTGTCCAGGAAGTCAAGTCAATGCTGCCTGAATCCATGAGGAAGCTGAATCAACACACAGAGATTGAGCATTAGTCTCCTAGACAAATCACTGGGCTATCCCCAGTGATTTCTTTCTTGCTTTCTAGGGATAGAATGAGCCTAAACTACATGGGGTCCTGGTAGATTCTGTCTAACCACTCTCACTTCACATTTTTTTTTCTGAGTAAACAGGAAACTCAGGGCCACAAGGGATGATTCCCATGGGGGCAGCTAGATGGCGAAGTGGTTAAAGCACCGGCCCTGAATTCAGGAGTACCTGAGTTCAAATCCGGCCTCAGACACTTGACACTTACTAGCTGTGTGACCCTGGGCAAGTCACTTAATCCCCATTGCCTGCAAAAAAACCAACCAAACAAACAAACAAAAAAAAACCACAAGGGATGATTCCCACATGTCTGAGGCAATGGTTTAAGTAATGTATTCAAGTGACGCAACCAACTCAGAAAAGGGACAATTAAAACAACCTTGGTTTTCCTTAACTTGGGTCTTAAAATTTCCAGTTCAACTCCCACAGTCAGCATCCAAGGAAACAAGCACCATCCTAGAGAGATGAACCTGGCAACAGTTTTTGCAGGTGCAGTACCTATCTCTTCAGCAACTACAGCGATTAAAGATCCAACAACAAAGGTTCTTGATAGCACAGTTCATAGTAATGTCATAGTTTGAAATAACAGATAGGACTTCATAGGTCAAACGATATTAAGGAAATTGCATTACTATCTGCTCTGCTAAGGACCATGAGATCTTTTTATCTGACTTGCAGCTGAAACCTTCCATAAGTGTTGTCTTCCTCTATTAGAATGTGAACTCCTTGAGAGGAAAGACTGTGTCTGCTTTTCTATTTGTATCTCTATTGGTTAGTACAGTGCTTTGCCCATAGTAAGTGCTTAATGAATGTATTTTCCTTCTCTTGAAGGAAAAGATTATGACCGGCAGCCATATTTAGTCCAGATTCAGCATTGTACAGATAAGTTACTATGTAATAGCCATGAATTTTATCTTCTTTATGTCTTGACCCTCAGAGAACAAACTAGATCCTCTGAGGAAATCACAATTGCAACTTGAAGTAGAGAACATCTGAGGTCTTTTTCAACCCTCGGTTATGTGATTCTGTGAAAAGGCCTGAGTGAAAAAATAACCCTTCCTTGTCTTTTTCCTAGGGCTCAATGTACCCTATTAAACAATTATAGGGAGAAGAAAATCAGTTGGCAGAAGTTTTTACCACCTTTGGCATAAATGGTCATCTCTATCCTAGTTATTTCATTCAGGCTAAAGGTACTTCTCTCCCCTCTCCTTTGTTCAAAGCAGCGTTCCTAAGTAATTTAGGGAAAGTTGAATGATGTCTCTTTCTCCCTCCACCCTCTAAAACAAGTGCTCCTCAGTAGTAGGAATGTAGGCCTCAGTGCCTGGAGATTGCTAGTAGCCTGATGATTCTCCTTCATCCATTCTGAGAACCTCTTTTGGCAAAGGCATCTCTCTGAATTATTTTTTTAAATGGAATAAGAGGACTTGACATAACTTTTCTCCTTTGTTTGTCCTCCCACTCAAAAGAAGAAGTAAATGGAAGTTGCTTAACATGATAAATTACCTAATTCAACCAGAGTTTCTTATCTGATCAGTCAATCCCAAAGCAAGGAACCTTATACTTAAAGTTGCTAGCAATAAGATTATCAGTCCTGTCAACCAGCATGCAAGATCTAGGCATCAAGAAAGTCTTTGAGCCTGATTTATCTTATATATACCATCTTATAACAGACGTACACACACACACACACACACACACACACACACACACACACACACACCATCTGATAACATGATATCAGCAGGCAACCAGTTGCCCCAATGGATTATCTTGAAGGTGTGTAAAGAAACCTATTCTAAAAGTTTCCAGGGACTCCATATGATGAAGTTAAAAGCAAGGAAATGACAATGCTTAGCACACCAAACCTCTATGGACAATCAAAACATACTATATATCACTCTTCATTGGTTAAAAAATTCTTCCCTGGTCAGACCTTCTCCAGCCCATTGACTCTGAACCCCTGGCTGTCATTATTCAAACCTAGTTCTCCATTACTCAATGCCCAATCCTTTATCTCCATTCCTTTCAACCCAACCATCCTAATCTTACACTCTCAAGCTATTGACCATTTACTCTGTGTTCTCTAGAATGCTTGCTCCATTGGCAAAGCAAACAAAAACTTGCTGTCATCTAAAATATTTTCCTTTATTACTCCTCCTTTCTTCTGGTTCTTCCTGAGATTTGGTCTCTCCTCATGATAAAGCCTTACCAGCACTGACTGTATTTTTATTTATTCGCTTTACTCACTGGTTGAGATGGGGAATTGGAATATTCCTTGCTCCCCATTGACAGTTCCGGGTTCTCTCTCTACCATAACTTCTTTGTGGTACACTCAATCCATACAAAATACCCAATCAAAATTCTCATAGCTGTTGTTCTGGAACATACCACTTCTTTCCTCAATAAGCCCAGTGCCTGGCTTACATCTTTCTTTTTTTGTCTCAAGCTACTTGCTCAAACACTCTAACCTTACACAGTTCCTTAGTTTACTCATTCATTTTATGTGACTTAACTCACCCCACCTTAACAACATGCAAAGATGGTCATATTTATGGGCCTGCTACAGTGCCCAGTGCCTCTTCCACAAATGCATACCTGGTGTTCATGAACTTTAAAATTCTCTTATTTGATCCCAATCTATTGTAACCCCACCTCTCCCTCTGCCTTGTGACCATGAACCCTGTTCTTCATCCAAACCATGACCTCCAATCTCTCCATCCCTCAGTTCTTTCCCAGGCCATCACCCCTGAACTAGTTACATTTTCTTCCCTTCCCCATCTTGACTTCTTGGTGAACCAGTTCAACTCTTATGTTGTGCCCTGCCAAATCTTAGCCATAGATCACTCCCACCATCTGCTATCTTTACTCCTACATAGGGAATGCTGAACAAAGATGGAGAAAATCATGAAACCATGCTTACTGGTTTACAAATTTACATTACATAACCCTCAACTGGCCCTAACTACTGCTGGGCAATCTTTTTACACCTCCTTGATTAATTCACAATCCCCTTTACCACTGAGATTTTTCCAAATGTTTGTATCCCTCCTCATAACTCTCATGGCTCTTCTTCCCCCAACCCTATTAGCTGAGAATTTTGTCTTATATTTTACTAAAAGTTTTAAAATCATTCCCTGAGAACTCCTCCCATACTCCTCATCACCCAGATATGAGTGATGCTTCTGCTACTATCTTCTTCATTCCTATCTCACAAAATGAAATGGGCCTACTCCTTCCCAGAGCTAACTCCTCTATACACTTAAGTGATCCCATTCCATCCCATCTTCTCCAACAGATTGTCCTTTCTATCATCCCCACTCTCTCACTTAAAGGTCAATCTCTATTTATCCACTGCTTCCATAATACCTAAAAACACACCCATGTCACTTCATCCTCAAAAAATCTACCACAGCATCCCTGCTGGCTATCATCCCATATCTTTTGTCTCTTTTGTGGCTAAATGCCTTGAAAAGGCTGTCTACTATAGGTGCCTCCAATTTCTTTCCTCTCACTCTTTTCCTCACTTTTTGCAGTCTAGTGACCTTTTAATTGCCAAATCACATGGTCCTGTAGAACTCTTCAGTCTTTTTGACTTCTTTGCAGCTTTTGACACTGTAGACCACTTTCTTTTCCTGAATACTCATATCTCTCTAAGGTTTCATGATACTTCTCTGCTCTGGATCTCTTCCTACCTATCTATCTATCTTCAAGTCACTGTAACGATTGGAATGACGTCACCTGCTGGAGACTTACTGTAGAAGAGTTCCGTCCATGAAGCGAAGGTCTTTGAGGGCAAGACCAGGACTCTTTTCTTTGGTGTGAGGAAGTGACGCGGGCTAGTGGGAGGAGGAAGGAAGAGACTGGCGCTCAGTCTCGCGCTCTTTTTTCCTCTGGACTCTGGTGGAGAGCAGAGCTAGAAATGTGCTTTCCCTTTAATAGATAAAAATCTAGGCCTTTCTCTCTCTTTACCAAATTCTTATTCTCCTTAATAAACGCTTAACAGTCTAACTCTTGCTGAAGCTTATAATTTATTGGCGACCACTCATTA